>NC_134863.1:66516008-67234758 GCF_049852395.1 Peromyscus maniculatus bairdii | reverse complement strand
TATAAAGTGTGGTGAATTAATGGATAAGATTACCTCTTCTCCCTGCAGCCTGAGTCTCTAACAGAAGAGGAAATTAGGGGAGACAAACCAAACTGTGATGCTTAGGGACTCCCTTGATTCTGCCTGTCACTGTTTTTTTTAAAACTAGCACATGGCCCCAGGGGAGTCTGACTGTTCTGGCCTCCCTCAGCCAGCCAGACGGTAACGGCCCACTGCTTTTATTCATTACTTTGAATGTAATGCACTAAATTTAACAAGTAACACACTCAGCGGGAATTTATTGCCCTTTTGCAGCATGATTGCAAGGTGGGATATGGATATGGATTCCAATTACTGTTGACACCCAGATAAGAAGAACAAAGCCTTTCTATAATTATGAACTGAAGTTGATATTTTAGCATAGTGAAAATAAATAAATATAAAAATCTCAGTACTATTTGTAGAAAACATTCATTTGTCGATTTAGAAAAATCTCCCTGGTTAGATAATAGAAGCATTTCAAGTAAGTGCAGCAATAATAAAATAGCAACACATAAATTCAAAGAGCTTTTTTTTTTATAAAGTAGCACTCTTTGAATACAAACCCTTGCAGAGAGCAGATGTACAGTAGAGAGGGGGTAACAAATTCCAGACATTAACTTGTATGTAATATGTACATGCATGGGCACAAACAGGACTCTTTAAAATAGATTCAATGTTCTCAACTGGCAAAATCTAATCCATATGCTATCACTATTCCAGCAGTTAAGTACAGACATAGGTCTAGTAATACACAATAGGATGATTTTTTTCCCTAAAATGTTGCTTTTATGGTTTCATATGTGTAATTCTGGAGGTAGCTGACTAAATATTGTTGGCACATAGATATTTATGATGGACCTTAAAGTATTTGAGTTGCAATAGGACAATGAAAGGAGGCGGAATAATAAAGTCACTTCAGGCAAAGGATTGTTGTTATACTTGATTTATTTATAAAGGCCATTGGTGCCCAATAGATACAAAGGCATAATAGGAGGAGGATAGGGTTTTATTTTACCACACTGTATGTGAATGAAAAATGTTGCCTAATGTGTGGAATAGGAAAATGGAAGGGACAGTAACTTCTTACACCATTAGCTAAAATGACCCAGTTGAATTATGGCAGTAAGAAAAGCATGAACTATTGGTAAAAGGTGGATCCCATACACAACACATAATCATATTCTGGGCCTAAGAATCATTCACTGTGACCTTGAGACCCTTGTCTAATCTCTCTTAGCCAATTTCTTCCACAGTTACATATACACATTGAATGTAGCAGCCTAAGTGTCTATACTAGCATAAAATAAACCTGGGGATTTATTTAAGACAATGATGGACACAGTAAATACTTAATAAATATAAAAAATTTTATGTCTGTTTGCATTATTTTAACCTTCTAAGTATTAAAACTCATAAAGGCAAGGAAACAAATGTAATCTTCCTTTTACAGGCTGATATGATTTGGTAAAAATTTGAGCTCAAACCCTTCACCGCACAAAATGGGCACTTGAATTAGTTTGAAGTTGAGAGTTTCACAGCATAGCTTTGCTATATAGTTCTGTGGTATTAAATTACAATTCTTAACATCTATAATATACTGCACCAATCTAATGATACCTGTATTTGAGGAGATTTGGGGAAAATGAAGAAAATAAATATGCTTATGTATGTCTTCAAAACTTAGCACATGGTTTCATACACCCAAATATGGAGATATTTGTTTATTAGGAGTCTATAGATACAGCAAGTGAGTACTGAAAAAATGATAACTGTTTCTATGAAGACCATGTAGCAACTGGTTTTCAGAAGTAAAATGGGAACGGCAGATAACAAAATATCTGGAAAGGAGAGAAATCATGAGATTAAAGTCTTGTGCTGTTTACAATGGTGGCTGATTTACAATTTGGGTATTACACAGTGTGTATGTGAAAAATCATCTTTGTGATGTCACAGAGTTATCTGCTTCCCTTGAAAGTCTTGTGAAACTTACTTAATGCATTAAACCACTAGAATGCTGAGTTCAATTTAGGAACAGAGGCATAAAGAAGTATTTTCAGCTGATACTTTGAGGACTCTCAAGACTGATAAAGCCAAAGAAAACTCCTAAATAACATGACTTCTATCAACTTTTTGGAGTCCCAGCATACCGATGGATTAATTAACATGATAATGTAACCCCAAACTATCAATCAAATATTATCCTATTGTGTTAGTTAGGTTTCTCATTGCAAGGATAGAATATTTGAGAGAAGAAGATGTTTAAAGGGGTTCAATCCTAAATGTCATAGATCTTGTGGTGGTTGAAGTGGATGGATCCACAACACCAGGAACTTGGGGTTATAGCTCTGTGTCTACATCAGGAAACAGAGAGCTAGGTCAGAAACAAAGAAGACTCTAACCCTCAGTCTCTGTCTCCTCAGCAATCCACTCCTTCTTAAAAGAATACCACTAGAGTAGAGCAAGTGTCCAAACACTTGGGAAGCAGAGCTAGGCAGATCTCTGTGAGTTTAAGGCCAGCCTGATCTACAGAGTGAGATCCAGGACAGGCACCAAAACTATACAGAGAAACCCTGTCTCGAAAAAAACAAAATGAAACAAAAAACCAACCAACCAACCAAACAAACAAACAAAAAACATGTGCTTTCCATAAGGTTGTATGATCTTTACCTTATATCTTATTCACAAGGCATCTTGTAAATGTATTTACACAGCCTATATACAGAGGCCTTCTCTTCAGAATTAAAGAAGCATGATTAACACATAATAGATTTTTAAAAATTAGAATGCTTTAAGTCATAAGCAAATGCTAACATTGGAGGCAAAATTCATGACTGATCCATTCATTTTTTTCTTTTTGCTCTTTCTCTCCTTCATTCTACAATATTGTGTTGAGAGCTTCATTCTGGCCAAGTCTGTGTTATCTCTGAGGATGCTGTGATGAGTAAGATTGATGCTATCACTTTCCTCATTGGTGCTTACATTTTAGCAGCATCACATACTCACATAACTAAATTTTTCTTCTGGGTTGTGAGTACCTGTGTGAGAATTTAAGATTTGTGTTAGAAGAAGGCAAGAAATGTCTCCACAGGAAAGACTTAACAAATGCTGAGTCTTCAGCAGCCTAGAGTTACCCACTCACAAACAATAAAAATGAGAAGTCACTCATTAAATAACAAATCCTACAGCTGGTAGGACACACATCTAGGACCTAACCTTAGATCTTCTGGGCTTGAATTCTAAACCTAATCACCATGCTCCAGAAGTCCATTTGCCTTTGTGAGGGGATGTCGAGAGTACACAAGACAGAAAGGAGGGTGCATGGGAGGAACTGAAGTTAGACAACATCTAGGTACTCAGGCCAACAACATTGTTGCCCAAATTGAAGTGTGGAGAATCACATATGGCAGTTTTGACACATTCAATATAACAATAAAAGATCAGAAATGTACAGCCACTCTAGAACAGAATTTCAGTGTCTTGTTGATCTAATGTGCAGTGATGCTGCAAACCAGAAATTAGACTCTTCCTAATTCACTCTGGATCCACGAGAACATGTTTTACAACAAAACTTGTGCAGTGATGTTTATTATAACTATGCTCTACTCATAACAGCAATATGGGGAACTAACCCAGGTGTTTTTCAACAAATGGATAATTTTAAAAATGGTGGTATATCCAGCCCGTATATACATTTATAATCACTTAGGTTAATCTTCAGATAATTATTCTAAGGGGAGGGGAGGCCATTCTCAAGACTATACAATTCTCAAAATGAGGAAATTCTAGGACAAAAGTTCAGTGTAGTAGTTATTAGGTGTTGGGGCTTCTGAGGAGACAGCATAGAATGGGGTGGAAATGGCGCTGCAAAGACTACGTAAGGTCCATCTTCAGATGATGGGACTGTTAAGGAGTTGTGTTTGCAGTTTTCAACAGTTCTTAGACTGTTTCCAATCAACTCTATATGGTTTTCCTATTGAACACAAAAGGTGACACAATGCATTCCAGAAACTGGACCCAGTTTCTTGTGTTTGTAAAGATGCAGCATTGACATAATGTCTCCACAAGCTAATATGATAAAAAGACATTTTTGATACAAAACATAAGCTTTTGGTTAAAATTTTTCTTTAATTTTATTGTTGTGCATGAATTCTCTCTGCCCTGTCTTTCCGATACAGTTATCCTATTTCATTGAGAATTAATACGTCTTTACTTATTGCACATTTTTGTTAAGCCAATTCATTCAGAATTTAGACTAGATGCCCATTATTCCCAATTATGCCACTAAAATTTGCCTTGTACTCTGGACTTACAACATGGATTATCTATAGAAACACAGCAAATATATGTTTAGCTTCTAAAATTATATTTCATTTGATATTAAAGAAGTCAAGTGTTTTAGCCAAGAAAATACCATGTCTGCACCAAAGTAAACATGTCTTTTTTAACGATTTCTTTGGGGAAACTAAGTGATAATGATGTCTGTTATTCATGGTAGACCTTAGTAAGTCTACTAAGTTTGAAGATTCTTAGTTTGAAAGACTACATTGTAACTTGATGTAGATGCAAACTAGTAAAAGCATGGTTTTAGATGTTCTTGAAATTTTATCGCTGTGAGGAAAGCAAGAACAATGCCCTCTGATCACCAAAGTAAAACCACTTCACTGCAGAAATGTTACTCTGTATGAGAAAGGGCTTTCTAAAAAGTTAAAGTTACCATAAGAAGTCATCATCAGGGTGGCCAGTTTTCTGCCTTATAAAACATTCATTCCTAGAGCAGGTGTTACAAATTGTCATTGTTAAGTGATTTCAGGCTCAGAGAAGAGGGTGTCTTCATTTTGTTTTGTTACAGAATACCAGATCACTAAAAAGTTCCAATAGTTGTCCAAATATAAATTTTAAAAATAGAGGGGGAAAAGAGAGGTGCCCTAGAAAAAAGCATTTGACAGCTCATGAGCTTATATGTACAATTTTGCAATTATCAGGGTAAACTAAGGAATGCTTATTTTAAAATAATAATTGAAGGGAACCAGGCTTCTGCCTGCCATCCTAGACTTTGGGAATGATAGGCACAAAGTTCTTGAGTTTGATTTCAGCCTGACTACACAGTGGTCCAAAGGAAGAAATATGAGCCTGGTTTGGTGGCACACGCCTTTAATCCTAGCACTCCGGAGACAAAAATAGGTGGATCTCTGTGAGTTCAAGGCCAGCCTGGTCTACAAAGTGAGTTCCAGGACAGCAGAACAGTGAGGGCTGTTACACAGAGAAATCCTGCTCAAAAGTGTTAATTGAAGTAAACTTTTTCTGAAAAACTACTCTATCATCAGTACAAAATTAATGTAACATGATAATTGGTTTTTGTTATAAATCAATCAAATTAGAGAAAAACTTTGTCAATTGACTTATAAATGGGCATAAGATATCTAAAATTGCTACATAAAGCCTAACTGTACACTTGAGGACAATTGAGTTAAGACAAAATATACTCACATATTCAGAGAGGAAATTTGTTTCATGGAACTTTTTTTTAATACCATAATTGCCAGCAAATGCCATCACATCAATAAAAGCTGAAACATACCTTCTGAGACTTCCTGAGTAATTGTTATTTCAACACATCACTGTACTCTAGGTTCTTGAGTAAAACTCTGAGAATCTGTGTTTTATTAATCAAAGAAACACTAGCAAGGGCTGGACATTGTGATTCTGGTCATGGTGATGGACAGTATTATCAGAAGCAGGAGGTCAATGCTAGAGAATCAAGAGTTCGGTGTCATCCTTGGGGACTTGGCGGGTGGAAGGCCTACTAAGCTATGTGACAAGTCTCCCTGCCCACTCTAAACCCTAATGTGTTCCCTTCACACATCTTTTTAATGTTCTAATCAGCATTCCAAGAGTAAGCAACACAAAAACATCCTAGGATAATTAATTCCATGGGTCTGCTATATTATGAAATATAGAATAAAAAATACCCAAATATCTCAGCTCAGTAGAAAAAATCTGACAAAAAGAGAAACTAAGGACTTGAATAGACATTTTTCTAAGGAGGACACACAGTCAAGAGGTGTTTGGAAAATGTTCAGTGGCACTAGTCAATTAGGGAACCAAAAGTCAGAGCTAAAATGAAGTAACGCCCCATCTAGTCAGGATGGCTAGTATCAAAAGTCAAAGACAATGTGTTAGGGAGGGTGTGGGCAATACAACACCTGTGTATTGTCTGTGGGATTAAGAACATGGCCAGTGCTAAGACAATAGAGCAGAGGTCCCATGCACAGTTATAAATACAGCAACTCTGGTTTTGCCATCCCATTTATATGGCATTGATCCAAAATAATAAGAATCAGGACTTCAAATAGCGATTAGCTACATAACTTTACTTATAGCTACATAACTTACTTATAGTATTCATAAAATAAGAAGAATCAGGGGTAAAAGTGCTTGTTGAGAAGCCCAAAGACCTGGATTCTATGGCAGGTCCCATATGGTGAACATAGAGAACCAACTCCTCTAAGTTGTCTCCTCTAATCTCCGTAAGCATATAATTAAATAAATAAAAGTAAGAAAATGTGTAAAATGAATTAATGTCTGATAATAGATAAATGGGTAGTGAAATATGTGTGAAATTCTATTCTACCTTAAAAAGAAATGGGAATAAACAATAGTAACAATGTTAATGACCTTGAAGACATCATGCTGAGTGAAACAAACTAGTCACAGAAGAGCAGATGCCACCTGGTTCATTTTCTGATATATTAGTATCTAATATAGTCAAATTTGTGCAAAAAGAGTTGAGAGACCATCGGGAGGGGCACATGAGGAAACTATTCAACAGGCGTAAAGTTTCTGCTAAGCAAGAATAATATCTTGGCCTGTTTCCTATCATGCTGTGCTTATAGTCAACGAAGTATATTGTACACCTGAAATATCTAAAATGGAGTCCTCCTGTTTGGCCACCACAAAATAGCCTTTAAGTAAAAGATTCTACCAGTTGAGAAATATACAATATTCCTTGATCGAACTATGACCAGAATATCTTATTACCATTTTGTAGAAATTAGAGTTGCCCATGGCTATCTTTGTGAATGTTCATAGTAACCTCACCTCAGATCTTATACTGTCTCAGGTCTCCAACAGCGGCAAGTTAGACATTACTGGAAAGAATAATTTAGACAAACGAGCCTAATTAACTCCTAGAAAAATTCTGCTTTAAAATGCCCGTAGGGGTTGGGAAGATAGATGGCTCGGTGGGTAAGGGTGCTTGCTAGCACGAAGACCTGAATTCTTATTCCCACCCACCTGCCACTTGAAAAGCAAGGTGTTGCCCCATGGGCCTGTAACCAAGCACTGTAGGGATGTACATGGGAAGATTGCTAGCACTGGCTGGCCAGTCAGCTAGCCAGAATATGGTGAGTTCCAGATTCAGTGAGAGATCCATACCAAAAGAACTAGGCACAGAAACAGTTCAGGGCGACTGCATTCTGGCCTCCTTGTTAAACTGCACACAGCACACATGGACATACATCACACACACACACACACACACACACACACACACACACACACACACACACACACACACATATGACTGGTTGCAGCAATACATTGCAAAAGAAAGCCAATATGTTGAAACACATAATGCATCTGTATTCTTATTTGGGGATGAAAGCAGTAGCAAAATGGAAGTCGAAGAAGTAGGTCAGAGACTCCCACATGTTATTTTGTGGGTTTATGTAACTCTTCCTGGAAAAACCTTTCCAGTTTCTGACATGGAATTAAAATAGATTTGAGAAACCTCAAACTGGAAAAGAACTCATTAACCTATAATACAGCTTTCAGAGTCAAGGCAAGACACTTCACCAACAAATTCAAAATAGAATAGAGGTCTAATTTTAGCCATGCATTATTGAATAAGTGTAGTATTTATATGTAACACAACAGTGCTGAACAAAAAAGGCATCCACATAAATGGAAGACTAATGATAATTTAATTAGCCCCAATAAATACATCGTGAAAATATATTCTATTCATATGTGACAAGTGGAATATGAGATTACAATTCTGTTACAACACGCTAGCAGGTTCTAAATTAAACATCACTAGCTTCTCCAGTTTTTGTTCATAAAAATATTAAAAAGGAGGTCCATAGGGTTGGCAAACCATACATTTCACTTCTATAAATAACTGTGTACTTCTTGTGCATTCCCAGGAAAATACTTACATTCTTCAGAGACAAAGAAGTACAGTATATATTGATCCCTAAAAAGGTCAATATTTCTCTCTCTCTCTCTCTCTCTCTCTCTCTGTGTGTGTGTGTGTGTGTGTCTCCATGTGTATGTTTAAAAGTCTTGGTATATAGTTCTAGCTGACCTTGTACTCACTTTATAGCTAAGACTGGCCTTGAACTCAAGGTAATCCTCCTGCCTAAACTTCTAGAGTACTAGAATTTCAAGCCTGTTTTTTTTTTTTTTTTTTTTTTTTGTATTTTGCCTGTTACTTCACTGGGGTTGGAAAACTGCTCTGGAAGTGTATTATACACAACCACATAATGTTAAGACATCCATGCTACTAATTCACACTGAGTGCTTGCCTTGAGATTCTAGTGAAACCTTTGCCCCTTGGTGGCTCATCCTGGGTCCTGAACTCACTGAAGTGTCTTTGTTTGAATTATAGCCAGTCTGAACCCACTCCAATCAATAAGTGAACTGTGCTCCTAAGATGCAGTCTATTTAACATTGCGAGAAAATAACACGGCTTGACCCTTGTGAAGTGTTATGAAGAGCTGCAGTCAAGTGGAGACTTTTTCATTCAGCTTGGAGTATTTTGTTGCTATCTTGACCTTGAGCTGGGTACAATTGTGAATAGTGCATAAAAATTCCTTTTGCCTTGCTGCTTCAATGTTAAGAGGCCTTATTAACACAGAGGCACTAAAATTGGATTGGGTTTGTAGCTAAACATTTAATTTTAACGTTTATAGTAACTTAAAATAAGAAGGTAATAGCTTCCATTTATTGAGTATGTATTTTAACCAAACACTAGGCTTGGGGTGCTATATAAAGCATTACACACATACTTTATACTTTTTTTCTCTGAACTTATTGGTACTACAAATGATTATCCGGACAGTTGCTTCCATCAAGCTAACCACTCTTTCTTGCAGACTCTGCATTGGCTGTGAGGAGTCACTGAAAGTTTAAATATATATTCAGAAAACAGAGCTTGCACCTCCTAATTTAAGAGGCAAGGTTTTTCTCCTCAACTCAATGCTACGTGATATAACACTGGCAGTTTAAAGTGGGAAATTTGTACTACAAGCATAAGCAAAAGTTCTTTTTCTCCACTTCAGAGAATATTTACCAACAACTGACTGTTTTCACGCACCACACCAGTCATTCTCCAAGAATGAATGTTATCACTGGAAATTTCTGACCTTCTTCAATTATTGCTACTACAGAGTAATTAAAAAGTAGGCACTGCCTTTAAGCACCTAGAGGGAAAGGAAAGAAATCAGCCTCTTAGGTCACACATGTCCTGAAGCTAGCCATCCATAAAGTGCCATTGCTTTCAAGGAGTAGGTAAGAGAGTAATGGTCCTAAGGCATTCTCCAATAACCAGGGAAGATGAAGACCAGCAAACTGTGGCTCATGGGCTAAATCTGCTCCATTCTGTACTTAATAAATAATTTTGGGACTCAGCCATGACCTTTTATTTATGTGTTGTCTATCTGCCTTCACACCTGCACAGAAGTGCAGAGTAATTGCAAGACGAACTGTATGGGTGGGAAAGCAAAATGATTTACTATCTGATCCTCTCCAGAGGAAGGTTCCCATCAATGACTAGAGTGGTGTGTATGTGTCTATTTAATGGATGTCATTTTGTTTGGGGTTTAGCTCATGCAAGAATAGAATTTGGGGCTGGGGGTGTCGGTAGCTTAGCACGCAAGAGTGCCTGCTGTGCAGGCGTGAGCCCTGAGCTTAAATTCTCAGCACCTAGGGAATTATTTCATTTGCTGCAATCCTAGCACTGTGCGGTAGAGACAGGAAGATCACTGGGATGCCTCAAGGGAGAGGCCTTGTTTCATGGGAGTAAATTAGACAGCAGTAGAACAGGACATCCAATGTCCCCTATGGCCTCTGTGTGTACATTTGGGTGCACACATCTGAACACACATGTGCTCATGTGCTTCACATGATAGGATGCTAATAGACACTGTCTTACTTGAAAGTGGTGGCTAGAAGTGCAGAAATGTGGGTGCTTATGCTGAATCCTTTTGTTTTCATGCAACTTCATTTTATAGAGGATTTTACTCATTATGTTTAAAAAGGTGTTATGTCTTCATCTCACTGGGTTGTGGTAAATAGACACTCCACTTGAACTCCTTTACTCATTTACTTTAATTTTTTTCTCCAACAAGTATTTATTGAAGGCTTTCTTAGATCTGGCCTCCTAGGTTCTAGGAGATGGGGATATATCTTTGAGTAATCCATGGGACTAATATTTTAGTGGAAAAGCACATAAACACGTACTTGTTGGGTTAGTTTTTTGTCTGCTGCAATATTAAGAAGTGGTAAGTCCTATGAAGAAACCTTGAAGCAAGAAGGATGGTGGGAAGTGAAGAGAGCAAGCCTCTAGGTGCTCAGAGATGCAACTGCAAGCATGTGGCGTTTGAAGAGAGAGAGCTCAGAATGCAGTGCAGAGGAAGCGTGCGTTCCTGCAGAGGGAACAGCAAAGACCGTCACCTTCCATTGAGCACACACCCGTCTAATAGAGGAAATGGAAGGTAGAGAGTGAAAGAGGTAGCAGGCTGGAGAGGTGTTGTTGAGAAGTGGGCAGGCTAAGGTTGTATAGGAGTTCCTAACACAGTGTGTTTATTATGCTATTCTAATAACACTGAAGTCAACAGGAAGTTGTAAAAAGAAAACTGATGCAGTGTAATCCGTATTCTAGATAGCACACGATCTATTTTGTGACACACTAGAGTGGACAACAGCGTGAACAATTCTCATTCCAGGCCATTGCACCAGCGCAGCAAGAGATAATCTGTATTTGTAGGTCTCCGGTGTTACAAGGCATCATGGTAAGGCAGTGAAAAGGTTTATTTAACCTGAAAATGCTGCATATTTCCTAAGTCCTCCTTATAATTTTAATCAAATGCTTACTTTTTATTACATAGAGAGTGGAAAAGTCGTATATTCATTCAACAAACTGTTATTAGTCATCAATAAGAGAATAGCTACTGCTCTGTACTGAGATTACAGGTGAAAAGAACCTCAGTTCACTGAGAAGTGATGGACAAAACAGTTCCTCCTCTTTGGTCCCCTTTTAAATCAATGTGACCTCCACCTACTTTAACCTCAACCTGATCCTCTACAACCTCTGTGTATGGAACACGTGTGGTGTTCTGGCTTCTCACTCAGGACTGCTGAGGCTGGGGCTCTTTTCGAATTTATTCTCATCTGAATGGTGAGGAAGGTCGCCCCTGGTTAGATGAGACTGTGGTCTACATGAAGCCTGCACACACAGCATCTAAGCCCTTTCAGGACTTCAACTTTTCACTGTTAAGGGAATTGAGTAACCCTCCAACCACTTAAGCTATAGAAGTTCACTAACTCATATTTTGGTTATGGTGAACTCAACTTCTTCCTATTACCTTCTTTTCTTTTTTATGCTAAAATTCCAGCCAGAGTACACTAACACTTTAAGTTTCTCTTAAGGCCTTTGCCATTGTCCTGCCTGTGAAGACATACCTGCTCTGCTTATTCCCACAGCCCTTGTTGCCAGAGCATGACTTTAATTTTGAGAATTTAATATCTCGTTTCAATGTTGGGCTTCTTTCTTTGTTCTAAACAAAGAGCAAATTGTTAACTGAAATCTGACAAATACACTCTGCAAATTTTCTAGTTTTCCAGAACAAGATGGTTCCAGCATGAGGGAACGTTTTTGCATTTTCTTGAAGTAGTTTTACGACTCCCTGTCAAATGGGTCCATCTTTGGTTACAAAGCAGCCTTTTGGTACCAGTTAAAATCTGTAACATTTAAAGGAGAAGGGATAAGCAAATTGTTCTCAAAGCTGCCAATAAAAGTACCATGTTAATATTCCCGAGGTTGGAATATTAGTACTAGTGTGGGTCTCAATCCGAACAGAAGGTACCTTCACGTGACTTTAAAATTGTTCAAGAAATAAGGATAATTAAATGACTATGGGAATTGTTGTGTTTTATATACATAATATGTAAATAGTCATCATATTGTTGACCTTTTTTTTTAATTTTGAAAATGCCTAATGTGTTCCTGACCATATGCTCCTTAGTGTTAAAATGAATAAGAAATTTTATATGCAGACTTGGTAATCTCCCCAAGGTGTGCGTGGGTGAGTGGCACTGTGTGTCCTTTTACCTCAGAAGACAGGCTCAGGCCTGTGCCAGGGGAGCTCTGAAGGGTTAAACTTTTGTCTGTGACACTGAAATTGAGGCCAGCTGTAGGTCATATTCACGTTCCAGTCACAGGAAAATGAACCTGTGAGACAGAACCTAATTATCTGCTAAACCAAAAGCCAGTCTCAGTTCAATAACTTACGACAGAGCCAGCAGCCAGATAGAGTGTTACCATGGCAACTTTGGAAAAAGCTCCAGTGCTGTTGAGAATAAGGAGGAAGGGAAGGAGACTGTAACCCTAACTGTGCTGTAGCCATTTGATCTCAGACAAGTGAGTTTGTCTAGGAAGTCAGTGGATTCTGTGCATGCCCACCATTGTCTCTTCACTCTAATATCTGTAGCAATTATTGAAAAGAAAAATACAACATCCTGTGGGCTTAAAATGATCCGCTTGTTAGCAGCTAAGGGGAATTAATTTAAAAGAAGGAAATGCAAGCTTCCACCTTCCCTTCCCCCATGTCACCCAGAAATACAGATGGAATAAGGCCCAGCATCATTGTCATAAATAAAGTTCCCACTCGATGATACTCATGCTTGATCTGTATCCTTCTGCTTCCCAGAGGCAGGGATGTTTTTGAGAAAAGTTTTGGGGACTGAAGCAATAATATTTGCTTTTCCAAAGTGTGAAAGTTGAACTGGAAAATAGGGGGGATTCGATTTCCTTTGAAAACTTTGCCTACAATTTCAAGAGAAATGATTTTCTGGGATATTGAGTTAAGAAGAATCAAGCATGTAAGCCCTGACATGTCAGTCATTTTTCTTGTCGGTGCATCTTTGTAGGTGTTTTGAGAAGGACATTAGATTTATGAAATCTTGAATTTATAATGCTTTGTGAACATAGTGATTTTTAGAAGACACTTACTAAAATACCATGGAAATAGCAACTCAGTAAAAATATTAACTGCACCTGCCATTTGTACTAGAAGGATTCTGATATGATCCTTCTATTTTTAAAACCATTCTCAATGAGACAAACCATGCTAAAACATGGCAGTTATAATTATTGGATTTTTAACCTATTTGACAATTGTAATGTCATTAATGATATAATAAGACACACATGACACAAAATATAGTCACTTAAGCTTGCTATCAGTTGTAATGTATCGCTTAGATAGCTGTGTATAAATATACATATATAGTAGTATGTTTATGTATAACTCATAAGCACATTGGGTTTGAAATAAAGAAATGAAGAAATATGGATATGAATAATATCTTTTTCATATTCATGAGTAATTTTGTGTTAATGCAAATGCAAACAGAAAATGGAAAGTAGATTTCTTCTAGCACAGATATGACTAAGAATGTAGGCTGAAACTTGCAATATATTAGATTCAGTTATGATATCTGTGTATTTTCTTTGCTATCACATCTTTTAAATACAATTTACCTATCCCATCATATTATATTTTGAGTATTTAATTATGTAAATATAGAAACCTACAACTTCAAGTTCCTTTAAACTACTGGTTTATTAAAGGAGGTGAAGGACCATAAAAGGTGTATTGTGAGGAAGTAGACAGAGACACAGAAAAACACATCCCAGCACAAAATGAATTTTTTGAATAATTTCTGGATAAAAGTAACCCAAACTTTGCTTATGACCTACCTTAACCTAAGTCCTTCTCAAGTAAATGGAAGCCAGACAGAATAGCCCTTTCTAAGACAGATATTTCTGAGATCCGGTTGTTAAAAGGTTGGTGAAGAGGCCAGCTAAAGCAATGGAGTCAGAAACACTACATGGATCTTACTACTTCTAATACAAGTTTTTTTCTCTTCATCTTTCCATGTATATGAATTAATTAGGATAGGAAATGAAGCAGTTTCATCAGAAAAGCATCTGCAAGAGCTATTGAAGCAAATGCTCTCTGATTTTAGCTTTACCACACATGATTAGCTTAAAGATTCAAGCTTTGGGAAAGATACACTAAATTTCACTGTTTTCTATGTTCTACTTGAATTCCCAACCAAGAGATTAGAAGCACCAATAAAGAAATCATACTGCATTATCAAGACTCTCATTCAATGGTTTTGAAGAGCTTTTCCCTGACTTTCTATAACACAGTTTATTTAAAATGTTGCCTTGCATTCTTTAGCATCATAGTATTTCCTATATACCTGTGGGTATAGGTGTGTGTTTGTGTGTGTGTGTGTGTGTGTGTGTGTGTGTGTTGAAAATGTAATGCTAAAATTCATGAATCAGAATTATGTGAGACAGATGCTTCTTGTAACATAAAGGCCCTGATACATTCAATTAACATTAAACAAATACAATAAAATAAATTATAGCTGAAAATAATTTGGCAGCACAAAATAATCTGCTTGCCATATGGAGGATATTTAATGTGTTTGTTGACTGAATGAATAAATATTCGGGCCTAGTTGTTAAAGACCAAGAACTTATCTGTTTTCAAGGGAAAGGAGAAAAAAATACTTGAAAGAAAATTAGAAACAGAAGACTTAAAGCTTTTGCTACTCTATGAAAAAAAAAAAAGCCGATGTCTCCAATTTCCATAGGTTGTTCTCTGACTCACTGAGAAGTGACAAGCAAAGCTACTCTAGAAAGCATTTTTTATCATTGTTGGGTCTATCATTATAAAGTGGACTTGCATAGCTCACAATATTCAAGAATGTCCTCCCCACTAAAGTAGCATATGCTTTCTATTCATAATTAGCTTAAGATAATATATGTCAGGGTGTGGTTCTCTTAGTCTTGCAACATCTTTCAGCTTATTCCTCATCCTGGTAATACTATTATTAGAGAGACTAGCTTGCTGACTAAACTATACCCTGGTCTAGTGTTTTGAATGCTCTAACATGATAAAGAATCTCCCATCTATGGTCAGATAGGTCACTGACACTTCTTGATGATATAGGAACCCTTCCAAGATGTTGTCCATGCATGTTAATGGATATTCATGGGAGAAAGTTTATGTGTTTGATGGCTAGAGGGAAATTTGTCTATTTCAACCCTTCTCTAGGTTTTCCTTTCTGTCAACCACCCAAGACATGTGCAAGTGGCCTTCCCAGATTTCCACAGGAAGGATTATGACTCGTATGTCGCTCAACCCATCTACTGGGTATTGGTTCTCTGCCTGCCTCCCACAGAGTTGGTGACACTAAGAGTGAAGTAAGCTGGGTACTTGCTAACATCCACTCTCCTCCCTCCCTCTCTCACTGCTTTCAGCCTACCTTGTATTGCGGTGTTCTGTGTGAAGGACAACTACCTCTAGATCATAGCGTCTTCTTATTTTATGATTAATTTCTGTGACATATGTCTAGTCTGAAATTGGGCTAATGTATCAGGCAATGCCCCTAAGAAATTAAAAATAAAACGATTTCCTTCTTATCTAAGACAACGAGCTAGATTTGAGCTCATAGCATTTCCTGTACTGTCAAGAAAATAATTTAATAGATGTTCTAAATATTCTTACTTTCTCCTTGTTTCTTTTCATCCACTAAAGAAATAAATGTCATTAGTATCTTGAATAGAGTGATAAATAAGGCCAGTGCAATTTGGAGAGGTAATGACCTTGATTTAAATCTCTCAGCTTTCATGTCAGAGTTTAACTTGGCTCTGTCACTTCTACCTCCTCAATCTTCCTGACCACTCTTGTCTCATATTTGCATAGCCACTCTCTTCTTTCAGGCAATTATCATCTGTCCCAATCAGTATCCTGAGAGAATTATTGCATGTATTTATACAAGTATTGATCGGCACAGTAGTTTTAACATTAGGCAACAAAAAAGTGCAAAAATATTGATATCTGTGATTCAACTAGTTACATATATTTTACAGTGAAGTTATAACACAATGAACATGTGATAAAATAATACATGAATGAAATCAGTATTTCAAGATTAAAATATAAGTTAAAGTTATAAAAGTTATGGAAAACTTGAATGTATGTGATGAGACATTGAGAACACCTGAGTATATACTATATGGTAATAATATTTATTCTCTTGGATATGGAGTTTTTGCTTTTCTATTTATCTAGAATTTTAATTGCATATTTTTATAGGATGAACTACTGCTATTGTTCTAAAACAATAATTTATTTTGTAAGTAAACTAGACCATCTTTAGATAATATCATAAGATCTTAAGTAGGCCCATGGTTGTCTGAAACAAGCAGAATTAATATTAGAATAGCATGTTTAACTTGATCTGGAATACTAACATCTTTCTAGTTATATGTGGAAGGATTCTGGTACTTTCAAGACATAGGTCACTGGAATAAAAGTTTAAAATGAAATATATTTCATAACATGACATTACAAAATAATTTGTGTATCTTTACAAACAAAACCTATCATTGAGGCAAAGATTAAGATAAAAGAGTCTCTATATTTTGTTTTCATTTCATGCCCTACTGGATGTTTCAAAATTAGTCATGTTCACATGGACAGATAAGCACTTTTGTGCAAATATCTAGTTTTCACCCTTCTGGATTTTCTCAGAAATCCAAATGAATGACTATCAAGAATAAATTCTGCATGTTCAATGTTACACAACCCCAAAACTGTGTTCCTGGTGGTGAAGTTCTAAGAGCATGCTCCGATGCTGTGAAATTTTCAGATGGTTTCTTTAGAATAACACTTGGTCCTTTTTCCTCCTTTCTACAGCATGGAAACAAACTATGTGTCTGAGGATGGCTGATTGTCTTCATTTTCCCTCAGAAATGGAAGAGTCATTACAGATAACACAATATAGAAGCAGTCTGCACCCTTGATCTCAAGTGTTCAACTCTCTTGGTAGGGGAATGGTTTCCTTGGCTTTGTCACCACTTCTAGAAACTTTACTGATATTTTGACATCTTCATATGGTGTCACGTGCACATCATGTGTGAAAGCTAGTTTTCTGTTCCCCAAACAGATCTCTGAAATAGTTCATTTTTATAAAGAGAAAGTACCTTATTTTTACTCACTTTTGTTAATCCATTTCACAGTTGGCCCTATTGATTTTCTACTTGTGGACAGATATGCCATAGGTGTTTGGTGGAGATAAGTTGCTCATCTCAGCCAGGAAACGAGAGGAAGAAGAGGTTTGGGGTATCCCAGCCCATTTCAAGGGCATAGTCTCAGTGACTTCAGGACATTCCAGTAGGACTTAACTTCTTAAAGGTTCTGCTATATCCCAGTGACATCATACTGAAGATCAAGTGTTAAACACAAGGACTTCACATGGGCATTCTAGATCCAAGCCAGATTCCCATGCCTGATATTCAAGTTCCACTTACTGCAGTAAGAGGTCAAAAGGAACTGATGCTGGGTCAAAGGACTATAATGATTCTCATTCCTCTGCTGTCAATAAGTAAAACAAAGAATATTAAAGACCTGTGATTGTTAATCGGGAAGTTCCCAGGAATCCACAAGGATGACCCCAGCTTAAACTACTAGCAATAGTGGAGAGGGTGCCTGATCTGGCTTACTCCAGCAATTAGATCAGTGAATAACCTAACTCTCATCATAGAGCCTTTCTCTAGTAACTGATGGAAGCAGAAGCAGAGATCCATAGCCAAACACCAGGCTGAGCTCCAAGAGTCCAGTCAAAGGGAAAGAAGAGGGGTTCTATGAGCAAGGGGCATAAAAAGCACGATGGGGAAACCTACATAGACAACCAAACCAGCTAGTGGGAACTCATAAAATTTAGACCAACACCTGTGGAACCTCCATGGGATTGGACTATGCTCTCTGCACAAGCCAGACAGTTGTGTAGCTTGATCTGCTTAAGGGGTCCCCTGGAAGTAGGATCAGGATTCATTCCTGGTGCATGAGCTGGCCTTTTGGAGCTCACTGCCTATGGTGGGACACCTTGTACAGCCTTAAGGCAGGGGGAGGGGCTTGGATCTGCCTCTACTGAATGTACCAGCCTCTGCTGACTACTCATGGGAGGCCTTACCTTCTTGTAGGAAGGATTGGGAGTGGGTTGTGAGGGGGAGGCTGGAGGGGTGGGAGGAGGGAAGAGGGGGATCTGTAATTGGTGTGTAAATGAATAAAAAATATTTCTTAAAAAACATAAGTAAAACAACATCATATCTTTGCTACGATTTGTTTCCCCGTGCAATCTACTGTCTTTTAAAGTCTTTCAATTGTGTGTGCATCAGACTTCTCATATCTACCTCTTGTTTCACATGATTGGTATTAGTGACTATAAATTTTGGGTGTGTTCAGTGTCTTGGAAATGCTACATACACTATTGGATTGTTTCACCCGTAAGAAAAGACAAGGGCTTTCAATCAAATTTCAGAGAAAGTTTCATGGGGCTATGAAACTACAAATTCTAAGGAATATGTTGAGCTCGGGTTGGATAATCAGAATTTATTTCCCCGTTGTTTTTCTCTCAGTAGAACTGCAGCAGTCTTTCACACATGTGTACTAATCACTCGCACCATCTCATTCCAGCCTCATCTACTCTGCCCTAAACATAGTGCTAGAGTTTCCAGGATAGAAAGAATGATGTGTCTTCACACATCTTTGTAGCTCTGATATAATCTCCGCATTGAGGCCTTCAGCCATACTGACTAGACACGAATGGATGTTGGAATGTAAGCAACCTCGTGTGTCTGTCCCCAAGCATTCCCTATCTACCCACTCTCAGCACAGCCTTTGTGAACATTGTAGGTCCTTTACAAATTGACCTCTGTTTGCCCTCATGCACCCAGTTTCAACTTTTCAACAAAGACACCAATTTATCAATTATATTAAATGTAAAATATAGCATAGTCTATCTTATTCCTGGATAGTTTAGTATGTTGCATGTTCCTACTAAAGTACCAGCTTTCATGTCACTCAGCAGTCTTCCTATCCTTAGGGAATGAACTAGATGCTTCCTCTTATAGGGAACTTTCCATAAATACCATTGTAAACTCCTTCTCTAGAACCTCAAAATATCATATTGTCATGCAGATCTGTCCTATTCTGAGGACAATTATTTCTTAGTTTTTTGATTTTTCTTATAAGAATACAGTATTGCATTTTAAGAAGAAAATTCTACTTTCATTTGGATTCTATGCCTAGGTGGCAAGTAATTTGATTGTATATATATATATCATTGTTCATGAATGGATGGGTAAGGAGAAGGATGGATAAAAATTTTAAAGCTGAAAGTTTCTTGTCTGTAGAAAGTGTCTTGTCCACTTATCCATGGGACTTTTCAAAATGACACTTTTAACAATACAGAATTATTTCCTCTTAAAAGTGCAATTTCTGATAAACTGGAGGACTCATGAAAATGAAAGAAAATCGTTACTAAGAATTTTGGTAATCAGAAAGAGAGGATTCCCAAACTTTCAAATAACATTGTTCTTAGGATATCCAAGAATTCAGAGTTTCAATAATTCTTAAAGAATCAAACAAAACTACTATGAAAGATTTTTCCCTTCTATGGTTTTAAAGACCTTACTATTTTTCTAAGTACAGAAGATATGGAAAGCAAATCAAATCCATCCAGTATCCAAGTCATACAAGTCCCAAATAAAACATTTTTTTCACACTGTCAAGTACACAGTTTCCTCTATGTTCCTGGAGCTAATAGGTAAAAAAAGGCTGATACTGTTTAATGCCTGTAACTACCCAATAAAATCTTTTACTATTCATCAATGGCTCTTAAACTTACAATTTAATACGTAAAACCTTTACTAATGAATAGACACACACATACACACACAATGCTTTTTTGAGAATTTCATGCTTGAGACCTGCTTCATTTATTATTAAATATTCAAAAGCTAATCAGGATGTGATTTTTAAATCAGGAAACATTTCACAGTACTTTTCCAAAACCATAAAAAAAACACAAATGCTGTCATTGTTTTAAAATCATCGGTAAGTAAAACCAAATCTGGCCTCATGTTGACTTTTATAAACATAAAGTAAAAACAACAACAACAACAGATTTTCCTTAATTAACCATGAAGACTGAAGTAAGAACATGGTTTTATAACTAAAGAAGTCATGACATAAAATTCAAGTAATATTTTGAAGATCATGAAAATCCCATGTAGGCTTAAGAAGAAACAAGTAAAGGCTCTGAATAGTAACCCAAGATTTACAAATCTGGCCTTTTACTGTTTTTGAGAATGTCATAGTGTCAGCCTTGGCCGTTGGGATATATATATATATATATATATATATATATATATATATATATATCCGAGACAAAGTGATAGTACCAGCTGACTGTGGAGTCAAAACACAGTGTCTGCAAAGGCTGCCAGGACAGCACCAATTTTCTTAACCAATCAGGGAGGCATAACTAAGACCTGAGCCTTTCCCCCTCCATCTTGATAAGGACATGATAAAATACAATCTGAAAGATTTACATTGTAGGAGATAAACAGGTTTAGTGAATGGAAGTAGATGTCATTCTTCTGTAGAATAAATTATGAGCATTATTTATGGCAATCTTTATTTCATCCCTTTAGAAACATGTATCAAAAGCAGGAACATAAACAGATGTTCCAAATATGACAGCTTGTTTTAATATACTGGAAACCACAGCATAATTTTATAATTTGATTAATTAGTAAGAAGTACTGTGAATGTTAAAATAAAATTTCAAAGTCTCTAAATTATATTTATAGCTTTGTTCAACTGCATCATAAAAATGTTTTGCATTAGAATCATTATTCATAGCAAATTAATCTTATTCTTAGAGAAAAAGATTTCTTAAGTAGTCATGATTGACAGTAAAATGTTAAAAATTGCTCAGGTCATACCATGATAAACAACAATGCAAAAAGTAAAGGATAAATTATGAAGAATCTAGCCAGCCAGTCTGGCTCACTGCTGAGGCAGGATCATTGTCAAAAGTTCAAGGCCAGTCTAGGATACAGTGTTAACTCTGTCTTCTCAACCACTTCCCCACAAAAGTAAGTATGAAAAAAAAAAAAAAACCTATCACCTGAATCATTTAACTATAGCTATAATACATATATACATATATACGCATGTGTCTAATGATATAAATATATAACATACATATAGAAATATAACACACACATGTATACATAGGCATTAAAGAATAGGGAAATTTGTCCAATTCATAACCAAAAATGAGGGGATTCCAAGATTCAGTCACAGACATTTTCATAACATTGGTGATTAAAAGATTCAAGCAACTGTCAAATCATGTGGTAACTATGATATACACATTAGACTACAAAATAAAATCACTATCCTTTCTTTACCAAACTTCTATTTCTAATAATCCTAACATAAAATTTCAGATCCCTAACTGACACAATATGCTGACTGTCCTGACATATGTCAAAAACTAAATAATCATGGGAAATGTTAAGAAAATGTAGTTAATCTTCATGATACTCAAGGCTGAATATCATAAAGTTTTTCATTGTCATGATGTACACAGCACATTTCCCTGGATAACAGTGTTTCCCATGTTGATAAGCACTGCCAAGTTCACCGAGGCAAACATTTGACCTATAAATGCTGTTGTGGCAAACCATTCAGAAATTGGTGCTCACTGTCTAAGCCGTTTGGGTGTTGCTGGTATTTCTTCCACTATGTGACATTCCCTTGTTTCTCAGAGCCTGCTAGGTTGATCTAGTCCTGTTGCCTCTCTGTATTGGGTGTCAGCACCAGAGTGAGAGTAGAAGAGGTATGTGCAGAAGAATTTATCCACTGATGGCATGGGGCTTCTTCATCATTTTCAAAACCGATGTTTAGTAAAACAGAATCTCTCTCTCTCTCTCTCTCTCTCTCTCTCTCTCTCTCTCTCTCTCTCTCTCTCTCTCTCTCTCTCTCTCTCCTCCTGTATGCCTGTCTCTCTCTGTCTCTGTCCCTCCCCCCCCTCTGTGTTTATTTCCTTCTGGAATACTAAGTTGTGAAGATGATTCAGCTGGTCAGCTTTGTCATTCAATGGTGAGAGCCCAAGAATGTCAACACAGTAGAGAGAAAAAGAGGGAAATGCATGAGACTGGAATGGGAGAGCAGAGGCAGAGAAGGACTAACCATGCACTAATGAATGTACTAATGAATAAACAGTTCATACTGAGCTGACAATATGTATTCAGAAACCATGAGTTCTGGAGTCTTTCCTTCTCAGCTGTGCTTGCTCCAGAGAAGCAACAAAGAGGAACAACCATTCTCTTCACAGATTGTAGTTATCAATGAAAAAAATGATAACACACTTTTCTCCAGACTGCCAATCCTAAGAAAACAGAATTACATTCCCATTGGCCTGAGTAAACTTTATAAGTCATTCTTTATGACAGTATTTGGGCTGATAAATTTCATAATATTGTAGAAATGAGTATTCCTTACAAATATCATGTCAGGTAGCCTGAGAGGCAAAAGAATTCTTTCACATAGTAATCAATAGTAATCAAACATGGTCCTATTTTTTATTAGTAATTTGTTTTTTTCAGAATCAATTTATTATATTGTTTTAAAACATAAAGTTTGGTATGTGTGAATGTGCTGGAAACCATATAAAAGTTAAATTTTTTAGTAGGATGAGTACTTACATTATGTCTAATTGTTATAAAAATAAAACTATCTCTGTTTTTCATTCATATAACTGCTTAGTTTTAGACAATGTTCTAGGTGGGCCTCACTAAAATGGGTCCTGTGGGAAAAAAACACATTTTTTTAAAATTATAAGATACAATTTCCTTGAGATTCTATTAATCATTTCCTTTTTAATTGAAAAAAATCACCACATAAAATGAGAGTACAAAATGCATTCTTCTAGAAAGAACCTTAAAAGTTGACATTTCTTTGAACAATTGTTTCAGAAATCCTTTTTAAAGTACATTTTCATTTTCTGGCATGGCTTGAATTGAATTCTAAACTTTGTGTGCCTGTCCTCTAAGCTGCTCTGATGAATTAAATAGGCTTCTCTATATATTTAGTACATTCAAGAATTCTTTGTCGCAGAGCCTGCTCAGCTTCATTATTGGAGAGCTGTCTCGGAAGTCTAGCAGCCAGTTTGTTTTCTGCCATTAATAAAGAGTCCACTTTTTTCCCCCCAACTTCTTTGAAGAAGTTGAAAGGGCTCCATGTTGGGTGCAGGGGGGTGGGGCAGGAAGAGAGAGAAATGGAGGGAACTGACTAGTCTAATCCCTCAAGAACAGCAACAAAAAAAAAAAAAATAGTGTCTAATGTAGAAATCTCCCCACAGTTCATGAATGCTGAGGCTGGCCTTTGAGTGTGGTGTATAACAGAGTGATAACTTAGTAGAGATTGATTCCCTATCTAAGATTTGGATGTTTGCTATGAAAAAAAATATTATATCAAAAAATTCTACATAGCCAAGGGTTTCACTTGTATAATGTTTCAATTCAACATGACTCCAACCTCTCATTGAAATGGGAAAACAATCTTAACATAAATATGTAATTTTTTACACTTCACTTATATGGCTACAAAGTATTCAGAAGATTTCAGGGATGACCTGCCAACTTGGATGTATAAAATATTGATGTTGACTGGTAGAGTAAAGAGAATACCCAGTTCAAAAACACGGAAAAAGAATTATTTGTTCATATTCACTTGTTCATAAATTGTCAGATACCAGTCAACAATGAAAGAGAAAAATAAGATAGATTGTTAAAAACTTCTGCAAAAGACCCCCCCCCACACACACACACTCACTTTATTTAACAAAGTTGGGACCTAGGAATGACTAGTCTTACTTACTTGGCCAAACAGATGCCATCCGTGATTGGTTTTGTACTTGTTTGGTTAGTAATTAACTATGGAGGAAACAAACTTAAAATCACATTAGTAATATAATCAATGGGGCAGGTTTCCCACCTTATCAAAAAAAAATCTCATTTTGAGGTTTTCATAAAAGATTCATGGAATTAGCTGATTGATAATGAAACTAATTTTAAATTAATATCAAATATCTCCAAACTTCACCTGCTTTCAAACTTAATACAGGTACAATATCATATTCAAGTAAACGTGTAATATGTTTAACACAAAGCATCATGGGAAAAAGTGTCACTCAATGAAAATTGAAGTTGTTAGGAATAACACAGTATGGATGACATCACGGAGCTGTCCCAGTGTTCATACTGTCTTCACTAAATATTTTACAGAAATGCAAAGACTCACAGACACGCAGCAGACAGACAGACAGACAGACAGACACACACACACACACACACACACACACACACACACACACACACACACACACCAATATGTCTTTCATCATTGATGGATAAAGAAACTAAACATGGAATTGACAGCGACACATAGATAAAAATAGCAACTGAATTTCAGCATACTAAGTATGTATTTGCAGAGCTACAGGAAAAAAAAAAAAAAAAAAACACCAACAACGCTGTTTTCACATGTTTACAAACACCCAGGATTTTTTTTTTCTAAACTTCTCTATATTAGGAACCTTGTTTTCTTTTTCCAAATGCAGTCACTTAGGGATCAGTGGGATCTGAGGACTAAATTAAAAGTCTACTAAAAATTAAACGTAAGAATCCAGGCATCAAAACTGTGCCTGCATTTGCTGCTTATAGACAGCTAGGCTGCATTGCATGTGCAAACAGCAAGGAAACTTGGCCTTCAGCTCACCCTTTGTGCCCTGCTTTTCCCCAAACTCACCCAAACACAACAGCTTGCAAGGTCCTTTGCATATTTAAGGTGTATGAGTTCAAGCTTAGGCACATGCACCAGCCTGCCATTTTGAACATGAGTTTAAGGTGAACCCACCTTTTCCAATTTCATTAGTAATTAATTTGTACTATAACTATAATTCCCCTGAGATGATTCTTCTTCTTCTTCTTCTTCTTCTTCTTCTTCTTCTTCTTCTTCTTCTTCTTCTTCTTCTTCTTCTTCTTCTTCTTCTTCTTCTTCTTCCAAGCATTATTAAATGACTTAAGAATATCTCTATACTTCTGTGTGTCAGTGGAAGACTGAAGCATTTAGGAATTTTAAACTGGAAATGATATTGATCTCATGAATATTAAAAGAAAATATAATCATATTAAGATTTGGCAAAATTCCAGAGTGGCTTCCTTGATGCATTCTAAAATGCTTTATAAATTATCATTTAGAAAAAAAAAATCCATGTTTCTCTTACAGAGAGCTAAAGCTAAAGACACAGGTATCGCAATATTGTCAGAGTCACAAAACAAAGACAAAAGGAAAACTATTATTTCATTAGTCTCTGGCAAATGGCTAAGTTGAGTAATGATTTTTGTTTTTAAAAGGAACTTGGAGTTGACGGTAATTTAGCAAACAATATAAGAAAGAGGAAGAATCCAAGAATCAAGTGGGGGGGGGGGTTAGTTGATGTGTGTGGAAGAGTGGCTTGCTATTTCAAAATGAATACATACAAATAAGCTGGTGTCAGAGAAGAGGTGATCCCTCATTTCCAACACACTGAGCGAGCTCACATGGGCATCAGACGGCTCTTAATGTATGCGTCTGACTCAGGCTGCTCTCCCAGTCCCGAAGCGATTGGATTGTTAATATCACTGCTTTTTGTATGCCACCCACATCATTTTCTCACTCTTTGCTGTATATTTTTCCTTTTATTTTAAGCTTAGAATGATCTGGTTTTCCGAGTCACATTACAAAGCCTCAGAACAGCATCATCTTGCGACAGCCGAGAGAGAGAGAAATGCAGAATCACATGCGTCCACATACTTACAGCGTAAAGTGGCTTACAGAAACAAAGTCCGAGGTCCACACCTTTATGGAGTGAGAGGGACACTTTGGGAATGACACTCTCACAAAACACATGCCACACATGGTATTTGCACAGAAAATGTTCAAAGCTGCAAGATCTGTCAGTCATATATATGTATGTATGATGTTTGTTTGGGAGAACTGAATAAATAGCACTGAATTATCACTTTATGTCAGTGATTTCCTCCTATGAAATATGTTAATAAATAGTGCAGTTCTTTAACATAGGATAAAAAGAAAATCCTTATATTTAAATATTCTGCTACCTTTATATGAATATTATTCCCTACTTTCTTTTGAGTTTAAATTCATCAGACACCATATGCATATCATTTATGATTATTGTAAAACAGGTGTCGGTAAACACACTCCTCTATGTAGTGTTTTGTACAATAGAATGCTTTCTTATCAGTTGTGTAAACCTTCTATTAAACAGAATCAAGTTTTCTGATGCTCAGAGATACACATACACAGAGTTCTTTGTGCTGAAAAAGTTCTGCTTTGAAAAATACTCAGCTCCAACAATAATGGGGTTAAAAGCAGCAAAGGATAGATACTAGTTAAAAATAAACCTTCACCATTTATATTTACTCCCTTCACTTGGAGTCATAAAACACATTTATACACACAGACACATTCTCAAGCGTCTAGATAAATGGCATGGGTGAGGCCAATAAGGAATCTGAAAGGATACAACATCCATGCATACATAAACATAGTCAGTGTTTATGATACTTTATATTATTTTTAGGAAATAACGAGAGTGCTTTGTATTTTATGATATTTCAAGTCATAAGCAATACTAACAACCTAAAAGTGAACAAACATGAACAAAGACTCCACACGATATCCTAAAATAGATTCATGGATTTGTTAACAATGGAGGAACAATTTATGGAGAAGCAGTAGAGTTAAAACATCACAGTCACTCGGTCGCCTGTGTTATGAGCCATCTCCATTTTAAGCCTCAATTTTTGTAATAGTATTACGTATTTGGAACAGATTTATTGCTTATAGATCCAGAAATACACGTTTGATGTGTCAATGACTAATAAATATTCAAACAAGTTCACACAGGCTATGGTTGGAATATTTACTTCTGATAATGAAAATTCTGATCAAAGCCTGCTTCTCAGATGCAGTTTACATGGAGCTAGGGCATCTGATTTCATAGGTGCTACCTAATGCTTTCTCTCACATAGGTTGCTAACACACACAAAGTGAAATGTGAAAATTCAAATGTACTGTATTTCTCTAAATATATAGACTTGGTGACTTTCAGAATGAGAGAATTGTTAATACACATAGACTGTCTTGTGTGGGCAAAGTCTAAGGAAATCTGGCTAAAACTACCACGTATAAAGCAATATTCTTTACAAATTTGTATCAACCCGAATAGGATTAATAAAGAAGATTGCAAATCGTTTCTTTTCCAGGCCTCAAATATGATTGGAATCTTCTGTGTCCTAAGCCACAGTTCTATGAAGGCACAATAATTTATTCAAGTAAGTAATGGCTATAATTCTATGCATACAAAAAGTTATGAATATAAACAACTTTTGTCATTAATGAAGGACATAATTTCTTCTTATCCATCTTAAAATACACCCAAAGCAATGTTTTAAAAACACGTGTGTTTTAATTTTGCTTCTTATACAGATCTCTTACAAGACTTGAATCAATAACCACAGTAAATACATATGCTATATTACTGCCATTGTGCCGTATCTTTAGAGTATAGCTTCTGACAACTGTATTTTGGGGGGTGGGCCATGCTGAAACCCTTGCTGATTAAAAAGAAAAGCATTGTTCTTCCCTCCTAGGCAGAATCTATGTCTGTTCTTTTGTTCTGGTGGTTTATGCCGACAATCAATAAGGTCCAAAGCTGCTGGTACCCCTCCGCCTAGGTCCCAAGAGCCTGACTTGTGATGTTACTAAAATACCTCACAAGTTAGGGTCTCAGGGACTAGGAAAAGTCTGGTTTGATGCAGGAGAATTCTTCTTCCAGTGAAAAGGACAGCTTAGGAATGACAGTTGGGTTCAGTCAGATTTTTTTCTTCTAAATACTAATTGAAGCACACAAATAGAAACATACATGACACATAAAAGTCAAGATGAGCAGAATAATCATGATGACCACTTACAGATTAGAACTTACAATAATGAGGACTATGAGAACAAAGCAGACAATGAACAGCTAAGACTCATTCCATTCTATTCAAAGAAGACAGCAAATGGGTTAAAATCTGCTGCTAGCAGGTTTTTACAGTAATACTCGCTTCTATTACATTAAAGAAGGATTATATGCCAGTTAATGGGACCCTAATTGAAATTTTGCTTCTAATGCAGTTTTATATATCACAACTGTTACTTGGTGGGCCCAGGATATACAATGCTTAAAATTTGATTTAAATATATATTTAAATATATACTATTTCAGTTAAGATTCAAACAAAAAACTTTCTACATGTCATAACGTAATACCTATTAATCTTGATTTTTCTTTTTAAATATGCAAACTATTCAGACAGCAAACATTTCCATGCACACTCCATAGTTATTTGAGCAAGGCCACTTAATAAGCATGTAACTTAAAATCCTGGCAACATCGTAAGGAAAAAAAAAAGATTCTTTTCTTTGACTAATTACATTGTAAAGTTCACTACTTTTGAAAATACACAATCCCAGTCCTGTATATTCATCGAATTCCCTCCCATCCTTTAGGCTTGTTTGTGGTTCAAGAGCAGATTCTGTACTTTAGGAATGATCTAGGGTTTAATAGCACAGAATGCAGGGTAAAACAATCAGACTAGCATAACATAAAACTCCTGGCCACAGAAGTGGAATCTGGTTCTTCTGAAGTGGTTGATCTTAAAAGGGAAAAGGGGAGGTTAAAACAGAAGGAAAGAAGAAAAGAAAGAAAGAAAGTAAGAGAAAAAAAAGACAGAAAATGGAAAGAATTGGAGTGTATTCCTGTAGGCAGGTGAATCATCCATTTCCACGCAAGCTGCAAGGAAAGCTAGGCTGAACAAAATATTTGCTAACTGTCCCCCTCCTCCACCCTAGTACCACACCCCTTTCTAACCACCCCCCCCACCCCTGCCCAGATCTTTACTTTGCCTTCTTAGACTTAAATATTCTGTTCCGCAATGTAATGCATCATTATATAAGATCTCTTTCTGTTTATCATTTGATTTCCCATATTGAATGGCTCCAAATAAATAGTTTAAAAAATCCCAAAGAAACAACCAAAAAGCAGCATTCACAAAAACCAAAAAAAAAAAAAAAAGAAGAAAAAATTAAAACAGTCCTTAGATAAAAATCCATGCTTTTCCTTAAAACTGAATATGGCTTTACAATTTTTGACCATAGCATTCAACCAATTATTAGAATGAAAAATCTCACCCCTCCATAAATATGACATTAACATAATTATACCACCCCCATCACAGAGACCCATCCTCCTTAGGGAATACATCTGATGCTCCAAAGATGGAAATCAGTCAGATTTTAGTTGCTCTCCAACGTACCTTTGCTTCTCACTGACTGACTGGCTTTTACCCTCCACGCACTCACACGCCACCCCCTCCCCTCGGCTAGACACGGATGCCCGAGCGAGCACGCGCGCGCGCACAGGCACACAGACACACGGAGAGTCAGGCTAGCATCTGATGCTGACTCAGAGCGCTTCTGTGTGCAAGGGGTGGCGGCGGCTGGTATTTTCACTGCGCTCATCATTAACATTAACGCACAGTCTGGCATCCACCCTCTCCCAGACCTGCTGGACTGCGGCATTTGCATGACGCTGTCACTCTAGCCTCTGCAGGTCAGATGATGGAAGGAAAGGGGTGGGGGAGAGAGAGAGCAAAGAAAAGGAGCCTCGAGACTCTCCTAAGAAATGCCTTCATTTCCTCCTTATTTTTCCACCTTTCTACTTCCTCTGTGGCTGTTTCTCAGCTGTCTGACATCTTCCCGGAAGAAAATGTCTTGTGCTTCAACGAGCCAGTCGCCACTTAGAGCTCCTCTCCCCTCCCCTCCAATCCCCACCCTTCTCCCTGCTAATCAATAAGACAGATCTGCAAGGGCAGTGTGGAAACAGACTCAGGCGCGGTCTCGCCCGGGTCCCCACCTCAGGAAGCAGCCAGGCAGGCAGGCTCCCACGTGACACAGAAAGAAATAATGCCAGCAGTTTCTCCACAGCCCTAGACTTGATTCTATGGTTTCATTTTCTTTCCCCTTTGACCGAAGAAAGAGCAAAAGTGAGGCTTTTCATTTTTATGCGAAAACCCCACCCAGCACCAGACATCCATAGTGTGGCGGGTCTGTAGAGATCAATCATTTCTAGCCATAATAAATTAAAAAAAAAAAAAGGGAGAGGGGGATTTTAATCGAAGCAATAGCTTCATGTTTTTATTAGCGATGCTCTCATTTCGAAGGAATGAGAAGACAAGTCTTGCCAAGATCTGACTAATCAATGTGATTTAAACTGTGTTGAAATGCTAAGTTGTGGAGTAAGATAAACCAACAGGGTATGACTATATTTTAATTTTTAAGACTTTTGAAAATAATAATAATAAAAAGATGACCACTAATGAATATGTACTTCGTAGGAGCGTTCGGACCCTGCATATTAATGACTGAATATATAGATCTAAATAAACTGTGGGTCCCTGTACATCTGTCCACTAGGACCAGAAGAGCTAACGCACTCGGCCATGGCTGTGCTAGTGTTTCACAACATACAGGGCACCCGCTTCTTTGTTCTTCTCTCTCTCTCCCTGTAATGACAGTGTGGTACACGGCTACCTCCCCTTTCTACACTAGCAGTATTTCTGAATTACTTGCAGGACAGAACTATCCATCGGCGACTTTACAGCATACAAAAAAAAAAAAATGAGGGGGGGGGAGGTTGGGGGGGGGGACACACAAAAGGGAAGAAGCCAAGGACTGGATCCTCCAGCCAATGCTGTCTGGTGCAGCAGAAATGTCAGTTTACTCTCACAGACAATCCCAGCATGCAGTGCGCCACTGCAGGACCAACTAAGGTAGCAGTTTGGCAACAGATCTGTGGCAACAAACAGCCAACCATTCGCTGGGGTTCCAAAAAAAAAAAAAAAAAAAGAATCACACGATCCATAAAGAGATGCAAGTAGAACATAGCTCTCTCTAAAATCAGCTCTTACCGGCTTCTGATTTGAAAGAAGGAAAGGGAAACAGGGGTGTGGGAGGCAAGGCAGAGCAACCCTCGAACACAAAGACAGGGAGAGAAAAAGAAGAGGCCGCCAGAAGGAAACATGGTGTTGAGTGCATACTCTCAGGGAAGAAAAGAATGGGAAAGGCGAGGGGAAAGGAAGCGAAATAGAGAGGCGGGGAGGGCGTGGGGTGGGGGGAGAAAGACAGCATTGAGCCACTGTGCAGTTCATCAGCACAGAAAACATGAATCATGATTTCCGCGAGGCTGGACACTGCGAAAGGCCGGAGCGCAGAATCGGACCAAAAGTTAAAACAAAGATTCACACACACACACACACACACACACACACACACACACACACACACACACACACGCACACACACACACGCACACGCACACGCACATGCACACACAGATTAGTTTAGCACACTTATTTGTCAGTGATGGCAAGAAGCCTGCAGAATTCATCACGCTTCATGGGTGAAACTGGTTGCCTCTGTCTCCTTGATAAGATTTTATTTTGATTTTTTCGTCTATCCGTGCATTTTTTTATGCTGACCCCCCCCCCACACACACACATAATTGCTCACAATGCTCTGAGTATATCAGTATCATGAGTTTGCTATGGCTATCAGACATAAAATGTCGACTTTTTTTAATAACTGAATACATGCTTACAACAACTAGTCATTGATACCCAGCTCTGTGGACCTTGCGCATGAGCACCTCACTCTTACCTCTTTGGACTGGAAACAACAAATTCACATTCCACTTTTCTCCTTAATCTATGTTATTTATTTTTTTTATTACATCCAGGCAGCATACATGACTTGACTCCAGAGAAAGCACAAAGAAATATTAACCAAGGAGGTTAGAAAAGGAAATGCAATGAAAGTTGGAGGAAAAACAATAATTATTACTGGAAGACCATGAGTTAAAATATTTATATTGAGTCATTGGTTAGCTAGTTCTAAGTGACTAGGCTTCTGGCAAGACCTCCCTGGAGGCCAATAGGAAAGTAGATTTGATACATCAACATTTATTTGAAAGAAAACGTTAAAATCAAGCCATTTGGTCACTGCTGTCATAGATGGAAGTTTGCAGTCCCTGTTACTTCTCAGCTCCTAATCACTGCTTATCAGGGTTTGTCTTTTGACCTGCTGTCAGGGTTTATGCTTACAAAGAACAACGTTGACTTTGCTTCTATACTTAATTTGAAAAATGTAACACTGGTACATCCTCGTGATATCAATTATTTTCAAATGTGGTTGGAGGCTTGTTTGTTGACCTTTTTAAAAGTCAAAATTGGTCTGATTGTGCACTAAACGATATGAAGTTATAAGAAACGGTGGTTTGAAACAATACAGTCTGCCTGCTCCTTCCTTGCAGAGCAAGAATCTCTTACTTCTTCTAAGTGGTATTTGAAATTAGAGTGATTATGAGAATAATAACAACTTAATGGGTGAGGTTTGTAATAAGGAGGGTAGATGACATAAAAATGATATGTAGTTCATGCTTTGACTCAAAACTCATGGATGTGCAGGGGCAATATATTATTCACCTGCCTAATAATTTCTGTGCCATTTTTAACTTGTATTCTGCAACCAGCTGCAGCCAGTAATTTGGAATATGAATTAAAATTAATACTAAGCAAAAGTCAAAGTTCATTGCCTCTGTTTCCCTGGCTGCATCTCTGATGGATAGCATGTATGGCTGGGAGTCTATCATTTTAGACAATGTGGATTTGAAACATTGTCCAACTTTGCAGAGAGCTTATTGTACAATTCTGACTTAATCTGTCCCTCTGAAAAGGCTTACAGCATAATTCATCACTGGATCCCAATGTTTTCCTTCTACTGTCTTTTAAGATAACTAAACTGTATTGATTTACTTAGAGATCTAAAATAAAGAGAATTTCTTTTTGACTGAAGAACCTTTATTCTTTTACTTTGGGTGAAGTGATTTTGTTTACTAATAGCTTTAAAAACTGCAAGATGATTTACAGGTTACACAGAAACTAACTTCCCCTAAAAAAATGATGTAACAAAATCAGAAGACTAAAGAATCTGCTCCTTCTGGGGGTTCTGAGTACATGGGGGATGCTTATTTGTTTAACCCTTCCAGAATGGAGAACCATGTTCTCTGTGCCAAACAACACACATTACAGAGCTCTGCCTTTCAGAAGGGATGGAGCAGTAGTGGGAGAAGCAAAATACCAAGTTTTTTTTCTACTTCCTATTCACATGAGAAAGGGAACAACATACAAACCAAAAAGGCCTTTCTGGACCTTTTTTTTCCAGAGAAAATAATGAATAATTAAAAAAAATAAAGAGACAAGAATCAGAAGCCTGTGAATTGGTGTTGGTCTGGTTAGGAATTCTTTATGAAATTAAACACCCAGTGTTTGTGTTTGCCTGAGGAAGACACCTCTGAGCACAAATTAGATTCCAAATCAGACTTCAAAGAAAGTTAAAATACACTAAAATAAATATGTACATTAAAATCTTTATAGTGAAGAATATGGTTGGCTTTTAGTCAAAGAAAAAAATCGGACTTATATTTTCTTTCATAATTTTGCTGGCTCTGGGATGCCAAATGTTTGTTTGTCATTCTGATTATGAATCTCTCTCTCTCTCTCTCTCTCTCTCTCTCTCTCTCTCTCTCTCTCTTCTTCCCTCCCCCTTTCTCTTCTGCTATATAGCTGAAAAATATCACAATTAATGGAACAACAATCATAGAGTTTTCTCTTACTTTTAGGAATGATCCTGGAATGGGAGTCTAATGCTCACTCTTTTGTTAATTAATTTAAGAAACAACTGATTGTAACTCACTGAATCAATCTTGCTGAGTCTTCACATGCTTTTTCCCTTTCCCCTTTTCAGCTCTCTTAGAAGTGCACAACCTGATTTTGGTTCCAATCTTCAGCACTATCCACAGGAGGACTGCATTCAGAGCCACACCAATGAGAACAGTCAGCCTGAGCCAGGGGCAATCAGGGCAGGAACCTGAACATGAAGGAGGTCTTGAAGACAAAGTGCTTTGTGCTGTAGCACATTCACACACAGGAGCAAACAGCTCTTGAGGCTGCAGGTGGTAGTCCCTCTTTCAGTTAGTAAGGCAGCTCATTGCAAGGTGGGACCACTGGCATGGCAATGCACCAGGACCTGTCAAATCATACTCCAATGTGGAGGAGTCCATTGGAGCAGCTATCAGGATTGTACATACTAACAGCAAGCAGCATGCTTCTGCAACATTCCTGAGCTTGCTGGCAGATGAGAAAGAAGGAATCCTGCCTTTCAAAGAAAAGACATAAGCTGAAAGAAAATAATGACATAATTGTGGAGTGACTGCTGTATTTAGAGTTGGAGTGTTAAGGAGCAGGATCTGTAACAATCTAGAACAATCCATATTAATTTGTTTTTTAAACTAATGCACCTATAAGAAAGAGATGCTTTCTGTATGGCAGCACACAATGACTGGACAAAGCATGGGGATAGGTGAAGAAAAGAATTTATCTAAATCCTGAGAAGCCTGGATGCAGTGCCAGCCCAGATGTTAATACTGTTCATGGTCTTCGATGAATCATTGCGCTTAAGAACTTTAACTTTCTAATCCTTAAAATTAGGAGGGAGAACTAGGTTATGACCAAGGCCTAGGTATGCTGGAAACACCAGTGAAATGGGATGGAAATGAAACTGAAATCTGTGTAGTCAGCATTACCTAGTGTTGCTTTGTGTGCTTACATGACTGTCCCGTTTCAGTCTCACAATGGCTTTCTAGTTGTACTTCCAACTGGAAAGCTAGAGAGACCTTCTTCTGATGCTCCTCATAGCGGGTCTGATGGCAGAACCCCTAAACCCTATCATTACATCAACTGGAGAGGATGGCAGCATCAAATCACTAAACTTTAGCACAGGTTGCCTATTTACATGAAAATTTCAGTTATTTGAAAAATACCTGAAATTATATATATATATATATATATATATATATATATATATATATATATATATATATTAAATTTAGAACTGGAAAGGGTCATGTTTTTTGAATATGGAAGCAAATATGTATATAACATCATAGTATATATGCAGAGGGGTGCTGCTCATGTCAATGAATCGCTACCTGCATGGGCTAAAATAGCTCTAAGATTTATTGCTAGAAAACATATGTTTTTACTTTCATGGTGAATTTTTTTTAAAATGTTAAGGCAAAAATATCTCAATTTATCAAACCTCCTGAAGATTTTATTTTTGTGTTTTGAATAGAAATGGGAAAACTCTTGTCACTGTTGCTTCTGAGAAACCTTAGTTTTTATGGGGCACAGTAGTAGCACATACTGAACTCTGCGCTCAAGAACCAGAGGCAGAGGGGCTGAGTGTCCCAGGACAACCCTTGTCTGAAAATAACAGCAGTATAAAAACCTTTATGTTTGGGTTTATAGAAATCCTATTGTAAGGGCTGGAGTTTGGTTAAGTGGTAGAGTACCTGCACCCACACAGCACGTGGAAGGCCCGAGGTTCCACTACCAGCAACGAAAGAAAAAAATACTTAATTTAAAATGCTGATTACAAAGTGAAATAAAGCTGATAGTGGGGAGTTACAATGGTTGTATGTTATCATCTTTGTTTTACAACTTTATTCAACATGAAAAATACCTTAATTTTTTTTGTTGATTTATTTATCTAGACAAAGTCTCGTGCTCTAGCTCAGGCTGGCCTAGAACTAACTATCCATTCCAGGGACGCTTCAAACTCCTGCTGATTCTCTGGCCTGGTGATTATAGAAGTATGTCTCCATACCTGGTATTTGGATGATTTTACTCTAAAGGAAAAATAATTTTATATACCAATCATGACTGACAGAAATGAGGCACAAAGCACAACGTAAACTATAATGAATTAAAAAGTGTCATTTCTTTGTTGGTAATCTGTTTTTTTTTTTTTTTAATTGAAATAATACAGGGCTATGTGTAGCGTGCATGAGGCGCTGGGTTCAATTCCCCAAGCTCAGGTCACCACTAATATAAAAATAAACAAATAACTGCAAAAGTTAGGGCAAGCTTACCATAAATGACTCATACATGTTCTTTTTAATACTAAATTACATTTTGTATTCTCCGTTCAATGATAGATTTTTTTTTCTGATTAATAAATTTCTAGATGTAAAGCTAATGGGAGGCAAGTTCAAGCCTACTCTTAACTCGCAGATTTTCCCTCTGGACTGAACAAGTTTCCACTTCAAGAGAGCAGTGAAAAATGGTTCACATCATCATGGCCTCATTTAAATATTTGTGAGCAGTGAAGGGTCAAGTGCATCCTGCATTCTCATGCATCCCTCCCATCTTTTCCAATCAACTGTATTGATTTTGTTGAGGGTTACTGAGCGGGTGTATTTGCATTGATCAAGGAATAACCTGACACAGCAAAGTGTCTGCTGGTTCAAGATAAATCAATCCCACCTTTGTCTCCTCTTGGCTACTTTATGGATACTTATTCTATTTATTAGATTCTCTCTCTCTCTCTCTCTCTCTCTCTCTCTCTCTCTCTCTCCCTCTCTCCCTCTCTCTCTCTCTCTCTCTCTCTCTCTCTCTCTCTCTCTCTCTCTCTCTCTCTCTCACACACACACACACACACACAAACACAGTGTGGGGCTTGAGTATGAAAGGAAGAAGGATAAAGTGTTATCTATTATGTATTATCTTGAAAAACAGGACGTTTCTGTATTTTCACCACATACAGCTGCTGTGAACTCTATGTGACTTTTGATCAGGAACTTGGGATCATTTTCAAGTTCACTGAAAAACTTAGTCCTTTCTCAAGGTTTTATAAAGAACTTCACACACACACACACACACACACACACACACACACACACAAAAAAAAAAAATAAAAAATGAGTTGAACAGACAAGATGACCCAGAGGATAAAGGTGCTGTGACCAACCCAGATGACTTGAGTTTGATTCCTGGGATCCACATGGTTGGAAGAGACAAACAACTTCTATAAGCTGTCCTCTGACTTCCACATGTGTAAAGTGACATGTCTATAACACACACACACACACACACACACACACACACACACACACACACACGGAGGCATTAAGTGAATAAAATAAAAATTATTTTTAAAAATGTTGGATTAATTTTAAAAGTCAATGCCATTTGGGAAATTAAAAATAAAAATGTCACTGTGGTTGTCTTCCATATCCACTAATTATTTTATAAAGGCCCCAATGGATCTGATTATGTTATAAACAAGTCATTGGTTCTGACAGGTTGTTTTTAACTTAATAGAGTGACTCCACTTAAGCTAAATTGGAAAAAATTCTATAAGCAAAATTTTGCAATAATGTAATAATGTAGTAGCTGCCCCAGGAAGATATATTTACAAGTGTTACCAGGATTTTGATTTTTGCTAACCTAAAGTTTAGACCAGGTCTAGTGGCCCTGGCCTCTTAGCCCAATTGCTTTGTAGGCTGAGAAGACATGTTAAAGGCTTGCCTGGGATACAGAGTGAGTCCTGGGCCAACCTAAGAAACTTAACAAGACCCTGTGCTAAAATAAATAAGAAAAAGAGTCAAGGATCCAACTCAACTTGCCAATCAAACCCCTCTGAACTGTATAAACTTCCCTGAGATAACAAATAATATTCACAAATTCAAAACTCTCATAGTTTAAGATTCCCAAAGCAATACTTGACTACACTCCCTTAGAAGTTCTTTATTTTTTTGTCTATGTGCCATGAGCTCGAGTCCAGGAAGTGAATAAGTTAAATTAGAAATTATATTCAGACCACATGCTACTATAGAACTTAAGAGAAAGCATATTCTTATTCTTATGCCTGACAAAGACATGTACATATTAGCTTTTCAATTACTAAATGTGGTACTCAGGACAGAAAATGTAGTGCTTTTCTTCAATGCTAGATCTTTAAAACATTTGCTGGGTGACAGCATTATATATCTATATATAAAAACAAAAACAAACAAACAAAAAAGCACAGTTTCTCCAGTAAAGAATTAAAGCTGAATATGCAACATTTCTTAGGAGCATTGAATAAGTCTATTTGTCCAGCTTACTTTGCAGAGGCTGCGGAGAAAACAGCACCATAAACAGTTTCAGTCCCCACACAAGGGCTAAACAAAGAGTCCTCTTTCTAGCCATCTAATCGGGTAATTTATTTTTTCAACCATCACATAAATCGAAACACAGCTGTAACCAATGACTTGCAGAACCAGTTCCCAGCCAGCTGGAATCATTTCTGCTGAAGCAGCAAGATTTTTACATTGTTCACTTTTGTACATCTGGAGAAATCATTGAGGTTCAAAGGTGACCAGAAAAGCTCTTTAAATAAATTCAGCTAACAGGGAGGATTCGCTGAAGGACCTACAAACTCTACATCCACTTCTACAAAGTGGTTGTGTCATGAAACTAATGCTTATAAAGGTTATTGTCATCTTTGTCAGGATAGACCTTAAGAGTCTCTAATTGGATTCAGCACTTAAATGTCCACTTCTTTAAACAGCCTGCTTAGGTTTTAAAAAACAAAAACAACTTTTTGTTCCTGGGACTTACTGCTATTTGAAGAGTTATATTCCAACACTAAGTTCCATGCAGAAACATCACCCACAAAACCTGCAACAAACTAGACACAATACCAGAAACTGCCCTACTCATATCTCAAAACCAATTGTCTTTGACTAAGTCTCTGTTTAGATAAAATGAATGAAAATTCTCTTTTAAATACAATAGGACTGGAATACCTCCATCAAACTAGGCAGGTAAGTCCCCTCAGGAGCCAGAGACCAGGAAGAAACAAATGTGGATTCCTCATGGTCCACATGGGATCTGGGGAGGAGGTGATTGCATAGGAACAGAAAGTCAAAAGCAAGAGCCGATAACGGCACACAGGACAAAAGCTATCACTGGCTCCCTGAAACAAAAACCAGGCAGTCAGTCCTTGAAAGAAAGAGCCTGACACAAAAGTTTGATAAATGTAAAAGCCAATTAAAATCCCAGAGAAGAAAATATAGTCATAGTATTAAAATTATGGTCAACAGATCAATTTAATGAACAGTTTTCTTCATGCCAATGCATTCACTGTGTGGGCCTGCAAATGTAGCTCAGTGGTGTGGCTCCTGAGTAGCATTCCTGAGGTCATCAGCTATATCTCCAGTACCCTTGAGTAAACTAAAAAAAAAAAAAAAAAAAAAAAAAAAAAAAGATAAGAATCCTGTGCAACTTTACAAAATGAATGTGCATGTCTCATGGAATTCTTACATCTGTTTTAATTGTGCTAAAAGAGCATGTAAAGAAATCACAAATATATTTCACTTTTCTTCTTTTGGTAAACCAGTGTCCAAGCTATTTCGGTTATTTACCTCTCCGTTTGAAATGTGTGGCCATTTTCAATTATTGTTCTCAACAGTTAGTAACTTACTTATGAACTTCATTTCTAACTGAAGGAGTGATACTAGTGATAAAGAAAGAATGGCAATCACAGTATGAGTAGACATTCCCTATTACATAGAGAGTTAAGTTAAAGGAGTTCTTTCACTTTTAAACATCATTGGTCCTTAGGTGTAAGAAATTGTGTGCATGCACCATAAAGACATGGTTTGGATTAGTTAGAGACATTATTTACTAAATAGTGAAGTCCTCAACTTGATGAGGGTAACTTTTAAGTGTTGCAAGGCAACTGTACCCCACCCAAAGCAGAAAATTGGGGTTCCTGTCCATCACTGGACACAATGATACATGGTCCGGAGGAAGGCACATAAACTCACTACTCCTCACCCTCTAGCTCAGTTCTTTAATCTGTGGGTCATGACCTATAAGGCATCCTGTACTGAGTGCTGGGGTTTTAAAGAATTTGACAAGAGTAATGGGTTTTTGAATGCTCAATAATGAAAAAATAGTTCAAAATTCTATGAGTAATGAATCTACAGTGTTCTTTGCAGAGCATGCCCATGTTACATCGGTGAGTCCCACTGTGCCTTTGTTTCTGAACATAGAACCTGTGCTCTTTGCTCTGCAACTACTGACATTCCAAGCAGAAATCAATGCAAGCTGCTTGCAACATGCAGATCAGATGAGAGTACAGTATGCTATCAGTTGTAGTATCTTTCTGTGCATACAAGGTTTTCTGATCTTAAAGAAACATGACGATGCTTTTATTACAGAAAACCAAGATTTTTGGCATTTGCTGTTGTCATTATTCCGAGTGTAATTACCATTTTGTATGCCTGCCTTCCTATTGTATTATGATAGAATGCTTGATTCCAATAACTGATACATGAATTTCTGACTTGAATTTCCTAAAACTATCTTAGATAAATTTTGGCCTGTGACTAAGATAGTTTCTGGCAAGTTCTGCAATGGCCTGAGCACACATCTGCCACTTTGTACTAGATTATATGAATTGGTGTTCTCAATATTAGTGATTATAAGATAAAAATACCACCCTGAAAAACAGTGAAGGTGCTCTGTGTTCCAAACTATCAAAATTCAACCATCATTGAATTATTTATTTAAAAATAAATATTCCTTGTAAGTTCTAATCCGAGATCTGTAACTTTCATAGCACTGAGTAGTTGACTAATTTTCTAGTACCAGGCTTGATTTCTCTCACATTGAGCAGACCTTTCCTAAACCAATATAATCCCTAACTGCAATATAGCATTTGTCCCTTTACCTACAGATAACTGTTCTCCTCAGCTCTCGTCCAAGAAATTTTTCTTTGCAACAGATTGAAACCGCTATGGAAAACTTCAATCAAAAATGCAAGGTTGTCCAGAAGCCTGGCCATAGACCAGGGACCTCGATTTTGGGGATGTGGTGTGGCTTGGGAAAGAGGGCTAGGGGGTAGGAGGAGGGAGGAGGGGGATCTGTGGATAGCATGTGGACTGAGTAGAAAATTTCTTAATAAAAAAAAGTGAAAGAAAAAAAAACTAAAAACAAAAGCAAACAAACAAAAAAAACCCCACCAACAACAACAACAACAAAAAATGCAGGGCTGTCAAGACCAGCCCCAATGGATATTTAAGTACTCCCACACCGGAAGGCCCAGGGAACATTTCAGAAGAGGGGGCAGAAAGTTGGTAAGAGTCAGAGGATCAGGGGTTTTGCGGTGTCTCCTAGAATGTCAGAAGCTACACATAAATTCTAAGTACAATGACGATTCAAATGTGAGCTGAAGAAGGACATCAATAGACATGTCAAAGTAGACAGGACAAAGCACACTAGGTCTCAACCCTACACAAAGAACTACAGGCAAAAAAGAAAGGCTGAGAGGGGGAGAAGTAGTTTTCCCCAGAAGAGTACACTAGTTGGATGTCCAGTGCCCAACAGCTCTGAAACATACCTATGAGCAACATTATTCAGACCGAGCTGGTTATAGTTACATCTATACATATAGATGTGAATGAAACAGCAATTAATGGAAAAAGAGGGTGTGGTTTTGAAACAGAGCAAGGCAGGGTATATGGGAGGGTTTTAGGGAAAGAAAAGGAAGTGAGAAATGATGTAATTATATTATATTCTCAAATAAATGGACAGAATTCCTTAGTAGCAAATTTGCATTTGTCTTTAGTAAACATAAATTAATACATATACCAAATAATTATTTAAAACTTTTATGACTTATTAACAGCAAATGTTTGATTTATATTCTTATTCTTAAGTATTTGCATGCCTGGGATTATATAAAATTTTCGTAAGTGAAAAAGTTTAAGAAGTATAGTGCTTAATTTCACCAATAATTTTTAATATCCCAAATACACATCTACTGATACTATTTTTTAATGTAAAAATTCCAAAATTCCCTTCCATCAAGAGATTTTTTTCATCATATTAGGGGTGAATATCTAAAAAACAAATTAATCAACAAGAATAAAACACTACCACCAACAAAACACACCCTTCTTTTTTTTAGGATACAAATCATTAATACAGAAATGATGAGAGTCTGCTAGCTAACAATCTTCATGAGAAGATAGAAAGCTTAGTTTAAAGACAAGTTGGTGAGTGATTTTTTTTTTTTTCATTTTTCAAGGTAGGGCTTCTCTGTGTGGCCCTGGCTGTCCTGGAATTCACTCTGTAAATCAGGGTGGCCTCGAACTCAGAGATCTGCCTTCCTCTGCTTCTGAAATTCTGGGATTAAAGACATGTGCCACCAGGCCTGACATAAATATATGTTTTACAATCTACAGACCCAGAGAGACTAGGTAACAAGGAGTGTTCAAAGGGGGCCACCCAGATCTCCCTGGGAAGGGAAAATAGAAGAGATTTTGCCATCTCCTGTCACCAGGCAAGACTTCAAGTGGCCAGATTAGGACACCAACCCAGTTACATATCCTTCGACCTAGAGTCTGTCCTCCATATGAAATATGCTGGGGTAAGGGTGGCCTAGAGATTGAGGGCTGGCCAACCAATGACCAGTCTAGCCTAAAACCCATGCCAGGAAAGTAAACCCACCCCTGACACTGCCTGGAGCACCAGGACCCACAGGCTAGATGATCCAGAGACCTAGGATTGAACCAAACATGACTGGGCAGGGCGGGGGGGCTGGGGGGAGGGGATCAATGTAATGATGTCTAAGGATATTCTGCTGTACTCATAGATTGGTGCCTAGCCCAACTGTCATCAGAGAGACTTCATCAGACAACTGATGAAAACAGATGCAGAACCATAGCCAAACATTAGGTGGCACTTGGGTTATCCTGCCAAAGAGGTGGAGAAAGATTGTAGGAGCCATAGGGATCAAGGACACCACAAGGAAACTCACAGAATCGACTAACTTGGGCTCATAGGGGCTCACAGAGACTCAACTGGGAGCCTGCAAGGAACTGACCTAGGCACTCTGCATATATGTTACGGTTATGTCTCGAAAAAACAAAAAACAAAACAAACAAACAAAAGACAGTTATGTAGCTTGGTTCTCTTGTGGACTCCTAACTGTGAGAACAGGAGTTGACTCTTTCACTGGCTTTTGGGACCTTACAACTCATACTGGGTCATCTTGCCCAGCTTTAATACATGGGGAAGTGCTTATTCTTACTCCAACTTGAAATGCCATACTTTGTTGATATTCATGGAAGACCTGCCATTTCCTAAACAGAAATGTGGGAGGAGTGGATTTGGGGGTGGGGGGAATGACTGAGAGGAGAAGAGGCAGGTGAAACTGTGACTGGGGTGTAAAACAAATAAGTAAATTAATTAAAAAAAAAAACAAAAAACAAACAACCAGATACTCCATGGTCTCTCTTACCTTGACCATGTGCGGTTCTCTGTGTTAATCTCTACAAACTGCAAACCAGGTAAATGACTGTAATGAAATGGCGTTTTCCAGAAACAAAAGGACAGTTGCACATATGAACTCACAATGGCTGTAACAGCATTCAAACAACCTGTGCACGATCCAATCAGACAATAAATATCCTAGCATGAAGAAGGGAGGCTACCACAAAGTCCATCCCCAGCTGAACAGCTATCGGTAATTGGTAGCTGCTGGGAAAGGAAGATTCATTTTTCCTTAAGGGTGTGGCCTTTGGTAAGTAGAAGATGCTTCAGCACATAAGAATATATGGCTAGTACTAATTTGTATAGGGTGGGTTTTTAAATATAAAAAAACAAGCACACAAAGTTGAGTGGGTATGGGAAGGGAGGACGGATCTGGGGGGAGTTGGAAGAGGTGAGTGAACACAATGGATGTAATTCTCAAAGAATTAACAAAAGAATGTATTAAAACAAGTTAAATGTTCCAGTTTTTAAATGAAACTAAAATTAGGTTATTCCCACACTTTGATCTCTACTGTTAACAGTAAAATATTCTTTATAAGTAAATTCATATGGCAGCGTTTCTGGTGTTGTAATCAATTTAATTTACACATATTCCAGATCCTATGATATATTGTAATGACTGTAAACACTCACTCAAATTAGAACATCTTTAACATATACTGACATATATACATACATATATAATCAGTTGATTATTGATTATACACATACATACATATATAATCAGTTGATTATTGATTATATACATACATACATAATCAGTTGATTATGTATGTATATATATATATATATATATAATTTGCATGCTTCAAATGGCACGCACCTGTCATGAAGAGTTACACCAGGCTCTTTCTAGAGTTTTCTGGTGTGCCCCCAAGTAACATGACATATAGTTTATATATGTTGACAAAAGACCAGACACAACATTACTAAAATGAAGGCAGAAATAGTCCCTGCTCCCAAATGATTAGCATGTGGTAGTGGAAGTCAGGTTGACAACAGTGTGGAAGTACAGGACTGCTGAAGTGCTCCATGGAATGTGAAACTCTTTGAGAATGCACGGAACGCATGCTGAGTGCTTCAGGGAAGGATTAGAAGAGTTCCCCTCAAGCTGAACCTGAAGATGAGGACTGTGGAAAGGGAAATCAAACTGGAGAGGATAATACTTCTGTTGTGTGTAGGCTGAGCAAAGAGAAAGGTTCAAAGGCTGGAGAGTCACAAGATTTGGGGAAAAGATCAGGTTAGCAAGTCAAAAAATATGTATTAGTGTATGCAAAGGATGCAGGCAGGCAGCTTGAATGTGACTTTGTGATGCATGGTGCATAATGCAGAAGCAGGGGTTAATAATTCAGGGAACAAGCTGGGGAAACAGGGGTGCATGCCTTTAATACCAACACTAAGGAAGCAGAGGCAGGAGGAGCTAGGTGAATTGGAGGTCAGCCTGGTCTACATAGTGAGTTCCAGGATAATCAGAACTACACAGTGAATGCCTGTCCTGAAAAACAAACAAATAAAACTACTCAGGAAACATATAAGTAAACGTGTTTTTGCATGGCTGTTCAAACTAGTAATGATGGCAAGCAACAATAATGCTATGATTTACCTTTTATTTGCACATGACTCCTGTATGGCTCAGGACTAATACACTTCACCTCATTTTATCATCACAGTGATCTGAGCAGATAACTGCCGTGGTTATTGTCCATTACAGCCAAGGGTTCTTAGCATCAGAGAAGTTATGGAATGCTCCCAGTGTGATCACTTTGACCATGACCTGTTTAATTTCAACTTTCACGGTTTTCTTAATTATCAGACTTAGTAGTCTGAAATGTGAAGTGGCCTTTGAGAACTTTATGCTGCATGTGGCTCTAACTACAAGTCACTCTTTATGGTCTATATCATGTCATGGAACCCCTTGTCTGGAAAGAATCCAAAGGTACTCCATAGAATTCAGAAGTTCCTTTGTACATGAAACACTTTGAAAGTAACAGAAAACAAAAATGTAAATGTGTTTGCCCCTTCCTCAAATCGTGTTCTTTCTTTTTTCACATGCCACTGTACCGCAATAAGTTAGTGTCTTTAAAAATGAATTGCAACCTAGGAATGTAACACAATTTTCTTAATCATTAAAAAATGTTGAGAAACTCAAGAGATTCCAAATTGGGGCCATTATTAAACCCAGTACCTGTCTCTAATGGGTCTTATTCTTTCATTTACATCTTCTCCTTTAATTCTCACAAGGTTTCAGTCCTAAAAAAATAGCTGCAAGTAATCAGTGGTTGCTGGGAACATGAGAATTCATCTTCAGGGATGAAGACTCTGATATGCTAGCCAGCTGCAAGAGGTCAGCCCTAAATACATATGAGCAGCACAAAATTATCTCCAAAGATTTTGTTAGTCAAAGTGTGTGTGTGTGTGTGTGTGTGTGTGTGTGTGTGTGTGTGTGTGTGTGTAGCAATTACAATTAAACAATTCAAACCCATGAATTTGAGAAGGAGTGGGAAGAACATAGGAGGAACTGGAAGGAAAAGAGGGAGGAAAAGAATGATACAAATTCAATACACGTCTATGACATTCTCAAATATGTATATATATATATATATATATATACACACACACACACAAATAGCTCTTCTTCTTTGTATAATACTGCAGACAAATCTTGTGATGAGTTCAAACAGTTGAAGAATTTCAGCTTAACTAAATAATTAGTGAGGCATTTTCTATTTGTTTTTATTTTCCAGTGTATCAGACATCGTATCTATTACTCCATTGAAACTTTTCTTATTTTACTCATCCATCCATCTATCCATTCATTTTTCACCCTCATTTAGTACTCATTTTCTGACATCTCTATTTCTGATCAGACTACATGTTATGACACAAAGTTCAGCTAAAAATTAGACTTTCCTTGACTTACTTGACTCATGGGACCAGGCACTGAGTAATATTCAAAAGTCATATGAAGAAAATATTCTGTTTTGTCCCATGTAGTCATTTTATGCTGCATGATAAATTACATGACTTAGCCAGATACTATTATACCTATTCTAGAGCAACAAGGTCAGTGGCGGAAGTAGTAAGTCGGGGCAAATACTTCTTTTAGAGTTTTGTAGAAATGAAATCTATCATCTTACAAGTTTCTATTAGAAGTTCTTTTACATTCATATTTCTAACAGATTTTAACCTTTTGAAACAAACGCCTTAACTGTAGAAAAGGAAATACCAATAGATCAAGTATTTTCTAGGGATCTAAATAAAATTTGAAAGTACAGAACACTTCTAACTTGAGAAGCAATCGAAATAAAACATTGAAATTAGGAATTCTGAGTTCTTACTTTGTCTCTGTTGTCTTCATTGAGCAAATACTGAAAGAAGGGCCACTCCTTCAAAGTTTTGGATTCCTCTTTTCAAAGTACTAAGTTACTACATTGCAATACATTGTCAGTTTTTACTCTAAGCCTATTGAAAACAAATGTGCCACAAAACTGTAAAGTAATAGCTTCTTGTTCCAGACTGGCCCTTAAAGCGAACTTTGCTGAATGTGGAAAAAGTTTCAAATTAACTTCCGTTGCCTTTTTTAAATGTTGCTTTGTATATTCTGAATGCAGGAAGACACAGAATTGTCCGTATTTAAAGGTATAAAACATACCCCCAATTAAAGGGTGCAATCTGACTTAAATGCTCATTAATCCTATAGGAAGAAGAAATAGAGAGACACCTAGATGTATTTTCAGGATCTTAAGACAGAGCTGTAGTGAACTAAATAATCACATAAATACACTTTTGTATTCTAACAATGCACTCTCAAGCTATGTATCCCTTTCAAAAATAGCTACAGCTGAAAATAAGAACTATGATACAGACTCACTTGGAAAGAATCCCTTGCAATCACCATTAACATAGCTTGCATATACCCTAGAAAGCATAGGAAGAATGAGATAAATAACATCAGAAAAATCAAATACTTATCGAAACTCTGACTGGTTTCTCCCACACACCATGGTTTTTCTCTGTGAGTATCAACTGTGTGGACTTTCTTGTAAAGCAGGAAGAGAATCTTCAGATACATTCTGAAAATAGTCCCAAACAGTTTTACAAGCCTCAGTAGTGATTTATCCAAACTTTAGCTATCTAACTGATACAGTCGTGAAGTCAGAGTGCATTTCCATACGTCCTGGTATTAAAACAAAATCCTTCCCCCTTCATTTATCCTTTAGAAAATATCCAATAAACAGAGTGAGGAAATGAGAAAATATTTCTATACTTCAGAGTATAACTCATTTCTTGTTAGTGGAAACCATGAAGGCATTTGAAGAAATTTTTTACCAATATCTTAGACAAGAATCTACAGTAGACCTCTGATAAGTGTAAGAAAAATTCAAATAGATAAATCACAACATTTAGAAATAAATGTTTTCCTGAAGCTTATTTCACCCAGAAGACAAAAACCTATTGGGTTGAGCAAATTAGAAGCATTGCATTACATCAGAAGACAGAAGTCCCTGACAAGAGTTTGTACAATAACACAAATAAATAAAAATATTCATTTGGTCAACTCTTTACAGGCAAAATCCTTTTTACACAAAGCTATCTGGAAGACACTGTATAAATACAATGTCTAAACACAGAGATCATATTTGACAATTTGACATCTGCTGTTTTTCAGCTCAGTTACCTAAGGTATACAATTAATTTTTTAAGGTTTTCTTTTTCTTCTTTTTGGTGGTGGTGGGGATTCGAGACAGGGTTTCTCCATGTAACTGCCCTGGCTGTCCTGGAACCTGCTTTGTAGACCAGGCTGGCCTCGAACTCAAAGAGATCCACCTGCCTCTGCCTCCTGAGTGCTGGGATTAAAGGTGTGTGCCACCAACGCCCTGTGATATATAATTCTTTACATCCCAAATACTTTGATTGTTTGTTTGGCTTTTAAATAAACTTTAAACATGTTTGGGATTTTGTGTTTCTTTATTCAGGATGATTTATCTTAACAAACTCTGGAATTGAGAACCTGAAAAAAAAATCCTGTAAACCTTAAGAGAGTTAGTACAAACTGTGTTAGATACTATTTTTATAAGTATGCAGATGAGAAGGGGAGGTCACAGTACAGTCTGCTTTTGAGAATTAACAATGAGATATGATAAAAAACACATATGAAGTTCCTAAGAGCTTCAAAGAGTAGCACAGGGGGTCAAAATATAGTCTCTTCTGTTTAGAAGTCACTGAACAACCAATCTCACTGTCATCTCTGGAGCCACTATATTAAGAAAATGACACTCATGCTACATCCTCAGCCATACGCATCCTTTCCTCCATCTGCATCCAGGATGCTTGTAACTGCTGTTATCATCATTTCCTTGAACTTTTCTATGTTTTGAAGTATATATGGTGTGGCTTGTTTGTTTTCGATAAAGTCTCCTCTACTTAGTTCAGGCTGAACTCAATCTTACTGCCCAGATGTTCATGTAATGGGGTTGTATGTATAGCCTACTATACCTGACCCCATTGGCTTTTAATACAAAGAGACTTCATAGCTGCAGGCTCTCTCACATTTCTTGGAAACACAATCTCATAGGAAACTCCCTGTGCGTCTCCCCTTACAAACTTTCTGCCTGTCTCCTCCTCTGCAATGATCCCTGAGCATTAGGTATAGGAAGTATGTAGTAGATGTATAAGTTGGAACTAGGAAACACATGCTCTCTTTTTCCTCTACATTTTATTTGGTTGTGGTTTTCTGTAATGGTCCCATCGGTTGCAAAGAGAAACTTCAACTCTAGACAAATAACTACGGTCAACTGGAGAAAGTTGAGAGCAGGAGAAATGACAGTCCCCTGGAGAAGCACCCAATTGTTTATGCAGTAAAAGCTATTATCCCTGAATTCATATACATACAGGTAACATACACACACACACACACACACACACACACACATATATATATATGTATATATATATATATATATGTGTGTGTGTGTGTGTATATATATATATACACATGCACTCATACACACATATATATTAGTTATCTATCTCTCTCTATATAATCTATATCTATCTAATATATATATATATATATATATATATATATATATATTATAAAAAGAAAAGTGACCATGAATTTGAGAGTGAGTTAGGGATACATAGGAAGGGTTGGAGGAAAAAATGGGAAGGGGAGAAATAATGTAATTATAATTACAAAAATATTAAAAATGTAAATGATTTATTCTTCAAACCTAGTGAATTTTCATACCCTTCTTTTCCTTTGGTACTTTACCAACTACTTCAGAAAAATATCTATTAATTTTGGCTAATTGTCTTCAGTTGAAATTTAGATGTCATATAATTTAGTTTAGTTACCTCACAATCCTATTTGTCATAGCTACTACAATAATATATTAGACTTTGTTTTCAGACAATAAAATATCTCAATTTTTCCCTTTATGATGGAAAACTTCAATATATATTTCCTAGTAAAAAACTTCTCAAGAGGAACAGAAAGAAAGTACTAGCAAAGTAGATCTTGAATAAGGAAAAAGTAGCAGGGTAATTGAGTATTTCAATACAGGAGCAAGTTGGAGCTTCAGGTCACAACAACCATTATTCTCATCAAGGTAGAGAATTATTTTATATTGAGCTTGTAATCAGAAAACATGCCTCGGTTGGTTCTAGAATAAGAATATAGAGGAGACTATTGACTACTAGCCTTAATTGAAATTTTAAAGATAAATTATTAGGATAAGAGTAACTAGTTTTAAAAGTCTTAAAGAAGAATGGATCTAATTAAAGAACAGTTTAAGTAATATGTGAGTCTTCAGAATGAAAACACAAGGAGGCTAATAATCTTAAGGCTCCTTCCTTTCCTTCCTACTTAATATTTATTTTTATTTTATTATATCTTTTCTATAATAAATGGAAAAGAACATGCTGGCAATTAACAAAAAAATACTATAAGCATCAAGAGGAAGACTGGCTAACTACAATTTAAAAAAAAAAACACCAAAAACATCACTCTAGCTGTGTTGGTACCACCTGTGCAGAACACAGCTGTAAGAAATACCACATTATGTAAACTCATTCATCTACTTACCTGCCAAGCATATGCTGATACTTCCAGGCATGAGACTGGCTGTCCTCAGCTAAAGGGCATCTGAGAGAGGATGGATTAACGATTGCAATACATAGTGTATAAATTGATCAAAGCATAAAACCTGGTATTATAAAACCATTGTATTAGTGGTTTAACTCAACTTAGCCAACCATCTTTAACATGAACAAAGAAAGAAAAAAGCAAGTCATGAACATTACATGTATTAGGTTCATTTAAAAAGTGTGAGAGGGTCTGTTCCTCTGACAAAAGCTTAATATCCTGATATTTTGAGTCTGTAAAACTGAATGTGCTGTGAATTTTGCTGCTATAAAAATATGAAATAGTCCTGTAAAAAAACGGACATTTTAAGCCACCCCACAAATAAATACTTCATGTTTTCATCTGAGTCTATATAAATATATACAATATAAATAATAGAGTTATTATGATTATTTGCACACAAATATTTTTGGAGTATTAAATATTTTAATCATGGGACAAAATATGATAATTTATAGCATTTCAAAGTAAAAAGTCTATATATTTTAGTTGAATGAATAGGCCTACTTAAAAGTGATACACATTACTTCAAAGAAATGTAAAAATTATACAGACAATTATTCAATAAAAAGCAAAATTAATCTTTTACCAGCAAAAGGAATAGAGCAGATAACACAGACTATTTCATTTTGAAAACCCATCATTTCCCTGCAAATAGATAATGCATGTTAAAACACCTATTCAAATTTCAGTGTAAAATGAAAAAGAAATGTCCACATTCAAAACTCAATAGATACTGAATAGAAAAATAAATTCAAATATGGGTGTAATAATTAGAGAAAGTCAGTATTATATGTTCACACTGGAAGAGTTTATTATGCTAATAGCATATAGCACTCACTATCCCTTATATTTATATTAGCACAATTTATTTCATCACAGGGACTTCTTTCTCTTTTTAACCGTTGACATTCACTTACACGTAGGTAATCATGTTAGATAGATTCAATGGAGGAAATGCACCTGCAACCAGATCTTTACCATACACCCATCAGAAGGAAATATATTCAGACATTTGTTTTTAAGAAGGAGCATCCTTTGAGTGGGTAAACACAGACTGGAAAAGTTTATACAAAATGCTGCTAAGCACTAACTGAAGGAGGTTAACTTGGCACAAGACATGCCCTTTTTGCTACATCCCATAAGATGGTGGTGTCATCTTTATAAAGCTACACCACCTTGCACCAATTCATTTAAAAAAACATTTAAGAATATTTATTTTTATTTTGTGTATCTAGGTATTTTTCCTCCATTTATGTGTGTTCACCACATGCTTGCCTCGTGATCATGGAGGTCAGAAAAGGGTACCAGATCCCCTTAGAACTAGAGTTACAGAAAGTTGTTGGCTGCCATGTGGATTCTGGGTATCAAATCCTAGTCCTCTGGAAGAGCAACCTGTATACTTAGCCACTGAGCCATCTCTCCACCATCACCAACATATTCTTCAAAACTGTTCCTAAACTTTTAAAATTACTTTTCTTTGAATGATATAACAGATCTGTGTACTTAATCTAATTTATATATAAGAAATCTGGGCCAGAAAGAATATTGACAAATACGGTCAGGATTGTCGAAACAACAAATGGACAGTGTGTGCATGCATGTGTGTGTTGATTTGAATGCAAAGATTGCCATGCACACAAAAGAAATATACACAGTAAAGTAAGTAATTATCTTATATATGGGGGAGAGCCTCAAGTACTTTTTTTTATTCATTTGAATTTTAAAAAGCAGAAAATTAAATCTAAGTTGAACATGAAGGCAAGAGATACATGTAAATATGTAAGATTTTGTTTCCAAAAAGGAAACTGTGGTGTGCTATGTGGAAAATACCATGACTTGTCACTGATGCATGGTATCTGTGATGCTCACCAGTGAGAAAATGAGAGCGAAAGGTGTGCTAGGCTTGATCAAGCAGCCGCTGCCTAAAGTTCTTAGGCCATCAGGAGTTCCTGAAAAATATGGGTGGACTTTATTAACTATAGCAAACCAAATAGAGCACATGGAAATAAAATAAACTTGCTTTAGGGCAGATGGAATGAAATTTGCTGTTTATGGCTTTTAGTGGACTGTTTTGAGATGCCCTTCATAATAACATCTTAAATGTTGATGCTATTATTCGAAGTAGCCAGAACCTGGAAATGACCTAGATGCCCCTCAACCAAAAAATGGATTAAGAAAACGTGGTACATATACACAGTGGAGTACTACTCAACAGTAAAAAACAATGACATCATGAAATTTGCAGGCAAATGGATGGAACTAGAAAATATCATCCTGAGTGTGGTAACCCAGACTCAGAAGGACAAACATGGTTTGTACTCACTAATAAGTAGATATTAGATGTAAAGCAAGGGATAACCAGACTACAACCCACAGCTCCAGAAAAGCTAACTAACAGGGAAGATGCAAAGAGGCATGAATGGACCGCCCTGGGAAGGGAAAATAGATGAGATCTCCATGAGTAAACTGGGGATGAAGGGTGGGCAATGGAGGGTAGGGGATAGGGAATGAGAACATAAGGGAATGGGATGGTTGAACTGGAACAGGGAGGGAGGGGGAGAGCAATGAAAGAGATACCATAATAGAGGGAGACATCACGGTGATAGGGGGGAAACTGGGTGCTAGGGAAGTTCCCAGGAATACCCAAGGATGACCCCAGCTTAGACTACTAGCAATAGTGGAGAGGGTAACTAAACTGGCTTACCCCAGTAATCAGATTGGTGAATAACCTAACTGTCATCATAGAGCCTTTCTCTAGTAACTGATGGAAGCAGAAGCAGAGATCTACAGCCAAACACCAGGCCAAGCTCCAGGAGTCCAGTTGAAGAGAGAGAAGAGGGATTCTATGAGCAAGGGCATCAAGATCATGATGGAGAGACCCACAGAGACAACTGAACCAAACTAGTGGGAACTCATGAAATTTAGATCAACAGCTGTGGAGCCTACATGGGACTGGACTAGGCCCTTTGCATAGCAAGACAGTTGTGTAGGTTGCTTGATCTGCTTAAGGGGTCCCCTGGCAGTAGGATCAGAATCCATCCCTAGTGTATAAGCAGGCTCTTTGGAGTTCACTACCTGTGATGGGACACCTTGCACAGCCTTGAAGCAGGGAGAGGAGCTTGGACTTGCCTCTACTAAATGTACTTACCCATGGTAATCATCTTCTAGAAAGGAATGGGGTGTGGGGTGGGAGGGGAAGGCTGGAGGGTGGGAGGAGGGAGGTGTGGGATCTTTGATTGGTATGTAAAATGAATAAAAATTTCTTAATTAAAAAAACGTATAAAAATGTTGATGCTAGGTTTCACAAAGTAGTCAACTAGCAAGGGAAGGAACTGAGCAACATGCATCAAATTTAAATGATTTGGATTATTTCAAAAAGCTTGCCTGAGGAAAAAGGTAGTCAACCTGCTTTTGTGGCAAATGATAAAAGAGTACTATAAAGTTAAAAACTAACTGTTACATGGCCCCAAACCTTAGACTCTAAAATTGAAAACCTCACCCTATATCCTTGTTTCTCCCTACTCCCCATAAGAATTTTAAAATAAAAATGTTTGTTGATAGGAACCTAACACAGTGATTGAACAGGGTCTACTCTCAAGAGTTTGAAATTTTTGGTTTTATGAGTTTAGACTGTAAAGTATATGATCATAATCATGACAGTTAATGGTGGTGGTTCAGAGTGAAAGTCCAGCACTAACACCTATTTGTAACTCCTAATTGTACTCAATATTTGTACACTTTTCAGAGGTCTAGTTTTAGGGTTAGACTGAGGATTTGCTATTATTTGACCTTTTATGCCTACTCATCCATTTTCAATTATGAATACTTAGAGTAGTTCTTTTGAAGTTTTAATTATGATATTTGGAATGACTGAAATATACTTATCAGTCTACTTATTTCTTAGTCTATCATTTCCATCTACATTGCCTTCATAAATCCATTTACTCCCCCTGCTCAAGGATCATAATGTAAGTGAAAAATTATAAGCATGAGAGACAAAAAATAGGAGACTTATTTGGTTTACAAACCACATTGGTCTCAGTACTAAAATGTTATCAATACTTTAGCAAATACACCCCTGTATCTGTGCTTCTCCATTGACCAACACAAATGGGAAAATTCCCACTAGAGGGTTTGTAGTGAAATTAATTATATATTCTGGAAGTGACCAGAAAAGGAAAGCCATTTATTTGACTTATTCCAAAATTCACAAATAGTAAGTTTGGAATATATACAAACAATCATCAAAAGAATCCAGAATATATAACTTTAGTATTAGGAAAAAACCACCCAGATAATACTAGTGGAACATTACAGAGCAGAATGCCTTGAATAAATATAACCATTTTAGGAAAAATATGGTTTCTAGCTTTGGGTCGAATAAAAACTAGTCACTCTCACTGACAAGATACCACATGAACTAGAATGGAATAGTTGACTAAACTAGAATTAGCAAAAATTCACCTTCAAATACAATGGTAAATGGTAAGAAAAGTCTATTTTTAAAAAAATATTTTGTTTTACATATTCATAAAGGGTAGTTTAAATAGCAAGACTGACATATTTCCAAGGATTGTTTTGTGACACCAGGTAACTCTAATATCTCTTATGTGTATAATATTGAAAAAAGATGATTATTAAAAACAAGATGATAACTGAACTTATACTCATTATAACTACAACTCAGTGTTAAATAAGATTCTCTCCAGAATTATGTCAAGTTGTAATAGGGAGATTTTAGATGAAAGGTTAATGTATAATGACAAGGTTTAATATTTCATTTATAATAAATTCAGAAAAAAATCCTGATAATAGATTTCACTATGATTGTCTTCCTTGTTTATAGTAGACGTTTCACTTACATGAGACTCAATTTAATTTATAACCTGTCAAAAATCTAAAACAAAATATATTTTATGTGGAGAATATCAATGGCAACAGGGGAGGGGTAGTGGCCTGTCCTGAGCCCTCAGCACTCAGAGATGTCCATTAATGTCTTAGAGACTGACTCAGATAAATTCAGATAGTTGGGCTATCACACAGAACAATATAGAACCTGTCATCTCAGGCTGTACTTTGATGAGTGAAAGATCCACAAGAGTCAATACATGATTGAAAAAATTAAAACAAAAGGCCTTACAAACAAACAAATAGAAACAAAGAAAGAAAGAAAAAACCATGCTCAGAGAAAGGTGAAAGCACTCCTGAGAGAATTCATGTGGGCTTCTCGGGAAAGAGTCCTATTTAGCATGACACCTTTAAGCTAGCTTTTGGACGTAAGGGTTAAGAGCGTGATTGTCAGGGAGAGAATGACACATCCAGTGGGAATATGGCCTGTAGAGTCTCACTTAAGTGTCTTAGCATTAGCTATCTATACTTACGTGGTGGCTCTCCAGTTCTACCCCAAAGGATTACTGCGAAACATTGTCTTTCCAGTCTCTTTTTTGATAAAGAAGAGTACAGGGTAGCTTTAGGGATGCCTCAGATATGAGCATAATTTGATAATGTAACAGCAGGAGCTAGTATGTTTGCGTGAGAAGTTTAGGACTGTGTTTGTTTGTTTGTTTGTTTGCTTTATTAAAATGAGTTTTCTGGTGAGATTCACAGAAATTGTAGCTGGGAAGGAAGAAAAGCTTTAAGCATTTATTGTTAATGATATTGGGATTCATAGTTTTCACTTGGCCAGAAGGCTCAGCCACCACACTTTGGATGAAGGATTCCTTTTTCTTCTTCTTCTCTGACCCATAATATTGCTATGATGTTTCAATAGAAAGTAAAGGCAATGGAAGGACATCACATTAGAGCAGGAGGGACTCCAGGCTCCCTGTGAGACAGCAGACAGCTCTCTCATGCAGTAAAGTAGGGTCCAGGTGGAGCTGAGCTTAGCCCCAAAGCACACACTCACTTCTCTTTCCTGGAATGGGTGAGTGATTGACACTAGGGAGCAGGCTTAGGGCATGTCAGCTCTTTACTGGCTCACTCTGATGAGTGATAATCTTACCAACCCAGTAAGATTATCTCAGACTCCATCTAACTCTCTCAATAAGTCTCATAAGAGAAGACTGGGCAGGTCAACACAGGGGTATTCCTTGGAATCCCTCCCACTCTATGAAGTCCTTTTCCTCTTACTTGGCTTTAGTTAATCTGGTTACTCCATGTCCTCCTTATCTTATTCTTTTTGAGTATGAGAAAAGCCATTGGCTTAGGGTGGCTTTGGTGGCTGCTGCCCTTCAGCAGTCTAGCTCCCTGAGTGAACTTTACCAAGAAACTCTAAAGGCTTCCAAGTCCCCAAAGTCTCAAATCATTCAGAGGGGAATCCACAGACCGGATCTGAAGGAATCAATGGTATAATCTGCTGACTCAATTACTTCCTGCAAACTAAGCTCATCTGAAAACCCTCTCTATCCCTGGTGTCTGGCAGCAGTAAATCAGAAATTTGGAAGAAATGTGAGCAAGAAGGCATGTTCTCTACTGATCTCTATTCACAAGGAATAGATTTCTTGACTTAAGACAAGGAGGTGTAGCATCTATCAACAATAAACACTCCTGCTGCATTCTTACATTGATGCAACATAAGAATTAAATGGGGATGATATGAGGTAAAGTGAGCAGAGAGTTAAAGAATGACTGGAAGTGAAGTTATCTTAGCTAGCAAATCCTAGCTACTGTCTCTTTTCTCTGCCCTTTCTACTCTTCTCAGAGCGTCTTAAGGTACAGGGCTCTTCCCTTTCACAATGACTATGGCTTTCTTCTAATTACAAAAGAAAGGGTTACTAGATTAAAGCTCCATAGGAAACACAGAAGAGCAAGCATCTGTTTCTCCTGCTAATTTCTGTTTACAAAGTGGTCTAAGGTGGATGGATAGATACTGGGCAGAGCAACTCCACAGCCGGCGGGGGAGGCGATCCTGGAATGTGTTGAACTTGCATTCCTCAGATGCTTGAGAGCTGTGACTGCCCCCCCACCATAGGCTTCTACCCAGTTTTCATCGGTTTGATTTCCCTTTCCTCTTAAACACACCGCTGACTCCTTAGGTGTTGAATTAACCACTGTCTACTAGTCGCTCTCAGCTTTTGGAATTAAGCTTTGAAACAGAGCGCCATTCTGTCCACCTTTGCTTTAGACCTTTTCATATCTATTCTGTTTACTGTAGTTTTTAGATGCATTTATTTTATTTTATGTGTCAGACAGAGAAAGACACACTGCATGATCCCACTCATGAGGAAACTGAGGAAGCTGATCTCTTAAAGAGGGGGTAGTGGTTCCAGAGGCTGCGGAAGAAGTATAGGGATTATTGGGAGGTGTCTGTCTTCTGATACAGTGCTATAGTTTGGTAGAAGAAATTCTGGTGTTTCAGAACAAAAATAAGTAAACATAATATCACATGTGACTTTCAGTACACTTATCTTGTGAATGATAAAACTTTAAGACTCTGTGTATGCTAATTATTCTCCCTTGAAAACCACAAAATGTAGCCCATTAATAAACATAAGTATGAAGTCTCTATCCAAAAAATAAACTTGAAAGTACAAAAATAATAAAATTTTAAATCATTTTCCAAATTTTTTTCAAGAAAAAGTAATAAATGTAACATTTTATAATGGCAATTTACTTAAAATTTTTTATTCCAGGAATGTTCATGTCTTGTTATTAATGAGCTTTTGTTGCTCTCGGTCGCAATAGATTGATGATTATTAAGAAATGTTAAGAAACTTGTTCTGATTTTGATTTTTTTCATAAATTCAGAAAAATATTTTAATTGCCATTATTAAATGCTATAATTTTTCCATAGTTATTTCTTTTCCCATTAAAAAGGATTGATAAACTATGACAAGTGAAATAAATCTATTCATCCAGCCAAAAGGTTTTTCTATACAAGATTTAATAATAATAAAAACAAAAACAAAAACAAACAAATAGCAGATGAACGTTTACTCAAAGCTCAGGCACCCACCTGTGGTCTAGAACACTGTTCATGTTTCTGACTGTCTCTGAGCCATCTTCACGACATGTTGTACCCTACCCTAATTCCTCCATATGCCTGTTCTTGAAAGGTGCATATGAAAATAATCCTCTTTTGAGATTTCTCTTTAGATTTCAAAGTTATATAAATGACATCAATAATGATTTTTTTCTAAGCAAACCATTTAAACATTTTCCGCATTAGACTTTATATAGATTTCTGTTTGAGATTCAAATTAAATGTATAATGTGAACAATAATGAGCACTAATGAGTTTAGAAATAGAATTGCAATATTTAAACTTTCATTAATTTGCATAGGTCTTTTCCTACCTTTTTCTGAATTACGGTAGTTACATACTAAACAATCAGACTAGAATGACTATTAAAAGTAGATTAAAATTAAATGGAGCAATTTGGTGTGCGCAGTCATTTATTCCTTCTTTAGAAATCCCAGAGCAGAGAGTGCATTGTTCTGTCAAAGCCCTTATCACAATGCGTTATAATTACTGTTTATAGTCTATCTCTGTGACTAGGCAGAGTTTCAGGGGATCTTAACATATTCATCTTTAGATCCTCAGGTCTGACATAATGTCTGACACATGAAGATTCTCTCAGGATAAAACTGCTGAATGAAAGAGTAAGAAAGGGAATGGATGGGCTTCTGTTCCTCCCTCTGCCATTCATATTGTTAAGCCTGCTGGAGTTTCAGCTTGTAGGTGTCACTCACTCGGAAGAAAGAAAAATCAGAGATCTTTGCATGAGAACTGGTGTGTATAAATACTAAGGAATTCCATAGAAACTCATTAATATTTGAATACGTTCATATAGTGGGAGTTGATTACTTAGTGTGAAACAGCCCAGATACCTGGATGCCTAGTTCTACCCTCCTAGTCAAGTGTCTAGTAGGACAAAAGGTTGCGTAGACAGTCACGAATACACATCATGTTGTGTCAAGCATACAGGAGACTTCTGATCTGAATCAGGAAAATGATTCAAGAATGGAGCAGGAAGGGAATGCCTCACCTCGGGCATGATGCCACATATGTGAGGGGGCTTTTTAATTTCTCCTGCCTCAGACCCTTTCCAAGGATAATTCAGGAACATCTCGTAATCTGCAGTCCTCAGTGTACAGAAAAATGCTTCCATTGAACTTTTTCTCTTTCATCATTTAGAAAGTTTTCTACTTGTATCTGTTTCCAAAAATCCAGCTAACTTCCCTAAACATGTCTGTCATTCTTAAGTTTGTGATAAGAAACAACTTTGGAAGCCTCTTGAGTATTCATGTCACTAAATTGATTTTAAAAGTCTGAAGGCATTTTACCAGGTTGTGCTTTCATTTACCACTAATTACTGGAACTATGTGACTTCCTGAAAGTAAAACAAAACAAAGCAAAAATCATCCCCAGGATTATCAATCCTGAATTAGCAATTAAATAAACATTTGGCATATTACTGGTAGCTAGTTGTCATACATTACATTAGAATATTAGCATTGCATGATTTAAACGCCTTAATAATGTAAAGAGTATTTTACATTGACAAATAAAGATATTGAACCACACTCTGAGAAAAACCAGGTAGAAACAATGAACCCTCTAAAGGACCAGTGGATCCAGTGTGGTTTGAATCTCTGATTGTTGACACAGTCAGCAGCTAGCTTGAGGCTTCAGACAGGTCGCTTAACTTCTATATTATTTCTTTATCCTACCCTTTGTACTTTAAACAACACGGAAATGAAGTTTGGAAGAGCTTTCAGTGAAGATTAGCTATAAAATAAACACTTGAGGTTTATGTAAGTATAAGTAAATCTTAGAAGTCAAAATGTAAAAGAAGAAACTTTACAAGCTATCACCTTGCTTTTCAGGATGTGTATTCTAGACTAAGAAGCCTCTCTCCAGCAATATTTACACTATAGGCACTGTATAAATTCTGTCACTAAATCATTGTTTTCTTTACAGCTATCCTCAGCAATGTTGGGAACAGACTGTAGAGACATCAGTAAAGAAAGAATGTAAAACTGTTTAATGGATCCTCACAGCCCACATAGCAGTTAAAAATAAGATAGAAACAATGACGGTGGCATTATTTTAAGAGCTCTATTTTCTAAAAATTTCAAATACAAAATGGGCATAAAATAAAAGTTTCGTGGATAGAAGGAAAAAGATGAGTCATCGAAGAATCCACACAATGAAAGAGTTCACCCTGCTCAGCTTGACCCTGGATACTGAAGCCATTCTTGAATAAAGGAGCATCTAGTAGAGATGTGTGTTGCTTCCCTGTTTCTTGAAAAAACAAACTATATTGGGAGATGGACCTGGTCTCTGATCATACATTTATTATGCAAGTCATTATTTTTCCATTTCTAAATTTCCTAATGATAAGACACAGCCTATTTCCATCAAATTGGTTTCACTTATGCTCCTTATGTGCAAAATACATCCATCTGGCCTTGCAGATAATGATGCCATGAAATGGAAATCTAAGTTTTAGGCTCTAGTCAGAGCAGTACTCTACTAGCGATAAGTGGCCATTTAAATGTTACCACATCTAGTTTTGCAAATGTATCCTCACACAGCAAATACTCATTTTTGCTCCAAAAGTTAGTCATAAAATTCTCCATTAGTGATTGGTAATGGACCGTAATATGACATGTTTTTTGAAAATACATTTGGAAAATTAAATGCTAGAAATGATGGTCGTATAAAGAATCTTAATGCTCCTATGACACAAACTTGTAGAGACAGATTTTCACTGACAACCACTAACACAAGGTTTTCATGTTTCTTGAGGGGAAGTATTTCTGGTTCCCCGTCAAATGGAAGGACCGGGCTGTAAACAACCCATCATACCTTGTAGTGTCTGGATTTAGTAGAAAGATGACAATGATACATGACTGGTCGATCTACAAGATATACAATAAAAATCAATCAGAAATTATCTTCTTGATGTTTACCAGAGACGGTATTAACCTATGTCTGAATCCATTCCAAATGTTTACAAGAAGTCATTATTAAAGTATCACCCTACGGAGATGAATTTCAAGGCAATGTCAAGACAGAGATGAACTTTTAATGTAAATTTATGCATCCTCTCAATGTGCTGCCAAAGACATCAGGGGGGTATATTCATTTTCCACATGCTCAAAATATTCTTTTCTAAAAATGCAGTGATGGAAGATCATCTAATAAAAAAAGAAATCAGTTCTAAAGTCATCTAAGAAATGAAGAAGTTAATTCTGAATTCCCTACCTTCTAATTTAAAAGGAAATTGATTCTCTTATATGTAAGGAGAAATATGAGCACTCCCCATGCATTTCAAGTCAGATAACAATTTTCACAAATAACAGTGATGTTGACCACTAGCACTAGGCAGATCCTGTTCTACGTATATAACAAGTGACTGTTCAGGAACTTTCGATGTTATCAGAGCTCTACAAATGAGGCATCTGATAAAGAAAGTTCTTGGCCATAGTAGGAGATTCAAACTCTTGGAACTAATGCTGGGCAGCTCAGCCTCTGTTTACCTCTTCTCCTGGAACCAAGGAAATCACAGACTCACTGAGGCTTATTTCTCCACTCAAATGTTTAAGTGGAATTTCTATGTACTTTGCTGTAACTTACATGGGAAATAATAAGTTTCTCTCAGGGCTGTGGTTGTAGGATGGGTTCTGTCGCTGGTCTAAGCTAGTCTTCTTCTTTTTTTTTAATAGTCTTTTTATTTTATAATTAACTTAGTTTCACATATCAGCCATGGATTCCTCCGTCCTCCCTCCTCCTAGCCCCCAGCTCTCCCCCACAATCCACCCCACATTCCCACCTCCTCCAAGGCAAGGTCTCCCTTGGGGAGTCAGCCCAGCCTGGTAGACTCAGCCTGGGCAGGTCCAGTCCCCTCCTCCCTACACCAAGGCTGAGCAGAGTCCCAGCATGGGTGCCAGGCTCCAAAAAGCCAACCAATGCACCAAGGACAGGTCCTGGCTCCACTGCCTGGGGGCCTCCTAAACAGTTCAAGCTAATCAACTATTTCAGTTATCTAGAGGGCCTGGTCCAGTTCCATGGGGGTTCCTCTGCCATTGGTTCACACTTCATGAGTTTCCACTAGTTTGGCTATTTGTCCCTGTGCTTTTTCCAATCATGGACTCAATATCTCTCGCTCATACAATCCCTCATCTCTCTTGCTGATTGGACTCTCGGAGCTCCACCTGGGGCTCGGCTGTGGATCTCTGCATAAGGTAGCTCTCATGAGAGACAGTGGGAAAGTTTGTTCATAGGAGCACACTACAATGCAAGAGAGGAAAACTGAATTTGAACAAGCTTCTGTTTCCCCCTCAATTAAGCACTAATCCTTATGATTCTGCTCCCTCCTTCTCTCTTCTCCCTTCTCAGCAGAAGGGAGGTTAACAACCCTAACAATAGTCTGTAGACAGCCAAGATCATCAAAACTGAGTATGACTACTAAATTGAGATTGAAGTAACCAGTGGTTGGACACACAAAGGACAACTCCATTTTTGTAGGAAGGGTAGAGAATTGTATGTCTTTCTCTTTTCTCCTTAACTGAGGGAGGACAAACATGTGAGTGACAACAAAAAATGCTACTTCCGCTTCTTCACTGCATCCATGGTTGGCCTCTGAGAGCAGACATCCTAAGAAGGCAGAGGATAGGCAGGTACACTGCAGAATCCAAAGAATTACCAGGTCCCGCAAAGATCAGTCTTTTGGGGACCACTCATGGATGTCAAAAGAATTTTAGGAGCAATTTTTATAAAGGGAATCTGGAAAATAAGATGAAATTTGAAGTTGAAGACTGCCCGACACCAGTAACACCAGCCTTTGGAAGGCTGGAGCAGGAGGACCACATGTTTGAAACAACCTGAGCCAAATAGTGAGGTCTTATCTCTAAACAGGAGAAAAGCTGAAATTTGTATACACACACACACACACACACACACACACACACACACACACACGTACTGTGGGATGTTCTGTATGAGAAATGTGTTGGTGGGATCTAGAGAGAAAGCTCTCCAGCTACAAAAATGTAGCATAGCACAAAAAGTACGAAGCAAGAATTTCTAGGTTTGTCATAGGCACTTGTTACAAGATTTCCCTTTATTCCAGAAATACCTTCTGCTGTGGGTCTGTCCCCTGTCAATCTTACAGATACCAAGCCAAACAGACAAACTTATTTTTCTACTTCTTAGAAACTCACCCATTGCTACGTCAGCAGATGCTGTAGAAATACTTCCCCCAAATAGTTTGTTGAAGAGTTTGAGCTTTCGTGTTGCAATTGTTGCTAGTGAGTAAGGATAGAATTATTATTTGTGTGTGCAAGTACAGAGGTGTGTGTGGTGGTGAATGCACATGCATATGCATGGTTAGGCACATCTGTATTCACCCTTATGGCAGCCAGAGGAGGAGACTAGGCATTTTGCTTGATCACTCTCCACCTAAATCTCTTGAGACAATGTCTCTCTTTGAACCTGGAACTAGTCAGGCCTGCAACCAGTAAGCCCCCAGTGTTTCCTTTGTCTCCACTCCCAGAGAGCTGGAGTTACAGGTGTGTGAGTAGCCATCGCCTGCTTTTTATAGTGAGTCCTGATCTCTGAACTTGAGTCTTCCTGCTTATGCAACAAGCATTCTTACCCACAGAGTCATCTCCCCTACCCTAAATGAGGAAATTTTAGTAAATTACTGCGAGTCTCCTTCACAGTTATTATCTGTGTGACCCGTCCATTTTTGTGATAGTTTATGGAATAAGACACAATGCAAAAGGATGCAATATTAACTAAGAAGCAGGAGAGTGGAAATGCCATAGCAGGCTGCTTCAACACGACTAACGACACCTTAGTGTGAACACTGAGGATAAGCAGATCTTGAAGAATGAATGCAAATTTTCCAGAAAGTAAAATGATTCCAAAGTATTAAGCATGCATGTGTGCATGTGTATGCATACACAACACAAATACACACACACACACACACACACACACACACACACACACACACATGCACACGCACACACACACGAGCACGTGCACGCGCGCACACACACACACACACATGCACATGCACACACACACATAGAAGTAAAAGGGACACGTCTGGAAGGACAGAGGTAGTGGTAGAATGGAGTAGGGGATAAGTGAGAGTAAAGGAGGGTTGGGTATGACTAAAGTACACTGTGCATATTTATGAGCATCTTATTTTACAACCTGTGATTTTATACAAATAATATGTGCTACAAAAATTTAAAAAAATGAATGGAACAGTCAAAAGTTTTCATACTCATTTTTACTTCACTATAATAGCTTCAACTTATTGTCATCTTTGCTCCTTATTGCTTATAACAAAAATTAAATGCTGCTATCTCATTTAATCCTACAAGAGCTCAATGACGCCTTGTTAGGCCATTTACAAATGCATTGAATGTAAGATTTAGACACTGCCTCTCCACATACAAAATGATACTGCTGTATATGTGCACTGTCAGCCTCATGTCCAAACCTGCGTTTGTGTAGCTCAATGGCCTTCCACTACACTACATCAGGCATGCATCTGAAGTAGTAATTCACAAGTGGGATATCAGAAGTAGCAGAGACAGGAGATGGGCAATGGGTGAGATGAGTTTGTGTTGATCTGATGGAAGCAGACTGTGAATTACTTCAACGTCTTTCAGAGGAGCTGATTTTAAAAACACACATAGCTCTTGGAGTAAGTAATACAGAGAGGGAAAGAACTTAAGAAGTTTAAAGAAAACTAGCTTTATATGTGGGTTATATTAAAATATGATGTGTTAGTATAGATCTAACAGAAATAAGGGGCAACCTTACAAAATGTCATCACGGGAGTGCACTATGACTTACTATTAATATCCACAGAAACAATAAAATACACATCTCTTTCACATCTGTTATTATCAGGTAGAAGGATAGTAACAACATGGGTTACTACCATTCACTCATGTTTGCTTGCATTCATTCATGAACACTGAACTTCAAGTACATGCTAGTTTTGGGAGGAAAATGTGAGCACAGAAAGATTATGGTGTCATAAAACACATAGAACATGATTATATGCCAAAGAGCTTCAGTCATGTACTGTGTGACAGTCACAACTCAGGTATACCTGACCATCTGCCTACAAGGACAGTAAGCTGTACCATTTTATTTGTGTGTACTCCGTGATATTTACACAATGACACTCCCCAAAACTGAATTTATGACCATTAATGTCAGTTGTTAAGTGACACATGAATGTTTATCTAGGATCAGAAAAAAGAAATTTCTCAGGATGGGGAAACTTAAGGTTCTTTGCTCTAATGAAAGCCTTGTCTCACTCACTGTCTCCAACATTCCCTCTTTTCTTTAAGCAAAAGAGTGGGCAGTAAAGTAACAACGAACGCTTTCTGAACACCCACTCTATGTCATTCAGTTAAGACCTTTAAGTTCTTAATCTCACACATACCATTCTGTGATTGTAATGATGCCATGCTACAGAGGAGAAGCTCAGCCTCACAAAGACTAACTTCATGGCACAACCCATGCTCCTGCCTTGACTCTAACTTGATGACGACTGTTGAAAACATCTTTTAATCATTGTGTGTTTATGGCTTTCTGTATGAAGTAAAGGAGCTTAAGTTCGGTTTGCCCTATGAGTTTCCTCCTTAAAAACAATATCCACTGGATGTGAACACTAAAAGAGCATATACGTGCTTCATAAGTGACATTGACAATTTCCAGACTTGTGAATACCAGCCCAAGGCCACAAACATGGGAGGGGACTGGGAGCTGATGAGAGGGTAGAGAAGTCTCAGCTGGGAATCTGAGCACTGTAGAGGTATATGCAAAACAGGAAAGTGTGGGGGTCACTACACAGGGGGGGGGGGCAGCCGAGATGGTGAGGAGAAGAGAAATCCAGCTGTGAAAATGTCTAGAGAGTGTGATGTCTCAAGATGAGGGCAAACAGACACAGCATAGGTTATGTATAAGAGATTTATCTTGCTAGGGCGATGGATCTCTCCAAACCCAGCAATTCTAAACTCACAGCAGCAGCAGCAGCAGCGTGTGCAAAACCAGTGAGGTCTTAACGGAGCATAGAGCGGAGCTTGTTTTCTCAGAAAATTTCCTTAAGGAGCTCACAAAAGAATGCTGACTCTGCCATTGCAAAAGCTGCTTAAGCGATCATGGAAGTCATCATACAGTGTGGCTTTAGCGCTAACAATTCTTTATCCACTGACATGTATGATGATGTCACAAGCCACCTTGGGTCTACTAGGTGGAATTCGCTTGCTATTGCACCGTCTAAAACACTGATTTTACATAGTCCTAACATTTAAGGAAGAAGGCTTCTTTTAAGTTTTTTTTTTTGTTTTAGAACTTTGATATAAATTCTTACATTTGCTTGGCATGTTTTCCTCTGATAGCTCATCAGGCATATTTTAATTATGTATATTTTGTTAGCTAGTTAACTACAGGCAAATATATTAATTATGTCCCCATAATAAAACTTTAATATTGAAAACACTTTTTAATCACAGCTGCCTAACAAAAATATTAGGTGTCCAAGTGAAATATGAATGTCAGATAGACAACAGAAACAGATTATTTTGGACATACTAATAGTTTTCCAAAATAATTGTTGGGCTCAGGAGGTGGCTCAGTGGATAAAGAGCACTTGTTGTTGTGAATAACGTGGGTTTGGTTACAAATGCCCACATGGTGGTTCATAACTGTCTATAACTCTAATTCCAGAGGATCCGAAGCCCTCTCTGACTTTTGTGGACACCATACACACTTCAAGTACATATAGACATACCTGCAGGTAAAACACTCATAAACATTAAAAAAGAAGAAAACTCTTGAAAATTATTTATTTCAAATTCATATCAAACCCTTGTCCCATCCTTTTTATTTGCTAAATTGGCTAGCATTTTATACAAAGTGAATGATTTGTAACAAAACTATTTAAGCAAAATTGTTTTTTAAAAAAATGATATTTTCTCTGTCCCCAATTGTCTACAAAATCTGAGAAGATTTTTTTCTTCAGGCCAAGGTACTTCAAATACTAATCCATAGCAGAAAATAAGCAAGGTCACCCTCACAACTCACCAAGTCACTGACACTCTCAAAAGGAAACAGGGCTAAGGACCTAAGTCAGTAGACATGTTATTTACTGTCCTGTATTTTGCCTCTATCCATGCCCCAGGGACAGTCTAGGGTCTTTTTGCAGATGGGTAGAAAGATGGGTAAAGTAAAATCTTACTGGCCATACAAACCTATTATACTCCCAAACTTTAAACATATACATTGCTTCCTAAATGACAGTAATCCTGCTTTGGGAAATCATCCAAGATTCTGACATAGGAGTCTAGCCAACCTAAAGAAAAAGAACCATGTCAAAAGCCAAGAGGTAAGGGGGCCATAGTGATGGTTCAGTGCTTATGAGTGAGTACCACGCTTATAGATGATCCAAGTTAGGTTGTCAGCACCCATACTGAGCAACTCACAACTGGCTCTAAGTATCAAAGGATCTTAAGTCCTCTTCTCACCTCCGTGGGCACCTGCATGTGTACACAAATACCACCGCTCCCGACATACACACATAATTTATAATATAAACAAAATAAAAGTAAAACCTCAAGAGGATGCTTGGAATCTACCATTCCTGGCCTCTGGGGAGTTTGTCTCAAAATATATGTAATAAAATCAATTAACGAACAAAGCTTCATAGACTTTTAAAACCACACCGAAATCCTAGCAAACAGGAATGGCATGCCATTGTAGCTCATGTGGAAATGGGTGGCTATTAAGGAAAAAATAATGGAATAAAATGGTAAGACTTTTCTAGCTCCCTATAGCAGTATATGACCAAGGTTGCACACAAACCTGGCAGACTAGTAATTAAATCATGCCAATGCTCTCTGGCTTTATTGCAGCAGGACCCGGGAACACACATCAGGGAAGGAAATACAGAAAGGCAAAGAGTAGAAGTAAGGAAAGGAGAGCTATTCTTTCTCTGCAGTGAGCATCGAAGAAAACACTGTGCTGTCTCCTTTCCTAGGTACACACGTGTAAGACGTCAAATGAGTGATTTTCAGTGACTTGATTTGTTGTTTATAAAAATATGGATGCTCCTTTTCTCTCTATCAAATGGTCTTACTCTCTCCACAGTCTAAAGAAATCAGAAGGAAGAGATCATTATCCCTATTTTAGAGAGAGGAACTCAGAGACAATCAGCAATTTGTTGTTCTCTCAAATTTGCAGGTGCACAGCAGTGGCAGGATTGTGCCAGTTCTTAAAGCAGGCATTACACATGGAAGGCAAAAAACTAACTTCAGAGGCATGAAGACAAACTGGAATTTCAGAGAGAAGAGGTGAGACATATTATCTTACCTAACAATGGAGATGTTTTTAATGTGATCTGTTCAAAACAGTAATCCAGGCAGCTATACCATCCATGATGGTCCAAAAACAAGAAGAAAGAGCCAGGAAAAACAAAAGATATGAAACAAGCACCTCCCTAACTTTTCTGTGACTGTATCCTTCTACATAACCTCTGTAGCACTAGGCATTAGGACTTTCAATAAAACATGAACTGTACCATATCGTGTATGTTTTGACAATATACTTTTTTAAAAATTTTTTCGAGACAGGGTTTCTCTGCATTGTTTTGGTGCCTGTCCTGGATCTCGATCTGTAGACCAGGCTGGCCTCGAACTCACAGAGATCTGCCTGGCTCTGCCTCCTGAGTGCTGGAATTAAAGGTGTGTGCCACCACTGCCTGGTGACAATATACTTTTATCTAACTAGCCACCATGCTTGCTCAATGTCATATACACATAATCATTTAGTCCTTAAAAATAATCACGAAATACTAAGAGGTATTTGAATTTCCACCTACAGATGACAAGCTATTATGAAGCATAATGGAAAAGCCAGCTCCCACTGTCATGTTGATCAGATTTGTTCTAAGTTTAGTCATTCCTCACTCCCAGGGTGAGCTTCCATGCATGTGTTACTGGCAAGGAGAAAACCATTGACTGCTCAGAGAATGAAGAGTGTAGAAAATGAACAGCATCGAGGACTTTCTAAGACTGCTCACATCAACTCCATTCTTTCTTCCTGATGAAGGATGACATTGAGAGTCAGTCTTCTAAGAGGCTTTACATTGAGACAAGGAAGGGAAAAAGTCAAAGTTTGCACTAAAATCATTACAAGATGGGGAAGAAAATGTGAGCTATGTCTGAACCCTAAATTTGGGAAGAATGTTAAACACTTCCTAAAATGGTAAGGTCACAAGGAGTCTGCAAAGCTGGGATTACTATAGTCCCTTGTTTTCAAATGCTTATGGAACAGAAGTGATCATGATGTAGAAGACAGACTTTGAAACTCACTGAATTGATAATTTTAGTTAGGAGCAAATATACCACCTGTTGCCAGACAGGTTTGGGTAACCTTACGCCATTTGTATATTCCTGGGGAGTATCGGGGGGGGGAACTTCATTGAACTTTTATTGTGTGAATTTCTAAATTGAAACAATGCTCTAGAAAAAGTCTCTAGAAGTCTGGGAAGGGTTGAGGTAGTGGAAGGCACACAGCTTTTAGGTGTAAGAGCCACGATTCATGTAAGTGTGGCAAATACATGTACACACATACATACATATTTACACACACACACACACATTTACAGTCCTGAGCACAGTTTTCTCATGTTTAAAAAAAACAACTAATACTTTTACAGCACAAACCATCTCATGTAGGATGTTTAAGAGGAGGAGCTACTAAGCACTTCTCTAGAAGTAAAATGCAAATACTTTGTTTTTCTAAATACAAAAGCATAATTTTATAACTTTTCGTAGTATTTTCAAGTGATAAATATCTTTTCATTGATGATAGGTTTGCGTACTGTTTTGGGACTTTCATAAGACCATGCTCAATGTGCTATTTTCATGTTTCCACTGGTCTAAAGGAGACCCCTGTACTCATCTAGTGAATCAGGATTTATTTTTATAATCTGTCTAATACTATACATTCAAATGTTTAAGCATAACACATAGTGGTTTATCAACTATGTAATTCCTCGAATCATTTTAAAACCTTGATTTTTTCTTCAATATTGTTCAGTGGATTTAGCTGGCTAACTATATATACTCTGTTAATTAAATACCACACAAATTAAGTTTTGGCCAGTATTTTAAAAGTTTATATTTAATAACAGATAAAATATAGGTGATAGATAGATAGATAGATAGATAGATAGATAGATAGATAGATAGATAGAGATAGATAGATAGATAGATAGATAGATAGATAGATAGATAGATTGACAGACAGACAGGTAGGTAGGTAGATGAGAAGTTGACAGTATATGTAAGAGAGTATTTCCAGTTCTATCTGAGCTGAGGTCTGAAGAAACTTTTAAAAAGTCCAGATAGTGGCAAGCAGCAACTTCATACAATAATCGCTCTCTCAAGCTATTGTGGACTACTGGGAAATGTGAAAAGGGGGCACTTCTTCTGAGAGATAGAACAAGTTTTACCCACATAGAAACTTCACCACTTCAAAAGTCTAATGCGTTCATCACCAGCCACATGCAGCTCTTTAAATTTTAACGAAAATGTAAAATTATGTGCTTCAGTTACACTAGATACCAAATGTTTTAGCCAAATGTGGCTAGTAAATATTTTTTATAGATGACACAAAGAACAATTTTAAGAATGATTGAGTTAATATTTATGTACCCAACAAATTGTTACTAATTCTACTATTGCTAATAATTAGTTGTGGTGCTGTGGATTAGACCCAAGAGTTATAAGGACTTGTTTGTAACAATTTGGGTAACAAAACTCCCACTGATCCTCACTCCCAGTCTTCCACCACCAAGTACATATGCCTGCTGAGTGTCAGCTACATTCATGCTCAAGCCATTTAATATTATCAGAACCAACCAAAATATAAGTGTAAAATGAATAAGAGATGCTCTAAGTTGGATGTTTCAGAAGGAATAAAATTCTATCACTTTCAAATTACTATAGAATTAGATGCAAGATAGAAAAAAAAATCTCTCAAAGAATAGAGAATTCTCCCTAGTTTTCCTTTCTAGTTAAAGACACTCATGAAGCAACCAAAAATTAGAGATCATAGGTGACAAATTATGACAAATTATAGTTTATTTATATTATATATAATTACTTCAGGATATTTTATTTTATGAAATATGTGATATATATATATATATGTAGTAATTTTTAAGATTATTTGGGAATAGGAAGATAGTTCAGTTAATAAAGTGCTGTCTATGTAAACATGTCAATCTCAATTCAGTCCTCAGAAGCCAAGCATGGTGGTACATGGTGCTGTCTCAGAACTGGGAAGGAAGAAACAGGCAGATCTTGAGGCTTGCTGGCCACCTGCCTATCTTACTTGGTGTGTCCCAGGTCTGTGAAAGACTCTTGCCTCAAAAAAAAAAAAGTGGACAGAAAAGTGACACTTGATGTCACATACATGTACACAAAGGTGTATCAGTACACACACACACACACACACACACACACACACAATCTTTATGACTTAATTGGTCAACTGTGGACTATACTATATACATTGAACAACAAGTTTTCTAGTGCCCATAGAAGAATTGCAAACATATATAATACGTTATTACTAAAAACTTCACATTTTCATAATGGTTTTTGTCATTTTGAGAGAGGAGAGGAACATAATGGGGATTTGGGAGATTTCAGATGAAGGTGCAAATATGTACACATATAACTCACACCTTCCACGTAGCACAGTAAGATGAAGATGAAGGCATGTTCTGATGAAGAAAGGGTACAACATTTAAAATCAGCCCTCAAGCATTTTAAAGTGAGAAGTGATATCCCTAATGTCCCTTATACTGGAATTGAAAGGTCTGTGTAAATCTTATTTGATGTAGGATTGCTCTTCTATTTCAGAACATTTTTATTTCATTGATTTCTTTTTTAATTCACCAAGGAATACTTGGATCTGTTTCAAACCCCCAATGATACAGTAAGAAATATGAGTTGTAAGAGAAACTGAATTTGGTGTATAAGGGTTTTGGACTCATTATAAATAGTGATTGGTTAGTTTCATAAATCACCTTCAAACATTACATCATAGGTTTAATTAAGACTAGACTGTAGACCCTTCAAATGCCATTAGAATGCCCCAGTAGTACAGCAGTACATTTCAGTGTCTGGAAATATTTTGGAAAGCATAGAACTTTACACTGGAACAAAAGTTATTATAATTTTGTACAGAGATTCCCCACACAACCCATAAATAATCCAAAGTTCAATCCCAAACAACAGGCATTGATTCAATACAAATGTGGTTCTCTCTAAGTACATACCAGAAAGTACAAAGGCAAGTCACAATCCCTTTGGGTACTGATTATTATTATTAATGGAACTCAGAGTAATTGCTGTGGGGAATCAAAACAGAAATAGTCTTTCTTCCTGAATCAGTAAAGGTTTTGTAGATGAATACGATAGTATCTTGTTATAAAAGTAGCTGTTTTGTTTATGTAGTAGAGATTAAAGTACAAAATAAAACGTTTGTAGGCATGCTACTAGCTTCCCATGTCGACCTTTCACAACGAAACAAAATGGGTCTTATAGGGAAAACACAGGCATCATCAGGAGTCCGTCATCCCACATCAGTAAGTACTATGTGCTCTGGCAGAGGAGTGAGGCATGAGTTTAAGGCTCAGGGTGACAGACCTTGTGTCCCACCCTTTGGGGGATCACCTCTGCTTGTGAGTCACTGTTTAGTAATAGGAAGCAAAAGTAACTAAACGATTATTTACAGAAAATGACTCACTTATTCGAATAGCATAGTTTATGTACTGCTGGACTGTTTTCAAAAAGACACATGCTGGGAAATTTATCCGATTCCTCCACAGTTTTATGGCCAATTTAGTTGCCAATACTGTGAAGTCACAGCATAGTGAACTTGGTTGGGTTTTTGACCCAAGGCTCAACCTATTGCTTATGCTGGGTTGTGCTTTTCCTTCTGCTCCCTCCATCACACTGTAATGTCACATGCTGCAAAGAATTGAAAGTAGATCAGAGGGGACAAGAGAAGGCAAAGGGAGCTTCAAATATTATCCAAGTATATTGACAAAATAAATTAAGTCAACCACTATGAATATAAACATTTGTCACACTGCCACAAAATGTATTTTGGTAAAGTATGATTCATTAATAATTGAGTGCTTTTTTGTCATCAACGTTTCATCTGAGCCAAAATGTACAGCCCTCAGTGTATAGCAAAGCCTGCGACCTCAGAAATGATGCAATTTGGATGGTTGATGCTGTGAGACTGAATGTCAGTGCTCAACATGTGGTGTGTTTTCATTCCTTACAGTTTAGGATCCAGTTTACCTATTTCTAACTCACATCATCTATGGTCTTAGACCTTGGTGTCTTCCACATAAGCCATGTCAATGTTTATACTTATATTTGCTATTTATTTTTATCCAGAAGCATACAGGATTTTAGCAGCCCTAGAGTTGCCTTGGTAAAATTTATCATGATCAAAGGCAAATGTAATTATTAGATGTAGCTTTCTCATCCTATGGAGTTTTAAAATTCTTCACTGATACTATGCCCCTTGCTCTTCAGAATTTCTGTTGCTTCTGTGTAATCAATGTAATGAGTTGCAGTTTCTTTTTTTACAATCACAGTTCCCTTTAGAAAGTACATAGACATGATCATAATTCTATAATTGATATAGTATTTTACTTGGTGTGGGGTGTGTGTGTGTGTGTGTGTGTGTGTGTGTGTGTGTGTGTGTGTTCTGTGTTCAGGGGTCCTCAGAGGCCAGAAGAGGGTATTAGATCCCCCATAGCTAGAGTTACAGGGGTTGTAAACTACCCAAGTGGATGCTGGAAACTAAACTCTGGTTCTCTGCAAGATCAGCAAGCATCATAATGGCTGAGCTGTCTTTCCAGCCCCCTCTTATAGTATTTTATAGCATACTATTAAGTTGCACATAATAGTTGTCCACTGTAGTATGCTTAACTCTCCTTCATTGAATGGAAAACAGGACTCTCTTGATCCTTTCAATGTGCATAGCATGTGGCCTCCAAATCTATACACCCAGTATTGGGGTAAATAAATATATACAGATACAAATGAAATGAATGCTAGGCTCTTAAGGGCTAAACCATGATAGACACATACTAGCTAACTACTTTCTTGTCCATTTCTTCCATTTTTGTGCTCAACCAGCACCATATGACATGATACTACTTCTATTTTTCTATATCCCATTTTCCCTTTATTTCTTGAAGTCTTTGTTTTTTAGGATATGAAATTGAAAAGATTTTTTTCAGAGATATTGGTAATATTATTTATCTACAATAATACTTTTGGTCAGGTTTAGTGGCATACACCTATAATTCCAGCACTCAGAAAGCTGAGGTAGGAGAACCACAAATTCAAATTTATACTGAGCAACATAGCAAGGCTCAGACCAGCCTTGCTCTTAGGCAAACCACATCACAAAAAACAATGGCTGAAAAGTATTGGTGTTCAGTTTCTAAGGCTCCTATATTCTATACATCAGAAGTTCCTTGCTTGTTGTCACTATTAGCAATTTTTTGAATAATAAAATATTTGGATGCCTAAGTATTCTATTCTAAAAGATTAACGATCACAAAGGAAAGAATTAATGTGATATGTATATACATGTCCATATACACACATATAAAATACATATGATTTATAGGATGTACTCCATGATTTCTCGAGATATTTTTAATTGTAAATTAAAATTTTAATGTCAAAAGCTATTTAAATTTAGGGTTGAAAGATGATATATGTAAGATGAAATGAGTAACATTGTAATACTAGGAGCCACTAAAATGAACAGTAAGCAAAAAAATTCTAAAAAGTGCCATTTGCTTTTATAACATGGTATATAAAATGACTTTCCTTTAAGTAAAAATGTTTCCAAAATTTAAAATTACATTTTAAATCCTTATCTATTATAAATTTCTTGACATGTTTGTGGGGTTCCCAACAGATAAAACTCAGTTGTATAAAAAAATAAAGGATGGTATAGAAGACAAGAAAAACATATAAAATACAAACATCTGATTTTTAAAATCATTAAATGAGACATTTGGCATGACATGTAGATAGAATTGATATTAAAAATAAAAACATTTTATCTGAAAAAAGATATTTAAATGGTTAACATAAATATGTATTATTTAAAGCTAAGATTATATATAAACTGTGATGAAGTAATTTATTCAGTATTTGTTACAGAGAAAAAGTATTTCCGAATTTTAAAATTGTATGTATAGAGTAAATCAAAACCATAAAAAATAGAGATACTACTGACTTAGAAGAATCTGGAAATTAGTTATAAATGTTTAATTGGGTCAATATAGGAAATTCAAATTTAGAAACTCTTTATAGACTGAAATCTTATAGCCCATTTATTCATCCTGCAAATATTTACTGTTTAAGATGTGTAAGAAGTAAAAGAATACAATGAAAAATAAAGCATGGACTTTGCCCTCAAGGGGCTTACAGTCTATTGTAGAAAATATAAATAAACATTGATAGCTGTAACATAAGTTAGAAAGTGATGGGTCATGAGAAAACTCAGATAATATATTATGGAATTTATTAACATCCACAGATATATTCTTTTTGTAGTTTCTAAGTACAGAATGAAAACAGACCAATGATCAATTTGAAAATAAAATGTCAAATTTTGTGAATCCATTGATGAAAAAAACCCAAACTTTCAATATTAATGCAATTTAATTCACTATCCAGTTCTTTAGAATGGTAAACACAAAATAACAACCCATTAGAAATAGCATTGTGTCATTGTTTACAAGTAGACACAAGCAGAATATCTTCCTAATCAGGTCTGAAATGATCATTTCCATCACTAAGGCCTCACATACTCATGACACATTACTTTCTTGCACAGAAATTGGCTCAGTCATATTAAAGAGATGAAGAATTCCTCGATGGCTCAAGTGTGCTCCAAGGAAAGCTAGAAGGTTGTACAGTTAACTCCCAGGGTGTAACTCTAAACCATACAACCTACTACCTCAACCCGGATGCACACAGCTTCCAATGTTGCTTCAAACTCCTTATCATATCTTCAGTCAGCTTCTCCAAATATGGTGGCCAAATACCTAAGGACTTGGCAAGGTTGCAGATAGAATATTCTAGTGGTTTACCAATTAACTTCAATTGTATCTTACAGGACTACCCCATCTGTTGGGTTTATGGCATAGGTCACATAAAACACATTCTGACATCTCGTTTGCCATACTTCCACTAACAGTGAGTAAGTTTAAAAGTCAGTAGCATTCAGCCTCAATTTTGAAGAGAAACAGGCTCAACTGTAACATAAAAATTCAGTTATAGACTTTCCTCTGCTGTTGAAGTGGACAAGGCACTTTAACTAACGGAGAATGTGCTGTAGTTTCTCAACAACGGCTATTCAGATCTTGCTCGAAGCCAGCTATTAAAAAAAAACCAACCTTTTGAAAGCAGTTTATTGCACTTGAATTCAGCCTTGAATGGCTGTGCTACAAATAATTTCAGAAAGCCAACAATTAAAGCTTGTCTTGTAAGACATATGAGGATTAATATATAACATGAAGAACAAAGTAATTATGATTGTTTCAAGGCTACGTAAAAAACTGAAGTGTTAGCAGGATTGTACTGAAATGTAACTGAGCAGCACTCTACATAGTGTTTTGTCAGATTACCACACTGCCACAGACCCATAGAAACGAGCTTGTGCGGTCCACTTCACCACAAGATCGGATCTACGGGTTTATGCCAATGGGCATCATCTCACATGGACTCTCTAATAATGTAGCATTTGCTCTAAACATCTAATGTAATTAGGGGATAAAAATAATATTAATATTTTAGGTTAAATATTTTAAAGGCTGTACTGTCAGGATGCAAATTCCAGTTAAAGACCTTCATAAATACGCTGACGTGAATACAGGTTTATAAACATGAGGATTAAAAAGTAGTTTTTCAAGTTTTTTTCCTTTTTTTAATAGATTGCTTTTGTTTTAATTGTGAATATTTTAAACTGTTCTAATTAAGAATCCATATCCATATACATATATATGAATTATGCTATTATGAAGCATGGATGTAGTCTAAATTAAAAAGAAATTAATTATTCAATTAATTGTATATGCATTAGAGTGCTTGTATTCATTCACATAGTCTTAGTTATGATTTTAAGGATTTATAGTGACATTATACCTTTCATAAAACAAATAAGATCTGGTTGATAAAGAACACAAAAATCACAATCTTAATACATAGATATGTGTCTACAGTTGAGATGAAACTAGGCTTTCCAGTATAGAAAAAAAATGGTATCAGAACACTAAAATCAGTGACATGATGAGTGTGTCATTATTGCTATTTGTTACTGTTTGTGTTCACTTGTACCACATCAAAGGGCATACAGTCTCTTTCAGCAAAATATATTTAAATTTATTTTCCAACAAAATTATATCTTTTAAAACAAAATATATGCTTGCCTATAACTCTCCTGTGTTCAACAGGTTGAAATGAAATAAATTATTCTTAATTTTGTGAACTATCAGACTGTAAGGGAGCAAGTCAATGAGCACATACAAAACCAGTTCCATGTACTTTTTTAGGATTCTAAGCTCATCTGCAGCAAAATTATAAGTTGTACAATCATTAATCATTTCCTCCTATAAAAATGATTTAGCTTTTCCTAATTATATCTTCATTGTGAAAAATAATACTGCATAGTAATTACTTTATGATTTGGCATGTTTTGAAATAAATAAAAATAGAATGTATTTTATAGAGTTTAATACAGATAATTTGGTATACACAAATTTTCACCATTATTTATTTTCAAATCATTCTACTTAATCAAACTATAGTAAATAATCAACAATTATGTACCCGATTGTAGTGAAAGTATTTCACTATATAGTATATATTTCATGTGAAAAAAGAGGAAACACTGGTTGCAGTTTTTGTTACTTCAAAATTAGCTTTGGCTTTATTGTCTTGCTAGATATATTGAAAAGATTAAAAAGCAAATCATAATTTTATACCTTTCTCCCAGATTTTACTTCCTTTTATAAGGCATAACTGCTGAAAACATATTTTTCTTTCCATTAAATGGCTTCCTATTCAATCATCTTGTACCTGTGTTGTATGAATCAGTATACACATATGTGCTCAGAATGATGGCAACTGGGGCATTGATCACAAAACCACATCAGAACATTCACAAAGACAAGTCATGCTATAAACTCTTGAAGGAAAATAAAAATCCCAATAGCTTCTCCATAAAGGAATACAAGCGAACAGTCAGAATAATTTTCTCTTTAAAATATTGTAGATTAATTACACTTTAGATTTGTGCTTTCTTTCTTTTTCTTTCTTTCTTTTCTTTTTTTTTTTTTTTTTACCTGAGATGGTTTTCTCCTATGGCCATTCTCTTCTCTTCTGATATCCACTTTAAGGGTTCCCCTAAAACAACCACAAAAGGAAGACATCAGACAGCTGCCACCTAGGAGGAGCCTCGGTATGGATTCTGAGAATGAAAGTAGACGGGGCCGAGAAGAAAGCCCAATGTCGAAATGGGAAAACCCTTACAAGTATTTTTCTTAAGGCTTGGCAGAGTCCAAGGGCCCCACCCCAGGATACTCACAGGACACAGAAATACTTTCACAGTTTGCATTTATGTGTTCATTTTGGTTGGCGTTGCTTTCACAGAAACAGTTTTGAAAGTGAAAGGACATGGTTCTCAAGGAAGCGACTAGGTTCTACACAATGAAGTAGTGAGAGCTGAAAAGAGGTTTGGATTTGGCATGGAGCTTAATAAGATAATTAGGAGTGTGGAGATTAATGGCTCCTAAAATAACATTCAAAATAATGTTTTTTAACTAAAGGATCTTGAAACATGAAAACAGGTTTATCAATATTAATTAAGCCTTTGAAAGTTGGCTTTACCATTAACACAATGGAGGAACAGGAGCTATTCTGTAAATAATTAGTGAGCAAGGAATAAAGTCAATAAAACATTTTATTCAAATGTTATCTATATATAAGCTCCGTGTACCATCTCATAATTCTTTGCCAGATAACCAAAAAGAACACAGAATTAACCAGCTGTATATTTCTCTTTGTTTATCCTGTGTTTCTGATATCATGAAGTATGATTTTAAAAGCATAATGATTTTTCTAAAGTTTATTTCCCATAGATGATATTACCATATCAATTCTTACTATGAAAATTATAATCTTGATACACACTGCATATTCCAAAGCGTTTTCTCTTTTCAGAATTTTTCCCTACATATTTAGAAATATTTTTTAAATAAAAAAATTTTAAAGTAGATTATATCATCTACTCCTTTCCCACTGAACCACGAAAAACTGCATTTTGTCACAAAATGTTGAACTTGCTTAGCGATTTCCTTCTACACAAAGACAAAATAATTAGAATGCAATGTTCACCTGCCGAACCAAAGCAGCTCTGAACTTGAAACAAGTTTGTACAGACTTTACCCCCCGAAAAAGTGAAGGGCAGCTTCCAACACTTTGCAACCGCTCCTGGGCAAATTCTTTTTCCGTGTTTAGAAGTAGAATTATTAAGGAACAAACTATTTTGTACTTAGCAAGAATATGCTCTTTCCATCGCCATCTCTCCTCTACTGCAATCCCTATAAGTATCTCCCCCCTAAACTAATTTTATTTAACATTATTTGGGTGCATTTTTCAAGCAAGATCTCTTTACAGAACTTAGAGAAGTTTCTTTCTTTGCATTTCTAATTATGAGTCACAGAAAAGATGTTACTTTCTTTGCTACTGAATTCTAAGCCCTTTTCTCCGCAAAAAGTATAACTGGACACAAAAATCACAGATAACACATTGCTGTTTCTCTAAAACTTTCTGTGCACAAGAGCAGGAACACGATTCTATAGAGTTTTCTATTTTTCAGTTTAGTGTCTATGCTAATGATTAGAGTAAGAAAGCAAAGGAAAAAAGTGTGAAGTGGGTGATGAGTTAAGAAGAGTGAACTGAAAGTGTGAGGACCCTGATTTATGTCATAGAAAGCATAAAAGGAAACAACAAAACTTATACCTGATATGAAAGTGCGGGTTCACCAAGTGCAAAGAACTGCTCTTAGCCCATAGTTTTTTGAAATAATAATAGTAAAAACAAACAAAAGTAAAGAAGGCTGATTTGGCTGTGTTGCCTTCCAAGCTGCTTTACAAAGCACGATGTCTCAGGAGTTAGACAAGCCAAAAAGTTTGCTGGTTTTTGGTTTGTTTTGGTTTGCGTTTTTGTTTGCTTTTTTGTTTTCGAGCAGGCGCATCTCATCATGATCATTATTTTCCAGCATTCTTGCAAATACTGAGAAGCTCTGGTTTTTTGTATTGTTTTGTATGTTGCTGTTTCTTCAGGGCTCCTTAATTTCTCAGCAAAGGAGGTCCAGAGAGGGCTTGTCATCATTCTCTTCCATCTCCGTATTCCAGGCACAAAGCACTACGCAGAAGCTGTACCAATCCTTGCCATCAGCTGGCAGCAGGGTGGGAGAAGGTGGGAGAGACCCGGAATCCTTCCAGGCTGGGCTGACTTGAGAAATGAGGACTGCACACGTTTGCCTCCCGAACCGAAGGGGTGAAAAGGCTGGGTGCCAGTTTGCTAGTCGGCTGAAATGATCTCATGCTCACTGCTCTGTCGTCCTGTTCGACCAGTTCAAATGCCTGTTCATTATAAACCAAATACATACATAAATAAATAACCCAACTACTTGGATTCTTCAGTAACCAAAAAGGGTATTAACATGAAAATTTTAAAAAATCAGCAGTCAGAAAAGGGCGGGGGGGAAAGCACATACAATTTTAGGATTCACTTGCTATGCCTCAATATTCTGTTATTATTTTCCTTTTTCTCCCTCTCACTTTCTAGATAAGCAGCAGAATTTATCAGGCGTGAAAGGGACAGCCTCCTGGTGGCCTGCCAAAAACCCCGAATAAAGGCGAAGTTGTGCTTCAAAGCTCAGTTGCTTGCTGAGTCTGGCTAAAGTCAAGTATTAAGATCCACCATTTTCTGATCCTTGCTAGAAAAGAAGAAAAAAGTCCGGCCCGCTGCTGCTTCCAAGTCTCCGTTGGCACCATCACAAAATCTCAGTCGTCAGGTCACATGATTCTCTGCCAAATGTAGAGTGAGTGCATTCCCATCAACCATTCTGCTGATACTGCGAAGGCAGCTATTGTCTCCTTTAGACCCAAAGTTCAGCCCACTCTTCATTGAATTAGCTGAAAAACGCATCACCTTTGGGGGCTGGGAGTCATGGAAACGTCTACCTGGCAAGCTGCCCACTTTTTCTGCCCATCAACCAGAGATGGGATTGTGCTGCCTAACGCAGTGATGACTTGGAATGTGAAGAGTCGTCCAAAGTGAATCTGATTCTTGCAACGCCTGTTTCATTTGCACAGAAAACTGCCTAGTAGTTAGGGGAGGAGAGAGAGAGAGAGAGAGAGAGAGAGAGAGAGAGAGAGAGAGAGAGAGAGAGAGAGAGAGAGAGAGAGAGAGAGAGAGAGAGAGAGAGAGAGAGAGAGAGAGAGAGAGAGGGAGAGAGAGAGTCTTTCCCTACTAAAAGTAGCAAATAAAGGTCTGAACATGCCTAGTTTGCAACTTTATTTCTCAACACACCCAAACGGTTCTCAAATGAGAAGACTGAACGCTCCGTGAGTTTTCTTCATTAAGGACATCTATAATGTTTTCTTTACCGTGAATACAGCAAACCCAGGACATTTGTTTTATTCTTCCACTTTAAGATGTCTAAACAAAACAAAAACTCAGAGTTTTCTCCTTTTTCTTTCTTTCTTTCTTTTTTTTTTTTTGCATTTTTATTGCTTTCCGATTTTATCTAGCACCAATTTTGTACTACATGGCCACTAGCAACAGAGATGCATTATTGCTACTATTTCCAACAAAGTGGTCCCTGGAGAGGCTGGGTTGTCTCTTCCAGCAGGCAAATGCCTGCAATTGGGTCTTGTGATAATCCCCATCACTACCTAGCACAGCTGCTAAGCAAGTTTTCTGAGAGTGACACATGTGAGAAGTGGTCTTTCTGTTCTCTCACTGGCCACGGTTTGCCTGTGTGGCATGAAAGATGTCTTTGAAAGATGCAGGGAGTGTATCAACAGCTCTTAGGCAATAAAATGAACATTTTCCCCCTCCCTGGTGAGTTTCCATTCTAGCAGGCAATGAGAGTTCCCATGCACAAACATTTCCATATTTTCTAACAAAAGTGGAGTGAATTCACTTTTTATTTCCTTAAGCAGAATCTAAAGCCAAATAGGAAAGTAAGCATTAAATATTGCTAATATTTAAGCCAAAGACATAGAGCACAATTTAAAAGATCTATACTTTCATACTCCATTGAAAAATTTCTAGTGATTATATCTAAAATAATGTTCACAACAAGTCTAAAATTATGCTCAGTTCCTAATCTGAAAAATAGATCTGCATCCCTCTCTAGGAATACACACACAATAAATAATATTTGACAATTCAAACCATGACTTGCCTAAACATTATTTGTGAAAGTCAGAGAACTAGGAAATGTCCTATCAATGGTTTCAAAGGATATTATCTTATTCATGAGGTCACTTTAGAAGCAGCAGGGGTGAGTATCACATGCACATATGGGAAACGTCATGGAATCCTGCCTGTCTATAATTGAAAATTGCACGCAGTTCTACATAGTAGAACATGACCTTAAACATGTGCTGAATTTTGCAATTGCTTTTTCCTAGACTGAAAAATTCTGGGCAAATTTTGTCAGAGCTCTAACCACACACCTCCCAAGTGCTGAGGGGAGAATTGTGCGTGATAAAGCTATAGCTCCTGAGTTGTAAGACTGCACAAAATAGGTAACAGATATAAAATGGAAAGTAAATTCCTAGTGACTGTTCCGTTTTGCAGCAATTAAGCACTAGTGTTTGGTAGGTCTTGCAATAGGCTCAGGGGAATAACAATAAGCCAAATGGATAAGACTCCCATGGGGTGTCATTCAGTAACTACTTTGAAATGAGAAAAGCTCACTACAAAACAGAGGGAAGATAGTATCCAAAAGGAAATTTATTATAGAGAGACTCTTCAAGAAGCAAGCAGGGAGAAATTGAAGAATCTAAATAAAATGCATATTAAATATAAATTATAGATGGAAATATTTCAGTTTGAAGTTTCCACTTTCGGGAAAAACATATTAATTAGTTTCTAATAATTTTATGCTTAAATTGCATAAAGACACTAATGGAGTTATATGGTGGGCTCCCAATTCCAAAAGAAAGAAAGAGAAAGGGGGAAATTGTGTAGTGTGAATTCTAAATGGTCTTAGTAATAAAAACCTGGAGTCAGATATCAGGGTAAAAGCTGACCGATCAGAGAAGCAGAGCAAGTGCTGGGATGAAAGGCATCAAATCCCAACTGCTGGGATTAAAGGTGTGAGCCACCACTGCCTGGCCTCTAGTGGCTAGCCCTGCACTCTGATCTCTAGGCAAAGCTTTATTTGTTAGAGCACAAACAAAATATCACCACAAACTTGCATTTAGAAACATGGAATGAACATGAGTTTTCTAATCTTCTATTAAATACTGCTAATATCTCTAGAGAATAAAACAGATAACAGGAGACTGTGATGGGTGAAGAGAAGATGGTAAGAAAGCTGGAGACTCAGGATCTAAGGACTGGCATGTTGGTGAGTTCCTTCACCTTTACTTGTGCTGGATTTCTTTAGTATTGTGATCAGGAAAACAGTGGTCCATAAGGACAATAATTGTTGGGATATGGCCATTAGCTATAGTCAAATACCAAATAAGGAACTGTTGTCAATTTCAAACCCATACTTACAAATGTCAACATGAAGACTAGATGCTGCCATGGCAAGCTCAAATAAAGTGCCCTAATGCCCTTTCCCAAACATCCTAGGAATAGTCTAAGACAAGTCTAAGGAAGGGTTAAGAGAGAGGGTATTGGGGGAGGGGAGCAAATGAAAACAAAGTGTAATCACACACACACACACACACACACACACACACACACATACACACACACACACACACATACACACACACACAAACACACACACACACGTTGTAGAATCATCTTTTTGTACACTGTGAAGATGTATCTTTGCCAAGGTACCTTCTGATTGGCTTCATAAAGAGCTGAATGGCCAATAGTTTGACAGGAAGAGGTTAGGCCGGACTTCCAGGCAGAGGAAAAAAGAGATGAATCTAGGGGTGGCAGACAGAGAAGAAACAGGAGATGCAAGATGGAAGAGAGGTAAAAAGTCACAAGACAAAATGTAGGTTAATATAAATGGGTTAATTTAAGTTATAAGAGCTAGTGTGACAAGCCTAGGCTATTGGCCAAGCTTTCATAAGTAATAATAAGTCTCTCTGTCACGTTTTGAGGACTTGCAGTCCAAGGAAGTCTGTTACACGCTCACATGTACACACATACACACATACTCACACAAAAGATGCCATGGTGAAAATCATTTATTTCATGCTAACCTAAAAAGTTGATGAAATAAAAACACAAGTCTATAAAATAAATCTCAAAACATTAACAGTTAAAAATCACATGAAGGTGGTACATTGTTTGTTTAAATAGTTATTCATTTTCAAACAGTCTTGTTATGCACTTAAGTTTTCTGCAAATTCATAATCCTCCTGCTTCTATTTTTTGACTACTGAGGTTTCAAGAGTGTATCACTTCACTTAATTTCACAAAGTGTTTTTTTTTTTTATGGTTGATAAAATGCTCTCAAACTAGACATCAATTAACAGAAAAGTACTAGGCTATTTCCAAATAATTTGAAAATACAAGCACTGGGCCAAGCTCTGGGATTCCTGCCGAAGAGAGGAAGGAGGGATTATATGAGTCAGTGGGATCAAAGTCACTACAGGGGAACCCACAGAGAGCTGATCTGCTGTGCTCATGGGAACTCAGGGACTCTGGACTGACAGCTAGGGAGTCTGCCTGGGACCATCCTAGGCCTTCTGCATATGTGTGAGAGTTACATAGCTTGATCTATTTGTGGGGCTTCATGCAGTGGGCTTGAGCTGGATTTAAAGAACCCATCCTACATGCTGGGTTTCCGTGCCCAAACCTTGATGCAGAGGGAGGAGCTTGGTCCTGCCTCAACTTGATGTGCCATGCTTTGTTGACTCACATAGGAGGCCTTACCCTTTCTGAAGAGAGGGAGGGGAAGAGTGGATGGACGACCGGGGGTACATAGGAGGTGGGGGAAGGGAAACTGTGGTCTGTATGTAAAATAAATGAAAACATTTAATAATAATAATAATAATAATAATAATAAGAAGAAGAAGAAGAAGAAGAAGAAAATACAGCACATGTTTAAGTAATCCATGGGTTACAGAGGAAGTCTTAACCAAGACAAACAAAAAGAAACCATAAAAACATAACAGAAAGAAAGAAAAACTGAAAATGTAACACATAAAAATTTGTGGGATGCCTCTATAGTGGTGTTCAGAGGGAAATTAATAACAGTAACTGTGTATACATAGAAAATATCTCAAATCCATAATCCACACTTTAACCTCAAAACCCATAATAATAACCTAAGTAGGTATGGGAAGGAAAAATGAGCATAAAGGAATGAACTTAAAAAATTAAAAAAAAATAAAGTCAATGAAATAATATTTGGGTTCTTTTATGGTACTCATAAAGTTGACAAAGTCTCACAGGAATTGAAAGATAGACGATCCAAGGCATCAATATTAGAAATGAAACAAGGTGACAAGGGAGTCACCTCCAGATATCAAAAGATAATAAGGGAAAATTACAAACCACATGAAGACAAATCGGTGTTTCTGTTGAAATATATCAAGTCTTTTATTTTATTTTATTTTATTTTATTTTATTTTATTTTATTGTGTATGTAAGACAAGGACATTGGTCCCATGGGGCTTCAGTTACAGGTGTTTGTAGTGGCCAGGACTTTACGGAATTGATAGGATCATTTCTTGTAACTGAGAAGGAAGCATTCTTAACTGCTAAGCTCTTCTTCACCCAAATCAAACTCTTCAAAATAAAATAAAATGAATACAATATATTCAAATTCTTCCAACTTGAAATAACTCATCTCAATGGACTTAACACTATCCAAGAAGTTGAATTTATAATTTAGTAGTTTCCTCAAAAGAAATTGTCCAGGCTCAGTTGGACAACACTAAACAATACTGACAGACTTAACAGCAATTCTATACAACTGTTTTGATGAAATAAAAAGTAGGAAATGATGTGTCTTCATTTTCTAAAACTACTATTCTGATTTTACACTCACATGAGACAATCTCTAAAGAGAAAACTACAAACCAACAACATTAATGAATAAAAAAACAAAAAATCCTTAACAAGTTATTATCAAATTCAATTAATCAAGAAATAAAAAATAGTAATAGCATGAGAAGATAAAGTTTATTATAAGAATGCAAGGCCTACTTAAAAAACACCACAGAACATAATTTATAATATTAGAAGGCTAAATAACAAAAATTAAGTAATACTATTTGACAGAACTCAGTATCCATTCATGCATGGTTTAAAAACATAACCAGGGGGAAAAATTAACTTAATAAAGATTTCTAAAATAATTACAAAATGCCTTATAGTTAACATTATATTTATATCTGATGATAAATACTGTTTCCCTTAAGTTCAGAATCAAGGCAAGAGTGCTTAGGCTCCAAACACTAATTCAATAAAATAATTCTGTAATTTGCAGCTAGAAGAGAGAGAGAGAGAGAGAGAGAGAGAGAGAGAGAGAGAGAGAGAGAGAGAGAGAGAGAGAGAGAGAGAGGCAGATAGAGGAGGAAATGAGTAGAGAGATAAGGTAGATAGAAGGGAGGTAAACAGAGATAAAGAACCAATAATAACAATCAAGAATTTGTCACAAAATAAACAGAGGTGGATACAAAATTATAAGATCGAATGTTGGTATTTGCTCCTTGTTTCTCCTGTAGTGATTGCCCTCTGTCTTTCAGACTTGGAACGTTCTCCCTTTTATCCCATTTCCCACTTGATATTGCCAGCACCCTGATCCTCACTACCAGACCTCCCTTCCCCTCCTATGGCCCCTTTATACTTTCTTGGTTTCTCTGTTTACGTCATATTGTATACACACATCTGAGGACTTGAAGCAATGAATCACAGAGGAGAGAACATCCAGTTTTTGTCTGTCTGGCTCTGGGTTATCTCGCCCAATAAAATATTTTCTAGGTCTGTCCATTTACCTGCAAATTCATGATTTCATTTTTTTTTCTTTACAGCTGAATAGTATTCCACATATATATGTACTATATTTTCTATATCCATTCATTAGACATTTAGGTTGTTTCCATTTCCTGGCTAATGTCAATAGAGTGACAATGAACGTTGGTGAGTAGATAATCTCTAGAGGATGTGGGTATATGCTAAGGAGTGGTATAGCTGTTTCATATGGAATTTTTAATTTTAGATTTTTTGAGGATTCTCCATATTGATTCCAGAGTGGCTACACCAGTTCCCATTACTACCAAACACTGGAATGAGGGTTCCCTTTCTCTACAAACTCACCAGCTTTGTTGATGTTAGTCACCCTGTCTAAAAGTTTTTCAAAGGATGATGACCACTTTAGAGGTATTTTTTAACCATTTTTTAGTTTTTCAATTGAGAACTCTCTGTTTAGGTTTCGAGCCCATTTTTTAAAAATTATATCATTTGAAAGCCTTAAGGAATCATTTATTTCATAGTTATAAAGTTATACACAATACATATATATGTGTATGTGTGTATAACACACACACACACACACACACACACACACACACACACACACACACACACACTTTAAAGGAAACTAAGCCACTTGGGCTGACAACACTCCACACAAGAACCATAGACTAACAACAACTCCAACATCAGGCACAAAAAATATCCTTTCAATGGTTGGGCAGAGTGGTCCAAGTGACTCCAAAAACAGTATAGACTATTGATATAGATGCATAAAGTTATTCTGAATGTTGTAACTTTATATACATGCAAAGAATTAGATGAAACAATTTGAGTATGAAAAGATTATAATAGGAGGAATTTATATATGTGGTTCCAATGCAGATTCTATAAAAGCATATTATTCTAATATATTACCAATAAATATAAAACTATAATAATAGCAAATTCAACTATGGACTGTAATTTTACCAATTAAAACAATATGGTATTGTGGAAAAATAGATACACCAGATAATAGAGGAAAAAAAGAGCCAAGAAAAACATTCATATGTATACCCAAATGATTGGAGGCAAAGTTATAAAAACTGTAAAATGAAAGAGTGACAGTTATTTCATAACATAGGGAAGGGCAAATTAGACATGAAGAGGCTAAAACAAATGATAAAAGACAGAAAGAGAACTTTGACCTATTTTCCACTCCTTGAACTAAAAATCAAAGATTAAATATAAGAAAGAGTACATAGAACTTATAAAAAGAAAAAACAAGGTAAAATCAAGACCTTTAAGAGCTGTGGTTAGGTGAGATTCCTAGAATTCACACAAAAATTAACATTCAAGGATGGGGAAAATCACGTGTGGCTCAACCTTAGGAAGAGAACTATGGGCAACCGAGAAATGCTGGGGGCAGAAACAGTCTTCTCCAAGATTATTGCCCGCAATTATTACTTATTCAATTCCAAGTGCCCAGTCCTAAGGAAGTAGGTTTTATGTATGTGTGTATATAGCAATAAAGAAAAGGAAGCCATAAATTTGATTGGGCGAAAGCAAGAGGAGGGACACTGGAGGGGTTAAGGAAGGGTCCGAGGGAGTAAGGGTAAAATGATGTAATTATAATAAACAAACATATTTTAAAAAGAAAATTTGATTCTGTGGTCTGTGAAAATTAAACATTTTTCATTTCCTAAGAGGGTCCATTAAGAATTTGAAAATGTAAACAACTGACTGCAAGAACATATTCTCAAGCCACTTATTCAATGAAGCACCAGATTCCACAAAACATGAAGCTCCTTTATGATTCAATAAAAACATTAATCCAAAGGAAAACGTACAAAAGAAATGAAGGGATTTCCACACCAAAAGTCAAACAGATAGTGATAAACATACCAATAGAGTCTGAGAAATATTAGCTTTCAATAATGAAAAGTAAAACCTCAAGGAGATGATACATTTATTCGAAAAGGTGAAAGAAAACAGTTTCAGTACTAAAGGGATACTGAATACCTTCCATGTTGCTTGTAGGGGATAAAACTGAAGCCACTACTCTGAAAATAGTTTAGCATTTTCCTTTAAGATCCAATAATGAAGCTGCATGGTACCTAATCTATTAAAAGTTGTCCTCTGGCCTCCACAGGCATACAGTGGCACCACCACCACATGTTCACAGACATGTGTCTCTCATGCTCATATAATAATACAAAAATTATTTAAAGATTGTAAACTTATTGTGTGACCTGCAATGTGTCACTTGGTTATCTTTTTCCCAAAGAAGTGAAAATGTGCCGGGCAGTGGTGACGCACGCCTTTAATCCCAGCACTCGGGAGGCAGAGGCAGGCGGATCTCTGTGAGTTCGAGGCCAGCCTGGACTCCCAAGTGGTGAGTTCCAGGAAAAGGCGCAAAGCTACACAGAGAAACCCTGTCTCGAAAAACCAAAAAAAAAAAAAAAAAAAAAAAAAAAAAAATAGAAGTGAAAATGTTTGCCGACGCAAAATTCTGAATGCTTACAGAAGCTACACTCATTATAGTAAAAAAACTGGGAAACCCAGATGTTTTCCAAGTGATGACTTATTAAAGTAAACTGGCATATCCATACAATGGAATAGTATTCAGCAATGAACTCAGGAGCTAATAATGCGTTCAACAGCCTAGATGGTTTTGAAGGAATTATATTGGGTATAAGAAAGCAGTGGCAAAAGTTATTCTATATAATTGCATTTCTACAACTTTCAGAATTTCATAGAAGTGGTAAACAAAGAATTATGGCATTAAGGCCACAGTAGGAGTCGGAGGAACACAGGAATATTAAAGGGAACTGAACTGGAAGGAATCTTTAGGTGGCTGGAAATTAACATTAACAATGTCAGTTACTTCCTTATACCACTGTACTATAATGATTTTCAAAACTAGATCCTGCCCCGGACTTCCCTTCTGGACCAGAGGTGAGTGCCCAGGCTCAGCCTAGACCCCATCCCTGGGCACCAGCCACTCCAGCGAAGACCTTCCCCAACTTGGCCCCAGGTTCTGGCCACCGGACAGGTTCCCTTCTAGCCTACCGGGCGGCTCCCCTTCTCCAAGACCCCCGGCAGACCCTGCAATCTCCACGCCCTGCCCCCACGCCCATCCGCCCGAGACCAAAACTACACTGGTGAGGAAATAATACATAGTGTACGTGTTTCCACTTCACATAATACATGTGAGTCCTTGGCCACCTCAAAACAAGCAGTTGGAATCTTTTTAAAAGTAACTCATCCAAAACAGTCACTGCTTTACTTGTTATCAAAACCTGCATGTCTGCAGGTATAAGTTGCCCCCATTTGTGTGTGTGTGTGTGTGTGTGTGTGTGTGTGTGTGTGTGTGTGTGTGTGAAATTTCATAGATGTGATTTTGAAGCAGTGCCTGGGACAGACAGCTAGGCCTGTTAGCTTACGAGAATGTCCTAGGTCAGAAGACAGCAAAGATCTCTAGAAGTCTGAATGATGAACGCCTTGCAGCTCTGTGTTGTGTGGCATCTATCCCAGTTGCCTGGCTTTGCTTTTGAAACATCGAAGCTGCCAGAACAATATACAAGTGAACTGAAAAGTGGCAGCCTTCCAGTAAGAATTTCTTTCTATACAACCAAGTTTTAAATTCACCGTGCTAATACTATAGCATAGAGTTTATGTTTTCAGATATGAATCAAAATAAAAACAAAACCAAAACCCTCAAATGAACCAACCATATATAAAAGGTTCTCAATTTAGCATATGGAGTGCAGTTACTCAGCACTGTGCTAAATTCCTCTTTGGAGAGTGGCATCTCATTGTTCATGTTGTTTTCTTTTTGCATTCATAACCACCTCCATTTCTATATCTTCTAATTTCCCCATTTAAAAATTCCTCTCAAATGCTCTCTTATCTCTATTTCCCTTTATCTTTGATGAGTAAAACAGAAGTTTTACTGATAAAGTGTAGAACTGGGGATCAAGTGGAAACCCGAGTAAAATCTCTCAGAGACCACCTTTTGCTTTCACGTTCTTCATAGTTTTAGTGAGGAATAATGCTGCCTCTTACAGAGCCTCTTCGATCCTGTCTTCCTTGACAATTATTAAAGAATGGGTTATGTAAGAGAAAGTTGTTGAAGATTCAGATTTATTTAGAGTGGGTGTTTAATAGAGTGACACAAAGAACTGAAAGCAAGAATATGGACTGATGTAGTTACAGGGAGTGCTTGCATGATGCTGGATAGATGAGCAAAGATGTTATAGGTAATGGGGAAAAAAGAAGCTGGTGACCATAAAGAGAATGAAGTTAAACTGCTTAAGTTGTGAAACTACAAGACCACCTTATTACAGTCAGAAATCAAAAGCCTAACCTAAATGTCATTGTGACTGTACCTTGTATACATTTTGGAGTCCTAACTCTCCATTGAGATCATGTGGGCAAGAGTCGGCTTCTAAAGTGACTCATATTGTAAAACATATCCCAATACTCTTCAATTTGTTCCACACAATAGAAACAGAAGGAACATTGCCAAACTCTTTTTATGAGGCTATAGTTACCCTGATACCCAAACCACACAAAGATGCAACAAACAAAGAGAATTACAGACCAATCTCCCTCATGAACATTGATGCAAAAGTACGCATAAAATATTGGCAAACCAAATCCAAGAACACATAAAAAAATTATCCACCATGATCAAGTAGGCTTTATCCCAGGGATGCAAGGATGGTTCAACATACGAAAATTTGTTAATGTAATACACCATATAAACAAACTGAAAGAAAAAAAACCACATAATCATCTCATTAGATGATGAAAAAGCCTTTGACAAAATTCAACACCCCTTCATGATAAAGGTCCTAGAGAGATCAGGAATACAAGAAACATTCCTAAATATAATAAAGACAATTTACAGCAAATTGACAGCCAATATCAAATTAAATGGAGAGAAACTCAAAGCGATTCCACTAAAATCAGGAACAAATCAAGGTTGTCCACTCTTTCCATATTTATTCAACATAGTACTTGAAGTTCTAGCTAGAGCAATAAGACAACAAAAGGAGATCAAGGGCTAGAAATTGGAAAGGAAGAGTCAAACTTCCACTTTTTGCAGACCATATGATAGTGTACATAAATGACCCCAAAAATTCTACCAGGGAACTCCTACAGCTGATAACTTCCTTCAGTAAAGTAGCAGGATACAAGATTAACTCAAAACAATCAGTAGCCCTCCTATATAAAAATGATAAGAGGTCTTAGATAGAAATCAGAGAAACATTACCCTTTACAATAGCCACAAATAATATAAAATACCTTGGGGTAACTCTAACTAAGCAAGTGAAGGACATGTGTGACAAGAACTTTAGGTCTCTGAAGAAAGAAATTGAAGAAGATATCAGAAAAAAGAAAGATCTCCCATGTGCATGGATAGGTAAGATTAACATAGTAAAAATGGTAATCTTACCAAAAGTAATCTACAGATTCATTGCAATCCGCATCAAAATCCCAACACAATTCTTCACAGACCTGGAAAGAACAGTACTCAACTTCACATGGAAAAACAAAAAACCTAGGATAGCTAAAAGAATCTTGTACAATAAAGCAACCTCTGGGGGCATCACGATCCCTGACTTCAAGCTCTACTATAGAGCTACAGTAATAAAAACAGCTAGGTACTGGCATAAAACCAACATGTAGACCAATGGAATCTAACTGAAGACCGTGATATTAATCCACACACATGAACACCTAATTTTTGACAAAAAAAAAAAAAAACTAAAAATGTACACTGGAAAAAAGAAAGTATCTTCAACAAATGGTGCTGGCATAACTGGATGTCAACATGTAGAAGATTGCAAATAGATCCATATCTGTCACCATGCACAAAACTTAAGTCCAAGTGGATCAAAGACCTCAACATAAATCCAGTTACTCTGAATCTGATAGAAGAGAAAGTAGGAAGTAGCCTTGAATGCATTAGCACCAGAGATCACTTCCTAAATATAACACCAGTAGCACAGACACTGAGAGAAACAATTAATAAATGGGACCTCTTGAAACTGAGAAGCTATTGTAGGGCAAAGGACGTGGTCAATAAGACAAAACAACAACCTACAGAATGGGAAAAGATCTTCACCAACCCCACATCTGATAGAGGGCTGATATCCAGAATGTATAAAGAACTCAAGAAACTAGACATCAAAATGCCTAACAGTCCAATTAAAACATGGACTATTGAGCTAAACAGAGAATTCTCAACTTAAGAATCTCAAATGGCCTAAAGATATTTAAGGAATTGCTCAACATTCTTAGTCATCAGGGAAATGCAAATCAAAATGACTCTGAGATACCATCTTACACCTGTCAGAATGGCTAAGATCAAAAACACTGAAGACAGCTTATGTTGGAGAGGATGCTGAGCAAGGGCAACACTCCTATACTGTTGGTGGGAGTGCAAACTTGTATAGCCACTTTGGAAATCGGTATGGCGGTTTATCAGAAAATCAGAAAATTGAGAATCAATCTGCCTCAAGACCCAGCTATGCCACTCTTGGGCATATACCTAAAGAACATTCAATCATACCACAAGGACACATGCTCAACTATGTTCATAGCAGCATTATTTGTAATAGCCAGAATCTGGAAACAACCTAGATGCTCCTCAACTGAAGAATAGGTAAGGAAAGTGTGGTACATATACACAATGGAGTACTACTCAGCAGAGAAAAACAATGGCATCGTGAAGTTTGCAGGCAAATGGATGGAACTAGAAAATATCATCCTGAATGAGGTAATCCAGACTTAGAAGGACAAACATGGTATGTACTCACTCATAAGTGGATACTAGTTGTAAAGCAAAGGATAACCCTACTGCAACCCACAGCTCCAGGGAGGCTAGCTAGTAAGGAGGACCCTAGGAAGAATGCATGGATTGCCCATTGATGGAGAAATGGATGAGATTTACATGAGTAAACTGGGGGTGAGGGAGGTAATGGAGGGCAAGGGATGGGGAATGAGAGTTTAGGGAGGCGAGAGGTTCAAGCTGGAATGGAAACAGAGTGGGAGAGCAAGGAAAGAGATACCATGATAAATGGAGACACCATGGGAATAGGGAGATACAGAGTGCTAGGGAGGTTCCCAGGAATCCACAAGGGTGACTCCACCATAGACTACTGGCAATAGTCGAGAGGGTGCCTGAGCTGACCTGCTCTGGTGATCAAATGGCTGAATACCCTAACTGTCATCATAGAACCCTCATCCAGTGACTGATGGAAGCAGATGCAGAGATCCACAGCTGGGTCCCAGGCAGAGCTCCAGGAGTCCAGTCGATGAGAGAGAGGAGGGATTCTATGAGCAAGGGATATTGAGACCATGACTGGAAAAAGTACAGAGACAACTAGCCAAACTAGTGGAAATGCATGAACTGTGGACCAATAACTGAGGAGACCCAATGGTACTGGACTAGGCCCTCTGGATAAGCAAGATAGTTGTTTAGCTTGAACTGTTTAGGGGGCCACCAGGCAGTGCATTCGGGATCTGTCCCTCGTGCATGAGCTGACTTTTTTGTAGCCTAGTGCCTATGGTGAGACACTTTGAGCAGCCTTGTGGCAGGGAGGAGGGGCTTGGTCCTGCCTCAACTGAAGGTATCAGGCTCTGATGACTCCTCATGGGGGACCTTGCCTTGGAGGAGGTGGGAATGATTATAACACCCTTATAAGCAAACTGATTTGGAATGATGCTCCAAACTACAGTGCCCATTCTATTTTGCCTTATAATCTATTAGACAATAACAGAGTCTTATTAGGAAATCATGATGTCATCTTACCACCAGAAAGAAACTCATGAAAATAGTTTTGATGAAAATGAAAATCATTAAGTGAAGACAATTTCTTAAAATACTTGCAATACAAAATAAGATTTAATAACTACTGAAGTAGTCTGCATACCTGATTAAAAAGTCATACTCAAATCTCTAACAGGAATTTGCAAATAAAGTAATATTAACATTTTTGGCATTCTTCATGTACAAATATGATGGTAAAACTTGGTAATAAACTGGTTCAGTTGATAACTATGAGACTAATTTCCCTAACTTTACTTTCATGAGCACAAAGGAAATTCATGCATGTAGAGGCTTCTTTCTAGTACAAAACTACCCATCATGCACTAGGGAAAAGAGCATATTAAGCAATGATGCAATAATGGTATTTTTACTTTCATCATATACATAGTATAGATTTATAAATTTTAATTTTTATTTCAAAATAGAGAAACAATATGGTAAATAATTATCTATACATTAATATTTAGTTATAATTTTAAATACCCTTTTTGATCCTTTTGCATATCTGGATTTGCAAATTTTCATATCTAGAAATTTGGCTTTCAAGCAACTGAAGGACTCCTTGGAGCCTTTGAATGGTTTAAGAATTGACACACAAAAATCACCACTATGAAACCACACAAAGCCAAATGTAATGGTCTGAAAAATCCAATTTGATATTTAGCAACCAAACAATACATTAAAAATCCATGTTGTAAATATTCCCTTTACAAGGAATATTAAGTATATTTCAATGCTATTTTATGAATAACATAACTCATGACATGTTTAAAATAAATAAATTTGCATAGTTAATGGGAACACAGAGAAGTTAAACCATTTGAGATGAGGAAAGGGACCTAGGTTTGTGGTAAAGGAAGCAAATGTGGGTAATTTCAGTGCTTAATAAAAATGTTGAGAATGTGTTTTATATATATGGTTGAAATGTCACAACGAAACTCATTATTTTTGCAATTAATGGAACTAAAAAATGTTTAAACAGTTGTTTGGGGCTGAAGCGATTGCTCATTGGTTAAGAACACTGGTTATTCTTCCAGAAGGCCTATGTTTGGTCCTTAGAGCAGACATTGTAGCTCACAACTATTTGTAACTCCAGTTCTAAGGGATTCTGCAACTTTTTTTTTCTTTTTTTTTGCTTCTAGGGGCACTAAACACATGTGGTACAAGGCAGACATGCAGACATATACACAAAATAAGAAAATAGTTTTTTAAAAATGATGCAAAAGATCATCAAAAGTGTTGGCTGTCTCCTTAATTTTCCTGTAAGAAAGGCATTTATGTTAGCTATAGGTAGTTTACATACTGGTGCCTTCTTCCAAGTGAGGTTCACTAATTAAGTATGGTAGTTCCAGAGACCTGACATCTCTTATTATTTCAGTGGTTATGGTTTATCTTAACGATTTCAGATTCGAAAGAGAATGGGAGACTCTTAAGAACTTCCACAGTGACAAATGGAGGTGTGTATTAAGTATTAATTATCCAAGTCCTTTCTTTCTCAATGGAAAGTGCCACCAGGGTTTTCTGGGGTTGATACTAAGCATGCATATAACTCCACCTGCTATGTCATTTGAAACAAGCTGTCAGCCCTTGGGAAAAATTGTGAACCAATGGTGTCAGGTCAAGAGGAAAGTCTTGTCTGAGGCAATAACTTTCATTGATAACTAGAGATTAAGACTCACTAACATAACTTTATGAACAGGAGGACGTTTGTGTAACTGTAGTTTTCTTTGCACATAATGCATTGGGAAAACTGCCCATCATGCATTGGGAAAATGGCTCTTTTTTACATTATAAAGAAATAATTTTTAAAATATAAGAACAGAGTATGCTCCCCCCACTTGCCAAAACATTCTGTGCCTATATAATCTATTGTCCATAGCAAAAGCTCTACAGAGATCTTCAAAAATAAAATTTAAATCCCTAAATCAGTCTTTATATTTTTAAATTTTGTATTTTACTGTATTTATGTAGCATGAATCCTAAACGGTCTTATTAATAAAAACAAACTTGAAGCCAGGTATTGGGGTGAATGCTGGGAGATCAGAGAAGCAGAACAAGCCACAGCCACCTCACCTCACCAGTTCCTCCGCTGATTCCGTTTCCTCACACTGGAAGCCTCTGAGTCCTCATCCAAATAGATCTCAGCTGAACTGCTACTCAAAAGCCTAAAAGCTTAACCAGAACTAGTTCCTGGTCCTCATGCCTTATAAACCTTTCTGCTTTCTGCAGATTAAAGACTCACTTCCAGGGATTAAAGGTGTGAGTCACCATGCCTGGCTATTTCCAGTGTGGCCTTGAACTCACAGAGATCCATGCCTCCAGAAGGCTAGGATTAAAAGGTGTGAGTGCCACCATTTTCTAGCCTCTGTATCGAGTGGCTGCTCTGTTCTCTGACCCCAGATAAGTTTATTAGGGTGCACAATATTTTGGGGAATACAATACCACCACATATTTATATTTTCCTTTTTTTATTATTAAGAAATTTTCTATTCATTTTACATACCAACCACATATCCCCCTCTCCTCTCTCCTCCTGTTCCCCCCCCCAGCCTTCCCCGCCAACCCTCCCCTATTCCCATATCCTCCAAGACAAGGACTCCCATGGAGTGGAGTCAGGAGAATCTGGTACATCCAGTTGAGGCTGGAGACATGAAAGGCTAGGCTCACAACCAAGAAGTATTTATATTTTTTCACCTATACTTTTGTTTTACTTGTTTCACTTCTCTTCTTTATTCATCAAGATGTCAATGTACTCCTAATTCTCAGAGCCTATTGCTAACTTCTTTTCTTGTTTGTTTGCTTGTGTTTCTGAGATGTTGCCTCATTACGTAGCCTTGCCTGGACTGGAATTCACTATGCAGATCAGACTGGCCTCAAACTCATAGAGATCTTCATGCCTCTGTCTCCTGGATGCTGCGTTTAAAGGCATGTCCAGCCACACGAGGCCTATGCTAACTTCTTAATGAATTTAATCTCTGCTGCTAAAAATTAATCAAATAATCCAGCTATTATAATAGTGTCAAGGAACCTTTACTTCTTTAATGAATAAGCAACCAGTATTGTGCATGTAGAAACGTCTATGCATGAAGCAGTTTTGTTTGTCCAAAATATTTAGTCACTTTTGAAATGATAAAATTTAATAAATATTCTTTAGCACAAAATCAAATATTTTTTCTTCAAAAGTTACGACGCTTAAATCATATACACATTTAGAACTCTGAAGTAGGATTCATGGAGAGCAGACACAGAGAGAAGATCAGAGAGAATATATGAAAACCAAGTCTACAGCTTCTTGCTGTGGACCTAGACATTAGCAGTTAAACATTAAAAATAACTGCCATATTTCGAAATTTATCCCACGAATTGAGCATTAAGAATCATATACTGTATAGGATTTATATTACAAGGATTTTTCTAGAATTCCAGAATGACAGTAGAAGTCTCCCAAGGAAGAAAGCTACTAGTGTCGTGACTATCAGGATCTTAGGAACAAGATAGAAAGGAAAAAAAAGTCATAAAAGAATGACATCACTAGTTTTGTAGTTACGTATTTCAATATTTCAAATACACTACAAGGCAAGCTCTGTAACTTGAACACTTAAAAATAACTTTGGAATGCCTCCTCATGTAAAACACCCCACATTCCTTAGTGTAATAAGTTTCTTTATAGTTTGAAAATGGAAATGATATGAAAAGTGAAGCACGATGCATATATTTGTGCTCACCTATAGCTATAATTATTTTTGTAGCATGTTTTCAATATAGAAGAATAGGAGTATAAAATGAGCTAACAGAATTCACTGCAATGTCTAGGTATGCTAAGTAACTATTGCAACTTGAAATAGCCCTCAACAATTTGAGTTCACACTTGCTTTATCAAACATAATTCTCTAACTATGGGAATCTGGGTGTCACAGCTGGACTGTATTGTTACATTTACTTTGTTTTCTTCATAAACAATGCATCTCTATCTACCATGTTTAATTACAGGTATTGTAATTTGGTTATGGTAATTGCCCTATGATAAATTTCCCAGGAAATGTCATGAATTGGTAATACATGCAGGTGTGTCTCCAAGAATTTCTTACATAGGTTGAGTGAGCATAAACAACATGTTTCATTTCAAAAAGCCTATTGCTTAGCTTATACTATATAATTCATTTCCCCAAACATAATTTAACAAGTATCTTATTTATATTTATTAATTTGTATTTTATGATATTTCAAAATTTATCTTAGCTGTTGTCCACTCCCAATGTCTTCATTATCTTTTGTCAAATTATTATGAAATTCCCTTGGAAGGAATGACTTATTGTGAAAGTTACCTTTTTTTAATCATTTCAGATACTCATGCTTGGTAGTACTAAGAGAAAAATATGTTAGTTTAATCCAAAAAATGCATAAAATAAACAAAGCAAACAAGCAAACAAAAACTAACATTGCCATAGAAGGAAGTCTTCACAAAATATTGAACATCCTGGAATGCCATGCATCATTTACTGGAATAAATTTCACATGCGTAGAACATTGCATGGCAGGATCCTATAAAAGAGACTGGTTAGTTAGGATTGAAGGCAAACCAGAAAACTTTCTGTGGTTCAAATGAAAAAATACACATCATAGGCTCATGGTTTTGAATATTTAGTGGCCCTATTTAGGGAAGTTACGAAACTTTTTTGCAGGTAAGAGTTTTTCTTGATGAATTGTGTCACAAGTGACATGCTTTGATAGTTAAATACCTCTTCTCTCTCTCTGCTTCCTCTGATGGATACGAAAATGTGACCAGCAAGTTTCATGCTTTCCATGACTGTTGCTGGAGGGCTTCTCTCCAGGTTCCCCAAGCCCCGCAGTCCCACAATCCACTTATAAAATAATCACTCAGACGCTTATATCACTTATAAACTGTATGACCGTGGCAGGCTTCTTGCTAACTGTTCTTTTATCTTAAATTAACCCATTTTTATAAATCTATACCTTGCCACGTGGCTGGTGGCTTACCAGAGTCTCTACATGCTGCTTGTCCTGGCGGTGGCTGCAGTGTCTCTCCCTCCTTCTTCCTGTTTCCCCAATTCTCCTCTCTCTTTGTCCCGCCTGTACTTCCTGCCTGGTCACTGGCCATCAGTGCTTTATTTATATAGAGTGATATCCACAGCACTTCCCCTTTTCTTTTTTTTTTTAAAAGGAAGATCTTAATTTTAACATAGTAAAATTATATATAACAAAACAATTATCGAGCAAGAATTACAGTTACAATATTGAAGAAGATGTCCTATCTATCTTATATTTGTGAGTTTAAGGTTTTATATCTAACTTATCTTTTATCATAACTGAGGAAATTACAACTATCTAGTTTTCAACCACATCAAAGACCTGAGAAGGAACATAATGGTACCTGAGAAATGGTAGATGGATGCAAGCAACTTTCGGGAATCTTGCAAGAGTAGACCAAGACAGCTGGCAGCCTGGACAGTCACCTAATGTTTCTCAGCATTGTTGGTGCATTCAAACTGGCTACAGGCCTGGAGTATCTGACAGACCATTTTCAGAAGCAGGATTTCTGAAAGACCATCTTACCCTGTCTTGGCAGAGTACAGTGGTCACTTTCCTTGTGTTCCGCTTGTCCAGAAAGGACAGCATTGCATTTGTACTGTCAGCCATCAAGGCAAGGGCAGGTCTTTGCCCAGTAGGCCATTTTATGCCAAAAAGACAAACTTCCAAATGGAAATGTCTTAGAAGCCCAACATTCTCTCGGGATCAATTGGTGCAGCCAGGAGCAATTGTGCCTCACGTCAACAGAATTCTAAGTTATTTAAATGCCATATTCTCTAGGTCTATGAAGTGTTTGAAGATTACCTGTCCATCTGACCTATGTATCTGTAAATCTGGATAACCTAACTAACATAACTATAGAGATGACAAGCATAGGCGACTATAAATCTATAAATCTTATCTACCGAAATTACCTAAGGACTAAGGCTTCACGTAAATAAGGTAAACAGTCTATAAGCAGCCATCAGTGTTTTATTTATATAGAGTGATATCCACAGCACATGACTGCTGCTATGCCCACTTGCCATGATGGATCGATCCCTCTGGAAACCATAACCTAAAAAAAACCCTTTTATACTCTTTCCAAACAGGAATAAAAGCAATAATGACTTTACTGGGTTTTGAAAGTATAAAATAGGCATATCTATCTCAAAAGGTTAAAACGTCTTCTACATAGGAGCTAGTAAATAGTATGGAACTTTATAATCATTTTCAAAGTTTCAAACTGAATATATTAGTTAAAAGTTATATAAATAAATATTTCCAGCAGGTTTTCTATAAAGGTCAAAGATGCTACCATTATTGTCTGCTTATATGAAGCAATGTGATTTTGCATAAACTCTGCCATTTAACATCTTAAAAATGAAGCAGAGCATATGGACATATTTTTTTCTATAGATAAATATATTGAAGATCAGAATGAAGGCTGAGAGGCATATATCATTAAATATATTGAATATTATCATATATATGTATATCTCACATGTGAATAAGAACCTAAAGAACCTAAGTTTACTGGTTCATATCCAAGGGCTTTTCCTCCTAAGGAGCAGGTTATACATATATGTTTTAACTTGGGAAACTTTCAGCTTGTTGTGGTTTTACTTCCTGTCTCCCATCTCACTTCCACTCTCTGGTCCCATCTCTGATCTTTTGCACTATAGGCGACATGGATAGGAGGAGGCAAACAATATATGATTATCTTTCCTGCGCCATCACCACAGGCCTTTGTAGTCTAGCTTTAAAAATTGGGATTGATGGTGAATGATTAAAATTCATTGAAAAATAAATAAAATTAAATAGTTTTGAGTTTGTTAAAATCTTGATTGTGTTACTTGCTTTGGGCAGTAAAGCAACAGCAACAAAAACACCAGGAGTGATGTATATAGTTCTGTTTTAGTGTTGGTTACTGGGTCATCACTAAGTAAGGTTTTTGAAACAAGTTACTCTTTATCACAGTAGTACACTCCAAAAATATTTTGTGACCATGTTTTTTGACAATTTAAAAAGTATTTTGTTTAAATATTTTCAAATGCAGTCATGAACTTCCAGTATTAACTTATATTTTTTCAAATGTAGCTGAATTTCCTTTGGTGATAACTCCTCTATATATCAATTTGAATCTACAAAGAACAAGGAGACTACATGAATGATTAAAAAGTACTGTATGAACTTGGATGGCTATGAATCTTGGATTTAAACCAAACTCTACTATTTATCTACTTGAAATAGAAATTTGGGATAGAGATCTAAATATGATCTCTACACAAACAAAACTTGATCTGTACACAAAAACAGATAAACATTTTGTTCTTATAAACTACAGGTATCATGATAATTCTTTTTTTCCTTTTTAAAATTATTTTTATTATTAAAAAATTTTTCTATTCATTTTACATACCAACCACAGATCCCCCTCTCCTCCTTCCTCCCACTCCCCAGACTTCCTTACCAACCTCCCCCCCCCACCCCCGTTCCCACCTCTTCCAAGGCAAGGTCTCCCAACAGGAGTGATAATTCTTAAAGATTTGTCTAAAACCAGATCTTTAAATTTGCTTACATATTTTTTATTTATTTAAAATATTTAGTGGTGTGTGATATTTCATTCTGAAAATGTTCTAGATGATATGTGATGCAATAGTATTTAAGAAAAATTAGAAACCAAGAAAAGCCAAAGGAAAACATACAATTATCCTTTAAGATTGCCCTGCCATTTATTTAAATAGTAATTACAACTTACTATTTTGATGAAAAAAAAATGTGACTCTGGGGTAATTATCAGGATTTTCTCTTTCCTAAGGGAATAGCATGCTCTCTGGTCTAATCTGTATTAATTCAAGATGACTGAAAACATATGGAGTTCATATAAAATGTGCATATGCACTTGATGGTTATCATGAAACCTTCCATCATGACAAAATGAAACATGCATTATGATAAACATGAGATTTTTAGAGTTCAAATTATGTAATTAATATGATTAGTGTATTTTTTTTGTTGTTGTTGTTTTGTTTTTTGAGACAGGGTTTCTCTATGTAGCCTGGCTGTCCTGGAACTCACTCTGTAGACCATGCTGGCCCTTGAACTCATCGAGATCCACCTGCTTCTGCCTCCCGAGTGCTGGAATTATATCTATTGATACATTTCAGATAGATCAGGTAAGAAAAAAAGTGAGTAAGGTAAATTGATCATGAGAAATAGGGATAGAAACTTAAAAATGTTATAAGAAGGATCAAAGAAGTAATATTTCAAATGCTTTCCCCCCCCCATAAGTACAGTATTCTGCTGACTCTAAAAATATGTTTACAAATGTGTTTCCAAAGCCACAAGCCTCCTATCCTTGAAGTAACTACTGGATTTAGGAACCCCAGTGAAGGTTTGATGTCTTACTTTGATTGATGTTTCTGTTTTTCTAAATATGGAAGAGTATCTCTGAGAGACTTCAGAAGGGGAAGAAAAGCCACCTTCTCCCATTACAATACAAGAAAAACTCCAGTAAGTCAGGGAGATCCCTGTTAACAACTACTGTGACAGCTCCAGTGTATTGAAAAATACAGAGTAGCAAAGGAGGTATTTGTCAAATTTGTGTAAGGTATGCTGTTCTTACTTCTAAAAGCAAGTTGAACTTTCAAGTTCCCAAGGTTATTTTTCTGCTTAAACCAAAGACATTTTTATGACAAAATTTAACCTGAATCCTCACTGACTAAATATAATTCTGGGCAAACTGAGAAATGTGAGTTCACTTTATGAAATTCATTAATATATCACAGGTTATTCATACTAACAGTACAGTTCCTGCAATGTGAATATAGTCAGGGACCCATACAGATCTCAGAGTATAAAATGCAAAACAACCACTCTAGTGTCTGTAAAGAGTAAAATACCATTTTGAATTACATATAGCATTTTATAGAACATCAGAAAATCAGCAGAGATAAATCCTTTCTTCATTCTTGGGAATGAGGTAGATATTGTAAAATATTACACCAGAGATCTGTGCCCTGGAGTTAGAAGGTAAGTCTCTATTGCCGAAGACACTATGCAGTTCAGGCACAAGGCTCAGAGGACCCTGAGCTGTGTCTCCCCTGAAAGCACCCTCTGACCAGTTTTCATGGTAGCAGGAGATACCATTCAAGCTTTCGAAGGTGAGAAGTAACCAACAGTCCTATCCAGTCATGATGCCTTTGGACCACAATGGCTTTGAAAATTAGTTCTTAAAGCAGATAGAAACTATTTACTAGCATTTACCTAATACAGTATATACTCTTATGAGATTTGACCACAGCCCTGAAAGTTGAAAGTATAAATGAAACAGAGGAGGAAAGAATTGTTTTCTTCTGTCTCATGCCATCCAGGCCTTTCTTCCCCCATGGCCTTCTCTTTTTAGATTATAATCTGATAAGCTTATGATATCAAAACATTTCCATGTATGGATAACCCCCTGCCCCCCCCCACACACACTTGGGGCATTACCTTCCTACAAAAAAAAATATAGGTGATAAATTTAAGCCGGTGCCATCGACATAACCATGGTTTTCTTGTCAGAAAGTGTTAACACGTTTGTCTAATTCTGTAGTTACTATTAAGACATGTTTAAACTGCATTTCTGAGCTCATCTTTATCTGTCATAAAAGAGACACTTTGGCCCCTCACTTGCCTTCCCTTCACTTTCATTCATCTTACTTCATAGTTCAGACAGAACTTGAAGGGTCCCCTTACCAAATCTATGTAAGACTCCTACACATACTGAAGAAAAATCAACACATAGGAACCATAGGACTTTTGTCCCCCCTTGCAATTCAAGAAAGATTCAATCTGACTATTAGTTATTCCTTATTGTGTCACTTGAGACCACAGAAGGTTTTCTGTGTGTCCTTTTGCAGCACGCTGAGTGCCCACCTAATGCTTCACCGCATACATGGTCATTGCAGACTGCATTAACAAGCACACACCATGGAGATGATGGTCTATTTCAGGCTCACTGCTGAATTGCTTTTCTCTTTGACCAACTTCCCTACGGTCAGTGGCACTTAGCTATGAGATAGTTGGCCTGGGCTTGAACTGTAGTCTGTGACCCAGGAAGAGAGTAAAGCTCATTGGCCCACACAAAGATCAGACCCGGGATATGGCCTCATTAGCTTCATGATTCAACCAACTGAGCTAATTAACCACAGATGCACAATTATCATGCTGATTTCACTTCAAGAAGAATTACAGTATAGGTTGACAAATTGCACTGAAATACATTAGAGTCAATGTGGATGAGATGTATGAAGTATAGTTGGAGAAATAAAGAAGTATTCTTTGTCCTTAAAGAAACAAAATATTAACACGTTTGTGATTGGTTCTCAATGTTTTTCATATAAGTTTCTCTTATTTTAAAATAAGTTCTTTAATCTCTCCCTGAAGATCTTTACGGTAGACTTTAGCCATGCTTGCACCATCCACCAGGCTGATGGGAAAGACTTCCCTTACTGCAAAATATCTCATTTCTTTATTTAAGATTTTATTTATTTATTTATTTATTTATTTATTTATTTATTTATTTATTTATTTATATGGTTGTATCTGTGCCTTGTTCAATGTATGGACATGTATATGTGTGCATTAGAATATTTAATTTCTTGAAAAAGAACAATAAGCCTAAAGTATGGCGTAAAAATATTTTCCCCACAGAATGATTAAATGACCACTGATAGTGTCCTGAGAAATGTATCTATGTATTTATATGCTGGCAATTTAAAATAAATAAATCAAACCCAAACTAAAATGTTAGGTGCTTGTTTATGATGCTTAGACTCTGCTCAGTCCCGGGCTCTGTATTAAATGGTTAAGTGTAGCAAAGCTGTGTCTTGTAGCCTCACAAATTATTTTATTTATACTTTGTTCGCTGAATATAAGACAATTTAAATTAGTTAAAATATTTTAAACTTAACATATAAATTAATCTTTTGGCTTTTTAAAGCAAGATTTCCATGTGTTCAGGCTGTCCTCAAATTGTCTAGGTAGCTAAGAATGGCTTTGAACCCCTAATCTTCCTGTCTCTGCCCCTCAAGTGCTCGAACTACAAGTGTGTGTAAGTACACACAACTTACCCAAGAATATTTTTCTACCATTTCTTAATCAAAATGAAATAATAAAACAAAAATTCTAATTTTTTTTTCAAGACAGGGTTTCTCTGTGTAGTTTTGGTGCCAGTCCTGGATCTTGCTCTGTAGACCAGGCTGGCCCTGAACTCAGAGAGAGAGATCTGCCTGGTTCTGCCTCCTCAGTGCTGAGATTAAAGGCATGTGCCACCAACGCCTGGCCAAAAAATCAAATTAAGCATATTTTTTTACACTGACTTTTTTATTTATACATTTTATCTTAACTGGATAAATTATTATACAGGGATTCTCAGAAAACAAAAACTTTATACTCATATTTAGAGTAAGAATTTTATATCCCTGGTTGACTCTATTTCAGTTTAACTTACAGTCATTTCAACATAGTTAATAACTTTTAAAACTAGGTTTATCTCATAATTCTGTCTAAATCAGCTTTGTGTGTGGAGGTTGTTGATGGGGTCAACTAATTTATTTAATTTTTTTTTTTGCCTTTTAGTATAGTATAATCTACTTGGTATATTCTTGGTCTTGAAATTTTTATCTAATATTTTTACTAGGCTTTCTTCTTTTCTTAAAAGCATGCATTTTATGAAGTCATCAAAGCTACCACACGACTTCAGTATTGCCTTGTTTTTCTGCACTACTTATGGTTGTCGGTGTTTAGTCTCCTGTGCCCGTCTCCTTTCCCGTCCCCATGTCCCCAGATTCCTGGCACCCCTTCATCTCTTTCATACTGATGTCCTCATCTCAAGTGTCTACAACTTTCTCTTCATTATCATAAACAAAGAAGCCTTTCTTTTTTCTTTAGGCAGGCAATATCCATACTGATTATTATGTTTTAATTATCACCGTATTTACTGGAAGAGGATAAATGAATTGGTTCACGACAATGAGCTCTCTGTATTGTTTAAAATTTTCCCCTCACAGTTTGTTAGGTCTTTTAGAACCAAGGATGGGTAAGCCACTTCTCTGAATAATAGAAAAAAGTCTGACATAGTTTTTCTCTAGGCAAGTGCAACTCAGAAAAATCATATTTTATCTACCCTTTTAAAAATGAAAGTGATATGTTGCCCACAGCAAATTCCTAGAGATTTTTCAAGTGTGGATCCCTAGTATTTCTCTAAAGTAGAACGTGTAAACATACAGTTCAAATAGCCTCAATTACTACATTAAGTATTTTACCTACATCTCAGGAACTCCTCTTTGATCGACAACTTAGAGGAAATTTGATTATAGCTATATAACCCATAAATATCCATTTGGTAAACAGAATCCTTTTAGAGAGTGATAACTGACTAAAGCAGAGTAGTGGATATATAGAAGCCATATAAATATTTCTACATGTCCAAAGAGAAAAACTTATTAAAAACAAACCCCGTTGATCGCTTACTTGGATTATTTAATTGCCAGTTTATTGATAAAGGCAAATCAGTTGTTAAAATAACAGGGCAAATGGAATTGGCCTGTACATGGGTGATGAAATTTAGGTGATAGTGCTACATTAAAAGTAACCTGTATTGAATTGCTTAGTCAAACTATACAGCCAACGATGGTGTGCAATGCTGAGGGCTCTTTGACTAATCTCGTTAAGCAGACAACAGCAAAAATAGCAGAACACCATTTTCCATGTTTACCTTGTACTTACAACCCCAGCCTCATACTACCATTGAGCAGAAACGAAATTTACCACTTTATGGGAAAGACTTTTCATATTGTGATTATGGCATGCAGACTGTATGACCTCTACACAGTAATGAATGGCCTATAATGACATTCTAACTGATATGTGTACTAGGGGTTAAAACTTTACATGTACAAAATGGTATTTTTTTATCAGTCATGAAGTTCACACACACCTCAACTTCATGAAGATACCAAACTTACTACTTATTTAATTTGGAGATTCCGTTTGAAAAACATACAAGAAGTTGAAAAACAAAAGCAGCCTTTGACACCAAGCTTAAAAATAAATCCCCTTAGTTTGAGTTTAGCCATCTTCCTGATTGTTGGCTTACTTTGCTTACTCTACATGGTACATTAATTCAATATTTGGTAGATGGCATTAATAACATTACTAGGGCACTGTTAAGGGATGGCATCCATTATGTGCCACCTACCTCTATTTGATGTGTTCACTGCTTTCAGTCTTAAGTCATTAAATGGGTCACTAATCATTATCAACTGTCAAAAGTACCAGCTAGTTTTCGTAATTGGGATGAACTGAGAACACGCACCTATTTCAGTGAATTCTTTCACCACTGCTGGATAACAACTCAGCATGCTCTGAGTGAATTCATATTATCTCGTACCGCTATCTTTATATAGGCAAGACGTTGTTGTTGCTGTTTTTGTAATAATGCCTTTAACTGAGCGATAAGAAATACATTAGCACATTGGCAGTAACTATTTTGTTCATAGAACTAAACCAGCACTAATGAGACCAAACATATGGGGGTAGTTATAAGATTGAAATATAGATATGGCACGTTCGTGTAAATTAAATGCCTCAGGTATCCTCTCTGTTTGTTACTCTCTAATTGATACCCTCCCAAGCTAAAAGCTTATCACCTGCTTTCACACCTGCATTATTGGGAGTGTTTTCCATAGTTTTTCCTGGCTACAGGGCACCCGGAGACTTTATTTCCACCCTCCAATAGCCATCTATATATTGCATACTACTTCCAGACAAATCCATTTTCAATGCTGATTTCATTATATAATAACCTTGCTTAAAAGTCACCTTGGATCCCTACACAGACCTCACAACCAAATCTTTTCAATGCAGATGTTTAAGTCAGATGTCACCATTCCCAATAGTTCTTTGTAAACATTCCCTTCAGAACCATCAAGGAAACTGCTCAGTCATCTTCCTACTGTGTCATTAAAATTCCATATCCATTGCAAGCATATTGTCACAATTATGCCAGTCCCCTCATATAAAATCCTCTTCACTTCTATCTTTGTTTTTCTAACAAAGCTTGATAGAGTTTTCAGTTTTACAATCTGAGTGAGTCCATAGCCATGTGTTCAGTACAGTATGATGACCCATCTCCGTCAATTCCCAATGACACTTCCTGGTTAATATTTTTTGATTATTATTCAGCAATCTTTCATATGTTTTAGACATAGTCCCATCTCCATATCAAAGCAGTCAAGGTGAAGTACTATGCTAATGACTTCAGTAACTTTCACTATCACAAAACAAAGCCTAAAGTACAACAATACTCAGAAATTATTGATAGATTGTAGTATGTTTCCACAAGCAATACATATCTAGAGAACTACGGTCATACCTGCATCTGAATCTATAAGGCTTTCCTTCTTGACTGTCCAGCAATAGAAATGTTTATTAAAATATAATGAAGAACATTTTCCTTGAACAAAAACATGTGCTAAATGATACCATACACCGTTAACTTAATACCAAAACTGTTAACTTTCTGCACATACTGTGCTATGCTATTTGAGAGCTAGAAGAAGATATGTAAATATTTAATGTTTGTGTTCTCAAAATGTACACTTACCCTTTACACATAATAAAGCCAATTTATTTGTTTAATAGAAAATGCTCACAAAATATTTTTCTTCATATATTTTTTAAAATTTATTTATTTTATAATTTAATTTAATTTTTCCCTTGTTCTCTCCCCCCTCTGCCTTCCCCCCAGTCCACCTCCCATTCCCATCTCCTCCAGGGCAAAGACTCCCCTGAGGATTGAGTTCAACCTGGTAGATTTAGTCCAGGCAGGTCCAGTCCCCTCCTCCCAGGCTGAGAAAGTGTCCCTGTATAAGCCCCAGGTTTCAAACAGCCAACTCACGCACTGAGGACAGGACCTGGTCCCATTGCCTGGATGCCTCCCAAACAGATCAAGCTAATCAACTGTCTCACTTTTCCAGAGGACATGATCCAGTTGGGGGCTCCTCAGCTAAATCCACAAAGAGACCCCTACAGTAGACTACTGGCAATGGTCGAGAGACAGCCTGAACTGACCTACTCTGGTGATGGGATGGCCAAACACCCTAATTGTTGTGATAGAAACCCCATCTAATGACTGAGGGATCTAGATGCAGAGATCCACGGCCAGGCCCCAGGTGGAGCCCCGGGAGTCCAATTGGCAAGAAAGAGGAGGGTTTGTATGAGCGAGAATTGTTGAGAACAAGGTTGGATAAAGCACAGGGACAAATAGCCAAACGAATGGAAACACAAAATATTTTTTAATGTAGAAACTAACCCCACGTAGCACCCCACATTTAAAGTTTATACTATATTCTTTAAAACACAGCACAGTTGCACTGGTAAATGCAGGGACAACTGGCGACAGCTTTACAGTTTACAACTATTTAGTAAGCATCGTCTTCGGATTGCTGAGAACATCACAATTCTTTTCAATTACTTTCATCTTTAAAAAAACCAAATAAACCAGAAGTTAAATGTTTTCTGGCTCTGTGATCAGTAACCATAGCACACACCTCAGAGGCAATCATCTCCTGCTGTGCCACACTAATGGGTAGTGAATAGACTGAACTACTCTATCCCTTTGTAAAATATTTGATTCATTATTTTTGTCATGTATATTAATTAAAATTAAAATTTTCTCAATTCTACAAAAGGGATTTCATCGGAACTCTTGTGTAATTTTTATAGACTTTTAAAGAATTGAAGTCTGAAAACTATCTTGTTCTATTTTGTAAATAATACATTGAAAACATAGAAGTGACTTATTAATTATCCAACACAACAAAACAGCAGCAAAATCACACAGAAGACCTTATCCTGGATGCGTTTTCCATTTCCTTAGACCTCATTACATATTTTCACAGCTCCTCACTCTGCCATGTCTTACTCAAGAACATAATCCTGCCCATGCAAACAAGTTTTCTTTGAAAAATGGGACATAATGAACACCAGTATTAATATGCTCAATGGTAGCAACATTGACAATATTTAATAATGCTAATATTAGTATTTTTCTTTATATATAGGGATGGCATATTTACTGGAAAGATATGCAGTTTATGAGGTTCTTTAACATATTCAGAAGCAGATGCTTATATGAAAGGTCATGGAGAGGTCAAAGTCAGAGATGTTCTGGGAAGCCAGCAGGATGTGTTTTTCAGAGGTGTGTAATACCAGTGAGCATAGAGGATACCTGTGATAACCAATTTATTTCTTGTGCATGCATTTTAGAATTGGAGGATTATTCCTGCATATCTATTTTTCTCACTTCAAAATTGAATGAGGCATTTGCAGAAAGAACAACAGAAGATTAAATCATCTACTCATGGGATACAGAGCTCTTGTTTATCTTTTCCAAGACCTTTCTGCAGAAGAAAAGCTCATAATACAGAAACAAAGCAAGAATAACTCTCCAATACAAAATATGATCTCTTTTTCTTCAAATTACTCTAAGTTAAACTTAAATGCTCTATTTTGTCCACTCTTAATTTTCTAAACTGATTCCCATGTCTATTTTAACATCAAAGAAAGGATGGTTATACAGGTTTCTGCCTCATTTGTCTGAAGAAAAACCTGAGCAATTAATAATGTGGTACCCCATGCTGCTCTTTTCTTAAGTGTGGTAGCTCAACAGGCTTTGAATGTAAGTTCCCGTCTAGTAAAATGAGGACAGCACTCCAATCATGCTCTATATAAACTAAATGCACAGGTGCCCCAAACTGAAACAACTGGCGTAGTAGCGAACCTGTTATTTTATATAGTATTGTACATATATAGTTATGTAGTATTTTGTATAATTATACCATACATAATGACACTCACAAAGTCTACTTTGTGAGTTCTCTTTTACCTGCCTCGAATAAAGCAGGGTGGTGGTTAGTGTTGTCTTATGAATTCAGGTACCATTCACAAGTGTTGAAGCAGACAGCATTCGAACCTGAGCGAAAGATTCATGCCAGCTTAGCTTTCACAGGGTGTGTTTAATTTGCCTATTCATTTTGAAAAATGAAATACTATGCTTTGCTTGAACAGATAACACCATCTATCACTCAAGATATTTCTGTGATTAAAGCACATAGGTTACATGGCAAAAATATAGTACCACTGACAATTTCCAAAAATTAAAAAAATATTTTTGGAAAATGATGAGTTATTTTTGTTTTAGCTATCAAATACAAAACTAAATTTAAGGTGTTGATGAAATACATTTTGTGGCCTCAAGTACTGTGGTTTGGTGCCACCTAGCCAGATGAATTTCTATTGTACTTAAGCCCTCAGACTTTTCTATATTTCATTATTCAAGACCAAGCTATTTACATAGTATATTTTTTAATATAAAACAAGAGTAATTCATAGTGGTATGATAAAAAGTACTTGAACTTGTAAGTGTTAGATATGGACGCTGAAATTTTGGTTGGAAAGGGTTATAAGAACCAATATATATTAAAAGTAGGGAGGGATATAAACATCTCTCTAGATCTTTGGTAGGAATTACAGGAAATAGAATTCATGTGCTGAGAACACTTACTCTTCTATTAACTACTATATTGTCAAAGAATTTGAAAATAGTGGAAGTGAGATTCGGTTCTGAGAAAGCACTCTCTAGGTGTGCTTCTTCCTAGCAGCTGGGCATGCTAGAGTATTAAGAGATGGAGTCATGAGATTGAGGAATTAAGATGAAGGGCAGGTGACAGAGAAGGGTAGAGAAAGACAGAGACCATATATAAATATAAGGAAGAAAAAGAGAATGAGAACAAAGGAAAGAATAAAAGCAGGAGATATGCTGGTGTAAAACAGAAACCCTGCCGCAAAGAAGGCAAACTCTGCCACAGGCAGTACTTAGGTCTGGAAATTTTCATTTTGTTTTAAGTTAAAGCTACAGTCAAGAAATGAGGTTGGAACTGTTGCAAAGCAACCTCTAAGACCAGGACTTAATATCAGGCTCTCCCCTCCTGTTTTCTAGGATGGAAGAAATTTTTTTTTCTTTTTCCCCTCTTATAAGAGGAGTCTTTGATCCTTAAGCCTTAATGAGTCTGGTCAATATGTAAAGACTCAAACCTTGAAGGGGTATGCCTTCATTTTGTTAAAGCAAGTGTTAACTATGCACAATTTGTGTGGTCTAAATAAAGACTGTTGGAACTGAACCTTGTGTTACTGAGGTATTTGAAGACAGGAAATTAAGTGCCTATCCAGGATGCCAAAATCATTTCTTGGCAGAAAAACACTCCATTTATTTTAGATAAAATGAAGCACAGTAATATAAAAACAGCTATTCCTTCCAACAGACAATTAATCAATAGTTACCTTTGTATAATTCAATATCTGGTCTGAGAATCTTTTCCCTTCTAATTTTGACTTTATTTTTTTTATATTTTATTTATTTATTTTTAATTTTTTTATTCATTTTTACATATCAGACACAGATCCTCCTCTCATCCCTCCTCTGGCTCCTCTCCTACCTCCCCCCCACACACCCCTCAATCCCTCCTCCAAAAGGGCAAGTTCTCCCATGGGGGGACAGCTAAGCCTGGTACACTCAGTTGAGGCAGGACCAAGCCCCTCCCCGTTGCATCAAGGGTGAGCAAAGTTTCCGAGTTTTGACATTATATGCTTCTAAACTAAAAGTGATACATCTGTTCAGCTCATTCTTATGAATTCACAAACATCTAAAAATATAAAAGCACATTTTTCACAGTAAATGTAATATGAAAACAATCTATAGTTCCTGACTATTCTTTTGCATATAGCTTTTTGTAATTGATGTCCTTTCCAAATGGCTATTAAAAGAAAGTTTGGAACAATTTACTAATTATAAGAGGTAAACATTCTGCTTAGTAATACATGCATACAAATGGATATAAACATGAACATTAAAGATATATAAATATAAATACATATTGATACGAGGAAAACTATATTAACAGATGGAAAAATATTAATTTATCCAAGTTTGAAGTCTTACAGCTCTCTATAAATGATGTTAACAGAACTGAAAGGATCAGTTTATCCAGTAATTATTTACCTGCAAAATTGTATAAATATAATCCTTATTTTGTTCATAAATTTTTCTTTGGGAATAAATATGTGTGACAGATGAGAGGCAGACTATAAAACATGAAACAGCATCTCAAGAATGTTACAAAAATAGATTTAATGACTACTATTTGAGCATATTTTACATGATAACTCTATGCAATTTTCAGTTCAACTTAAATGCACACACACATTATTCAGAAAAAAATTGTCAGTTAATTTAACTTTAGTAATAATTATTAGTTCAAATACTTAGGTATCCTTTTATATGAGCCTATATATCTTTTTTTTTCAAGGAGACAGAAGCTGAACTTACATAAACATTTCTTAAAATGTCTAGGCATGTAGAGCTGAAATTATTTTAAAGTGGCCGATGTTTTTTTAACTGAATCTTCTGACACTAGGACACATAAAGGGTTTTGAAATGTTATTATGTAGACCCTGTCAGGTACAGTAGACACCAGATGAGAAAACAAACAAACAAAAAAACCTTAAATGCTACATTAGAAAGGCAGGGATTTCACATATTCACCAAATATATGAAACCACAAGTAGGACTTCTGTTGCAGAAACAGAAGACATGGGAAGAGGATACTCAAAGACGACCCACCTTGATGCCAAGTGTGGGGTGTGCTATTGAGACATGAAAAGTCTAGATGAAGAAAAGGGAATGGGGCCATGTCTGTGCAGGGCACAGTGACCTAGAACAGGAATGCAGACTCTATTTGGTGGATAAGTAGGAATGATTGATATCTCCGTGTACTGTGGTCAGAAGTTCACTGTGGTACAGCATTTCATTAGGAGAGAATTAAGCTCAATAGTGAAAGACTGATCAAGGTAATTCTGGCCAAAAAAAAAAAAAGAAAAGAAAAGAAAAAAGACATCAAATTCACTCACACTCACCCCGTACAACAATAACAAACAACAATAACAATAAAACATGAGCTTATATAAATTTAAAAATCATCTTTAAAAAGGATTAAGCCCAATGTAGCTTTGCATCTTGTAGTCCTATTACTCAGGATAACAGACTATGTGACAAGCAGTCTTTTTAAAATTAAAAAAAATTATGCTTATGTAATTATTGGGCATCAAGAGAATTTTCAATTTTAGTTTAAATAGTTTGAATTAGGAAGCTTCACAAATTTCTCATGCTAATATAACCAGAGTGAATATAATACTTACCTATATGTGTACCTATATATGTGCATATACCAGAGAGAGAGAGAGAGAGAGAGAGAGAGAGAGAGGGAGAGGGAGATGGAGTGGGGGGAGGAAGGGAGGGAGGGAGGGAGAGATCTATTTGATTATAAGAGAAAAGGTCAAATATTTACAAAGAAAACTTTTACTTTTCTGATGCAAATGGTTATAAAAATGCTCTTAAACTGTTTTCATTGCTTTTCTCAAAGACAGCTTATCTTAGATAGTTTCATTATTTACTTATTTGTATTAATTCTGTGTTTATTTTTGAGATTGTAATTTAATTACATTTCTCCCTTTCTTTTCCTCAATCTAAACTCTCCCATACACCCCTACCTGTTCTCCAAATTCATGATTTCCTTTTTCATTGTTATTACTTTCATATATGTATTTATACATGCACATATATTCTTGAGTATAACCCAATGAGTCCATATAATGCCAATTGTATGTATGTTTTTAGGGATGACCATTTGGTACTGGACAATGAGTTGTGCTGAAAGACTCCTTATTTTAAACCTATGATGTCAAAATCATTTCTTTTCTAATGTGTTCTTCTTACCAAAAATAACCATATTTATATCTATATCTCTATCTCTATCTCTATCTACATGTCTCTCTCTCTCTCTCTCTCTCTCTCTCTCTATATATATATATATATATATATATATATATATATATATATACATACATATATATATCATGAAATTCTAAACTGGAAAATTATGTGAATAATTTAATTTAAGAGGTGACTTAATTTTAGATATCAATCAGTGATGCATCTGTTAAAAACAGCATGGAAAATTTTAAACAAGGACATACATCTTTTAATTACATTTTGCATCAAGAAAGTCATGAGAAATTGCAGTCTTGAGTGATAGAATTCACTGTAATCTCAAATACTCATTTAGATAATTGTAGTTTTCCACTTTCTCTTTCACTGGTTCCCTGTCTTCCCAAAAGTAACCTATGTTTAAGAACTATGAAAAGAATACACTTTTGGTTTTTAAAAATCTATTATTTTTGAAGTTTTATTTTAAAATACCTTGTAGACACATCCTAAATCCTCTCAATATTTACCGATCAGGGACCGATGGTAGCTGTATATAGCTCATTCAGGTCAAATGAATAGTCTACAAAGGAGAAAAGAGGAATGGGCACCAAATGTGTACTGGATTGATAAAGGATCCCCCCTTTTAGTGTGCTCACAAGGGAAGAAAGATCTGCAAATGCATCAAATAATCACATATTATTTTCATTTGTAATACGGTTAATTTTTTCACATGACTGTGAACTTTATAAGAGAGTTGGGTATACACAATGGAGGTCAGATAAAGAGTCATGTGCCAGAATGTAGATTAAAAGAAACAGGTTAATTTAAGTTATAAGAGCTAGCTGGGAATAAACCTAAGCTAATGGCCAAGCTTTCATAATTAGTAACAAGTCTCCATGCCACTATTTGGGGGCTGGAGGTCCAAAGAAAGTGTGACAAGAAAGTCCAACTGCAGCTATCAGCCTGTTACACGTTCATAACTGAAATCATCAACTTTAACCCAAACCTGTTCTTTGTAGTCGGTGATTGATACCTTCATCTCCCCATGCTTTCTTGTAAACCTTTGAGAGTTTGTCAAGGCTTTCACACATAAATTGCAAAGTGTTCCCAATTTGATATCTAAAAAAGTTATCTAATGTAGCCTATTCAACTGTGTTGTCTAATTCTCTTCTTGGAGCACACTTGTGTTCTTTGATCTTTCCTGCTTGATTAAGTCACATAGCTTTCACACTTAACAAACATCATTCTAAAACATAAAATCTGGCTGGTTTATGCCAGCCTTTAAATGTACCCATTTGCTCTTCATCATCCTTAATTTTTATTTTTATTTGATATTATGATGTAATCATATCATCGTTGCCTCCTTCCTTTTCCCCTCCAACTCCTCCAATGACCCTCCGCCACACCTCCCCACACATCCATACACTCTCCTTTTAGTTCAGAGTAGTTAGCATTGCCTGAAAAGCTCTTGAGGTCTGGCACGTGGTTCTTCATCTTGCTTCTCATCCACCTCCACTCTTTATACACATCATATTAATATTTCTCAAGTGGGATTTCTTTAGCTGCATTATGTACTTATTGTACCTGTAACTATCTTACTAATTTAGTTAGTGTGCCTGACTCTTAAAATCTCCTTATATCTCTGCCTCTACAGGCCCCACTTGAAGCTGTTACCCTGGATTACATCTGTGCTCTTTTATCTTCAAGAGCAAATGACTCGTGACTACTGAGTCTACAATGCTTATTACCTTATCTGACAAGTAATAAAAGATGAATGCCCATTGACTAAATCCATAAAGTATAAACATGTGGATAAATTAAAATTAACAGTGAGAGGCTGCTTGCATACTTTATTTTTGTCTATTAAAAGTTTCTTACTTTTAAAATATTCAGGTTTATACCTATTTAATTCTTTGAATTTTAGAATCATAAGGGAAATGGACTATTGAAAGTAGACAGATACTGTCATTGACTATGTGTAAGAGAAAAGGAAGGAGATGACATACATCGTGTCTACTTCATTCATAGAAGACTATCCAAAAGGAAACTTGATTCACTCAAATACTATATTTATCAGTCTTGATTATCCCAAATGCTTAAAAAGGCCACAAAGTAGTTATTATGGGTGAAGTATTAAGATACTGTATTGTTAAACTACATTCAGTTGACAGCCTTACATTTAGGGGATTGCTCTGTCAATAACCAAAATTGGGTTCCATGTCTTGAAATTGTCTTATTGATGCAGGGTGAATTTCATTCCAGGTGCTGTTGTTGACTGGGAAATTAGCTGACCTTTGCAGTGTATTTGGTAATTTTGGATATTTTAAATCAGGTGATGGGTGATGCTCAAAACTCATAGTGACAAGTCAGAGTCATGAAGTTTGTGGTTAAAAAGGAAAAAGAAGTAACCGATCTATCACAATGTAACAGAAGAAAATACTGGTGGACACTTCCCCCTTGGATCAGCAAACTCCTCTCTTAATAAAGATGTTTTGAGTGCTTCTATTTGGGGAGAAATACCATAGAAAAGGATGTAAATTTTCCTTTCTAATAATAGTAGACCATGGAAATGTGCCCCAAGCAAGGCTAAGCAGACTAAGACAATCACAAGAGTAAATCAAGCGCAAAGGTTGTTTCTGCCTCAATAATTCAGGTAATTGAAACCGAAACAGGTTGAGGCATGTAGCTGGCACTTCTCCTATTTCCTATGGTAGTAGAGACACATGATTTGTTTTTCCCCCTAAGTCTGGAACAAGTTTTAAACTGTAGCATTCTCTGTTTGTGGTATGCTTGGAAATATGGAATGAATTACTGTAGTTTCAAATGATATATTCAAGCAATAAATTAATTTGATGGCAATAAATTAATGAGAAAGCAGAGCTTTTGCATGACACTGTGGCGTGCAGAAGCATTGGCACAGGAAATTCTTGCTACATATGCACAGGCAGGAAACACATATGTACATTCTCCAGCTTTGACCTCTCCTCAACAGGCATTTCAAATTTAATTTCTAAAACTGGATTCTTTTTTATGTTTCTCCCTACATCCTACACACTTGTCCTCCCATATACCTTAGTTTAATTTAGAGTAATGTCATCCATGCAGAAACACAGGAACACATTTTAGGAATTTTCCAGGCTTTCGTCTCTCTTCTTTCTGCCATTTTCCTCCCCTCTCCCCTTGACTATACAGAAAGCCCAAGAGAAGTTCCACTGAATCCATTCCCTAAGAGACTCCAAAATCATGCACTGGTACTACTCCCTGGATTTTCAAACCTTTCGTTATTGCTGTATGCTATCTTCAGCTTCTTTGCTAAGATTAGTGAAATATCATAGTTAAACAATTCCACATCTGTCCTGCCTCTTTTGGATGTAGCCACCAGTAATCAAACTGTAACATAAACTACAATATTAAATTCCTTTTATACATGGGAAAAACTAGGGACCCTCATTTTGCAGAGAAAACTCTATAATACTGGCCTTCATCATAGAAAATATAAAGTGCATTAGGGGAACTATAGACTTTTCTGCTTCCCTAATCACCAGGCTACTGGATGCTTCTACTTCAGTGCCTAGCTCTTCTTCCATAAGTTATTTTAACCTTTATCTTGCCAGTTAATACCAATTAAGTTGACATTTATTCAAGAACTGTAAGTCACTAGCAATGGACAAGACATGGGACTGAATCCACCTACTGTTTTTAATGTAGTTCAGTCTGCAACATTGATACTGTTTTTGCCCATAAGAAGACCACGATGCTATTCCAGATGTTTCTGGCGGTTGATGGAAAGTAAGCATGCATAAAGGGAAGAAGAAAAGTTTCATAGGAGGGAATTCTAGTAGAATTAATATTTAGGAATGCAAAGTCCTCAGCTAGAGAAAGAATTGAGAGTTCATTAAGCTGGAATCATAAGCTCTTACTGTTTTTTGAGGCTCCTGAAGAAAGTGTAGACCTTGATATTAAATCTGAGCGACATCTTCAAGCTACACAGTAGAATAAAGAATGAAAGAATTCTAATAAGCACTGAGGCTGGGACCTTCGCTAAATAATTAATTAAGGAAAAGATCTTCAGTAAGTAAAACCTTACAATATTTGGTTTTAGACACATACACACAAATTGTTAAATACATAAGCAAATGTGGACACATATTTTCAAACCAACAAGCACAATATATATGACCTCTTCATGACAGGTTATATAGCAGAAATCATACAAACATGTTAACTCATGTGCAGGCACTTACACATGTATATTTACAATTGCACATACATATATACTTATTCTGACATGTAAATTGTCTATTTCTTTGCTATGAGTACCAGGCAAAGCATATCCACTCATCAAATGCCATTATGGTCTAACTCAAAATTCTACTATTCCACTCTGCCTTCTCAGAACACAACAGTTTTAAAGATTACTTCTGGCCTCAAAACTCTCAATTCTCCTAGGGAAGAGAGACATATGAGGAACTGTAAGTAAATGTCACTAAGTACAATGGAATATATGGGAGTATGACTAGGGAAGTTTTGACAGATGAGCAAAGAGGGAGTCAGTCCAGGACAGATCTGTAAAAGGAATCTTAAACAAGATAAGATACAAAGCAGTGGTGGGTCTATTAGAACTACTTTATTCAATAGCAATCATGAGACAAGATAGATATGTACCTGAACTTAACTTCAGAGTCTTAATTCCTGTTGCTCCATTAACTTTATTCATTGCTGCCTTATGGGATTAATACAGCATAAAGATATGCAGAAAACTTGAATTAAGGAGGGGATGGTAATAAATTCTTGGCATAAATTGCCAGTCATAGGAAGTATCAAGAACAATATTTTAATAACAGAATATATAGTAGGAAGACCCTCCTACCTCACGTGGTTCTTTCTTTGCTGTCTGGCTCTTGTCTCTCTGGATTCTGGAATTCAGAAATAAGCTTCACTGGTGTGTGTGTGCTATTTCTATTTCCTCCCCTAAGATACGATGACATTTTTAATGCAAGGGGAAACCTGGGTAAAAGTGATTTTTTTCCCTATGATTTTATAAGTGTGTTGTTTAAAATATTTTGATGGGGCACCTATATGTGGGGAATTGTCTACTTAAGACTTGACTTAATTCATCGAATGGTTTGTGTGCCTCCTTTTGGTCTGTCTTTTTTATGTTCCTTCTTTTTAAATTTGAGTGAAAAAGCAAAGCCATGATATGTCACATATCAGATCCTATCTCAATATCCTATTCTTTGAGAAGTTGGGAATGCTGGGATATAGAATTGATCAGAAAAAAAAAAAAGACAAGATAGGACGTTGTCACATTCCAGACACAGATTACATGACCATCTACTCTATTGTCTTCCATAGCATTTCTCAGTATTTTTTATTTGCTCTAATATACTCATTTTTATGTGCATGGGCCCTGGTGGCACTTCATTTTTAATCCAGCTGACCAGAAAACAAGAAAGGGATGAGGCAATTTACAGACTCTTCTAAGGGCCCTGGTTATGTGCTAGAAACAGTTGATTTTAAATTCATTCTTTCAGCTTCTACAGAGTCTTTTGTGTGCTGGCTAACTTTTATTTATTTTCTCCCAAAGAGAAATTAGTAAATCTGGTCTCCATGTTTTAAAAGAATATTACCATTAAGCTCAGACTAAGAGATCAGACGTTCTTTCAAACACAATTCAATCCAGTGATAACCCTAATTTTGTTGGTGAGATAATGTCCATGACTCAAATGGCATAAATATCAATTCACATCTCATATATTGTTAGTGACACTCTTTGTCTTCAGAGTTTCTTCTTTCACTCTTTGACAAATAAATACAGAGTTTTTTGATTCAACAAAACCATTTTTTCATAGAGTATTAACAAACATAGCAATATCATACATGCAAATAATGCATGAAAGGCAACAGAAATTCTAAGTCCATATCAAGTCATGTACTTCTAATTTTAAGACCATATGAGTAAATTTACTGTAAATTTATGAGTAAATTTCAAAGATGAGTAATACACAGTCATTACCCTCTAGGCAAATAGCCTACTGTGAACAAAAAGATAAATACAAATTAATTTTTATAAGTGAATTCAGTAAATTTACTGAAAATAATAAATATTTTCTCAAATAATTGAATCTTATGTATGATATTTTAGGATAATCTTTTCTTTTTCCAAGACAGAGTTTCTCTGTGTAGTTTTTGGTGCCTGTCCTGGATCTTGCTCTGTAGACCAGGCTGGCCTCAAACTCAGGCTCTGCCTCCTGAATGCTGGGATTAAAGGCATGCACCACGGTTGCCTGGTTACATTTTAAAATAATTTTATATATGCATACCAAAAAGAACCATGAAAATTTCATTCAAAATAAATTTCATTGTACATCAAAATCTATATATTTATATTTTTGTGCATAATTCATTAGGAATTATTATTTAACCCAGAGATAATAGAAGGGCAATAAATGGCACCTTATAAAATGCTTGGGTTATTTAATAGTTTTACTTGATAACTCTTTTTTGTCTCATTTCAATCCAATGTAATTGAATAAATATTTATTCTGCATTCATTAATTTCAAAGATGAGTAATACACAGTCATTACCCTCTAGGCAAATAGCCTACTGTGAACAAAAAGATAAATACAAATTAATTTTTATAAGTGAATTCAGTTTTTCCCCAAGTTGCTATGGAGAGATCTGACAAATGACTGTCACATAGAAAGAGACAAATCTCTAAATGCTGATGGAAAGAGGTGGCATTGTGGTCTTGAGGAATTTGGATGATTGTCAGTTTTATCTACTTATGACACATTTTCATGATCATCTATGCCATTTACTTTCCTCCGACAGAAGCACATTTACCTATTACTACTTTCTATGCCTCTTGAAAAACATTTTTTTTTCACTCCTCAATTTCTTGATTCAATATACAAATGGGAATTATCCTTTTGTATGTCTGCCAGGAGTGTAATTAAGGAAAGCTTCTCTCTGTTTTATTTCAAAGTTCTATTTTAAAAGCAATGTTTAGAGGATCTATTAAATAAATTATGATACACCCAAATATCATCTAATGCAAGCCATTAATAAAGAGGAAATGGATATTGTTGACTTGGATGGAGATCTACAATTAAAAGAGGAAAAAGCTCAGAATTGTGGAGACAGAATGAAAGTACCATTTGCCTTTATTATTGTTTATGGACATGACAAAATACTAAAACAACTAAATGTTTGTAAGCTAACTTTTGGGGAAATGTCACTTCATATACAGTACAATTCTTTATTTCATATTTTATGTAATTAACATAACATAGGTTTATATTTAGAGGCGCAAAGTATATATCATCTATTTTGCAAACAAAGATTTATTAAAATGTAGTTTAGTAACATCATATTAATACTAAAAATAAGAATCTTTTTCTGAGTTCACAGAAAGAAGTTTTTAAATAAATTACTGCTTTGTAATAATTCAGAAAATGTCAATATTTAAAGACCCTTAATGATTAAATTACCTATAGGCATAAATGCTTCTTTTTTATAACTGAGAATTGAACCCACACCCATACGCATGCTAGGGAAATAGTTGACTACTGAGTTACAACATCAGCCTCCAGTTCCATTTCTAGAATAATAAAATTCCAGTTATAATTTAAAAGTTTATATCAATGCAGAATTTTAAATTTCTTAGAGCTAAAGCCTAAAAGTAGTTTTTAATCAATAAATAAGGTTCATGTTTTTTTCTTTTTTCAATATGTCGAAAAATTCAGCAATGGCACACAAAGATAAAAGCCAATAAGTGTAACCATCCAAATCTCAATTTACAATACACTTATTACCAGATATCAAATGTTCTGTGAGAAATACAACAAGCAGCACGTATAAAGTGTGATTGGTACCATGAAAGCTTGGCCATTCATTAGACAACAATACAACACTTCCGCACAAAGACACCTGTAGACTAGACCTGTATACAACAGCTAGCAATAGAAAGCTCTGAGCTCTGCACCTGCACCCAGACTGCTTCAGCATGGCTGGCACATGGTGTTCTCCCATTAACCCCTCAGATGGCCTTGCCAGGAGCTGCTTGGGCTTTTCTGGGATCAACTCTTCTATCATTCATTCAGAGCACCGAAAGAAAGAAATTGTATTTCCACGGGGGCTTAAGGAGTCATTTCACAGTACCACCAACCTCTTTTTGTTTGTTTATTTGTTTGCTTTAATTTGATCTTCATTTTATTTCAACGACCTGCCAAGAATGATGTCACTCCATGTACATCATCATCCTTCAGGCCATGATTTGGTGGCCACAAATCTTGGCAAATGAATAAACTTCTCCCCAACAACATAACAAAGCTAAGAAATCATTAACCCAGCTCTAAATAAACACAGCCTACCTTCCCATTTTTATGGGAACACTCTGACCCCTGGTGCACTGTTAATTTTTATGTTATTGATGTTATTGTTTCATTTTTCTCCAAGGTTTCTGATCTGTACTTTTCTGCTCTTTTAGGCATGAAGCAATCTGTCCTGAATTAGAAAAGAGGTTCTAGAATGTGGGAGTGGGGGTTGACCTACATCTGAGCAATCTGCATATGATTCACCACAATTAACCAATTTGCTTTGAAATAGCTACAATTAAGTTATTATCAGAGAAGTATTTACTAGACTAGAAACTCTAAATTTATCTTCATGTACGCCCTAACCAAGGGAAGGGCTGTATTTTCAGTGCTTTTAAGCAAAGTAAATACTGAAGAAAATCCCTCCAAATTTACATTTATGTTGTTAAGTTATTCACAACTAGCTTTTGTGTGTTGTGTGTTTGCGTCATTTCCTTAAAATGTTTAAGTATAGAATAGCAAGAAAAATATAGAATTATCGTGCATAAGAGCTACTCAATATCTCCATCTATCTGTCTGTCTGTTTGTGAAAGTTCCTGATATATGGAGATTATATATAGTATGCCAAGGGACTATAAAATCATGGAGAATGTAAAAAAAAAATGTCTACATATATAAAGCAAAATGATGTCTTCCATAAAACAAACAAATACAATAGAAAAATACTCAAACTGACAAACACTGATTGTGATTAATTCAAATTTAGCAATTAAGTAGAGAAAATACACACCACTGACTATAGGCAGTATCAATCCTATCGATATTTAATAATGATGGTCTATTTTAAAACAACTAAAATTTATAAAAAGAAATATTTTTTCCTACCTTTATAGTTGAGTAAATTCTTTCTGAGTGACTATTAAGGGTAACCTGGGAAAGAAATGGAAAATAGATGATATGGAGGGAAATGCAAGGGTTAGATAGCTTTAGAGTCATTATCAACATTTAATATTAGTAACATATAAGCTGGGTAACCACACACTGCCTCAAGGCATCGTCTGTTCCCACTTCATGTGTTCACAAGGCTGATAACATTGTCAGTAACAAAGGGGGGAGGCACATTGTAACTTAAGTATCCTATGAAGGTAGAGCTTGCTTGTGCTTCATAGGGAGTATGGAACCATGAAGTCTCTTTGCTGTTCATCACTACTAGCCAATTTAGCAACTTCATTGCTGACATTATGGAGAGGCGGAAAGCACCAGGACAATTACACCATATTGATAAAACTAATCAAAATAACTAAACAATAACAAAATTACAACCTAAGTTACTCTAGATTTTGGGGCTCTATCTCTCCAGAGATGGCTCACTGGGTAAGAATGTTTGGTTTTGTGGAAGGTCCAGGTTTGTTTCTCACCACACCACATACTGGTTCACAATTACTCGTAAACTGAGTTTCAGGAGATCTGATGACCTTTTCAGATCTCTCTGGGCAGCGCGCACGTGCACACACACACACACACACACACACACACACACACACACACACACACGGTGCATATATGTAGGCAAAACACTCATATATACAAAATAAAAAAATCTAAAAAATTAAACTAAATACCTACAGACTTATCTAACATCTTGCATTACTAAAAACATAGGCGCTAAGAAAGCAGCTAATTCTTTAGATATGATAAAACTTCTGCCCAGGGTGACACACATCCTGCGTTTCTGAGGCTGCATAGAGATACTATCTAGCATAGGGACTGCCACCAGGAAACGTCTTGTGTCTTTCACTAAGACAGATACTGGTAGACTGGAGGGTAATTGAAAACTCAGCTGTTGACAGATAATCAAAGCAGTCCCTTTGCTAGCTCATGGCAGGACTCAGGGTAGCCTTTTAATTTCCTGGTTTCATAATCATTCCACAGCACTGAGTCATAAATTCCTTGTACCTCCTAAGACTGACGAGAAGCAGAGGGAGTGGAATCATGAAATCTGCTCCCAAGAACATTATATTTTAGACCCAAATTGGGGATCTGAGTCAGTCGTGTTTACTTAGCACCAAATTCTGTAAAAATCTTCTCCATTTTGAGGAGATATACCAATGGATTAGTGGTCAGAATTTCAGTCATAAACTTCTTAGACAACAATCAGAGAGAGAGCAAGTGTGGAAAATGTGCCCAAAGCTGGCACAACTAGTCAACGACACCACTAGATGGATGTGCAAGAAACTCTACAGAAATCCTCGATATGAAATGTGTTTCCTGGGCTAATGTTAAATAAACCAACAAAATGTAGCGTTTTTCTTTTTAACGTGTTCTTCATTCTAAATTGACATGGAGATTGAAGGCAATATTGGAGGGACATCTTGGCTCTCTGGCTCATGTTTATCCACCAATACAAATACATAAACATCTGTGAAACATAAATGATAACACGATTTTACTAACAATACACAATTTTTTTTATCACCATAATAACACTCCTGAAATAATTCTTGGACCAGTTTGTTTTCCTAAGAAACACCATGTTCTTAGTGTGATCAGACAAACAGTAGTGCATGTGCAGAGATTCTCCTCTCCAAACTATTTAGACCTAGAATTATAAGAGACTGAGAACAGAGTACATAGCAAGCCATGCCTGTGAGAAGGTGTTTCTGCTGCAATCCCAGAAATTGCTTGTGTGGGCTACATAGGAAACTCAGAGTATCAATGGCATGCATCCCCCTCTCTAATTCATGTTTCTTTTACAAAATGTCCAAAGATGAACTTGCTAAGTTTAGAAAGTCATATCAGATATAAGAAAAGACATTCAATAAAATATTTAATGAGACATTTAAATAACTTAACAGTTAGAAATATATGCAATTGAAGAGGCTAATGTCCCTAATAATACAGAGCACTGCTTAATAGTAAGATAAATTTGCCAGATTATGTTATGGCATTTTTTCATTTCAATTCTTGAGTCATTAAGAAAGAATGTTGGCACACATTTATATGTCAAGGTTTAAATAACCAAATCCAACCATTTTTAAGTGAAATAAAGCCACACAAGGAATCACAAAGGAATGATTTCTGAAACACCAGTAACAGATAATGTATAAAATGTATCCACATTGTTAGTTTAAGACATATGATCTCAGAACATACATTTTTCAGATATAAAAACTTATGAACATGCTTGTTTACACACTCTTGTGCATAGGATTATGTTTATACCACCAAGTATACTTAACACTGTAATAGATCCTTCTAATTACTCAGTTTATATCCTCAAGTATTTTTGACTCTAGAGAAGAGTCCTACATTTTCTTATGTCCAAAATGGGGGTCAGGAGGAATAAACACATCTGTGGCTTTCAAAGTGGGATGCATGTTGTGAATGACTAGACCATCTTAATGAGCATTCTCTGGCTTTGGGTACCACAATTACATATATTAGTTAACATTAATAACAACTATTTCCTATTTCATAGATTTTATGACAAAATTTTCCTTAATGTGGTATGAAAGAATCTGTAGAGCTAAGGGAAGGTGAAGAGGAGACAAGTCATTAGTCATTTTAAAACATAAATTTCTTAAAGACTCTATTCACCTCTCTTGTCCTCTGGCGAAGAGAATGTTTATTAAGCTTCTATGAAAACCATATTAAGCACTTTACAAAGAGAATTTAGGCTACCACTCAATGTATTCTACATCCCAGTTTTTTTTTTATCAGTATAAGTCACACGATTCTGTTCTACTGAAGCAGGCTATTAACAGCATTTGAAGGAGCAAGGTTGGACTTACGCTTTCTTCCCCAAAGTATGTCTGGACAAGTAGCTTTGCATTGTCTGCCCTCTGCACCGCTGAGAGAAGCTAGTTCTTTAAAATGACATGCAGGGAATGATGATTAATATGTTTATGAAAATCCATATGTTAAAACTAGCTTCACCTACAAACTGACTTAGGAACGTTGACTGTTTTGGTAAGATCTTTGACTTTACAGGTAGATAATGAGTTAAAACACACCTTAGCACATTTTAAATAAAGTGTAATTCTATTATTAGAGCTTACATTCTTTTCATGGTCTGCAAGCCTTGGTTTTTATATTGTAGAAATGATATTGAAAACCTTCCCATCAATTGAGTTTTAAGATTCATCTTCCCAGCCTTCTTTAGGATTCAAATCAAGTGGTAACTGCTAGCAGGATATGCTTCATTTAAAATCTATTTTCTCTATGTAATCAACAAAGAAGAATGCATACAAGTTCTTTTCCATTATTAACCAAGTGGACTATTCTTTCTGAGACATATGTATATACATGTCTATGTATATGTATGTCATAAGCCCTTTGCACAATCCATTTCCATTTCTATGATTTAAATCCATCACTTGTGAATCCAAGTTCAGGATGAGGTTAGGGTTTATTGTTAGTCTCTTAACTAGGCTTCTGCAATTACATCAGGATGCTGTGATTTACATGATGGAATACAGCTTAACACCAACGGAAGGTGTATGAGCAGAGTTTTGACAGTATCACCATGTAACCATTTCCACTTCTCTCCCGAACAATAGCAGCATGATTTAGATCCTTATTAGGGCATGTGACCTTTCAAAAGCTGCAGCTTCTTGCTTGGTGATGAAATAGTTAGGAAATGCAGCTGCTCCAACAGTAACTTCATGTCCAAGGAATTTGATAAGGTCTTTACCCCACAAAAGCTCTATTGGGGCGAGTGAGATGACTGGCTTTCTGCTGCGCAGATGGATCTCAATTGATCACATTTTTTCCAAGTGACAGCTGGAACATGGCCAATAAGATGGTTTTGGAAGTGTTCTTAAACAACTTGTAGAGGCCACCTGACTTCTTGTCAGCTGGATCTGAGACTAGAAATGACAGCATCCCAAGGACACATTGTCAGATTGTCATGCTCAATACCCTTTTGGAATAAAAATCTCCATGCAAGTAAAATATGCTGTGTTTTAACACCACAGATACCTACGAAGTGTAATGCATAACTATACCTACTTTATATATTACAGAGTAAGTATAATATAATTTGCTAAAATCACACACACATATATATATATACTCTTTTGTAATATATATGTATATTAAGCGAAATCAATGGAATACATAAGAATTCATCACTAAAATGTGTCCCATCTTTTATTTTGGAAAATACAAAATGATAATGTTTATTTAGAAAATTATATTCAAAATAAGAATTTCTTTCTCTTAATGGAATTTATATACTAATAAATGTAATTAAAAATAAATAAATCTCTAAGATAGTAGTATTAGGTGCTATAAAAGAAGGCACGTAAACAAAAATATGAAATAAGGTTATGCTTTAAGATAAAATGGGAACACCATGGTGTTTTCTGCTCCATCTTTACCCTTTTACCAGCTTGCAGTCAAAGAGGATTGCACCCCAAAACTCCTGAGTCGTGATAGTTACCTCTGTAAGGGGAATGAGGGATAGGAGTTAGATACCACAGCAATTAAATAAAAATGTGTGGAATCAAGTCAATAATCTATGAATAGTTTTGACACTATCCCAACTTAATTACACATATTATATTAACTAATAACTGTTGGTGATAACTAATCTTGGTTGTCAACTTGACCACATCTGGAATTAACTGGAACCCAAACTGTTGAGCACTCCTGGGAAGGATTTTCTTAATCAGATTATTTGGAGCAGAAACATCTACCCTCTTATATTTTTGGTTGTGAGCCTAGCCTTTAACAACTGAGCCATCTCTCCAGCCCAAAATGACCCCAGCTTAGACTACTAGCAATCATGGAGAAGGTACCTGAACTGGCTTACCCCGGTAATCAAATGGGTGTATACCCTGTCATCATAGAGCCTTTCTCCAGTAACTGATGGAATCAAATGCAGAGATCCACAGCCAAACACCAGGCTGAGCTCCAGGAGTCCAGTCAGAGAGAGAAGAGGGATTGTATGAGCAAGGGCATCAAAATCATGATGGGGAAACCTACAGAGACAACCAAACCAAGCTAGTGGGAACTCATGAAATTTAGATCAACAGCTGTGGAGGCTGCCTGGCACTCGACTAGGCCCTCTGTATATCGAGACAGTTGTGTAGCTTGATCTGCTTAAGGGGTCCCCTGACAGTAGGATCAGAATCCATCCCTGGTGCAAGAGCAGGCATTTTGGAGTCCACTACCTATGAAAGGACACTTTTGCACAGCCTTGAGGCGAAGAGGGGGTGGCTTGGACTCTGTTAAATGTACCTACCCATGGGAGGCCTTAACTTCTTGCAGGAGGGAATGGGGGGTGGGTTGGGTGGAGAAGGATGGAGGAGCAGGAGGAGGAAAGAGGGGGATCTTTGATTGGTATATAAAATGAATAAATTTTTTTTTGACCCTCCAAGGGACTGGACTAGGCCTTCTGAATAAGCGAGATAGTTTTGTAGCTTGATCTGCTTGAAGGGCCCCCTGGCAGAAGGATCAGAAGCCATCCCTAGTGCACACACAGGCTTTTTGGAGCCCACTACCTATGGTGGGACACTTTGCACAGCCTTGATGCAGGGGGAGGAGCTTGGATCTGCCTCTCCTTAATATGCTAGGCTTTGCTGACTCCCCATGGGAGGGCTTACCTGCCTGTAGGAGGGAATGGGGGGTGAGTTGCGGATGGAGGAAGGCTGGAGGGGCGAGAGGAGGAAAGAGGGGGATCTGTGATTGGTATGTAAAATGGATAAAAAAATTTCAAAAAAAAAAAAAAAAGAAAAAGAAAGAAAGAAAAGAAAGATCTACCCTTAGTCTGGGTAACACCTCCTTATGGTAGCCCAGGTAAAAGGCCATGAAGGAAGGAAGCTTTGCTCTTTGCCCTCTTGACCTCATGCTCACGAGCAAGTTTGTATGTCCTGTTGCTCCAATTGGTTAAACTGCAACTTCCTCAGGATTCCAAGACAGACTGAAAACCAGAAGATCTCCAAGAGTCCTCCAGGACTCCAGCACCATTATTACTATTATATGAATCTTTCTGTCACAGGACAACCACTGTTGGCCACATCCCATAAGCCAGTCTAATCCCCTTTTATGTATCTATCTGTCTGTCTGTCCATCATCTATCATCTATCTATATAATTGTATCTATGTATAGGTGTATATATTCTTTCTATTTGTTTTCTTCCTTCAGAAAACCCTTACTAATATGCTATATTTCTAATCAATAGACTTAAAAAATCCACACTGTAAACATTATCACACAGACCGCCATGGGGAAGGACAATTTTTTTGGGTCCCTGTCCTTGAGGAACACAGCTTCCCTTAATGATCCTCAGAGATTCTCTCCACCATGATATCCACTTTTTCAATGATTAACAACTAACATATAATTTCCAAACTTCATGTTTCTGCTCCCTGGTAAAGTGCCTCAAGGCATATTCTTTAACTACTTATCAGCACTCACGTTCTGAAATGCCTACCGCTCTGAGCTCTGAGGGAGAATTGTTAGGCACTTCCTTTGTGTCTTCATCTAGCTGGTAGTGAAAGAGAAGGTTTAGTCTTAAGTTTCACCAGAGTCCCTCTTTGCTTTCTTTCCTGTGATACTGCCTTAAATGTGGATTCCAAAAAGTAAGGCACAGACTTAAAGTCTGTATAAAATGATCTCTCTTGGAGACTTGAGTCCTACTCCCAGTGACAGCAAGTGTATTACTTATAAAATCATTTTTTACTTGAATTGTGTATTTTTGTTGTTTTATTTTTATTAATTTTTAAGATTAGCATATAAAGTACTGGGCACCATGACGTCATCTTATTGAACTTTGTCTCTGTTGACCTACCTCTGCAGTTCCTCCTTCTCCCATCATTCTGACCCCTTTTGCGTGTGCCCCCCATTCCTTCAGTAACCTCCTGTTGTATGCACTCCATTACCCTCTCTCCACTCTACATAAGATATCTTTGACTCCTCAGGTCAGCTCCTTGTTAGTTTCATGACATAAACACACAACCACATGCATACATACACACAAATAAAACAGGATTTTGGGTCTGCATCTGTGATAAAACATGTGGTGTTTGTCTCTCTGAACTTCAGTTGCTTCACTTAAGAATTTCCAGTTCTATCCATTTTCTGGAAAATATCATGACTTCATTTTTTTTTATGGCTGAGTAAAATTCCTTTGTATACATTAACCACATTTTTTCTATTCTTTCTTTAGTGGTAGACATCTTGGGAGTTTCCATTTCATAGCTATTCTCAATAATACAGCAATAAACATAGATTCACATCTTTGTCAGTTCCTGTGTTATATATCTAGGAGGGTGTAGTTGTGTCATAAATCTGTCAAAATTCCAATGTACAGAAAGACAAAACAAGCTTCATTCAAGTACACAGCCTAGTTTTAATAATCATTCACAATTTGCTATATTGGTTTCAGTGACTTCATTCTTAAACACTAAATGTAGCCACTATTCTTAATTCATTCAAGCCATTTTCAAAGAAGTACCACTTCCATTCATTGTTGAATGGCTTCCTTCACAAGTCTTTTGCTTGTCTTAGTTTCTTTTATTATCTTTCACAGAATGAATTATTTTCTAACATGTAATGTATTTATTCATTAAATTCTTTATCATTTGCCTTCTGAGAATTTAAGATGCATGGTGAGTATGCAGCCAAGTTTCATCTGTTGTGTTTCATTTTGCCTCCATGCTAGCCAAATGTCAACAATAATCTGAAGACACTGTGTCTGTTTTCAATACATAGATTTTTACCTTGCCTAAGAAAATGTGTACCCATATCAAAGCTACCTTATAGCTTTCTGGCCTATCTTTCTGCCTAGTTAACAACTGTCCATCCTTCAAATTTCAACTGAAGTGATCCTTCTTCAGATAAGCCTTTTTCCTAATATTATTTCCTAATAATAATAATATTATATATTGCATACTATTGCTCAGCTATTGTGATGATTACTAGTTTACTCTTGTTTATGTGGACATTGAAGAACCCACATAACTCAATCAAGACAATAATGTGAAATGAAATGATGATATAGTTCCATCCCCAAGGTCTTAAGAATGATGTGATCAAGTGATGTAGAATAATTCACCAATAGAACTAACTTAAGGTTACCTCTCTGTGGGGTGACTTGTCTTTCTTTCAGGACAAGTAGACATCTTATGAGTACAAGATAGATACATGCATGCAAGCTATCTCTATGCATGAGGAATAAGAACATAGATTGTGAAGGGCTATACGCAAACAATCACCACCTGAATCTGCACTCTCACATTGCATGGATGATGCTGTGATTGAATATGATCAAAGTGGCATCACACTGGATGTGCAGTCCTGACATAACTCAATGATCCTTTCATGTCTGGGGGGTTGAAAACACTTGGACAAGACCATAGACCTTGATCCCTATTCTTTCTGATTAGGTTGAATCTGCCTCTCTCCAGAACCACAACTGGCATGCAGATGTGAAGCTTACTTTGATGTGGGAACAAGTAGACAATTTGATAATAGTAGATAACAGTTGATATACCAGACAAATTTAATTGGGTCAGAGGCCAAATGGTGGCCAGACTATGCAGGAAGATGAAGGAACACTATGTCTAATTCAGGCTTTTGAGAAAGGAAGAAATGGTAGGAGTGGAATCCTTTTGGAGTTGATCTGGAAGTGATCAGACAGAAAGCAAAGTATGACTTGAGGTCTCAACGCCCACATAGGTTTTGGCACCAGAGTCTATGTGAGTTTGCATTTGTATTTGAGATCATTAATGTATGGCTCTGTCTCCTATATCATCCCCAATGTAAATTATCATACTTTATAAATGTATCATTGTAAACATTAGCAAAATTATTTAAAGAACATATAAATGTGCAAGCACAACCATGCTGATATACATAATATAAAATATTGAAATGTATTTTTAAAATTTGTAGCTTAAGAACCTACATGAACAAGGATGGGTCAGTTTTGTGTTCACCTGTTTTTTTGTTTATTTATTGAACTATAACATAATTTAAAGGAGGTGATTACTATCTACATTTGCATGCATGATGGTTGTCTTAGTTAACTTTTCTATTGCTATGATAAAACACCATGACCAAGGCAACTTAGAAAACTTTTAATTGCGCTTTCAGTTCCAGAGGGTTAGAATCCACGGTAGTGGGGTGGAGGCACAGTGGCAGGACAGCTGAGAATTCACATCTCTAATCTCAAGCAAGATGCAAAAGGTACTTTAGGAATACCAGTGTTCTTCTGAGACCTCAAAGCTAACTCCCAGTTAACACATATCTTCCACAAAGACCATACCTCTTAGTCCTCAAGCAGTTCCACTAATGGCACTGAATATTCAAATGGGGGAATAACCCATTTAAACCACCACAATGATGCAATCTTTCTATTCCCAGACATTATTCATATCACCAGATAGGTTTTCTTTCTTTACTTTCAACCTACAAGTGAAGTTGGCTTTCCTGGCTAACAAAAAACAAGTTAACAGGCTACGTTATTTCCATTTGCAGTTGTTTGCTCTCTTTATTTTTTCCACTATACTCTTGGAGGGCTTTCCATTCCAGAGTTGTTTTTTGTAAATTAAACGCTGTTTCATTTTTAAAGACAAATTAATTTTAACAAATTACAAATAGAGAATTATTATCTTCAGACACCAAAGGGGAAATGGCTCTGTTACTTACTGAACTTTCATGAAATAAAGCTCAAACATTTCAAATTATTTCCCAGGGATTCCCAAAGAGGGTCCGTGAAAATATATGAGCTCCTGTTCCTGGAAGAACCTGCTCACAATCTCGTATAATTAAGACAAAATGCACATCGTTTGTACTTAGTGAATTTATTCAAGGAGTTCATCGTTTATCTGTATCCCTTCTATTGGTTATAAACACACACACACACACACTCACGCACACGCACACGCACACGCATACACACACACACGCACGCACACACATGCACATACACCATCACATACATAAACACATTCACTCACACATACACACATACATAAACATACCTCTCCACCAGCAATTGAATCATATAGAAGTCCCTGAAGTATCAGAGAAGCATGGAACTGATTCCACTTTGTCTTACAAAAGAAAAGCACAATGAAATCTCAGAGAAGGACCCTAAAGACAAATTGGTATATAAAACTGGATTGGCAATTTTCTCCTGAATGCATAGCATTCTTCTATCTACTTCTGCATCTTAAAACGAAGCCCCCATATTATGAGTAACAACAGCAGACAAGGAAGAGGAACTGTTGTAAACTATCTTGATATTTTTACTAGATATTTCTCAGCCACGTGAAAGCAAAGCACATGTCTGTGCAAATTTACTCACATTGAAAAATTACAAGTGAGCCTTACTTTCAAAGATGTGTATCGGTACAAACAGTACTAAATAAATGTTTCTTTGGTTTGTGATGTGTGACAATAAATTCATGACTAAGGAAACTAGAAGTTAGATACTTGGAAGCACTTTCTGAAAGAAAAATGTTTCCTTTACATAAGGTAACTTGGTCATTTACTATTCAAATGTATAATTTTTTTCAGATAATAGATTCAGTGTTCTGATGATTTTGTATGAGAACCTAAATCTCAATTCCCACAGCAACTTAGCTATGCCTATGAACTGCATGGACTCAGGGTAGATTGTAATGAGCTAAGAGTAAATATCAGGAGTATGTGAACTTTGCTTTAAGAAAGAACAAACAACTCCCTTTCACGCACCAATTTTCCATATGCAGAAGTACTTCTAGAATAATTTCACTTATATTATACAGTGCTTGGCTGTGTGCCCATAACTGTAGCACTCTCTCCTCTATGCACACAATATTGAACCTGTGTTTTAAGGCTCCTATTAGTGTGTTAGGCAAATACAACTTGAAAAGTGATAGCTGAGTCTAGATACAATCAGAGTATCCTCAGAGACACCAATGAATGGCATTATGAACAAATTATTCCAAGGACAGCCCAGACCACCTGCACAGAGTATGATCCCCCACACAGTCGGTGAGGCCCTCTGACTTCAATTCACAATTTAAGGCAGTCTGCAGAGATCTGCCCATTGGCAAATTTGGTCTAGGGAATTCCTCATTTGAGGCTCTCCTCCCAGGCAATGTCTAGGTTGTGTCTAAGTTGTGTCAATTTGAGAGCCAAAGCTAACCTGGAAACCATACATGCCCACTGGACTTAATGACTATGAGTTCTGGGTATAATGTTAATATAAGGGACAGCTACAGTATTATATATTAGTATATTAGAATACAATAGTGTACATAGGTTTGGAAATATTTTATGAATACATGCAGGATTAATTTCCCCTGTGTATATATAAAAACAAAGTTCCTTTGAAGATAAGCTATTTTATATTATCTTAAATATATGAACAGGTGAATTATATATACACCATAATATCTATGAGTTTAAAGATGCCTTGAGTCTAGTGAATTAAACACTCACTATGCAGACACTTTATAACTCTATTATTTGTATTGCTTACTTATAATTATTGGTTTTTTTATATTTTCTTTAGAAAATAACTATCTAAATATTTCTGTCTTAAACACATATGCATTTTACATTTATTTGTACCATTTAAAATAGAATATTTTGAAATATTTTGCATTAGACATTAAAAGTACTTTACCTAATAATAAAGCCTCTTCAAAATGTTACTTAAACATGGGAAATATATTTAAGGATTTTGTTTTCATATATACATATACATGTTGTAGATCATGGATAAACAATTGAAGACAGTTAAGTCTAGTTAAGTTAATCTATGTCCAAAGCTTGCTTGGCAACAGTTTTTCAAAATAGATTTCATGATCATTTTGTGTCCTTCCACTGTCAAGGGCTTTCAAAACAGAGAATGAGAAGAACGCAAGAAAGACTGTTTATGATCAGAAAATGTACCAGGTCACCATAGAGTACTTCTAATTAAGCAAGCTAAAGCCTCTTCGGTTGCTTCAGAGAATCCAAGGTCCGGTCCCTGGGCAACCCTGGCGAGCACATGCAGGAAGTCAACTACTGTATGGAAACAAGGCTTGCTTAACCCAGGGAAACATAGTCTCACCCTTAATTTAGCCTATCTCAATAAAACTTCGCCTTGGAGACAGAACACTTTCTGAAGTTCCTTCATCAACCAGGAGAGTTTTCTTTATCTGGACAGCAGCTGCTTGGTGGCCACAGATTGATGTGTCTTTGCCATTTTTTTTTCCATTTGGTCACCATCAGGAATCTGACGAGTATCCACCTCTACCAGGGTTCAGGGAGTGTTTTTGAAATTTTAGTTGGTGACCTTTTAAGTCTTCCAGTCAAACCAGAGCTAAAGAAGTACTCCATGTAAATAAAACAGATGAAATAAAACACTGCCTTAAATATGTATTGAAAGTGTTGAATTTAGTTAAAATAATACTAGCAACTTAGAGGCATACTACAATTCTCTACATCACATTGAAGTATGTACAATATATATATAACAAAAACAGTATATATGATATATATATATATATATATATATATATATATATATATCTGATTTAAAATGACCGAAAGAAATGTTTTGTTTTTCAATTATGCCTGTTTTTTAGTCACATTTTTACTTTTCTAAGTAATAAGAAGAGGTACAAGATGTGGTAGAAATGAGCAGTCAGTTACATCCCTAGACTCACTCTTCTCTCCCTTCCTTACACTCACTTCATGCAGTGTCTTTAGATATTGATGCTCCCAACTATAGTCCTGGGATAAGTTACTAGCAAAGTGCTTGTGTATGTGTGTGTATGTGAATATGTGCCTGTTTGTGTGTGTGTGTGCGCGTGTGCGTGTGCGTGTGTGTGTGTGTGTGTGTGTTTGTGTGTGTGTGCTGTGTGTGCTAGTGCATGTATGTGAATATGTGCCTCTGTGTGTGTGTGTGTGTGTGTGTGTGTGTGTGTGTGTGTGTGTGTGTGTGTGTTGAGCAGATGTGCCTTCACACATTCCCAGGAAACATTTTTCCTTGCTAATGAAGGTAAGCTATATTTTTAGCAATCATATAACAGATGGGATGAAGTGTTTTATAGAGTAATTATTTGAGAGGGGCTGGGAGAACAGCAGAAAGACTGTGGTTTATTCTTTCCCTCATGAGTAAAGGACAATGGGAAACAAAAATACAAAAGCCAGAGTGAAAACATGTGAAGGGGTCATGAGAGGTAGTGGCTGGGGTTGTAGCCTACTCCAGGCAGACAGAGCACATTGCTAAGGAAAACAATAGTCTATTTTTTTGGCTAAATGTAAATAGCAGAAAAAGAAGGTTGGGACTGATTTTAAAAATAGTCATCTATGTCTGCTTCAGACACCCCACCCACCCCAGAAATACTCCCTTGAGTCTACTGTCCTGAGGAATTCGGTCCCTCCTAGAATCATGGTTTACATGCCAAGTCGCCTGTGCTCTGCTGCCATTCTTCCCTGCTCCTCTTGGTTTAAACCACTTTTTGAGAACCTAAAATATTAATAATAAATAATAATAATAATAATAATAATAATAATAATAATAATAATAATAATAAAGAAACAAGAGAGTCTGGATAAATTTCAGAATTCTTGGATGGGAAAAAATAGAAAGGTGGAATTGATTTACATGTGTCATGTATGGGGCTGGAGAGCTGGCTCAGAAGCTAACAGGGCTTGTTAGTTATCATGAGGATCCTAGACTGGTTCCTACCACCCATATTAGGTGGGTCACAATTGCCTGACATTCCAGCTCTAGAGGATCCAAGACCCTCTTCTGGTTTCCAGGAATACCTGTCCACATATGATGTACACTCACACAGACATACACTCATGCACAGAAAAAATATTTTATATATATATATATATATATATATATATATATATATATATAATAAAATCTTCCTAAAAATGTTACTATGTTCACCAAGGAGGGAAGAGTAAAATGTCACCATGAAATTTCAGCAGGAAGGAGGTGCAGAGAAGAGGGAGTGAGCAAGCCCATTTTGGTCAACAAGCTCAGGGCCACTGGTCTTCTCCATGGCACTGCTGTCTGCCTCTAGTCTTCGGTTTTCTAATGTACCTTGCATCCTCTCAGCCTGTGCTGAAAGAACCTATCCTCCCCTCTACCACTCCCCCCGTAATCCTTTATCGCATTCACTTCCTGGACATCTTTTATGTGTCGGGCACATTTCTAGGCATCAGGGTTGTATAGTTAAAAAGACAGGTAGCTACTATGATGGTCCTGTGTTCTATAAGGGTTGTGGGATTGCCACTGGATTCCTTAACTTTGACACTATTGTCATTTTGGCCTAGATAATTCTTCTTGTGGGGGCGTACTCTGTTTCATTGCAGGGTGTTGAGTAACATGCCAAGCCTCTACCAAGAGATTCTATTAGCACTTGGTGGTGGGCTGTAAGGCTTGTCCAAATTGGAAATTCTGGGTTTGGTAACAATAGTACCATACATAATTCCATATTTATTTTTGAATATTAAATAACAATTTTCCTATAAGGTGATAACTGTACCTATAAATATGGAAGACTTCCTCCACCACAGCATTTTCCACTTCTAGGACAATCACTAGTATGTACAAAGCATTTACATAAATTCCAGTTAACTATTTGACTGATTAAATCAATAGGCAAATAGTGATTTCCTTAAAATCAGTTATATATACTTGAGTTTCTACACTAACTGTTTTAGTGCATATATGTATGTGTGCTGTGCTGTGTGTATTTGTATGTGTGTATATTGTTGATGTGTGTATGTGTGTGTGCGTGTGTGTGTGTTCACATGTGTGGGTACACCTAGGGTTGCAGGTCTAGTTGGAGAACGAAGGTCAACATCGGGTTCTTTCCTCAGGAGCTATCTACCTTGTCTTCTGAGACAGAGCCTCTTACTAAAACCCGGAGTTTGCCAGTTCTGCTAGGACAACTGCCTTCTGAGCCTCAGCAAACCTCCTGTCTCTGCCTCCGGGAACAGGAAGTGCAGGGGACTACAAATGCATGCCACCATGTCTGGCTTTTTATGTGCTTGCTAGGGATTCAAACTAAGGTCCTCATTCCAATAGAGCAGGCACCAGAGATATTTTCCAGCCCCCATTAAGCTCTTTTTATTTGTCCTTTAGTATATCCAAAAATGTGCCAGTCCCTGGCATCTCTCCTTGCTATAAGCAAATGTCATGCTCTGCCTCACATCCTCACTTCCTATTCTAGCACCTAAAAGATAGATATCTCGTGAGAGGGTCAAATGGATATCAAGGGTTACCAGGACTAAGCATTTAACATGCATCACATGCATCCAGCTGGTTCAGATACTCTATCACCTCCTACTTCATTCTCACATGAAGCCTACACGTAAATAACATACAAAAAGGAAAGACTGGAATCCAGATATGCATGCTCACAGCACAACACGGTCTAATTTACTCTTTACATTGAGAGTTTGATTCAGAAACCCAAAGCATTATGGTTAGGATCAAGATAGGAAGCTCCAGGTTTGTCGATGAGAATTAGAAAGTGGGTGAAATGGTAAATGAAGAACAATACACCTTGTTTTTATATGAGAAGAATAGTATTTCAAATTAATACCTGGCTTCAAGTTGCCTATGAAGAAAAAAAACCAAATATTTTGTAGGTAAGATGTCCTGTTATCTACATATTATATGCAAATACTGCAAGTAAAATCCAACCTGGTCAAAATTCTTACTAAATTAGGCAGGTGGTGGTGGCACACACCGTTAATTTAGCACTTGGGAGACAGAGCCAGCTGGATCTCTGTGAGTTCGAGGCCAGCCTGGTCTACAGAGCGAAATCCAGGACAGGCACCAAAGCTACACAGAGAAACCCTTACAAAACGAAATTACAAAACGAAACAAAACAAACAAACAAACAAACCCCCAAAAAACAAAAACAAAAAAAAATTCTTACTAAATTAAATGTGCATTTTTAACAGCATTCTTACCACATAGTACTTTATTGGAGATAAACAGTGTTAAACAGAAATAGCTTTTTAATTCTAAGTCATTTATTCATTATGCCAATATACTTGCTTCAAGTTCTAAAATGATTTAGAATCCAGTATTCAATATATCATTAAAATTTCACCAATTACTGATAATTCATTTATGGTATTTTTATATAACATTATTCGCCATTAAATTTTCTTAGTGATTGCCTTTAAATTAATATATATCCATCACTCTTCATCCAGTCAATGTGGCAAAACTCCATCCTTCTGGCATTAGGTACAAAATCTCTGAGATGATTAGTGTTTGGGAAAGAAGTTCAAATTTGCCTTAATTACCCAGATCAAGATATCATCACAGAACTAATTATATTATGTTACATAGATAATACCTAGGAAAGACAGGACTACTAAGAGCTATTGGGTCGATACTCTCAGATCTAATCTTCAATGGCTTTGTATTGTTCTCACACTTATGGGTATTGAATTTCCTTAAAATGTAAGTCCTTAATTATATGGGACATTCAAATTACTATTGAATATTTGGCATGTATGTGTGTGGGAGTGGGGTGTTCACCTATGTATGTGGGTAAATGCCAGAGGTTGATGTTGGTCTTCTTTCTTAATCATTGTCCACCTTATTTTCCGAGACAGGGTATCCCGCTGATCCCAGAGCTCACCATTTGGCTGGAAGAGCTGGCCATAATGCATCAGGGATCAGCCTGTCTCCTCCCTCACAGTGCTGGAGTTACAGACCTGTGTTAACTGGCTATTGTTGCTCTTATCATTTTCAGTGCTATTGCTACTACATGGATGCTGGAGATCTGAACTCAAGTCCTCATGACCTCACAGCAAGCAATTTATAAGACCCCAAATCTATGAAAATTTTATTGCACCCCAAGGAGTGATCCTGTTTGGAAATATTTTAAACCTCCCATGAGAAATATATTTATGAAGTGAAATTCTTTTACCTTGACATCGCACCTGCAGCAGAGTGTTGATTTTATTATAATGAGTCATTGTTCTCCTTTTGTGAAAATAAAGTTTACTATAATCTACATTGATCAATTTATAAATGATTTTGTCCTCCAAATTTTCTCAGCTTGTATCTGCTTTAAGTATACCGGGGGGCAAATTCTCTGAGAGCTTTCTTCCATCAGAACGTGGTGCTGATACCACCTGGTTAACCAAGACTGGGTTTATGCAAATTCTTGGTTCCTGAGCTTTCAAAGGATCTGGAAAAGTTATCACTCACTCAGCACTTATATATGTAGGAAGTTAAACAAGTTGTCTCTCTAAAATTTGATCTCATTCAATATAAGATATAAATAACTGAGGTCAGAAACTTTTGTTATATTTACCTTTGAATAAGCAACACGTAGTGCTAACAAATTTGGTATTCAGTAAACATTTGTCAAGATTAGCAAATTTGACCATGAACTGATTTAACCAAACTGAGCTTAAACTATCCCTATTTGGGATCAAATTTAATTAGACTCAAGCATTGCATTATTTGCTACATATACCTCAAATTATTAAAATAAAAATAATAAATCTGAAATTGATTAAAATATAAATCAAAGCTCAATTCCAAGTAGATTTTGACCAAGACACAGAAGAAAGTATAATATGGACAATGAAAAGTGTGGGCACTCACAGCATACACCAAAATCTTTTAAGTTGCCTTAGCAAAATCATGGTGTAAATGATGTTTGGTTTTCTTCTCACGTTAAATTCAAACAAACTATTTTTGTTTTGTTGTTGTTGATGATGATTTTATTCATTAGGAAGGCAAATTAGAGGGATAACATGGATATTCTTCCAGTCTCCATGTTCCCTCCACTTATCTACATGTGTCCACAAAACATACACACCCATATGCTCGCTTTCTCTCTCTCTCACACACACTTTCTCTCTCACATACACACATACATACACACACACACACTCTCTCTCTCTCTCTTTCTCTCTCTCTCTCTCTCTCTCACACACACACACACACACACACACACATACACACACACACACACACACTATATTCATTAGAGATGTTTCTGGCTAAAACATATAGTAATTTGAGATTTTCAGAGAGATTTATGCATAAATGTTAATTTAATAAAAATTACTGAAATTTGCCTGAATAATGTCTGGCTAGTTAGAAAAGTAGAAGATTTGTGAACATACTCAAGCACATTTGAATACTACAAAATACCATTTTATTGGCATATGGATGTCTATTATGCATAGTAGTCTCTGTCTTTCCCACTGGCTGAAATACAGAATCGGAGAGTGGGGGTGGGGCGGGAGAGAGGGTACCAATCCCATCTTTATTGCATGCTTAATATATGCTTATGATCTCTTTATGTTGACTAAATTGTTCAAAGAATCAGTTTGCATTTTAAAACGAGGGGGGCGGGAAATTACTTGGCACAGGAAGTTTTCTTTGAACTAAACTTTAGAACTTATAATTAGTCCATACAATGAAAATAATTGGCTTGTACACAGGTATGTAGCTATGGATATGTAAACATATGGAGTGGATTTATGTTCAATGAATAATTCTATTTGCATGTTACAACTGATATATACTGAATTGTGTGTGTGTGTGTGTGTGTGTGTGTGTGTGTGTGTGTGTGTGTGTGTGTGTGTTTTCAAGACAGTATTTCTCTGTGTAGCCCTGGCTGTCCTGGAACCCACTCTATAGAATATTTAAAAAAAAAATGAAATGAAAGCCTTGTTCAGGCCTCCTTGGCCAGAGAGTTCAGTGGTTATTAGTTCATGCATTTAGTTCAGAAATAGAGAAACTGAGGTTTCAACAGGTTGGCTGACATGTTTGCAGCTGATCTATAAATCTATTTATGAATTCCATTTCAATTAAGTGAGGATTCTTGCTGGTGATTCCTTAAGTAGTAGTGTTATTTACAGCATCCCTTTCACTGAAAACACTGTCCTCTGACAAGTGTTTTCCAGAGTCCCCAGGTTTCTCAGATGCTAAGCCTTCTGTGGTGTTTGCTTTGTTCCTGTGCCCACTCCTCAAAGGCTTGCTCCAATGCAACTCCTTCTTAATGATGTCTTCTTTGGTCATCCCAGCTGGAAGTGATCTTTACCTCCTCTGATCCACGAGCGCAATTATCACATTCTGCCTTGTAACTCAATATGGCTTAGTGGAAACGCATGTGGGGATGGGTGCTGGGGTTCAGCTGAAAGGGGCTCAATTTTTGGCTTTGCTCCTCATAAGTAAAAAGACTTGGACATGTCAGTCAGCCTCCCTGTGATAGCATTGAAGATTAGTCAGACAGTCTTAATGAAATTGATGTGTGATCTTCTAGCAAGATGGTAACTGATTATGCTAACTGGATAGATAAATTTTGAATAAATATGGCATTCAATTACTAAATCTCTGTTAAACATCTTCAATATAGTGACTCTTGAACTGAAATTTTCTTAAATTTGAAAGCCACATACTCATTTATGTACCTATATTGTCTGTCTCTTGAACATCCATATGCATCAAACAAGAACCACAAATAGCACTGTGCTGTGTTTTACATTCTGTAGTACTGCCATAGCACCAAATAGCTGAAAGCTGAGTGAATGAACCTATGACTGCAAAACTCAAATTGATTATTATTCTTTTTGAAAATTTTATGTTCTAGTTGACAATGTTTAAATACTGGTTAATAACTAAGCACCAATAAGCTATTTTTATTATGATTAATCCATGTAGAAATTAAAAAGGACTTGTCTTCTAGACGAAATAAATTCATATCTTTTCACCAAGAAATATACGTTTGATTCATCATTATGCTGTGTATGAAATTGTATTAAATGAGATCAAGCTTTTATTAAAATGTTTATAATCTCAATATAAATAAACCCGAAACCTCGGCAAAAAGATTGCTCAATCCAGAGGAGAAAATGTGATTTCCACTATGAAGCACATTTTGTGTTTTTTTTTTTCTTTTCTTTTTCTTGGCTCAATCATCATAACCCTGCAATACCCAAAGCCATCTAATAACTATGGATGAATTACAAATGTCTGCCGCAGCATGGGCGAGGGCTATGCATATGTAAATGCTGCTACACTCAACCCTGTAACTGTAAAGCAGTACACTCAACATAGGCAGATTCATGCTTATGCTCGCTTTTATTTTCTAAAGGGTTAAAAGAATGCTCAAAGAATCTTTTGCTTTGTGACAAGGGTAATGTGAGGACCATCAAAACCCTGATTTATCATTGCTCCCCCCTCCTCTTTCTTTCCTGATGATATTTTTTTTAAGTGCTTATAATCTTCACTGGATAAGAAGAAGATATTCGAGGCCGAGAGCTGTGGAGATTCGGGGTTGGAGGGAGAAGGCTATTTTGAATCTTCTGACAGTGAGGTTTCCTTCACTAAGGAGCTCTCTGTGGGTTTCTGGCATTGTAAGTGTTTTGTCTGCTTGCAAGTGAGCAGCTGATGGATGGGGAAAGTGTTCATTGATTTGTAGTGCCTGCACCGCAGCCAACCAGCACTAGAATGAGGAGGCACCATCATGAATCTCTCAACTATGCATATTTATATGCAGCTGCTGAACTTCTAAACCTCTCGTGAATACAAAGTACTTGTGTGGCCACCAGTTCACACAATGCCGTCCTGCTGCATGCTCTGATTTAACTACTGTACGGAAGAATAGATTTGGGAGGGGGCCTCGGTGGGATATAGAAAAGAGAGGTAAGCTTGGAGGGGGGAACGACCCTTGCACAATTCCTTCTTCTTAGACAGCTCAGGAAATGAAATGACTGTGGGAACAAGCAGGGTACATTCTAATAAATGCTTTCCTTGCCTGAATCTCAAGTTCCAACATTGATTAATGGAAACAAAATCCTTTTAAAGATGGGCATTTTCTGTGAGCAAAGCTTTGGGACTACATGATAATGATGTGGTTAAAATATGCTGGCACCATTGAAATCATCATAGCAGTGAGCCGTGTGTATGAGAAAGTCCCTCCCCTGAGTAAATCACAGCATCAGGAGAGAAATAGATGAGACGGTATAATGGGGGGGGGTGAGGGCAGGAAAATATAAAGAATCGTTAATTTCATTGGGAAAAAATTAAGTAAAAGTGCAATATAGGAGGCTGTTAAGAAAATAGATGAAGGAGAGAGCGTTCATTTCACACTGGGAATGGGGCAGGAGGCGGGGTAATGAGGCAGTAAAGCTACAGAGTGAGAGTGGAGAACTGGAAATCGGAAGAAATGAAAAAGGACTGTAAGGAGGAGAATGAAATCAGGGGAAGGAAACAAAACAAACAACAAACAAACAAAAAATACCATTGGGGTAGGATAAATAAATCACTTTCACAGAACATATTCTTTACTTGAGAAAGATGCACTTTATGTCACACAAACTAAAAAATTTTATAAACGTGACCAAATTTAATCAGAATGTAGTTTTCAAGCAGAATGAATCTGTACATTTGGAGATTTTTGTACTAGATGATTAAATCATATTTTGTATTTAAAACATATAAAGATAAGAGAACTGGGTGGGGAAATGTTGGTGAAATTGAAATCATATTGAATGATCATCTATTTTGAAATAATTATTTTCGTTCCGAAAGTTCTGAAGTCCCAAGTCAGGTAAATGCTTTCAAACACAATAGTACCAAGGTCCTCCAAGGAAAGTTTATTTTGTTATGAGATTTTGGCTTGGCTCCAGCTGAAGTTGTCTCAAAGAAACATCAAATGAAAAGTAAAATTCTGTATCTAGGTAGAGACTGATTCCATTATCAAAAACAAGCTTTATATGGTTCCATGTAGACTTAAAGCATTCATCGAGACCAAATTGCAGCTGCTATTTTGACCAGAATGTGAAAAATAGCCTTCTTCCAAGTTCTTCCCTCTGAGATTTCAAGGCAGGGTGTCAAGCCTTCGCTCTCAAGGCTTAGGGAAATGGGTGGAGCCTTGAATGTTGGAAGGCCAGAACATAATCAATGTTGTCATTAGATTCCAGTCGTATTAAGCATGTCTAGATTTTTAAAACAATATACAAAACCTTAAATTTTATTAGGAAGTAATCTCTTCTGGCACACACACACACACACACACACACACACACACACACACACACACACTACACATACACACATACACACAAAAGCCTTACAGGAATGTTAGACTCTGGCCTAGCAATGTTCTCCCCCTAGTGGTGAGTCAGCAAAAAAGTGCCTTCAACAATGGAAACCTAATTTCTCCCTGTTTTTACTTCCCGGAATTGACACCTAAACATATAAAATGTAATGTGAACTTTTTTCATTGAAAAAAAATAGGAAAGGAATATTTTTCAGTTCTAACATGATGTTCTCCTATTTTTAAATTTAAAATAATTATATCTTTTAGCGCAGTAAACCCATTAATGTTCATTTACACATTGCTACAAGGAAGTTTCTGAATTTATATATAAGAACATGTTAAGTTGTTGTGCTTTACTCAGATGCCTTTCAGATTTTACTTTCCTTGTACTTATGGATTATTTCTGTAGACAGATTAAACTGAATGCTAAGGGGAGAAAAAGTTGACTGCCAGTGACTAGAACACATGTAGAATGGGATCCTCAGAGCTATTCCTATTTCTTATTTACAGGCCAAACCACAACATCCTTTCATCATTCTGCTGAAATACCTAAAACCCTGATTGCTGATGCCCTCATCCTACATATCAAGGAATAGAGGAAACTCGGAAGGATTTTGTTTTTATGGTTTATCACAACAACCAATGATCACTTATGAATGAAAGATACAGTAGCTTGTTTACCTGATGATCTGAGGTCAAATGTCTTCTGGGAAATTACTTGTGAAAATTCTGATTGTTATTTGCTTCTTATAAAAGTAGAGCCAACGTGAAATCTAGATTAACATTTAGATATCTAAAGCTGAGTTGGGATTTTTTCCCTATTGAACATGATGGTTCATGAAGGCTTTCAATGTTTTCAATTATTAGGTGAAGTTGATGGAGGAAAACTGATTTCAGACTATCTGGTTAATGAGGGTAAAAGAGTAATATGTCGAGAAATCATTCTGGGTAATTCAAAAGGCAACCAATTATTATTATACTTTCTACAGCTGCTTGGCATTAGGGAAGCTACAATATTTCTGAATCAAAGCTTCTTTGCATATCAACACAACCAGCAAGATCTAGTTCACTTCCATTTCCCAAACAGAAAATGGGCAATGTTTCCTCATTTTCACAACACTGGGGACCTTTGAGAATCTGAAAAAGGTCATGGACATGTTCCCCATTAAAATTCTCACATCCCACCATGATTCTCATATGATTTTAGGGTTTCATGAATTGCTTAAAAGTTGTTCATTGGCTTTTAAAGGGAGAAGAAAATATTGTACAAAGAGTTTTGGACACCCATCTACTGATTTGTTGATATCCATCAGACATAATTTATTTTGTTTCAATCAAGGCAAGAGACACAGAGTTGGTAACACCCAAATAAAAGCCATGTGGATGTCTTCTTAAATATCTTTTCAAATGAAGTTTCTGTGCTAGGTACTTTAGCATTGTAATTTATTATAAATTACTTAAGTTAAATTTAAAAAAAGTAGAAACCAGGACCACATCACTACATACTGAAGTCAATGGATCCTGCTTTCCCACAGTTCCTCTAGACAAGAAGAGCACACTGGAGATATAGTCATATGACTGGAAATGAACAGGAAGCATCAGTTTCACTGAAGTTTATATAAGATCTTTAATTTGTGTTGAAGTAATATACTTGGTTGATAATTCTACAATTGTGTAACTTGTTCATGTGTTACATATGGCATCAACTGCCAAGATAGTTATCACATCTCACCAGGTATAGTCTCATTAATTTCACAAGTGTAAAAATACTGAATGCAAACAAAACCATTACAACGTATTTTCAGTCACACTGGTCTCACAAGGTTGTAAGGATATTGCTCTAGTAGAGTCTACCTTCCTTGTGTTGAAAGACCAAAGAGTTGCCTTTGCGGATGTTATTGTGTTGTTATTGTGTGGATCTTTCTCTCCTCCTCTATCCTTATAGAGTCTTGTGTGTGTTGGAGGTGGGAGGCAGTACTGGGAACCAAATCAGAGCCTTGTGCATTCCAGGCAAAGGATCTACTATGGAGCTACACATCCTTCTCCATTTTGCATTCTATGAGTCCATCGAATGATTGAAGGAAATTGGCAATGGTTTAGCTTAACAAATGAAGTTGGAGAGATTGTTGGAAATGAGCATGAATTACGGAGAAGTTTTAATCTTGGACAAGTCATCTAATTTTTAGACGGATTTCTACATGTGCAAAATATCTGAGATAAAAGTAAAACTGATTTTTAAATTCCATAGAGTGTGTCATAACATTTCTAGTGAAAGTTAGCACTAGGTATATGTAGTGCTTGCCATGTCATTGTTCTTCAACATTGTTTTCAGGGATGAATCCAGAAAAGGGTAGACTCACCAAATCTTTCCTTTTCCATCATAGGACAACAAAATGAAATAAAACAACTAAAAATAAACATTAAACTAGACGTCCAGTACAGCCTGCTTACTTAAATCTAATATATTCACTAACTAAAAGAATACTTCAAAAATGATTCAAAATGCCATGTTTAGTTCCAAAGTTGCTTAAAATTGTGCTTAGTATTTTCTCGCCTGAATTGCATATTTTCAAAAAATAATAAGGAAAATAATTATTAATAGAGCTATAAATCAATTACAAATCAAAATAATAAGGACTGAAAGCAAAAGATTTTAAGAAGGTTATATGATAATATTACAACCACAGTGTACCTAGTTTCCTTAAGGTAGGATTTGATATCAGTGACCTTGGCAGAATCAATATTAGAATAAATCATTGTTTACAAATTGAATCTAGAAAGCATCTACTTTGTGCATTGTGACATATCCAAAACTCTGAAGTAAATACAACAGTGTTGTATATGTCACTGAAAGGCATCTACTGAAACAACAAAAAAAAATGTACTTGAATTAATGTTAAGTGAAATAATTTCCTTGATACTCCCTTAGTCTTAATCATAGTAAGAACTGTAACAAAAGAGTGGTCAGGCTCCAAAGGATTTTCAAATACAGAAATAACTCGTAACTTTCCCTTTGTTGAATATCAACATTCACTATGCATTACTTTCTTTCTATAATTTCTATGCTGAAGCAAAGTAGAAACTGACATGATTTGACTTTTTTCTCTCAATGAATTAAGGTACTTTCATTGCATAAAAACAATTATGCTGATATTTTTTCCACAGAATTGCCTCAGAAGATCCAGAATATTCACAGAGAGTCAGGAGACAGAAACATCATGGGATGATATAAAATGACTCACTGATAAACTCCAACTGTGCCCAGCTCAAGGGCAATAGTAATTTGGTCATTTTTCATATTTCTTTAATTCTCCCTACGTCTGCTTCACCCACAATAGCATACAGTGATGAATTCTAAAATTGGGGTCAAAATGGCTCTATATGTTTGTATATATTATTCAGGGAAGTAAGGGCTATATTTTTAACTGAAATTGAAAATTAGTTTTTCTGGGATAACTTTGCCTAGGAAATTAAGATGAATTTGAACTTCTTTTCCAGGATCTCATCATCTCAGAGATCCACACTGATGGCCTGAGGCAGAACACTCCCCAACACTGTCTCCACTTCACCACTGAGAAAATAAGACCCATACGTTAAGGCTCCCCTCACAGCTACACCAGAATAATTTGGAAGAAATGAAAGGCAATGTGCCATGTACGGACACAGAGCATCAATCTTCAAGAACATGTGAATAACCTCGGCATTACTAGACGGTATCCAGTTTGCAATCGGGGATGATAAATAATTCACTTAGTGCTGTCACAAAGAAAATACCAGCCCAAACCATACAAAGCTTGGAGTCACCTGTTCCCTTCCTTTGTGGAGAAAAGGAACAGGCTGCTGTCCTAATCAGTTTGTTCACTGAATAGATGAGCCTTTAGTTCAACAATTTTACAACCTGGTTCAGTGGAAACTGAGCTGGAGTCATTAGAAAAATGACTAAAACCCTGGAACAAAGACATCAGAATATTGTCCCAACCTGTGACTGTGGTGTGATACTAATACTTTCAAATTCTAGAAGCCATCAAACTACTAATGTTTGGTTTCTTTTCTCCACAAAGCATGTGTACAAAGATCTCAACTTCATGTGAGATCCATCTGAGAAACACAAATAAGAACGTTAACAAATACCACCTCACCTGCTGGGATGGCTGTTAATGAAACGACAACAGAGTCACAAATGCAGAGGATATCATACAGTATTTGTGGAGATGCATTAGTGTAGCCTTTATGGTCCTGGCAAAGTAAAAGCTAAAACTGCCATATAAAATACCTGTAACCTTTATAAGAAATGAAACCACCATATTGAAGAGATGCTCCTGTGCACGTTTATCACAACACTCACTATTCACAAAAGTCAACCTAGTTGTTGATCAATGAATAAATGTCAAAAGATATTATTGCATGTACACACACAAACACACACGTATATAGTATATATAATACATACAATATATATAATATGAAGTAGCTGTGGCTTGTTCTGTCTCTCTGATCTGCCAGCATTGACCCCAATAACTGGCCTCAGGTTTGATTTTATTAATTAGAACTTTTAAGATTCATGCTACATCTGGCACCCAACATTTGTGCTACAAATTCTTGAAAAAACTACTTGGCTATGGCCTTGGGGGGCCCAGCTCAGACCTGAGCTATACGTTGCCGGTTGTGGTGGCGCACACTGGTAGGATTTACTGAAGGAGGCAGAGGCAGGAGGATCCCAAGTTTGAGGCCGGCCTAGGAGGCTTGGGAGAAGCTTTGGCCTGGACTGAACCACAAACAGTGGTGGGACCATGGAGGCAAAAGCTGCTGCTCTGAGTTGCTGGTTCCTTCTCATCGTGTTGGTGACTGCAGTGATGCTGCTACCTGGAACAAAGGATTTACTTCTGCTGGTTCAGAGAAGAATTGCCAGGACCATCGAGTTACAAGAAAGCATTGACAAAAGTCAGTTTGAAAAAGTTTGGCAAGACAAATGGTGGGGAGAAATTGCTGTGAAGATTTTATCTTCTAAGGAAGAATGTTCATGGTTCCAAGAGACAGATATATATCAGACTGTGATTGCTCCAAACCACAGAGGAGGCATTAAAAAAAAAAGTCTTCAGGGAACTATGACCACACCTAACAGCAACTTTGAAACCTTCTGACCATACCTAACAGCAACTTTGAAATCTTCAAAAGGATGATGGTACTCCACAAAGATGATTCCACATGGACTATGATAAAGCCATTAAACCGATTAATACCATGGAAAAATTGACTTTGGACTACAAACTGTTCAGGACAATTTTGAGATGACTAGCTGAGATGATTCAGCCTGACAGACTACTTGAACAAGGACTTGAAACAAGCCCTGCACTTTCTCATTATGCAGCAGCTGGACAAATGATATAGGACTTGACAATTAACTCAAAAATTTTCTTTTCAAGATTCCCTAAAGATATCTTCACCCCTAGAAAGCAAAAAGAAAAAGAGAATAAGATATGAGATAGATCATTGAATCTACTCTGAGAAAAAAGATAAAGAAATAATAGGATAAATAGGTAGATCACTGAATCCACACTGAAGAAAAAGGGGAAGATATAAAAATGACAAAAGGTAGACTACTGAATGTATTATGAAAAGAAAAAAAGAGAGGATATGGATATGATAAGATAAAAAGGGAGATTATGGAATCTACTTTAAAAAGGAATTACTTGTTTTAAATAAGATAAGTAATGAAAAATTTTTGGTCTGAGTTTATCAGATGTTACTGGACTGGACATTGTTAATATGTATAATGGAGTTTTTATCTGAATCTGTCAAATGTTAATGGACTAGACATCGTTAATGTAATCTTGACTGTGTATATTGTATATACTTACTGGATATAATTTTTCTTGTATTAGTTATAAGCTTTTTAAAATTTTAGACAAAAAGAGAGGAAATGTGGTATTGTATTCCCCCAAATACTGTGCATGCTAATAAACTTATCTGGGGTCAGAGACAGAGCAGCCACAATATTAAACATAAAGGATAGGCAGTGGTAGCACACGCCTTTAATCCTAGCATTCCAGAGGCAGAAATCCATGTGTTCAAGGATACAGACAGGCATGGTGACTCATCACGCCTTTAATCCCAGAAAGCAAGCCTTTAATCCCAGGGAGTGGTGGTAGAAAGCAGAAAGGTATAGAAGGCATGAGGATCAGAAACTAGCGCATTTGGCTGGTTAAGCATTCAGGCTTCTAGCAACACAATTCAGCTGAGACCCATTCTGGATGAGGACTCAGAGGCCTCCAGTCTGAGGGGACAAGACCAGCTGAGGATCCAGCAAGGTGAGGTAGCTGTGGCTTGTTCTGTCTCTCTGATCTACCAGCATTGACCCCAATAACTGGCCTCAGGTTTGATTTTATTAATAAGAACTTTTAAGATTCATGCTACAATAATATATGAAGATCAGCAGCCCTTAGAAACAATGCAATCCTGCCATTTATCACAAAAATGGATGGAAATAGATATGTTAAGTTAGATAATGTATATTTAGAAATATAGATACTGAATACTCTATCTCAAGTGTGAGAGCCAGAATAAGTTGAACTCAACATAGAAGAGAAATAGTAATTACTAGAGGCTGATAGAAGGAAGGAGATGAGAGAGGTGGTGTAACAGCTACCATGATACATTTATTTGGGGAAATAATTTCCAGTGTTTAATAGCACAATGGAATGACTACATTTCACAATAACCCGTTATGTGCTTTATGAAGAACTACAAGAATGGACCACAATGGTTTCACACATGAATAAATAATGAGATAGACATATTAATTATTCTGAATTTATTAGAATTCAGTGTATGTATTGACATATGTTGTACCCTACATTGCAATTATGTGTTAATTAAAACAAAGGCATCATTTGGCAGGGATTCTTGAAAAACTCTTATATCAGCAGTTCTCTAATGCAGCTTTAGAACTTATTTATCTGGATCTCTTCTATTACCATTACTCTGCTAAAGGAATATAAGAATAAAATAATTCCTACTGACATATTTCTAAACCCATAGATCAGTGCCTCACTCATCTCTCATCAGACAAGCTTCTTATCGTAGATGAGAAATAACACAGAGACTCACAACTGGCTAATGTGTAGAGGGTAAGAGACTGTAGGGCATTGGTTATGAAATGGGATGTTATCATCGAACCTCACCCCCTTAAGCTCAGGGATCTATGTGGAAGAGGAGGCAGAAATAAAGAGGCAGAGGCGATAGATGACTCTTAGGGAACAGAATCCGCCAGACACAACAGGACTGATGCACCTATGAACTCACAGAGACTGTGGCAGCACACACAAGACCTGCATAAGCCAGACATTGTTGGAACACCGAGAGAGGGACACAGGGCTCTCATACCTAACCAAGAAGCTATTTACAATGGATAAAATTGCTGGGGAAGAGAAAAATCGATTTTCTACGATGAAGTGTCACTGGGTATATGAACCATACTCCAGGGTAGGCCCCATGCCCATGGGTAGTTTGCCAATACAAAATGAAGGCCATGCTTGTTTGGTTTTGTGGACCTTTTATTTCATTTTGTTTTGTTTTGACTTTTTTTTGTTTCATTGATTTTTTTGTATGTTTTGATATTTGTTTTTGTTTGTTTTTTAAGAGACAAAGTACATGAAGTTAAGTTCATAGGGAGGTAGGAGGAGTCAGGGGAGGGAAAATGTGATCAAAATATATCATAGAAAATTTTTATTTAATACATAAAAAGAAATGTATTACAGATTCCAATATTTAACCAAATACACACACCACTATCCTCAACCCAAAACTTCAACTTCTGAGACAGTAGCTAAAGAAATTCCCAACAATTGCAAAATATGCATAAACAAGGTGATCACTAGAGTATTGGTTTAAAGAATATTGAAAACAACTTAATGACTATGCACAGAAAAGTTGTGCAGCATATTATACAGATATAAAATATGGAGGAACAGAGACTAGGAAGATGAGTCAGGAAATAAAATGCTTGCCACATAAGCATGGAGACTTAAGCTTGGATCCCCAGCATCAGTGGAAAAAGTTAGGGAGAATCCTTGGCATTTTCTGGCATGCTAGTATAGCTGACTTGGTGAGCTCCAGGGTTAATGATCCTTATTCAAAAAAATTCGAGTAAGAGAGGAGAACATCTTACATCTGTACACACATACACACACACACACACACACACACACACACACACACACACACACACACACACACTATCTACTATGGTTTGCAGTTACCTGTTAAATAAAGAAAGCAAAGTACAAATGCAAGCCTGTAAGAGCTGCTTCTCTTGTGAAACAAAAAGGAGTATAAGAAAATGAGAAAATGAATGTATCTATCTGCTCATCTGTACAAGGGACACACACATACACACGAGAGAGAGAGAGAGAGAGAGAGAGAGAGAGAGAGAGAGAGAGAGAGAGAGAGAGAGAGAGAGAGAGAGAGAAACAGACACAGAGAGAGACAGAGACAGAGACAGAGAGAGGCTACCTAAAAGGAACACGAGAGAAAAGAGTGAAATGAAAAAATGGAATATGAAAGTAGAACAGTTAAGGGAATAAAAGTTGTATAACTTTTAAATAATGCTTCTAACCATACGATTTTTACATATTTCCCTAAACCAATAATAAACTAAAACCAGCATTCCCAGCACACATATGGTAGCTTACAACTAACGGTAACTCCAGATTCAGGGTCATCTAATGCCCTCTCTGGTTTCTATGGGTAATCCGTGCATGTGGTGCATAGACATGCATGCAGACAAAACACCTACATACACAATAATATGTGAAGTTGTATCTTTAAGTTTATGATTTTTATAGTTATACTATAACTAGTGCAAACTTTTACTTCTAGGGGCCACTAAATGTCAGGTGTGTGTAAAATCTCTGTGCTATTTGCACACTTTTCTCTAGGTCTAAAACTATTTGAATGCAATTTAGAAAAATAACAACCTATTATAATAGGGATTTTTACCTTGAGCTTAACAATATGTACCTTGCACATGATTCTAGAAGATTTGACTTAGCATATCACTCACCCTGGCCTCCAGGTTTCAGATATCCACTTATGCGTTCAATGTTCCTGTATAATGTAATTGAATAAGGTATCCTGTAGTTATGTTTCAATCTTAAAATTTGATTACATCAGAAAAACTGTGCAAGTATTTAGGACAAATATCGATGATCTTCATGTCTTGGAATATCCTATTCATACTACTCCGGATATTTTTATTTTTCATATTAGTAATTCCCAAAGAAATCCTGCTCTCCTATTGGTTTCTTCTTTGTTAGACTGCTGCTGCTGTTGTTATTATTATTCACTTTTAGTCAGAAACACAAGGTAACAGAAGCAGCACACAATGCTGTTTAGGATCTTATTTCAGTGTAAACAGATTCATTCATTTTTTTCTGAAAGACTAGCTTGATGCTAAAAACTCCGTCAGCCTTTCATAACCTGCCAACTGTGAAAAGCACAAGGGAAGGTTATGGAAACAAAGGAATGGATGAGACATCCTCCTGGCTGCAATGCAGCTTGAGGGCAGATGTGTACAGAAGTGGGACTTGAGTGTGAAAAGCATGACAGAGATGTATACCATCTCAGAAAAGAACGTTCAACTCTGCCTGTGCCTGGTAGAGAATGGAAAGGTAATGGAAAGTGGTGTCAGATTACTGTAAGTTACCATCTACAATATTTTTTAGGTGACCATGTAAAGAAAGAATTTTTTCATGCATATAAAACAATATGCACACACATAGAAGTATGAAAACTGAGTGATATAGCTGAATTTTTCCTGGCCCCACCCGGCTCTGGTGGCCCTGCGGTCCTGCAGCTGCTCAGACCCAAGCAAACACACAGAGGCTTACATGAATTAAAACTGCTCGGCCATTAGCTCAGGCTTACTACTAATTAGCTTACACTTAAATTAACCCATAATTCTTATTTACGTTTATCTACATGGCTTGGTACCTTGTCTCAGTTCTTTCTTCACATCTTGTGTCTGGCTGATGACTCCTGACTCAGCCCTTCCTCTTCCCAGAATTCTCCTAATCCTCCTATCCCACCTATACTTCCTGTGTGGCTACTGGCCAATCAGCATTTTATTTATTAACCAATCAGAGCAACACACATTCACAGCATACAGAACAACATCCCACAGCAGAGTGACAGTTTTTTTTTTTAATTTTATTTATTTATTTAAGATTTATTTTTATTTTATGTGTATTGGTGTCTCATCTGCATGTATGTCTGAGTGAGTGTGTCAGATCCCCTGGAACTGGAGTTACAGACAGTTGTGAGCTGCCATGTGGGTGCTGGGAATTGAACCTGGGTCCTCTGGAAGAGCAGCCAGTGCTCTTAACCACGGAACTCTCCAGCCCCTGGGTGAGAGTTTTATACCAAGTAAATTATACACTAAAAATGATGAACAGTGGCTTCAGTGTAGACAGAAATGGAAAAATTAATAATCAACGTATTTTTAATTACTTATCTTTTTCTGTAAGACCATAATCTATCTTTGAAAAAAATAAATACAGCCAGACATGACTGTGAATGCCTATCATAATAACAAGTAGGAGGCAGAGATGAGAAGATCAAATCCAGCCTGACAGAAATAAGATCTTGTCACAACTTCCTAAACAACTCAAAGAAAGCTTCTAAATACTGCAAGGATTATTATAGAACTTTTCTCATAACTCAGAGACAATTAAGTAAAGACTCACTCTTGCCTTTGTAGTCTAATTTTATTCCTTAAAATTGGACCCTGGAGCGATATACTTCAGAAAATGTCCCTACCCTGAGGTTGTCTGAGTGTGAAGGGGCACATCCAAAATGAAAGAACATTACTAAAAAGTATTTTCTCAAAGGACACCTCCCCACATGTATCTCACATCTGCATTTCTTTCCACAGAACAGGAAGGAGTTTTTGAGTTTATTTATAGTGTGGAGCAAGTCATGGGAATGCTGAATGAGTCTCCCAAGACTACTCCCTATTTGCCAAACTAGAAGAGAGTCTCAGTTTAATGGGTAGTTGTAAGGCTGGCTGAATTTTTTGTAGACTTGCTCTTGACTCATCATTACTTCTGGGGCATACAGCACATAAACCATGATTGCTCAAATTCTAAGTTACAATTTTTCATTCATTTGCTCAACTGTTGATATTACACACCAAAACAAATTTTACAAGAAAATATACATAGCTATTTGTGGGTATCAACAATAATTTATATACAAATATTAAATATTTAGTATGAAATTATTTGGGGGAAGATGGAATTCAGTTGGCATGAGTTAAATACATGAGGCCATGATCACTTATTGCAAAAGTGATTCTGAGCAGTTCTTCATCTGAACAGAACACACAAAGTAACACATAAGTAAACAAAAATGGTAAAATATCACTTCCAGAATCAATGGCCATGCTTAAGGTACTAATACCACAGTTTCTCTTAGTATTCTTCATATTACTTTCCTTCCTAACTTGAAATAGCCTGAGTTTAAATTTCATCTTCTTTCTTGCAAGTCCAACATGCTGAGGATTTGTTTATCAATATATACACATAAAATAATCTTCAGTTTTGATACGGTTTGAGATGAATTCCCATTTGAATATCATCTTTATACTCATAAGAATTGAAAGACTTCTAGAAATACAGATTGAGGTGATTATGTATATCAGGTTGTGAAATCAGGTTAGACTCTGTGGTTGTTGACAAAAAAGAACTTAATCTATTTTTTTTAAGATCATAAAAGCCTAAAAGCAGATTGTGAGAGAAAGGCCTCATTAGATCATCTCACCTAAAACTGAATAAACTTTATTGATTTTTTTAAGGCAAAATTTCTAGTGGACTTGATCCAAAACTCAATCTCTGTGGCAATTTATTCAAAATGTATTTACCTAACTGAAATAAAAAAGTTTCAATGAAAAAATATTAAAAGCGAGATTTTATATATATATAAAATGCCTCAAGGCATTTTTTTTCTCCAGTGGCACCTTGCTTATCATCTGTTACCACAGATCTTGTCCCAAGAAGAGACATCTGCCTCTAGTCCATGCTAATGACAATCTCTAGTCTGGAAGGGGAAAAATGGAAGTAGTCACCATTTCTTAATAAAAAAGAATCACTTGTAGAGGGGAGACCATAGAGAAGATGTGGAGATGATACAGAATGTAGCTGGGGATGTGATGTCAATTTGGAAACATCAAATACTTTTTTCTTGAAAGACTTCACAATACAGGACAAGTAGAAAAGAATATGTAAAAATGCAACCAAGCAAAGAAGCAAATAAAACAAAAACCAAAAGTGTATTTTTTCCACTCTCATAAGGAATATCTAACAAACTGCTATGCCTGATGTGAGCTATCTAAATGGAATCTTAGATGTCAGCCACCAATTACACAGTAATGTTTGCTACATGGCGGTCGGTCACTGTTGCAAATTCTTCATTGCCATCTTGCCTAAGATTTCCTGGAAGTTTCAGACACTGTGACTAGAATTCACTTTAAAATCTCCAATTCCAAATCTAAGTACTTTTGGAAACTTTGAAAAAATTTAAGGTTTGTTGCTAATTCATCTTGAGGAAAAAGACAGTTCTGTTATTTATTTATTTTTTTTATTTTTATTTAAATATTCATATATGTTAATGAAGAAATAGTGATATATTTGGTTATAAGCTATTACCTTGGACTCTGCTGGCCATAGTTTTACTACATAATGTATTTACAACCACTCTGCTACATTCATCAAATTCACAAGATTCTAAATTCTGGGATGCACTAGGGACCCAAGACTTTCTCACTGATACACAAAGCAATTCATTCACTTGCCAAAAGTGTCAGTAACAATAGGAATTAAAAGCAGGATTCCGTTAGGTATAGAAAGTGAGAAACAAAAATTTTGATGACAAAAACAGGATGAACACAATGTAGGTACCGATATGATGCACGAAGAGAAACAAGTGGTTTCTCACATCTAAATGTGATCACATAGAAAGAAAGGAAGCAGGAAGAGGCTCTGAGGGTGCTGTAGGGGAACTTTTAACTGTGTGGCAAGATCTGATTATTCAGGTAAGAGTCATGAATATGTCTTAGAAAACTAGAGCTACGATCTTTGTATACGTGTACCCACCTCTTGAGTGCTGTGATTACAGGAGGCGCCATGTCTGCCTGAAGTTATGTGGGCTCTTGGATCCAAACTCTGTTCATCCCACTTGGAACACAAGTGCTCTACTCACTGAGCCATGTCCCTGGCCCATGACCTCAATTTTCTAAAGAACAGTCATGCAAATGGGATAGAATATGCAGCATAGTGGAAGACATGAACAGAAACTTGGAAATCATTTTGGAATTTACTACCATATTTTATCTGCAAGACTTAAGTTGTGCCAGATATATAATGCAATGGCTAGCTGCATGGAAAATCAGCTTAAGAGCAGAAATTTGGTTTCTGGATAAGTCAGAGTTTACTTGTAAATGTAGGTGGCAGTTGGTTATGATTTTGATTGAGAAGATAGCATACAGATGTTCTTAGAAGTCAAACAGGTGGATATTTGCTCCCTTAAAAAAATCAGGTAATACCCATATTTTCTGCCAGGCTTTCTAATCTATGTTTTCTTTAGTCAATAATTCTGGGTATCTTTATTGTAATTTTAGCCCTCTACCCTACCCAACCACTTCATGACCAAATTAACTTTTTGAGAAAGTTGTTTTTCATTTATTTATTTATTTTAGTTAATTTGTATCTAATACTTGTCCTTGCTTAGATCTTGAAAACAAGATTTTAAAAATATCATGTTAAGGCTGACCTTTTTGTAAGAAAGTAATTGAATATTCAAGTGTCTGCAAAGCAATAAATCCTACATTGGAAATTTATAAATTGCCTTAGATTAGGTATTGAACCCTCCACTGACAGATGCTCATAGTAAGGGATTGTCTCTTGTTTTTAAAATTATTTATTGGATTTACTGTATAGTAATTAGATTAAAAATAACAACTGAGAGCATGGTCCCATTTTTGGAGACAGCATCCACACAACTCATTGAATATGGAGAGGTCGAGCTGATGCCTATATATAAATCTCACCCCATGGTATAGTGTCTTTGGAATGGGAAGGTACTCTGCAGATTACCAAAAGAAAATGTAAACACAAACCCATCCACAAAATCCTTGACCTACAATCAGCCCTGAGGGCAATGGTAGCACAAAGATTATAGGAGTAGCCTATAGTAGTCTTATTTCATTTAAAGCCAACTTAGCAAGATGGAACCCATAACTGACATTTCTTGGGAGACAAAGAAACAGAGACTAGATAGCCAAGAGACCCAGGACAAAACCAAATACCACAAATACAGACTCACAGCCAGGCATTACATAGAAAGAGAGACCTTAGAACACAAAGCTCTAAATGGGATGTCTCCATCATATCCCTCCCCTCAGAGCTAAAAAATCCCCACAGAAGAGGAGGCAGAAAGAGTGTGGGAACCAGAGAGGATGGAGGACACCAGGACAACAAGGCTCTCTAAATAGGCTAAGCAAGGCTCATCTGAACTCACAGAGCTTGGAGCAGCAAAATAGAGCCTGCATGGGTCTGCACCGGGTCCTCTGTGTATATAGTTATAGTTTTCAGTTTAGTGTTTTATGGGACTCCTGAATGTGGGAACCAATGGGCCTCTGATTCTTGTGTCTTCTGTTGGGGTTCTGTTCCTTTTGTTCATTTACCTTGTCCAACTTTGATGTGATGGTATTTGTGTTATCTTACTATTTTGTTATCTTTTGTTGTTATCTTTTAGAATCCTGTTCTTTTCTAATAAGAGACAGAAGGTGAGTGGATCTGGATGGGAGGGGAGATGGGGAGGAACTGGAACATGTAGAGGGAGAGGAGGAATCTGGAGGGCCCTGCAACAGGCCTGAGCATGGCAAATATGGCTCCAGCAGGTTTTGCCCTTTCTCCCTCCCTCTTCCTTGCTAAATTGTTAGATTACATTCCTAAAGCTAGCCCCCAAAGTCTAGTCCCTTATTTGGCCACTTCCTCATGCACGATTAAAACTCCAAGGTCTAACTATCAAAACATCAAGGTCCAGCAATCAAAATTCATTATTCATTATTACACTGGCTAACCTGACCAATCAGGACATACCAACTCATCTTAGCACATACTTCCCAATTTTCTCCTCAAAAACCACTTTGGGCAGAGACACCTGTTTGCTGTCTTTATCTGATCCAGAGGTAGCACTCCCACCTGCCTCTCCTGAATAAGAAATCTCCTTTGTGTTGAGAATTTGGTGTTTGGGTGTGTATTCTGTGCCAAATGAGGTCCCTTACAGAACCTGAAATCAGAATATATTTTATGAGAAAGACAACCTATTTTTAATAACAAGGGGAAATAAAATTGAAATAAAAATAACAAGATATTCTTCTAGAGGGGTTATTTTTGTTAAATTTTGAAATTTACCAAAAATGGAAATTCAAAGGGATTTTTATAAAGTCACACTACACACCCTATTCAAATTTCTTTAAATTGACCTTGACGCTCCATATCTAAATAGCTGAGTAAAGGTAAAAGATTTCCCCGCATATACATATCCTTACCTGTACATCAAGCCTGTAATTAAGTTAAATGCTGATTTCCTTTCCAGACTTTAACAATCACATGCCTTTCACTGGCCATTCTTTTCTCCTTATTTACCAAACAATCACATTAGTAATGGTGGGAGGAAGATTAGTTGTGAATACCAGGCAACCTTTTGATGCTAAACAAAATAACCAGTTATACTAGAAAAGAAAGCCAAGTGAGTGACTGACTTCAGGAGGCAACAGGGCATCTGAGAATGCACATTTAACTCTTTTGGAAATTAGAATGCTGAGGCACATGAAACTTGTTTGTCTGTTTGTTTGTTTTTTAATGTGAATTACTTTTTCTTACATGAGAATGATTTTTTTCTTTTTTCTTTTTTTTTTTTTTTTTTGGTTTTTCAAGACAGGGTTTTTCAGTGTAGTTTTGGTGCCTGTCCTGGATCTCACTCTGTAGACCAGGCTGGTCTTGAACTCACAGAGATCCGCCTGGCTCTGCCTCCCTCCAAGTGTTGGGATTAAAGGCATGCGCCACCACCATTTGGCCATGAGAAGGAATTTAATGCTGAAATTCTGACCTACTTCAATTAATGTACTTACGGTACATTATGGCTGTGGGATGTCCTGTATCCTGTGAATATATGTTGCTATGATTAATCGATAAATAAAACACTGATTGGCCAGTAGCCAGACAGGAAGTATAGGCAGGACTAAGAGATAGAAGAATGCTGGGAAGTGGAAGCCTGAGGCAGAGAGATGCTGACAGCCGCCAGAATGAGAAGCAGATGTTAAGATACCAGTAAGCCATGAGCCACATGGCAACTTACAGATTAATAGAAATGGGTTAATTTAAGGTAGAAGAACTAGATAACAAGAAGCCTGCCATGGCTATACAGTTTATAAGTAATATAAGCATCTGAGTGATTATTTTATAAGTAGGCTGTGGGACTGTGGCGGCTTGGCGGGACCTGGAGAGAAACTCACCAGCTACAATGGTCCCTTGAAGAAATAGTTCAAAAGGAAATTAAAAATGGTGGATGAGACGGGGAAAATATGAAGTTGATTTTTGCAAAAACATGAAAAACCAAGTTCAAGATCTGATTGATTAGTCAGTAGTTGATCTCACTTCAGTTTTCATTCAAACAATGTTCTACAAGACCCAAGGAAAATTAACAAGAAGCAGTGCTAAATTCTAGAATTATTTTAAAAATTATCCTTGCTTTTAAATTATTAGTTTACTAGGTTTTGATACCCACACTAATAATTTATTAGGGAGATAATTTAATCATCATTCCCTTAGCTTCTCCCGCACCCCTATGTACATATTGGTTACCAATTAATGTGATTTTGATAAAATTTTTTTGATGTTAGTTAAGCAGCTTAGTGCTAAAGTGTCATACATAAATCCAAGGGCAACAACCATCAGTGCCAGAATCATAGTGCTGTGAACTACTGGGTCCTCAGTAAGTTAAGGAGGACAAAACTTTAGTACTAGAAATCTGTTCCTTTAATACACTAGTAACAAGGTTATCCAAAGTAGACTATGCCACTTCGTTATGCCACTGCTTATAACACTTACATGAAGATTTTTAAACATTAAAAATATTTAATGGTAAAATAAAATATGTAGGATACATCCATCTGACTAAAGAAATATCAAAATGCAACTTCTCATTTTAAATGAAGATACAACTGATACCATTTCCACAAATATTTAAAGAAGTAGCTAAGCACATATATACAAAATTATTTTTCCCCATAATAATGAGATCTAACACTTGGTAGGCCACTCACTGTTCTATTATTGAACTTCATGCATGGCTCTGAAATCATTATCTTTTGAGAGCCAAATATTAGGACATGATACAAGTCATAAAGATAAAACACATGTTGGGTATGTTTTAGAACTCAGTTATTAGTTATTAAACTGTGTGATGAACTAATTTCTTAAGTTCTTGGTAACAATTTTCATTCTTTTATTGATGAGATATAGATATGATGTTTCCAGGTTACCACATACTTTAATTCCCATAAATTATCATTTTCTTTAATTGATAATACTACAAAGTGAAACTCAATGTGCTTTTTGTGAATATTAATTTTCAGATATTATTAATTTACAGTATAATTGAAACATTTAAAGACCAGAGATCCAGAAGTAGCTACAAGAAAATCTTAGTTTGCAAGGGAATGGGCCATAACAATAGGATAAAGCCCAGTCAGATATGCAGAGTAGGATGGTTAACCAACACTGTCAAATTGACAGGATTAGAATCTCCTAGACTGTACCTATGAGAGCATTTCCAAAGATGTTTTACTGAGAGAAGACTCACTCTAAATATGGGTGACATCATCACATTGACTAGGATCTCAGACTGAATAAAGGAGAAGGTCAGATCAGCACCAATCTTCATCTCTCTTTTTTAGATGGCAGAGATAATGTGACTAGCTCTCTGATGATGCAACTACCACAACTTCCCAGTCACTATGGATTGTATCTGTCCTCTCAAATCATGACTCAAAGTAAATCCTTTCTTCCTCAAGTAGCCTTCCATAAGGATTTTGTTACAATGGAAGAATAGTAACTAATAGATACTCATTTTATTAGGATTATTTAGACAGTCCTAATCATTTATTAAATTCAAGATTTAGTAGTTGATCATCTATCACATCCCATGCCTCATCCTGCAAGAGTAATAAGAATCAAGTGTGAGATACATTCTTTAAGCAGCTGTTGAAGACAACGTCTATTCATGATTTCTTGATTTCAGTAATAACTTCCAAGATAGTAATGAAAAGCATGTTTTCTTTAAAAAATGTTCAAAAAGATCTGTGTTGGTTTGTTTTTCCCTTTTAAGTAAAGAACATTGCTGTTGTTGTTTTTAAGTAAAGAACACTGTTTTTATTTAGCCTTTTATTTGTTTGTTTGTTTGTTTGTTTGCTTTTGAAGCTGAGGGCCAAACCCAGGGCCTTGCGCCTGCTAGGCAAGTGCTCTAACACTGAGCTAAATCCCCAACCCTGCCTTTTATCTTTTTAAAGATACATTTTTTCACTTTTCATTTGTATGTGTGAATGCCTGAATATGTACCCCACAAGTGTGTTCAGTGCCCATGGAAGCCAGAACAGGGCACCAGCCCCTCTAGAACTGGTGTTACAGGTGGAGTGCCATGTGCTTGGTGGAAACTGAACCCCAAGTTCTACAATTTCTCATAACTGCTAAACCATCTCTCAAGACCTAAGAATGTTAATTTTAAAAACCTATTTGCTTGGTTAACTTCACTGAGCCTATTCCCAGTGCTGGTTAATTACTGTTCAACATTGCATATTCACATATGTACTTTTAACAAGAATATAGAAATGTATATTCACTACATGATGGTGGTTGAGAACTGCTTAGTAGTTCTAATTGTAGGTTGTTTGAATCTACCAGGAAGGATCTAGGGATCGTATGCTTTGTGGCCATTCCATGACTAATTTTCTTTTCCTTTCCGGACTCATTTACCTAGTAGTAGTTATTTCATATGCATCAGAAAAAAGAATCAGAGATAGGCTAATTTTTAACATTTCCCTTTAAGATATTTTTGTTTCACTAGTAATCAAATTAAATGAAGCTAAACCACAGAGGGTTGAATAGATACTGATGACTGACTACATTCTTTTGCATTGTTTTATTTGTTTGTTTGTTTGGGTAGGGTTTTGAGACCAGATCTCTCTACATGGCCCTGGTGTCCTGAAACTCATTATGTATGCTAGGCTAGCCTTGGGAGGCAGCTGTGCATTGGTGCCAGGTCCTGGGCTCGTTGCATGAGTTGGCTGTTTGAATCCTGGGACTTATGCAGGGACACTTGGCTCGGTCTGGGAGGGGGGAATGGACCTGCCTGGACTGAGTCTACCAGGTCAACCCCGGTCCTCGGGGGAGACCTTGATCTGGAGGAGGTGGGAATGGGGGGTGGGCTGGGGGGAGGGGTGGGCGAGAGGGGGAGAACAGGGGATTCTGTGGCTATTATGTTGAACTGAATGGTGTTATAAAATAATAATAATAATAATAATAATAAAAAAACCAAAAAAAAAAAAAAAAAAAAAAAAAAGCTTGCACCACCACACATGGCTTCTGCATTACATTTTTAATACATTTCAACTTAGTTATCTATCACAGTGGCATATTATTTTACATCTATGAGCACCACGGATTTAAAATAAATAGTTCTACAGGGCAAGAGAACAATAGTCTGTATATGGCAATTTTCCTAGTGGATCTTGAAAACTGGTATGTTCATATCAGACATCTAAGTCAAAATTATCACATAACTTTCCACAAGTTAAGGAAAATCAAATACAGATCATATGTGCTTTTCCTCTTAAAACAAAAGCCACTTAAAGTATATTCATCATTACGATTTTATGAAGGCATTTATTAGAAATGACATTTTCTATGTACTTCAAACATGTAATTAGTTAAATTACTTGTGCCTCTCATTATACAATTATTCACAACAAAAGAATTATGTACTTTGATACTTTGTTGTGCATTATAAATATAAATTCATTTTCTCTTACCAAAAAAGGCAATATGTATAAAATGACCATCTACTAATACATTTTTAAATCAAACAAATGAATTGAAAAATATTATTTTATAATATAAATGTCAATGATTTCAAATAAAATTATCAACAAAAATTCAGGTGGACTGTTTGTCTCCATAGAAATCTTTGCAAGGTCATAAAGATAATCTTAAGATTAAGACCTTTAGAAAAATTCCAAGGCATAAAATATTTGCCAGGAATTAAATTTGGCTCAGTGAAACTATATCATCCATATCTATATCTAGAACTATCTAATCTGTATCTATATATGTCTTTGTTTCTATATCTGTCTCTGTCTCTGTATCTTTACCTATGTATGTTGATATTTTACCTGTAACTCTGCTAGAATGGTATTTTCATGAATTATACTTGATTTTCCAGGATCATGATTGTTTTTATAGTAGTTGTATGGAGAGTAAAAAAAAATCTAAAGCCAAAAACCAACAATAAAAATATCCCGTATGTTTAAAATTAAAAAAAAATAAGAAGTTGACAACTAGTACAATGTCTTTAAAACAAAAAAGTTTAAACATTACAGGAATGAAAGCTGGCTTGGTAGCTAATGTGTTAAAAGTAATTAAACACTTTTGGTAAAATGCTATTGCTTTCTTCATGAAGAAATTAATATAACACTTGTTGGGAACATGAAGGACCTTGTACCCACAGATCTCCCAGGAAACCACGAATGTTATTCATGCAGGGGTGTCTCCTCAAAGGAGGACATATCTGTTCTTCCATCTAGAATGCTGAAAAATTGAGGTGATTAAGAGCCTAGTGATTTATTTCATATGTTGGGCCAAGTCATCTCAAGCTCCCACAACCAGGACTGGAGGTGGCCAGTAGTCTAAATGACCTTTCCATTACTTGTATAACCAGGGGCTTCTCCAAGCTTCCACAACCAGGACTGGAGGGTAGCTAATAGCCCAAATGACTTCTATATTATCTATGTGACCAGGACCATGTCAGATCCTTCCTTAGACCCTTAAGCTAGTACAGGTAGCTTATCTTCAAAACTCATCTTCTTGGAAGAAATGATATATATCCTGAGTTAAGTTTTGATGTAATTTTCCTTCCTTATGCACTGGTGATTGTATTATATCAGGAAACTTTTTTTTTAAAATTATACCTCCTTAAATATGCTGGTAATAAACCACTTGGCACCAGACTCCTGAAGTTTGATCCAGCCTAAGTCAGGCTGAACAGAGTTTTCATTCTCACCCCTTTGAGGATCACTTCCCTGGCTGCCATGAAACCTGCAGGGACCCTCTCAGACACTGACATGACTAACAAAGGATGATTAAGTGGAAGCACCTAAAAATGTCCTTGGTGGCTCATTCTTACAATCCTATCACTTAGGAGGCTGAGGCCTATCCCATTGCTGTACATTTGAGGTGAATGTGTGCTCCAGAATGAATTCTACGAAAGAACTACATAGAGAGACTTTGCCTCGGACAGAAAAAAGTCCTGTGCATATATGCAGACTTCAACACTATATGTGTGTGTGTACATATATGTGCATGTGTGTAAGTAATTCTACAACAGTCTTCTCCCTGATCATTATTTCTGATTAATTCAAAGTAAATGAATATTAATATTTTCTTTAAAATCAGCCTTTTCTCTAAGGTGGTCTCTTCTGTTGTCTAATCTAATCTGTGAACCTGACCCTTAACACAGTGTGATGAGAGGAATGCCAGGCTTTGTCATGATTATCAAAGACCAACTGATGCAGATGACATCCCGAGTCAGAGAGAACAGAACTCCAAGTCAATTATAGCTGTTCTAGGCCAAATATGCACCACATCACATGTGACAAACCAGTATTTTTTTTTCTAAAATGTCCAGGTTAACTTGCTTATCCAGAAGCCTTCAGGCATTGTACAGGCTTAAAAATGTACTTAATAACTAAGAAAAAAATTACATGGAGAAAAAGCTTTGCGAAAGTTGGCCTTCTCTTCCTATTAGGAACACACGTCTAATTAGGCAGAAGCACAGCAGTGGAATTCAGCATGTCCCTTGTATGTCTGGATTGTGACCAGGCCATCTATGAAATCATTTGAACGAGGACATGCTGCCAGCTGGTGTCAGAAATAGAACCATTATCAGGCATTGTATAGCTGTCAAAAATAATAACAAGGTTTAATTCTCCTTGACCTTGGCCAAAAGCGAGCTGGTTATTTAAATGGATGAATACCAGAACGTGGTTTTCTTGTTTATAGATGATAAGTAATGTCTTTAGCATGCAATTCCGAGGAAAATCACAAAAGGAAAATTGCTTACCAAGTACTATTAATCAACTTCCAGAAGATATCAATAATATATAGAGTAGTAAACACAAATAAAATCAGTTTTCTTTAAAAAGTATTTAAAAAAAGACTACTTCACCTTTGATTTCATGTAATGGCTTCTAATATTTACCAAGTTGTAATTCATTGCAAAACAAAAGGAAAAACAACAACAACAACAAAATAATAAAACAGTTCTAGAGTTGATGAGAAACATTGTCCACGTAATTGCTTAGTCTGTTTTAGCTTTAGATATAAGTTATTTCACTGTTTGGGGCAGGGGATGTTGCTGTACTCCATCTGCTGTTAATCTGTGTACTACATGAAAGACCCTTGCAAACTATATTCTGATATATGACATTAATATTACTTATTTCATTGAGGTGGTTGCTTATTAGCAATTTTGACTAATACCCAGATGGCAGCCCTATATTATTTATCAACATGGACAAAGTAGTAAATAAATATATAAACTAGCACTTGAAGAGAGTACTCAATAGAGGCTAGTAAGTAAACAATAGGTGAATTGGATAAAGGCATATATATAATTCAATATTGCTTTTTCTTCAATCAGCATTGTAAAAAAATAATATTTCTACTTTCTCAGTAATGTAAATCACATTCAATTTGAACAGAGTCACATGACCTGATGAACTGTCCAAAATAGTATACAAGTTAGTAAACAAAGTTTCTCTAAACCTATTCCCATAGCTTTCAAATAAGTATTTATCTCTACAGTCAAAACTCTATATTTTGGGGCTGGAGAGAGGGCTCAGTGATTAGGCAGTACCATTGCTTCAGCACAGGACCTACGTTCAGTTCTGAGCTCCCACGTAAGGAGGCTCCTAACCACCAGTACAACTCTGGCTCCGGGGGATGCAATGCCTCCTGGCCTCTGTGAGTATTTGCATTCAAGTTCACATACAAACACGAAACAGAGAGTATTAGGTCTTATATTTTGTTCTTATCAGATATGAAATTATGGGGTTACATATACTAAGGATTATTCTAAATTATATCATGTCAAAAACATCGAACTAATTATTTGACTTAGAACAGATCAGGAATTCGTAAGCTGAAAAACGAAATTGATCAAGTTAAAAAAAAGAGTATTTTTACTAACTTATAACTATGTTTCCATACACATAATAAATAATTACAGTAAGGAATAATGATTTAGGTTTTATTATTTCAAGAATAATGATAAGGGCTGGAGAGAAGACTCGGTGGTTAAGAGGACCTGGTTTCAATTCCTATAACACACATGGTAGCTCACCACCATCTGTATGTTACTTTAGTTCTCAAAGACCTGACACCTTCTTCTGGTCTTCAGGAGCACTAGGAACACACATGATACATAGACATGCACACACGCAGAACACCCATACAAATTAAATAACAACAACAATAAAAATAATAAAGAACATTTAAGTATTATCAACACACATTTATTCACGTTTCTAGAAAATATTTCCTACAATAACCCAAGAACACAGTATTGTATCCACTCTGTATTGTTCAAACATGCACAAATTATAGTCAGCACAAAATTAAAAAGCAAGTCTTAAAAAAAAAAAACTCTGGAATAGTAAAAGAGCTTCAGGAAGTATCTCCATCCCCATCCGCAAATTGTACTACAAAGCAATCATAATCAAAACAGTATGGTATTGCCAGAAAAGCAGACACATAGATCAATGGAATCAAATTGAAGACTCCCAAATAAGTCCATGCACTATGGACACCTGATCTTTGAAATACAAAGCCAGAAATAAAAACTGGAAAAAATACAGCATTTTCAACAAATGATGCTGTCCAAACTGGTTGGCGCATGTAGAACAATTCAAGTAGATCCATACTTAATCACCCAGTACAAAATTCAACTCCAAGTGGATCAAAGACCACAGTATAAGGCCAGATACACTGAAACTGATACAAGAGAAAGTGGGAAATGAATAGTCTTGAACTCACTGGTGGGGAAAAAGCCTTTCTGAACTGAACACTGATAGCACAGGCACTAAGAACAGTTACTGTGTCATCATGAACCTGAAAGGCTTTTGTGTGGCAAAAGACACTGTTATTTGAACAAAGTAACTTGCTACAGAATAGGAAAAGGGTTTTACCAAATACACACCAAAGGGCTAATATCCTATGTATACAATGAACTAAAAAACCTGGGTATCTATAAAACAAATAACCCAATTAAAAATGGGGTACAGATTTAAACAGAGAATATTCAATAGAGGAAACTCAAATGGCCTAGGAACACTTAAAAGAAATGTTCAACATCCTTAGTCATCAGGGAACTGTCAATCAAAACTACTTTGAGACTTCATCTTACACCAGTCAGAATGTAAGATCACTCAAACAAGTGACAGCTCATCCTGGTGTAGCCGTGGAGTAAAGGGAACACTTGCCCATTGCTGGTGAGAGTGTAAACTTGTACAGCTCACCATGAAAATTGATTTTGCTGTTCTCAGGAAGCTGAGAGTGAATCTGCCTTAAGATCCAGCTACCACACTCTTGGGCATATATCCAAAGGACACTTCATCCTACCATAGAGACACCTGCTTAGCCATGTTCATTGGTGCTCTCGTCATAACAGCCAGAAATTAGAAATAACTTAGATGTCTATTAACAGATCAATGGATAAACAAAATCTCATATGTTTACAGAATAGAAAGTTACTCAGCAGTTAAAAAAGACTGAAATTATGAAATTGGAAAGTAAATGGATGGAGCTGAAAAAATATCATACTGAGTAAGGTAACCTAGACACAGAAAGACGGAAATGGTATGTATTCCTCTATATGTGGATATTAGCTGTTGAGTCATTGATAAGCAAGCTACAAGCTATATTACTGTAGAGGTTAGGTATAGACCTAGGGAGGAGGGACAGACCTCCTTAGAAAAAGAAAACAGAAGAGATAATTGTGGATGTATGGGAGGGGGACCAGAAATGGAAGCTCAAACTGGGAGGGGGAGGGGAGAGAAATGTGGAGGAGCTAATATGGAGAGGCACAAATAAAACTAAGGGCCATATGCCAGGTTTCATAGGGAAACCTAACACAATAGAAACTTCCTGAAATATATACACATGTGAAGCTGATCTCAATGAAGTTGCCAAGTAATGGAGAAGACAGAGTCCAGGTTTGACATGTTTTATCACCAAATGATGCTTCCAGTCCTGGGAATGGGTTATATCTAACCCATTGTTGGCCAAAGGAATGTACAAACAATCCAGGCTGTTGCCAAGTCTATTGGTTCCTCTCCACAAACTGAGAGCAAAGCCTTGTAGCTGACATATCCTTGAACATGGAGAAGTTTATCTGGGGCTTGTCTAGGGTCTTCAGTCATACAAACTAATGTTCATGGGACTGGAAAGTGCCTACCTGCAAGATGCACTGTTATAATAATGGCACAAAGTTTGGGGGAGTAACCAACCAATATCTGATTTGAGTCAAGGCCTGTTTCATGAGATGGAACCCATACCCGAAACTAGAGAGGCCAAGGACCTAGGGAAAAATCAAATACTACTGTTATGCTAAAGGAAGGTAGAAATAAAATAAACTCATAAGAACATTCTGCCACAACCATGACTACAGTAGATAGGAAAAAGTACAGAGATCCACAGCCAATCAATGTGGAGGGAGTGAGAGACCTTGGAACACTCAGCCACAAATGTGATGTCCTCATCAAATCTCTTCCCCCAAGGTTCAGGGAACTATGTGGAAGGGGAGACAGAAAGAGTGTAAGCACCAGAGAGGATGCACACCACCGAGGAAACAAGGCCTTCCAGATGGAAAAGGGTTAATGCATGACTGGAGCAGTGTGGAAATGTCTTGCCTGGATTTGCACCAGATGAGATCCTAGAGCTGAGAGGAGCAATGGATACATGACCCTGTCTCTAGCCCACAATCCTCTCTCCAATAAATAGGGACTTGCAAATGGAAAATTAATTTTTTCCAGAGGTGTCTCACTGCAGAAACAAACCACTCTTAAGGGTAGGTCCCATGCCTGGCAGGAGATGACCCACACAAAAATGAACTCAATGGCATCTTTGGAGGTTCATTATCTCATAAGGTTTTTTTCAGAACATTTTTTTTTCTTTACCTTACAGGTCCTTTGTGTATTTATTATAGCTTCCAATTTTATGTGTTTATGAGACTCTTGTGAGTATGAACCTGTGTTTGTAAGTCTCTATGTATTTTCTATGCTTTTTCTTTGGCTCTTTTTTTTTTTAGTCCCATGGGACACGTATCTCTCATCCACTATTTTTGACATAATTCTTTTTTTTAATTTTATAATTTAATTTAATTTTACATATCAGCCACGGATTCCCTTGTTCTCCCCCCTACACCCCCCCAACACCTTCCCCCCAGCCCACCCCCCATTCCCATCTCCTCCAGGGCAAAGATTCCCCTGGGGGTTGAGTTCAACCTGGTAGATTCAGTCCAGGCAGGTCCAGTCCCCTCCTCCCAGACTGAGCCAAGTGTCCCTGTATAAGCCTCAGGTTCCAAACAGCCAGCTCATGCACTGAGGACAGGTCCTGGTCCCAGGGCCTGGATGCCTTTCAAACAGATCAAGCTAATCAACTGTCTCACTTATCCAGAGGGCCTGATCCAGTTGGGGGCTCCTCAGCTATTGGTTCATAGTTCATGTGTTTCCAATTATTTGGCTATTTCTCCCTGTGCTTTTTCCAATCTTGGTCTCAACAATTCTTGCTCATACAAACCCTCCTCTTTCTCACCAACTGGACTCCTGGATCTCCACCTGGGGCCTGGCCGTGGATCTCTGTGTCTTTCTTGGGGTCCTGTTTTCTAGGTAGCCTCCCTGGCTTTTTGTTTTTCTGTATTGTCCCATTCTGATTTGTTTGTTTTTCTTTGATCTTATTTTGATTTATTTTATTCTATTATTATTTCTTAGATGTCTATATGTTTTCTAAGGAGAGACGGGAAGGGTATGGACTTGGAAGAGAAAGAAAGGAGGGAGAAACTGGGAGATGTTGGGAGGGCAAAATGATAATCAGAATATATTTTATGAGGAAAGAAATCTAATTTCAATACAAGAAAAAAGCAAGCTTTAGGTGCTGTGCTGTGACTAAACAATTTAATTTTCATATTTCGTCTATTAAAGAGAGTATGTGACTACTACATCTTTTGTTACTGAGCCTATATTGTTAAAATTATCTTCAAATGATAAATCTAATAACCCAAGTCTGTTAACACAGTAGAGTGAATCAATAAATTATTCCACAATATGACAAGAAGTACTACAAAGCAATGAAACAGACCACCCTAGTGATACATGTAACTCAGGAAAAATAAGAGGCAATTTTGTATTTAAATCTTTATTTTTATTAATAATTCTTCTACTTGTCAAATAAGGTGATTTCCTCTTCAACCATATTACTATGCTGCTAATCTTCAAGGAGAAGAAACATCCAAATATTTCCTAGCTGTTTTGTACAGGAGTTTAGGGCACAGTGCCTCATTCAAGGAAGGAACAGGATACTGAAATGAGGATCTGTGGGAAAGGCCTGTTATACAGGTACCTAAGTGACAAGCATGATCCCAAAGGCCATTTCCACTACTTGGCAGTCATCATTTCTCCTGCATAAAATAAGGAGCTGGGGAAATACCACTGGATGGCCATGGCTTCTTAAGGACTCAACTAGGTGAGAGCTAGAAAAGAGACTTTGACCAAAATGTCCTATGTCCGTCAAGTTCTTTTAAATTATGACATCCAGTCATCGTGGCATAAACAATACAAATGCCACAAGCAATTTTAAGACACATTTTACATCTACACCTTTATTTACATTTTAGTTTGGTCTTATCAGTAGCAATTATAAACCCAGATTTTAAAACATTTGCCCACTATTAAAAGTTGAGGTTTCATTTTTTATAAGTGTGCAATGTGGCCAAGTTCAGAATTTGAAAGAGTAAATAGGTACCAGAGCAGTTAAGTACTTCATACAGGGATCTGAGTATTTCTTTTTCTGTGATATGCCATAATAAGGAGGTACACTGGATGATATAGATGGTTATGATGGGAACAAACTACCTCTCCATATACTTCTTCTGTAGTAATAATGGATGATTGCAAATCACAGTAGTGCAATTTCTTGAGAAATATTTCCAACTATTATACTATTATTCCTAGCTCTCATTATTTTAAACCATTGATGTGTAAAGGAACCACACCTTAAAAATGCAAACGCAGCATGTTGATATTATCATAGTTTATTTGCAGAAAAAGTGTCTGTGACTAAAGTTGATTTGTCACTGACAATTGCTTAACTTAGAACAAAGCAAAATATACATTAGAAAACCTGTTATATGAATGATCAGTATTTCCTAGTATTCTCTACTGGTGGCTCATTTTCCTACACTTAGAACTTTTAATAGTCAGGTGTGGGGGGAGAAGAAGGAAGAAGAAGAGGAGACAAAGGAAGAGAGGGGAAAGGGAAGGAGGATTAGAAGGTTAGAAGAAGGTTAGGGACAGAGAGAGAGAGAGAGAGAGAGAGAGAGAGAGAGAGAGAGAGAGAGAGAGAGAGAGAGAGAGATCAGAGAGTTGTAGTCTAGGTCCATGATCAGTAAATATGAAGTATAACATGTAATAAAATAAGCTAGAAAAACTGGCATCCCTACATCAATGTTTACTAGGAATACAACTCAGAGAAAGCTAATTAAGTATTTTGTGCTTCCTATCTATACAATGAGGCATTATTGTAATCATCTCTGCTATGCCTGGTCGTTTGCAGGACTGACATGAAATATTGGAGGCATGCTGTCATGAGTCTGACCTAGGGCATCTGGGACTAGAATGTATAGTACTTTCAAGGTCAGGAGTCACTCGAAAGAATGTTGTAGATAGAACAGATAAAGGATTCCATAATCACACTCATAAGCAGAGAGCCAGCCCTGCAATTATTTCTCGGGTCAAATTTTTAAAATTCTTCTCAAAATGCTCCTAGAAAAAACAATTACTTTTGTAATACTGGAGAATTGATTGTGAACATTATTTGGGTCTGAATATCATAAAGGTCCTAAAATCTCCCCAGCCTTTCACATCCTTCCTTTAAACCATAGTAATGCCTTCCCATAGATTTCTAGGGAAAAAAAAAAGACTATTTTCAGTTGCATAGAAAAATCTGTTTCAAGTCCAGGATTCGTAGTAAGGGACATGCATTTTATAAAATTTAATAATATTAGTAACAATATCTTATTGCCATAGGACACACTGGCAACTTCAAGTAAAATGGGGGATTGAAGGAAAGTGTTCATACTTTTAGAAAAATGGGTTGATAGTTGCAGTGTTTTTTTAGAAAAATGGGTTGATGGTTGCAGTGTTTGGATAAATACATCACTGAAAAGGCTCACTGTATAAAAATGGTCACAGGCACAGCAGGACCTTGTATGTGTTGTCCCCAGTATGGAATCATAATATCACTAGGACATGTGCTTCAATGGTTTGTGCGTTCCTGTCCCTTCCCCTTATCCTCCTTGCTCTCTGGTCATGAAGTGAGAGAAAATTTCTTCATCCTATACACTCTGGCACTCGTGTGCTGCCTCACCACAGGCTCAAGTCAATTAATCAATTTATTGTGGAGAGAAATCTTTAAAAACATGAGCAAAACATCATTACTTTTTCTCTTCATAATTTCATTACCTCAGGTAATTTGCCATAGTCACAGAGCGAACACCATGTTCATTGCTTGGGATATTATCTGCACAAATAATTTACCTTTCTCCTTCTCTGCCTCTTATTGTCTGTCTCTGTCTCATGCCTCATGTGGATGCTGTGTATACGTGTGCATATTCATGTGATGGCCAGATGTGGATATCCAGTGTCTTCCTCAATGGCTCACCTTATTTGTGCAGATAAGGTTTCTCACTGAACCTGCACCTCACATTCAGGCAATGCTGGCAGGCTAACAGCCCTCGTGGTCCTCCCGTTTCTACCTTCCCAGCACTGCGATTACAGATGTGAGCTGCCAGGTTCGGGTTCTTATGAGGGTGCTGAAGATGGAAAGCCCAGCCTCATACTTATGCAGCAAGTGCTACTGACTGAGCTTTCTTCCAAGCCCCTAGAATTCCATTTTGTAAAGAACTTGTTTGGATCTTTCTCTTGATGTTTTCCTTAACATTGGTCAAAGAAAAAAAAATAAAGGTATTTCTCCATTTTATGAACATGGATATACACTTTTTCCCCCCAACAATATGTAGGTAGCTTTCACTGATTTTATGGATTATATTATGCAATTGTATATGGGCATTCATTACATCTACACAAGAAGGAGACTTGTGCTCTTAAATGTGCTCTGTGTGCTGCTCAATTATAATTGCCGACTCTGTGATGATTCTGCTACCACCTAGATGGCAATAGTTTCTGGTCCACATCCGCATTAAGTCCCATCATTTACTATCATGCACTCAACCCAGAAATGAAAAATAAAAACCAATTTTAAAACCATTAAAAAATATAGTGACCTTAAAGCGTATTATAATTTAGCTCATTTCTGCAAAATTCAGGTTAAAGAAAAGCAGCTGTGAATTTGCACATCTGGAAATCACTTTTCATTGCACTTCTCTCAAGTGAGGAAGGAAAAGGTCTACCTGCAGCAATGGTCGGCTCTCTAGCCATTCTATACATCATTTTTTCCGGGGCCATGTTAGTCATCTACACTTTTACATGTTTTAGTTACTCAAATTTGATTTTGAGTAGGTTTTAAAGGCAAGTTGTAAGAAATTTTATCACTTCCTGATTTATATCTAAGAGCAAAGAACACATTTCATGGTTAAATAGTAAATTCTAAAAACCATTATATTTATATTGGAGTATTTACATATAGAAAATTAAAACAAATTCCAGATATAAGGTGACCTGACAGTTTATAGTTTGTTGAAGATCTATTTGTTCATTTAATCAGTCCTAGGTTTGGACTGGATCAGTCATATTAAACTACTGATTACTAAAATCGATTACTGCCTTCTAGTAACAAATACGGTTTCTAAATTAAACATGTTGGCATATCACTATGTCAATAGAAAAATGTTATCATTTCTACAAACATTATGAACTGATTATCACTGTCTCGTCTGTCAAAATTACCAATCATTCCTTGTTTCTATATTATTACTAATTCACTTCCTGACAAGTGAAGATGTTTTAGAAATACTCAAATCACACATCAGTAAAGATTTTCTATGCACCAACCTCTCTGAATGTCAAGTTCCCAGAATATATCAACTACAATTTTCTATCGATTAAAAAGAATTCTCTGGAGTGAATATTTATGAATGAACCCCAGGAATGAAAAGAAGCATGGTTAAGTTAGAATTCCAAAGGGCATGCCAAGAAATATGCACATAATGTACAGACTTGCTGTATGAGCAGAAAATTCACACCACACTGAGATAACTATGCTCCACAAAGAATGTAACTGAAATATATAATGAGTATATTTTATCATTGGAGATGCCCTGAATTCATGAGGCCCTGGGCTCAATACCCAGTACTACAAAACAAAACAAACAAACAAACAAAAATCTCTTCAAAGACCAATTGACTCATATGTTAAGTAGAAGCTGAACAAAGTGAATGTTAAATTTGACACCATATACATTGACATACACTGTTTTGGACAAAACACAGGTTATTAATTCACAAGTCAACAAGCATGTTCTGTCATTTTCAGTAATGTGACCTTCTGTGCACAGCTAGCTGTCCACTCTTTAGGAAGATGCCCAGGTAAAGACAAAGTGAAAAAGCTAATTATATTTGTTAAGGCAGAGTTTGCTTCAACATTATACTGGTATGTCCAATGTACTGAGCCAACCTACCCCAACCTATGATATTGAAAACCACCACACACAAAGAATAGTGCATTTGCTGTGGAAAACCTAAGCATGGAGGCCGATATAACAGAATGCATGTGTTCTGCAATAACTCTGCTTACTCTGTAGACATAACTGAGATTTAATGTTGAGGGGGTCTGAAGCAAGGCCAGGATTTAAACAGGGAGATGGTTGCAGAGGCCCAGAACTGTAACAACATGGACCCCACAGCCTGGACCACCATTTCCCATTTACCAGCACGGCTTTCTTAGAGCTTCCTGTATCTCTCTCTCTCTAGTTAGTAGTTTACTGAGGAATAGCATGTTGCAAATACCTGCCATAAACTTCACCTATATTTTCTATTAAAATTTGAAAACTCAAGTCAAGTTCACATTCCTCAAACTTATACAGATGTTTAAACAAGATCATCATTGCTATCAAAATCTCAAGGATGAAATTGGTAGAAAAGTCTAAGAAAAATCATCTGAAAATATTTCAGGTACTCTTTTGTCCCGTACAGATGTTGACTTCTTGTCATCAAAAGAAAAGGAACTTGAGACAACTGGTTGGCCTGAAGGTATTTTGAAGGACAGATATTGTATAATAGTTGTAACAACGTGGAACACTGATGGGTTAGCAAACATTTCCACTTAAAGGAAATGATAGCATTCTAGAATCTCCAAATATTAATAACTTAAACAATGGGTAATAATCACATGTGAAGCCTTGCTCCACAAACATGCCATTGATCATAATGCATGCAAAACAACTCGGTGCATGAGAGTATCCAAAGAACTAGATTGGATGGACTCTTGCATGCTAAATTGTGTGTTGGCTAATACCCAGCAAGAAAGCCAATTTTAAAACAAAATATAAACTAGTATGGAATAGAATCAAACATAGGGCGAGGCAAGATGTCTCACCAGACAGTTCACAGGACAGATGTGTCAGAGCATGGGCAACAGAGCAGGGTGACAACACATTAGAGCATACAAACAAAAACAACCTACAACTTTGAAAAGTTCTTACTTTTTTTTTAGAAAAATGTTCAGCCTAGAAAAAAAAAAGAACTTTGGCTGACCTGTTATCTGGATTTTTGAGAGAAGATTATAGAGCTGCACATAATTCATCTTTGTTTAACCATATAATAGGCCCTATTGCTTGTAAACCCAACTCAATGCGTTAAAAAGATATCAAATGGCAATATTTAGTTAACAATAACTTAAGAATTAAATTCGTAAGAGAAAATGGTAACAACTGCAGATCAACCCTTCTTTTACTTGAAAAAGACTTAAAATCAGAGGACATAGTTCTGTGTTCTTAATATTAAATTTCAATGAAAACATTTAAAAATGATTTGGCTATAAAGTTTGTAATTATATTTTGGTTATTCGGAAATACATTAGATATCTACCAAAAGAAAAAGTGTTACAGTTACATCTGAAATCTGAAAATCCATCACAGGCAGCAACCAGCTTATTAGTGTTTCAAGATTTATTGTACAAATAACTGGCAAAATAGTGCCATAAAATGTTGCATAAAATGTACGGCCTTTTTTTCAGGATATCCTTTCTCCAATGCAAGGAAGGCCGATGTCTTCACATGCATTTCTTATCTACTTTTGCTATTCCAATCCCAAATCCTCTTGCCTGTAACTAATCTTTTCTGACTGAGGTCACTGAGGTGGTGCCAAGACTCGATAATGCCATTCAGTCTACTGTAGCGATGTGCTTATCTCATTACTGGAATGTAGACCATTCAGACCAACGCACTTCATGGCAATGATGAAATGTTCACCTAAAATGCCCTATTGTTAATGTTTCTCTCACACTGAAAATTGTAGATAAAAATGTGTCCACGTGTGCATTCCAATAAAGAATAAAAGTTGGCAGTTAATTATTCGATGTCTCTTTTAAGGGGGGGGAATAATTTTATGTGCTTGTTGTATGATTGAAACAAACAAAAGCCTTTCTTACTAAAATGGGTAAAAGGCCATCCTTTACAAAAACAATTACAAGTTGATTTTATTTCTCTGAAGTTTCTACATTGTGAAGTACGATTGGACTTAAGTCTGTCCAAAAGAATGAACAAATAATTAAACCTTTTCAAGACATTAGTTTCAAATATAGTAACTGCAAACTATACAGAAATATTTTTATTTTCAAAGTGATTGTATCTCTAGATACTCTTTGTAAAATGTTAATAATGATAGTTGATGATTGTGTCTGAAAGCCTACACAATAGACATACTCAGCTAACAGCTCATTGGCACAGCAAACGAAAGTAAATGTTTAACTTCTGCAGTGAGATATATAATTCAAATTGCTCTCAATGCTTACTTATTTCTCCTGTAACTCAAAAATATTTGCCAATAGTCAAGTATGTGATTTTCTGCCTTCTGAACTTAAACACTAATATATCTATCTGCGTGCCTTAAGACTTCTATCTCTGAATATATTTGCGTTGTTATGGTCCTTATTTAACAGTAACAAAAATCTTTGCAACTGTCAGTCAAGATATATCTCAGCAAATTTTAGAAAATAGTCTACATATTTCAGATACTTAGCAAAATTATGTTAATAAAAATAAAATGAGAGTTAAAATCAGGAAAACAAAAAATAAAGGGGTTTTTAGAGCGAACCAAACAATGTAGTGCTATTTTTCTCTGCATCTGGTTAATAGTAGTAAATCTAATGATTGTTTTAATAAAAAATTGACATATTTAATAGCAATTTCTTATTAAAGAAGTGCCACATTAAGTATTGTTTCAGCTATGAACTCACAGACCAAGGGAACTAATCCAGATAAATTTGTAGGACTCATAATTTCCATGAATCTTATTGTTGACTGATATGATCATTTCATACACCCTAACCCTCAGTTCAACTAACAGTAACATGTTAACATGTATACAAAGTCATCAATCACAATGCAAAAATTCAAACTAACTATCCAGAGGTAATCAGATTCTAAAAATCAAGTTTAACCTCAGTTTGTTGTACAATCCAAATGAACAATGTGCTACATTGTGTCAAGAGAAAACTGGCAGAGTTATAAGTGTGTGGTAAGCATAGCAATTAAGGTAGTTCTAATTTCGTGTTCCTAATTCATAGTTCTAATATTACGAACTGATAATTCTTTTAATTCTCATTGATATAGTAAGCAGAACATACAAGTGTAACTTAGATCTAACTTATGCATTAAATTACTTTAACCCAGGAGGCAAAATCATGTTTTATGGTGATGACACGGGATGTCTTTAAAACAGCAGAGACACTGAGATCCCTCTGCTTTACTTTAAAGTGCTTTGCAGACTCAGTGCTTTTAATGTTTTAAGATATTGCTTAAAATCACTGACAAAATCTAAAATTGTTACTGTCTAGTAACTAGACTATTTCATTGCAACTTATGAATGTAAACCATAAAACCTTATCGTATAGAATTCCATACCGGCTCCTGTGACAATTCAGGTGTAAAAAAGTCAGATTTAACTGCTCAAAAAAGTGTATGTGTGTTTGAGCTTCCCACACTCTTTCACGAAAATTCAGCCTTTATCTTACAGGAAAGCAATTAAATGCAATGATTTCATCATTCAGACATGTGTACATACCAAACATTTCGATGAAAAAGTTTGTTAAAAGCATCAAGGTATCACCTAATCTTTTAAAATATGTAGCAAATATTAACAACAACAGATCCCAAACACCAAGGCATTTTTGACATACACAAAGACCCCACTTAAATCAATGTTGAACTAACTGTATGCACAAAACTTCTAGAAAACTATTACTTACTGTTAACTGTTACAGAGAAGAACAGGTTCATGAATTCATCTGTTATTTGTCCCAACGGGCTTTGAAGAATCTCTCCATAGTGTATTCTGCCCAGTGAGATGCTCACCCATACTCTGGTGTGCTGAAGGAAGAAAAAAAAGTCCTTAAATTTTCTTATTTCAGATTCTTCTTATTCTATCGCTGCTTAGGTGGCAACAGGCGAAGACTCCCCAGCGACAATATGAGAAAAAAACTGAGGTTTATTTCATATTTACTGTACAAAGTCATTTTTGACATGCCTATACAACTGGTTGTGGCGGCTTTCAAACATGATTTCTAATAAAAAAAAAAAAATCGCTCCAGGTTCTCTGAGAGAGAGAAAGCTCGCCGCTGGGAAGTTGATTTTGGCACTTGGCCAAAATCATGTGCAAAGGGGGCCTCATTAAGGATTCATGGCAGCCTTCAGCACTCTCAAAAAATGTGACCCAACAGGATAAATCAGCGGCTAAAATTAAAAAGTAAGAGACAAAGACAACTTACTTAATATTCCTTCCAAAGCAACGTTCAACTTTTTAAAATTCTTTTTTGGTAATCAAACCCATGTTAGTGTAACCGAATACACTGGCTCGTCTCCTAAGGTTCACACAATTTCTCTTTAAAACTTGTCAATTTCCCTTCTTAAAAAACGTTTTCTTTCTCTGTCACTTTGCAAAGACTTCGCTCTGTAATCAAACCATATCTGTTGCGACCGGTTCAACAACAGAACGCCAAACGTGGAACCACAGACTATAGCCTCCCGATTTTAGTTTTAAATCACAGATCAAAAATAAGCAAACAATCTTCAGTCCATTTCAACTTCCACAGAAGTGAGCATGCACCCTTTAAACTTGCATCCTTTGTATGGGCCAATTTCACTGCCAAACTTTGCCCCCCAAAGTAGATCTGACCCGGGAACCTTACCTAGATGTCTTCTGGCTTTTCTGTAGATCAAAAAGTTTCCTGCCTAAGCACACAGATACTCTTTCACACACCATAGCGGCCCTTTTATGAATCCCACACTGTAACAGTCTGCCTTCCACACTAGTTGAGAGCCCAGTGCGTCAGCTCTCAAGATAAAATGCACGGCTAACACACAATTAGTGGGAGAGGTTGTCTCCAGGAGAATTTATCTTATAACGAAAGAAGCAGAAACAGCTATTTTCCCCCTTTTTCTTCTTTTTTTTTTTTTTTTGAAATAGCAAAGAGGGTGCGGTCAGATGTTAGGGTTTTGCCTGAGAAAAGGGCCCTACACAGCACTAGGACCCACTAAATACTAGCAGAGCAGCCTGGGAAGGGAGCCAACGGAAGGACTTTGTTTGACCCAGCTGCCAATCTCCCCCGAAGCCGTGCGCCAGACTAAACACTCACACTATTTTAACTCAAATCAGGCTACAGCAGCTGTTTGCTTTCCGGCTCTGAGCTCGGCACCCACATGGCCTGTGTAGTTCACCCGCGAGCTTTGTGAGCTGCCTTGCTGAAATCTGTTCCGGGGTGGGATTTATCAGTGGAAAGAAAAATTTAACCCTGCTCTTTATGGTTAACACGGAGTGCTTGTTTCCCAGCTTTTGCTCTGGTCACTGGAAGGTGATTTTATAGTTTTTGAAAACAAGAGTGATAATTTTACATCCAAGGGAGAGATTTGGGATTTGAAGGTAAGAATTCTGAATCTTCTTTTAAAGTTTTCTAGTGTGTTGAAATTAACAGTAAAATGCAGCAATAACAGAGCTCTGTACTGAAACTCTAGGAACAAGGCTGGTGTCCACTCATCCCAAGCCAACATCTTCCACCAAACAAGATGGAGAATTGGGATTATACTAGGACTTAACAATGTCTCCTCAGTGGTCTCCTCCACTTCTAGAAAGTTCCTTCAGAAGCAAAAATGAAGTAAAATAAAGTACAGAAGGTTGCTTCTTTACATGCAAAGGCACAAATCAACGCAATTTCCCTAAATTTCTAATTTTATTTACTTATTCATTAAGGGGTTGAAATCTCATTAATGACTGCCAGAGATTAAAATGTATCCATTGGTAGCATAGAGTAAAAATTAAATGAGGAAGAAGCCAGAGGAAGTCCAATATTACAATTATCAAAATTAGGAAGAAGGGATTTGATAATTAAGATCAATGGTACAACAAATAGATGCCAACCTCTGGACATGTGGAGCACATTACTCAGTAAGTCCTCTGTCACGTGGGGGAGAGAAAGCTGTGAGGAGAGCTACTGCATAGACTACAACCGAGGAGTTTTACCCCCAACAGCCCATGAAAGCCCGAGGCGGAAAGCCAACATCTTTTGTGTGTTGACCTTAGCTTTCATGGTCATAGCAGGAAATAACTAATATTTAAAATAATGAACTTTAAAGTGACTGTGATGAGCGACAATGAAACAGTTCTGAACCACACTGCAAGAGTTCCCATGATTGTTTTCAGAAAGCTGTTTCTTCAGCTTTGCAGTTCTGAATATTTGTTTTTATTATTGCACCAAGTCAGACACTTTTGGAATTGTTGTATGTGTGATGTATGTGCACATGTTCATGTTTTTCTGTGTGTGCACCTGTTGCATATGTACTTGGATGCTGGAGGTGGCCATTAGGGGTCCTCTTGAATCACTCTCCATCCTACTTTTTAAAGACAAAGTCTCACTGATTCACAAAGGTCACAGGTTCTGGTACACTAGGTAGCTAGCAAATCCCGGGCATTATTCAGTCTTTGCCTCCCTAGAACTAGGATTAAACTATGCCGAGTTTTACATGTGAGTCCTGTCATCTGAACTCATGTCTTCACGCTTTCATGGGGCAAACACTCTACTGACTGGTGATCTACACAGCACAAAATTTTATTTTATAAACAATATGATTTCTTCATCTATGATATGGTGAAGATGCTGATAGCCAATGAATTATCTGGGGTTTTTTTGAGAACACTTATACCAAATGAGTCAGTTACTAAGTATATGTCATGATACTGCAAACCAACTGAGTTCCAAATGCCCAAATCCATGACTGTTTATACAAAACTATGATTTTTTATCTTCTGCATTATTCTTTTGTAAGTATATTTTTATTATTTTTAATTTTAGTTGAAACAAAAAGATCAATATTTTTTGAAATATGAGCCTTTTATAATAAAATTCAAAATAGAACCTTTGTGTATGATACTCCAAAGTACACTACAGTAGCTCTCACTTTGAGAAGATGTTCAAATAATAATATGATACTTTGAACACCTGATAAGCGAGAAATTGTTAACACCTGTTTCTCACTGAAAAACATCCAAGAAACACTGGAAAATATTTCACATAAATAGTAAACATACAGTGGATGCATTCATTAAACAAACAAATTATTACGTGGTAACACCATCTCAGAAAAAAAAAGAAATATATATTCTTCCTCATAATTAGAATCTAGCTGGTAATATACATATATAAACAAATATGGATGTGGATACAGGGAAAGAGTTAGAAAAATACTATTTATTAGGGGAAGAAGAAGAGCAGAATGCTGGCAAGGAACACAAACTATGTCAGAGGGTGTAAACCGAATTGTTTTAACTTCCTCATACATTTTTCAGTCTGATAGTGGATAAAGACATAAAAAAATATTTGACAATCAAAGAATAAAATGCAAAATGAAGCTCCATAGCTGTTATTTCAAATGGTTGCTCTAGCTTATAAAAAATTCTTTGAGTTGTATAATCTTCGGTGTCCTTAATCTTGTTGTCTGATGGATTTAAATTTGCAATGATTTTTTATAATAAAGTTTAAATATCTTTGATAATTTTAAAGAAACTATTATATTAAATTAATGTGTGAATTATTTTACACAAAACTTTTTACTAGTTAAAGCTTAATATACAGTCCTCAAGTAGGGTTTTCTTTTACTTTTTCCTAAGGTGGGGGAGATGGAAGTCCATACAGATACACAGACATATGTGAAAACACAGAGGATGTTGGCTAGAAGATATTTAGCTTTTCTAACATGACTGTCTTTTGTAAAGCTCAGAATGAACATTGTTCACTGTCCCATTTTCTAGATCTAAAAATCTACTTTGTGAGGAATTCATGAAAGCAATATATCCGGTCACATATTTTATGCTTCGAGAGAATTGAAAACAATCTAATAGTGGTAGGAGCAATGGATAATACCTACAATCAAGTATGTACAGTTTAGGTGAATTATTGATATTCTTCAGTAAAATTAGCAGCTGTCACTAAAGGTTTCACAAGCAGAAAGATATACACATTTTACATTAGTCTTTCTGAAGACAAGTCAAAGCAGAGGACGTTCAATCATTCATTCAGTGCAGCAAGAAGTGCTTTAATGCAAAAGCCAAGAGAACTACTAGGAGGGGAGAAAATTATACACCAGTGTATTTTAAGAAAAATCTTCAATAAACATTTGCAAGTAAAACTCATCAATGTATGACATTAATATACAGAAACAACAGGTAGCATTTTAGTGTAAAAAAATGCTTATTCGCCATTTGAAATCACCCCCTCAGCACACTAAGAAAGAAAAATCATGTAGAATGTCAACTGATCCTGAAGACAAAGCATTTGACAAACTCATTGCTCAGTGGTGAAGAAAACTGAACAACCAAGGAATAGAGGAAACTCCTGTCTGACTGACGAGGAACATCTGTGAAAACCCATAGCTAAGATCACAGCGAGGGTGAAAACGTAGATGCTATTCCCGTATAAATGTAGCTAGTGCGATAAGACAAGAAAAGTGGCTAAAACATAAATATTTTAAAGGTACATAAAATCATATTTGTTTGTGGATTGTTGATTATCTTCCTAGAAAACACAGAGAAATACAGCATACTCTCTTGACACATGACCGACAGACAAAAGCCAGTTGCCTTTCAACTTATCAGTCATGAAACCTCTAAATTTCAAATTCTGAAAAAAGCTATTTGCTGTAATAAGAAAAATGAAATATTTAAATTTAAAAAGAATTAAAAGAAAATAATAATATATATACATATATATGTAAAACTGAAACATTGATTCTGATGTGAAGGATGATCCAAATAAGTACATGGTTTTGCTCTTCTGTCTTATAAGGTAGGTCTTGAACCAAAGATATCTTGGCAGCAATGAGCATATCTAGATTCAGATCTTAGCTTTTAACATGTTCCTTCCACAAAAGGATTCCCTAAGGGAATCCTTAGGGAAATGATGATTGGCTCAAGCACTTGGCAGGCAGGAATCTACAGAATGGACCTGAAGCACCTTATTGCGACGAAGAATAAAAAGCATTACAAAGAAAGCATAACAATGTATTGTCAGTGAATTTCAAAGGGATGTAGATGACACTTAAAGAAGTCCAGATATGAGAGCTAGAGCAAGTTGAACACACACATAAAATAGTGGATTATTTAAAAAATAAGTATTCACCAGTCTATCTTGATGGAAGTAAATGATTAAACAAATGCACAGGGAGCAGGCAATTATCTTACACAAGGAATTCACAGTTCCATATGTCTACCTTCTATTCTGGGGGATGGAGCATCATTTCCCTCTCTTCCTTGGCTGGTTTCCTTCCTAAGACTAAAGAATGAATGATGAAGAAAGAAACTGCATACTTTCATAGGGATGTTTTATGCCTACAAACACAATTCCAATCTAGGCATGGGGAAAGTATCAGGAAAATTCAGAGGGATATTTTACTGAGAAATTTATCAGTAAACCTCAGACAGATCAAGGTTAGAAGACATAAGCAAAATCTGAGAATTTTTAGAACTGTTAGAACCAAGTATAGCCTAGAGACACAACTACTGACTGAAATTTGATATCTTAAATGAGCTCTCAGAACAAAAGCATCAGTAAAAGCATATTGAGGAGTCATAAAATACGGAGTATAATCATTTACTTGTCATGTTTCATTAATTGTGATCAAGATATTATGTTCATATCATAGGAACTAGTTGTGAGCTATATATGATCTTCATCTTGAAACCACTGTAGAAAACACATCCATTCACAATAAAGAGATGTGAAGCCCAGTCCCAACGAATACATGTACAAAAGACTCCTTCATCTGTGGCTCAGGGAACATTTTAGAAGAATGGGCAGAAAGATTTTAAGAGCCAGTGGATCAGAGAGTTCTCTGTGAATTTGTGTCTCCTGGTAGCATCAGAAGCTATATCTATAAAGTTTTACCAACATGGCCACCAAAATGTGAGATGAACCAGGAGGACACCAATGAACATGCCAAACTGAATGAAGAAAAGCCTACTAGACCTTACGCCAATCCTACATAAAGAAGTATAGGCATCTGAGCAAAGCTGGGAGGTAGGCCTCCTCAGGGAAGAGAACAGCAGTTAGTTGTCCAGTGCCAAATGATCAGCCCTGATAATATACATACCAGTAGCATTATATAGACACAACAGGTTATATTTGGGAATACGTAGGTATCTATATATACATTTCTGCATGTAACAACAATTAATGAAAAAAAGAGGCCATGAATTTGAAGGAGAGCAGGGAGGGCATATGGGAGGACTTGGAGAATGGAAAGGTGAAGAAAAATGTTGTAATTAAATTATAATATCAAAAATAAAATATGAAAAAAGAAGACCTAAAAGTAACTCCATCTTATACAAACTTTGTAATAATTCTAAAAGTATTAAAATTGAAAGCTTATTAAAATACTTCTCATGAAATATGGCAATCCCAATGCTTCCTTTGTATTTAAACAAATATTTTCTTAGGTAAGGAAGTAAGATCTAGAAAGTAATTTCTGAGAAATATGAACCAAAGTAATACCACTATTTCCTTGGCTTCCATGACATCTATTAGTTTTTCATCTTATATATTTTAGTTTTTCAATTGTTTTAAATTTATGTGTTGTTTCAGATTTCTCCTTGGCTTCATTTTCTGCTTTGACTGTATGTCTTTTGCACCACCTCTTATGCTTGGATTGATAACCTCTGGCTCCTTAGTGCAGGCTCCTATTGTACAATGCTCCAGATGCCGTTTTCCAATGTCCACAGGCCTATCCTCTTCATTAAGGAAAACAAAATCATATCTTCCATCTAATAATACCTTCTGTGCATCCTGTGGTAAACCAGCCATTCTCTCAGCTAACAGAAGGAGGCCTCAAGATATCATACGAAAACACGAAGTACAAATATATACTGGAAAAAAAAGTTCTCAACTAAAAATAAGCAAAGACTGATGTTCTCTGGGAAATGATGCACTTGATGGGAATACTTCCGATGAAAAATGGCAATCAATGCTTCCTTTGGATTTAAACAAATATTTTCTTAGGTAACTCCTAACTCATCAAAACACCACATTTCCCACTAGTCCAGAAACATCCCTAAGTTTTGATATCAAGCTTCCCGAGGACTGGGGGTGTCAGTCAAAATTACAAAATTTTATGGTGTGAGGTCTGACCAGATAACAATGGCTCAATTACAATATCCTCAGGGTAGCTGATTTTGGCAGGTCATAAGCAGAATTTTAGTCTGATAATGTGATTAAAGTAATTCAAAGTAAATTGTAAAAGAAGCAGAACCTAAATTTTCAAGAGTATTTGAGTATATGATAATCTAATTTCTAGAAGACAAAGAGGACATGTATTAAAATAGAAACACGAATGTCCTTTATTTATAATCAAATTTATGTGTCTCTCTCCTCTCTCCCCCTAAGGCCCTTCCTCTCTTCCCTCTTTCTGTCTTCCTCCTTTCCTCACTCTTTCATCTCTCCTTCCCTCTCTTCCTTCCCCCCTTTCTTTTGACTTGGTCGGTAATATTTCCATATTCTGCATTTGCATGGGCACATGTAGTATTTCATCTTTAAACTGGTTGCCAGTTAGGCATTTATGTAAAGCAATCATTGCACAAGAGAAATATAACTTCTACATTTAGTAATATTCAAAGTATTAGTACTGAATATTCTCCCTTTTGATGGTTGTTAAAAATCCACAATAAAAAAGAGATCCAAGGGACATTCAGTATCACATTGTGAGGTGTTTCCTTTTGCCTAATAATTTTTTTTCTTTTTTTGGTTTTTCAAGACAGGGTTTCTCTGTGTAGCTTTGCGTCTTTCCTGGAGCTCACTTGGTAGCCCAGGCTGGCCTCGAACTCACAGAGATCTACCTGGCTCTGCCTCCCGAGTGCTGGGATTAAAGGTGTGTGCCACCACCGCCCGGCGCCTAATAAAATGTAGCTTCATAATAAAATATTTGATAAAAATGGTTTTGCATATTATCGTCGTTTAAACAGAAAAAGAGCAAGGTCCTTTTTAAAAAAAATTCTGTTAATAACCTGTCTTGGTTTAAAATAAGAACAATGTATTTGAATTTATCACGATTATCAGCTGTTTTATTTAAACACTTAACCCACCACAAACATGACTATTGATTAAGGTATTTTCCCAGACACAGCCATATTTCATAGCATCTGCTGATGCTGTGAATCAGTATTCAATGCAATATATCAATACATATCAAATTCTTATGACTAATTATATATTTTTAGATTCCATTAACAATTAAGAATGATACAACTCAGCTTTTATACAAAATCAAGATAATTTATATTTATTTTATGTTTCTATATGCCAAGTTTGAGTCTAAGTACATTGCGTTATAATAATTCATCTTCAAACAAAAATTATGAGCTGAGTATCATCATAAGCTTCATATGATAAAGTTGGCTCTCTGTATCTGTGAGTTTCACACCAGTAGATCTGAACAATTATGGACTGAAAATTTAATCCTCAGTGGAAGGTGTGACACCCCCCCCAACACACACACACACACACACACACACACACACACACACACACACACACACACACACTGATGCTGAAAGATGATCATTTGTGGGAGACAGTCCGAGGGGATTTTAATTAAGAGAGAAGGCTGTTGGTGAGCAGACTGGTACACAGTGCCAGGAGAAGCAACAAAAATAGAACTGCTTCCAAATCACAGCCTCCAGAGGCAGCATGGAGTAGAACTACTGACATCACCAATCAGGCTCTGCCAGACTTGAGGATGGTGCCCCTAGTGGTACAAGTGTGAACTAAGGGGATTGAGACAGGTGTGAAATCCAGTCCAGCAAAATGAGGGAAAGAGAATGCCAGTCACTCTACTCTGCAAACCGATAAGATGAAAATGCTGAATAGATTCTGATCTGAATACAGCTCTATACAATTTAAGAATGTTGGTCCAACCCAAGAGAGCTTCGTTTTTTACTACTGAATAGATTATTTATGACTTTCCAATAAACATCACTCAGCAGAATGGCAACAAATTTTAGCTTATGTTGCAGGAAAACATTTGAATATTAGTTCAATGGCTCTAAAACCAGGCAGTTTTGGAAAGCAAAACCTTAGTAAGCTCAAAATCTATGCTGCTATTATTATTATTATTACTATTATTATTATTATTATTATTATATAAAATGAATATATAGCATTCTACTCCTTCAATATGACACTAGTCTGGCAGAGTTTTCAAGAAAATTAAACTGTGTGAACAAATATGCATTCAATATTTTCACTAAACAAATACACTGAAGCTGTATCCACAAGACTTAATTTGACATAGTGTTGTCTATAACAAAAAAGTTCTCAAAGTACACTATAATTGGTTTATTTTTCCCCAAATGTATACCATGGGAAATATTCTGGTCAGCACATGGAACCCTCACACAAGTTCTTGGAATAATTACCTAATATTCTATATTATGTCGTCCCTCATGTCATTGAACTATTCTTTAATGTCTTACCTTCATCTCTAGTTCAGTTTCCACACATTTGTATATATTATGATACATAACTGGGGCTATGCTCTTATTCATTAGTACTACTTTTTAGTTTTTCTAGAAATTCAATCTATGTCTAGTGTGTTCCATCATATGGACACTGTGTATTTCGTTCTTTATTATGCAGCAGAAATCTGAGACTGGCGATTTAGAAAGGGTATTTTACATAATGACTTCTCATCTACTTCATACTGCATACTTTGGGGGCATAAGAAAGTAGACCTGAAGCCAATGGTTGAATTTAAAGTACCCCTCAGGCCACAGTTAAGAATGTAAAAGTTTAACAAACTCAAGTTCCCAGTTATTTCTGCTGAAAGTTTATGTTTGAGAAATATTAGCTGACTGTTTTAAAAGCAAATTCTGGGCACTTGGGTGGGTGGTAAGCAAAGCGTAACTCCGAGGGTTCTAAGGAAAAATAAAACTTGCTATGAGCAGGATTGGGGTCATCTATGCATGGCAATTCTATTTCCATTATCCTCTGCTTTCCCTCTTGTCAAAGGTGATGCTCCTGCAATGGGAGAAATATGACAGTTCTGGAGGACGTGAGCACTGGACTGAGGACTAACACCACCACTTAGGTAATCGTGTGGCATTCTGCACTGATCTTATTGGATTTCAACGGTTTCTTCTGGAAAAGTGATTTGCTGGAGAAGAAAAACTCATTACCCAAAATATTGCAAAGTGCCTGAGAAAGCCTACCTGACTCACTTGCCTTTTAGATGGAGAACACATTGTCATTTGGGGCCATGTTCACAGGACACTATGATGATGATGCATGTTTATCAGAGACTAATGTCGTGTCTCCCACCAAGGGAATCTCCAAAATGCCTGTGCTGTTTATTTACAACTGACATGTTTAATTTAATGAAAAACACAAATTAAACATTAGTTGCTATAGATACCACATAAGGATGTTTTAACAGAAGTCAGTGCAAATAAAATATGTTGAAGTAGGAAAGCACTAAGCCTTTTCCTCAGTGCCCATGGAGATGAGGGGTGGTGTCACATCTTTGCAGGCAAACACTCATATACATAAAATAAGTCCTTTAAAAATATAAATTCTTAAAAAAACAAATACGGTAAAGAGTAGAAATTAACATTTATATAGCAAGGGTTAAAAGCAGTAGAACAGTTTAAAATAATAGGTGCCCCATAAAATATATACTTCATAATAAACTAGTAGTCTATATTTTAATGGAGTTTCAATGTTTTCCTTTGCAAAAATTTCACATTTTAGAGAGTAAAGCAAATATAAGAACAAAACAGATTTTGAATACTTATTCTTTTTCTGAATAATGTTTCTAGTTTTAAAGGAGTCACAAGACAGGAATTTTATGGTTAATACCACCTGGACTATTAATGAAAATAAATTCACTAAAACTTTTTAATTCCAGTGCTTGCTTTAATCACATTCATACTGAAGTTGCAAAGGCATGCTAGGTAAGTAACATTTTTGTGTCATCGGCATCCTCAACAAAACTCATTGACCATCTCTGGAGCTTCTGGAAGAAAAGGAATACACATACTGTATATTAACATATACCATGGTTAGTGGTAACTATTAACTTCATAAGCATAAGAATCGGTAGTGAGATGGTAGTCTTGGACACACTAGTGGGGGGATTGTCTTGATTAGGTTAGCTGATGTGAGAGGAGCCATATTAACCTTAGTGGGATTACTCTGGGCATCCTGGACTGCATGAAATGAAGAAAGTAAAGATTTTCAGTAGCATCCATTGATCTTGGTTCCTGATTGTGATATAATGTGACCATCTTCACAAGCTCCTAACACTTTTACTTCTCCCCCATAATGGACTATGACCCTGAAATGTAACCTCAAATAAACCCTTCCTCACTGAAGCGGCTTTTCTCAGGGCATTTTATCACAGCAACATGAAAGAAATGAAGACAAGCCATATCCCAAACAGATTTTGTTTATCTTAAATAATGCTTGCTCTTGATCCAAAACTTAAGAACATTAAGTCCAGAATAAAGGTTCTAGCTGAATCAGACCAAATAATGGTTTCTGAAACTTGACTAGTAGAGGAAAAATGAAGTTGGTGAGGTAAAATGGTAGTGGGGATTATCCAAGAATAGAGTTTCTTTAGTCTTTTCCCTAAAATGACCCATTAGCTCTTTTCCTTTTTGTTTTCTTTGTTGTCCATGTCTATTAGGAGGTCCTGTAGAGAGACTTCTGAATAGGATAGGGAGTAAATAGAAGTCATTCCAAATATACAATCCTAGAACTGACATTAATTGTAAAAACATCAAAAAACGGAGGAGCCTCCAAGCCACTAGATGCACATGAGTTATGTGAACTTGATTCTGCAAATCATTTAAAAGTCCTTTAGGCATCAAGATCTTTTAATCAACTGCTGCATACACATGGCAAAAACTTTGATAACCTAAAGTACTAATCACATTTTCTGATGTTAAAAATTATTGCTTGCGATGAGGGCTGGAGATGGATCAGGGTTTGAGAGAACCTGTTGCTCTTCCTAGGGAACAGGATTCACTTCCCAACACCCACATGGCAGCTAACAACCATCTGTAACTAACTCTACTCCCAGGCAATTTGACAGCCTCTTTTGGCCTGTGCAGGCACCGCACATACATAGTGCACAGACATACATGTCAGCAGTCCAGCATGTTGGAACATGGTCATAAAAATGGTTCATGATTGAACAATGCCTTGGGGATCTGTGAGAGAGGCTCTAGGAAAAAGAGCTAAGAGCCTTTTACCTCAGGTGCATTTTATTTCCTGGATTGTTCTTGGATGTGATTCCATGCTTATAAGACATGTTTATTCTTACTGGATGTCATAACGTAGTTAGAGAACCCGGTCTGGTCAGTTTACCCTGGATCTGGATACAGCCTTTTGCCTTGCTTTTGTGATTCCCCAGATATAATCTAAAGTATGTGCCAGGTAATTGTGTTTAAATTGGTCTGTTCTGAGAAAGTTTTGGGAAAGGGCTACTCTATCAGTATGTAGTATGTGCTTACCGGCATTTATTTACATGTTTTTCTGATCATGTTTTTCTGAACTCAAAGAACTTTCCTTAGATCACTACTTTGTTGTGTTCTAAGTACACTGAAAATGAAGTAAGATTGCCTACAGCATTAGACTGTAGTCTGCCCCATTTTTTCAGGCCTTCAGATCCCAGGTCCCACCAGACATTTTCTGCACAGGTTAGCTAGAAAGTTGACAAGCGGCTCCCGAATCAGAGACCTAAATGAAACACTAAGACAGAGGAATTGAGGACCCCTGCAGTAGGAGGTCTTCAATTGGCTGTGGTTGATTGCCTAGTGTCAAGCCAAGCTGATGGAAGTAGAAATATTTGGATTCCACTGTGTTCATGTTTCATAACTGTGTATAGAAATGACTACTGTCAGTATGCATCATTTTATGTTAATCTGTTTCACAAATAATAACTACACAGTAGGATACTAGAAATGTAATTACATTTTGCTATTCACTTACTATATTTTGTTTTCATTTCTTTTATTTGTTAGAATCTTGAAATTGGGAATCTTCTTCATCTCAGCAGCTCCTAAAGAGGATTTTAGATTGTGAAGGTCCTTACTTACATGTTTACATGTGAATATTTATCTCAAATGCACATCAATGTTCATAAACCAAATTCAAACTTTATTAAATGATTCATGCACAGAACCATCAGCAAACTGTAGATTAATTTTAGTACACTTGATATTTATTGAATGCTCTCCAGGGATCAAAAATGTACGTATTCTCTTTTGAAAAGTATTCAATTTGCATTTGTTCCTTTGTCCCTGGCCTTACATCTGGGTATTGTTGTTTCTATAAATAATGCTGTTTTGTAAGCACCTATTTGAGGTGCTAAGAGGTTCTAATTGGATAAATGAAAAGCACAGCATTAGTTTCAGAAATGAAGCATCAGATCATGTACCTATTTCCTTTGCTGATCACTAATGGGAGAAACACAGAAAAAAAAACACATCATTTTATTTCTTGCCTTAGCACAGTTGGTGTAATGAAACAATTTGATTTAATTAACTACTAAACATATTTATTGTTCAGGAACTGTCAGTGAATGCATAGTTTTATATGGGGTTTATTAATAATAACTTATAACTGAATAGATGGATGGTAGGATGGATATGAAGAATCTGATAGGCTCCCTATTTCAGAGTAACATCATCTCTGGGAAGAGCATGGTACTTCAATGTTGACTAAATAATGCAAAACATAAGAATCCAGAGGGGATTTGTTTCTGGTCAATTCAAAAATCAGTTCATAAATAAAGCATTGGACTAGTTTATGGAAACCACAAACATCACCTGAGGGGTTTGCAATCCCCGAGGAAAGCAATACAAGCATGTTTACAATGAAAGATATTACAGGACATAATGGCATCACTGAGAATATCAGAACACCTTCCTATTGAAGATATATCCCTGTGGTAGGTAGAACGTATACCATTTCTAAATGAAAACTGGGCATGTTCAAACATGGAACAAGAGAGGGAGAGCAGCCTGGATTAAGATACTTTTCCTGCTGCTACTGCTGCTGCTGTTTACTACTAAAACCACTACAGGTTAGTGTGAACAGGACAAAGTAAAGAGAGACATAATCAGTGGATTTAGTCTCAGTCCAAGTGAGTGAGTGGAGGAAGATTAATAAGAAGTATACGATTGAAAGATAGTTATGATTTTCGTTTGGTGATGAATGGAGTTGTATTATTTACTGGGAATTCAGCAGTAAAGTTCATGGGAATTATTCAAATTGGAAGTAAATACTGAGTTACCTGTCCAAAGCTGATGAGTTTAGCTATGGGACCTTTGCAGAGTTGCAGAACATATGTACCGAGTGATAGAGAAACTGAGGATAAAAAGAAACATTTAGGAAAGAAATAGCAGAACCAAGAGAGGCTGTTTCACTCTTTTTTTTTTGAGATTGTAAGTGATTCATAGAGAATAATCGATGTTATTAAGTGGTGCACATAATAAACACGTTTGGCTAGTAGCAGGCCACAGGCACTTAAGAGAGAAATTTCAGTAACATGACAGAGAAGTCAGACTTCAGATTGGTTAGGGTATATCAGATTCTGGGTTTTTTTCCTGAAATAGTTCAAATGATTGGAAAAAAAATCATTCTACAAATTTACTTGGAGACGGTTGATAGTTCAGTGGGAGTGTGCTTCCCATTCATGTGGGAGGCTACAGGTTCGATCCTATCACCACTCAAGAACCAGAAACAAACAAAACAAACAAAATTTTAAAAAAGCTGTACTAGAAAGTGGGGATAAGGAAGCCAAGTACATCAAAGAATATTTAATGTCAGTTTAGAAGCAGCAATTAAATGTGGTACCTATAATATCCATGAAGGGATCATCTAAGCAAGCCGGAGATTTGCCAGCCAGAGTTGTAGAGAGACACCTTCAAACAATTAAATATCACTACCTCAAGTTTTTCATACTACCTGACTAATATTTATTAAGGAAGAGCATATTCAATGTTTGTGTACCTGAATATGTAGAAATATGCTTGGTAAAACTTGTCTTCATATCGACAAGAGTGGGTTATCCAGTTATTAACTATGCCTGGTATAAATTTCTCAAAAGAACATTCCAAGTCAAAACACTTTTTTTTTCCCAAGAAATTAAGAACCACATGTTTTTACCACATGTAAAGCAGAGATACGATCCAACTAAACATGTGTAACAATAAGTAACTTCCACCCCAAGACTTCCATTCCTGAGACTCTGGATCTATGTCTCAGTGGCATAATGACTTCTTGCATATGTGACAACCTGAGACTGATATTCTGAAAAGCATTAGTTAGCATGCTTTCATTACAAGCCTCCGAATCATTCTGGAGAATGTAAGACTAAGGCCAGGGTAGGCAGCATAAGAAAGAATGGACTCAACTGTTAGATTCTGGATTGGGTTCTAGGCAGAAGAGGGAAAGCTTCCTTGAACCAACTCATAAAATGTGAGTAGTTTATAGACTAATTAATAGAAATTTTCAATTAATCTCCTGGTTTCTGTAATTCTACTTTGACCATGTGAGAAGTTAATGAGGCGGTGTCTAGCTCTCTGCAGATTGAGAGGGAACAGGTTCATGACAAATAAAAGCAACGAGAAGTTGCTTGTATGTGTTGCAATGAGAACAGACGCTGTGGTGAAAAGGATGATGGAGAGTTAATATGGCATGGTCAAGAACATTGAGAGAGAGACGAACAAGAGAGTTTGTAGTTTGGTTTGAGATAACTCACTAGAAAGATAAGAGAGGGACAGGGCTCTGCAATAGCATCCTCACAGTTTCCCCAAACAACTCCTGGAAGGAACATATGTAAGGCACTGTTTACCTTTTTATTCTTCCTTCTAACAAACAATCAAATAATTATAACATACTAAACTGTAAGTAACAATAGCTTCCAACAAGAAGCCTCATGTTCAGCAGAGACCCAAGACCAGCCCTTAGAGCAGGGGTTCTCAATAGGTGGATTGAGACCTCCCGGTGTGTGGCTCTCCAATGACCCTTTCACAAGGGTCGCATATCAGATATCCTGTATATCAGAAATTTACATTATGATTCAGTAGCAAAATTATAGCTATAAAGTAGCGATTAAAATTTATGGTTGAGAGTCACCACAGCATGAGGAACTGTATTAAAGGGTCACAGCATGAGGCAGGTTGAGAAACCCTGCCTCTGAGAAAGAGAATTAACAAGACTAGAGATGTTTGCAAGGTTAGAGGCAGCAACAAGTAGTTAACAGAGTAACAGGTTATAGTTAGGGTCAGCAACAAGGTAAGCATGAGTCAAGGATGAACATACAGGAGCTTTGACCTCCCTTAGCTTTACAGTGTAGACAACACCTGATCATCAACCTGTTAGGCCTGGGTGACATGCATACAGCTTGTGTACCCTCCATTGGCTCAGCCTACAATAATACAGAGAATTAACCAATATCAACTAAAATTACCTCAGTTTTGTTCAGTTTCCATGACAACCCTATAAAAACCCTAGATAAAAGAGTGTGATTATGTTCTTCTCTTAGAAACCAACTCCCTTTTCTCTTGAGAATTTCTTACTTTTCTTTAATTCTCCTTAATAAAGCTTGCTTCCATATTGCATACAGTTTGTGTCTTTAAATTTCATTGGTGTGAGATAACACACTTGTGGTGATCTTTGGTGACCAATGAGGATCCAGCACCAAAGGAGCCTGAGTCAAGAACAGCTGAGCCAAGAAAGTCCCAGGTTAATAAAAAAAAAAAAAAAAAAGAAAAAGAAAAACATGCATCATTAACATGTGGTGAAAGTGATTTTAAACCATAAAGATATTTCTGTAGCACTTATGAAAACTTTTACATGTCTGAAATAATTTGAAGTATGAAAGTTCATGTGGTGCCCAACTTCAGCTGATCAGTTTACAACACAGCTCCTTCATCCAAAGCTCAGAGAACATCATGGATGAAGCAGGGTAGGCAGGGGGGGGAAGGGGGGACGATTATAATAGCCGGAGAACCACGATGTCTGCTGTGAAATTGTGTCTCACAGAAAGTTTAGAAACACTACATCTATGAAGTCCCAACAATATGGCTACTTAAATAAGACCCCAACAAGGGCAATACCCATAGCCATACCAACTCTAGACAAAGAACTATAGATAAACAAGGAATGCTACATTTTCTAAGGGAAATCATTGTTCCAAACTCTGCACCATTACCAAAAAATTTAAACTGAGACCAGTAATGCACAATATAATGTTGAAATGAGATATAGTCCTACAGCTTAGGAAATGATTTTCATTAGTCTTATATCTATGGCTTAGAAGGAAGTGGACTGCTAATGTTTCTAAATTATAGCTCATATTCAAACTTGCTAATGTTTTAAAATTAACGATCACTCAGAGTAGAAGAAAACAGTCTTTAACAACAAAGAGCCCCCAAATTGGTTACCTGACACTGAATGATTAACCCTGAACTCATATAAATGCAAGTAGCATTATATAAACTGAGTGGCTTACATATTTAGGAATATAATTATATATTTGTATATTTAGCTGTGTGTGCATGTATGTGTGTGTACATATATATATATAAAAACAATTGAAAAAATGGTTATGAATTCGAGAGAAAGCAAGGGACATCCATGGGAGGGGCTTGAGGGAAGAAACAGGAAGGAGGAATGATATAATTACATTGTAAATTCAAAAAATTAAAAGCTGTGTGAAGGTTGAGAAATATTTTTTTAATTGTAAAGAGAAATTTAGGGAAACAAAAAATAAGAGAACAAAAATTTAGAAATGAAATTGTAGGGACCATGTTGATATGTTAAAAGACATATTTTTTTTAAAAAAATTTATTTGGCTAAAATAACCAGCCAGAACCAAAGCAACAACAATAAGAAAACATACCAATTATATTTGAGGTTTAAATTCCAGAATTTTCTACTTTTCTTATAAAGTGTCCTGGTGTAAATTAGTTGAAAACCCATTATATGCTTTGTGATCTGCATTCTAATGTTATTTTCCTGTTACAGAAGGATCATTAGGGCCAGTCTTTAAGTTACTATGCCATTCCATTTTATGTACCCACTAAGCACAGAACCCTGTTGGTCTCTGAATATGAAATTATAGACTATCAAGTCCCATCAATCACATTTCACTGAATGTGTAGTGCAAAGAGGAGTATGAATAAAGCTCAATGAAGGCAAACACTAAAGCATTGAGGCTATCTTGCAGAAGTATGGATAAATAGCTGTCACCATTGAGGAAATTAAGAGAAGTGTTAGTACATGGATAGTAACTAAGATGGAGTCATGAAGTAGATGAGCATTTTTAGGGAGAGGACATCTAAGTAGAGTCCTAAGGACTGAACAATGGTAAATTTATTCTGATTATCCAATTCAAATGAGAAAAGGAAACGCTCCAGGTGTCGAATCTCACAGAGTAGTAGGATGAGAGGAAGTCAGTTTGGGTGGTGTCTGTCAATTATATTCCAGGTAAATACCAAATGTTCACATTGTTAATCAGCTCTAACCAGTGATAGTCAATGAATTACTGTCACCAAATTCAGTGAATTTCCATAGACACCAAGCATATACAAACTTTAGTTGTTACAAAATGATACGGGCAAATTCTTGAAAAGTGAATTTAGAACTCTCAGTGTATTGCTGTACAGGGAGCCAGTTACCACTGTCCTGCTTACTACTAAAAGCTCTATCACACAGGAAGCTAAAATAGTAGCAAGCTATCAATGAGGTTGCACAAAACAAAGAGATTCTCTTTGCTAATTAAATGTGAATTTTATTGTCAGCAGTTGCTAAGGTAAACTTTCAGTAACTGTGTGTGAAACACTAGCCACAGAAATATGTTCTTTGATCTGATATAAGAAGAGGATTCCTCTAATAAATGAGTCTGGTAAACAATGTGGCAAGAGGATTAATCAGATTTCTTTGTTGCCAGAGATAAAAGAACTTTAAGAGTATTTATGAAAAAATAAGATAGATGATGTGAGTATGGAATAAGATGATTTGTCTCACCAATGAGACCTGGTGATACCAGTGTTTCAGATGACACACCTTGGAAGGAAAAATCTTTCCACTTGGCTTCATTCTAAATGCATGAAACATTCAATGGAATGGCTAAACCAGAAGTCTTTTGGTAAAGAGAAAATTTCTCTAATACAATTACATATCTGAATGTTTGTTTTTGTCACTTTGCCTTTTTCAATAAATGCTATCTACTTGGAAATTTCCCCTACTTAGGGAAAATATCTAAGTCCTTTTAATCTAACAGAGAGAGAGAGAGAGAGAGACAGAGACAGAGAGAAAGAGAGAGACAGAGACAGAGACACAGAGACAGAGACAGAGACAGAGAGACAGAGAGAGACAGACAGACAGAGAGGCATAAGACTATCTTTCCAACTGGAAATCTAAGTAGTACTGATCTAATAGCATGAGAAAATCATTAGAAAGAGTAGAGTAAATGATATTGAGACTAAAATAAAAGCATCACCACAGTAGACAATAAGGAAAGCCAAAGATAAATCTTAAAAAACAAACAACAACAACAACAACAACAACAAAAAAAAAACAGTGCTTAAGGAATTGAGAAACAGATTGACAATGTTTCCACCCTTTGCAAGTCTCCAGGTCCTATATAAGGGAGAAATAATATGTTCCTTTACAAAATAACTATATGTCAGCACTTTGGAACCAGTTCACAGTTGCAGTCACTAGGGCCTAAAAATAATAGAGAATTCTGTGCTAAATATATTATAGTTCTGTAGCATGAGAAGTAAAAGGTGTGTGCATTCCCAGGAGTAAGGTCAGGAGAAAATACAGCAGTGGGCCAAAAGCACTGATACATCAAATTCTTAAAATGTAAGCTCATTGTCATCAGATTTTTGTTTGTTTGTTTGTGGTTCTATGGAGACAAGGTATCCCTCTCTAGCCTAGGCTGGACTCCAATTTGTAGTAATCCTCCTGCCTTAACTTCTCAAAGGCTAAGAATACAGGGCTGAGCCACCATACCAGGATTGCTAAATTGTTAGGCTGGGAAATGTACCTTGCATGGTATTAATAAGGATACTGAAATTAAAGCTTTTTATCATATCTGTTGCCATATTTCTTAATTACACACATGTAAGTGAAGGTCTTTGGCACTTTCATTAGGATATTTACATCATCATACTTACTTTGATTTTCAGCCATCTCAATTAAACAGTGAGAGTATACATTTTCAAGTGGATGATATAAGTTCCAGACACATGGCAGACACCATGTATTCTTCAAAACAAAGTGAAATCGTGTTTTAATATGATTCTAGGATTACTATCTCCTCAAGCAATTTTTTTTTTCTTTTTTAAGGTTGAGTTGTAATCAGGTTCTTCCACAAGTAGTCACTGACTTATTTGGGTTATATCAAGGTATTCAGTAATTTAATGTTTTAGGAACATGTGTCTTAGCTAGTGCTTGCATGACTCTTCTCCCTCCTGACAGGAATGCATCTGTGTCATCCTCCTGCCTGGTAAGAACTATTTTTCTTTCATCATTTAAAAAAAATCCTCATTCTTGACTACACCAAGAAAACTCAAGGTAAAAGCTATTGTTCACTACAGTTTCTAGCATTTTCCAGTAAAGTTTGATGACGTGAATTGAATATTTGATTTCAAAATATTCAAATTCTTATATATGTATATACACTCAAAGTAATATATGTTATATACTATATACTATATTATATTATATTATATTATAATATAATCACATATATTTATATAGTATATATTACAGACATACCCTACATAACATAATATAAATTATACAATAATATAAATATGTATATATGTATGATATATTATTTACATGTCCTATATTATATAATGTATAAATATGTGATTGTGTGTGTGTGTATATATATATATGTATATACATATATATATATATATAAAACTTTGAGTTCCAAGGTGATGTTTACTGAAACAAATTAAGTCCACTCTAAGCACTGAGTGTTGGCTTATTGTTCAATATTCCTTCACTTCAAGCCTCTTGTGGACATCCACCTCTCATAAAGGAAACAGCCTTTTATTCACTGTTTTGGAATGTTCCATATTCAGTTATAGACTTGAAGTGGCCCACAGGCTGTCCAGGTCATTATTATGAGTTACCTTCTTAGTGATTGTCTTACTGACTAGCCTGCCTATAATTGTTATATTGCCCGTTATTAGTCTATACTCTCCTTCATTTATTCTTCAATCATATTTGCTTCTATTAACATATTCTAATACTTGGACTATTTAGATTATTGACAATGTACATTCATCATTAAAATATGAGGTCCATGAAAAGAAAAAAATTTTGCCCTGGTGACATAAAAAGTGCATAATAAATGTTGAAGGAGTGGGTCATCATTATTATAACACAGCGTCTTCTATGCATACAATTAATGTGTGGCTCTACTATCTACTCAAAATGCTTTATTGGTTGCTTATATGTCTAAGCAGGTAAAATGCTGCCTGGGCTGGAGGAGGTCCTGTGTTTGAATTCACAGCACTCAGGTAAACAAAAGCCAGTGCAGTGCACATCCCTGGGATCCCAGTGATGGAAGGCAGAGACAAGTTGAATTAATCAAGCCCACTGATCATCTCATCTAGATGGACAGGGGAGGACCCAGGATCATTGAGAGAACCTTTATTCAAAATATACAGTGGAAGGTGACTGAGAAGATAACTAATGTCAACCATGAACTCCACAGGCATGCTTTTGCACACATTGCACACACACACACACACACACACACACACACACACACACACACACTCACACAAATGTCCTATTTGGAGGGTGGAATACTGGACAATAAATAAAATGCCACAAAACATATACTCTGAGCAAGTATTCACCCAATATGTCTAAGCAGCCTTCAAAGAAAACATTGAAAAACAGAATAAAACATCAGAAAGACTATAGAATGGATATACTAACAGCCTATATTTTATCTATTGCTCTCTAAAATTTATGTTAAATATTTATTTTTCATTTGTTCAATACTTTCCATTACAAGTCTAAAATGGCCATATTCAAATAGGTCAGGTCTAGGTTATTTCATTGTGTTTCTTGTATTTGCATTAGTGGGGTATTATTTTATGGTCCTTCCTTCTGGATTTGTCTATAACCTCCCAGAACAGAAGATAGTGGGATTACAGCTTCTTGTCGAGATTATATACATAACTATGCAGACTCTGTAGACAGCATCTGGAGACATGGGACTGGGGCACTTCCCTTTCAAAGTCAACCAGGTCTTTGTGGTAACATCATGGTAAGATAGAAGTACTTAGCAAAATTAGATGTATTATTAGGGGTATCATGAACAGTTCTATTTCAAAAGGTGAAGAAGCAATCATCTTTCACAGAGAATTGTCAGAAAGGAAAACAACTGTACTATCTTGGGACACAAATTTCAAATATATTATGTCTTCATGATTCTAATATTAAAAACCCAGAATGATTACTACATTAAGCCTTGTTAAGAGTTGTACAATTTATTCCAGTAAAATTATAATAACAAATATTTCAGTTACTTTATTACAAAGAATATAACATACATTAAACTAAGTTTCTATGCTGTGGGATGTTCTATATGCTGTGAATGTGTTGTTCTGATTGGTTGATAATTAAAAATAAATAAAATAAATAAAAAATGCTGATTGGCCAGTAGCCAGGGAGGAAATATTGACAGGATAAACAGAAAGGGAGAATTCTGGGAAGTGGAAGGCTGAGTCAGTAGATACCAGCCCACCATCCAGGGAGCAGCATGCAATGGCACACAGGTAAATCCACCGGACACATGACAACATATAGATTAACAGAAATAGGCTGAGTTTAAATGTAAGAGGCAATCAGTGGTAGGCCTGAGCTAATGGCCAACCAATTTTAATTAATATAAGCTTCTGAGTGATTATTTTATAAGCAGCTGCAGGACTGTGGAACCCTGAGAGCTGGGTGGGACCAGGAAAACTTCATCTATATTTCTGTATGATGTCACAGTGAAAAACTTGGGATATTTTTACTTCTGAGAACCATTATTTTTTTTAAAAAAAATAGTTTATTCTTGTACCAAGCCTCACTCTTGACATTGGTATGGGCTATAGAACTAAACAGAGAATTCTCAACAGAGGAAGCTCAAATGGCTGAAAGACATTTAAGGAATTGCTCAACATCCCTAATTATCAGGGAAATGCACATCAAAACAACTCTGAGATACCACCTTACACCTGTCAGAATGGCTAAGATCAAAAACACTGAAGACACTTTATGCTGGAGAGGATGTGGAGCTAGGGGAACTCTCCTCCACTGATGGTGGGAATGGAAGCTTGTACAACCACTTTGGAAATCGATATGCGCTTTCTTAGAAAATTGCGAATCAATCTCCCCCAAGATCCAGCTATACCACTCCTGGGCATATACCCAAGAAATGTTCAATCATACCACAAGAGCACTTGCTCATCTATGTTCATATCAGCATTTTTTGTAATAGCCAGAACCTGGAAACAACCTAGATATCCTTCAACTGAAGAATGGATAAATAAAATGTGGTACATATACACATTGGAATACTACTCAGAGAAAAACAATGATATCATGAGGTTTGCAGGCAAATGGATGGATCTGGAAAAAATCATCCTGAGTAAGGTAACCTAGACTCAGAAAGACAAACATGGTATGTACTCACTCAGAGGAGGATACTAGATGTGGAACAAAGATGACTGGACTGCTACTCACATCACCAGGGAGGCTACCTGGAAAACAGGACCCCAAGAAAGATACAGGGATTTGCCCAATGATGGAGAATTGGATGAGATCTACATGAACAGCCTGGACATGAGTGGAGGTAATGAAGGGCAAGGGTCAAGAGAAAGAGAGCTTGTGGGAGCGGGAGATCCCAGCTGGATAAAGAACAGAGAGGGAGAACAGATAGGAGACCATGGTAAATGAAGACCACATGAGAATAGGAAGAAGCAAAGTGTTAGAGAGGCTCATAGAAATCCACAAAGTTACCTCCACAATAGACTACTGGTAATGGTCAAGAGACAGCCCAAACTGACCTACCCTGGTGATGGGATGGCCAAACACCCTAATTGCTGTGCTAGAATCCCCATCCAATGACTGAGGGATTTGAATGCAGAGATCCACGGCTAGACCCCAGGTGGAGCTCCAGGAGTCCAAGTAGCGAGAAAGAGGAGGGTTTATATGAGCGAGAATTGTTGAGACCAAGGTTGGATAAAGCACAGGGACAAATAGCCAAGCGAATGGAAACACATGAACTGTGAACCAATGGCTGAGGGACCCCCAACTGGATCAGGCCCTCTGAGTAGGTGAGACAGTTGATTGGCTTGATCTGTTTGGGAGGCATCCAGGCAGTGGGACCAGGTCCTGTGCTCAGTGCATGAGTTGGCTGTTTGAAACCTGGGGCTTATGCAGGGACACTTGGCTTGGCCTGGGAGGAGGGGACTGGACCTGCCTGAACTGACTCTACCAGGTTGATCTCAGTCCTCAGGGGAGGCTTTGCCCTGGAGGAGGTGGGAATGGGGGATGGGCTGGAGGGAATGGGAGGGGGGCAGTAGAGGGGAGAACAAGGGAATCCGTGGCTGATATGTAGAACTGAATTGTATTGTAAAATAAAATAAAATTAAATTTAAAAAATTCAAATTCAAGAGATTTTCATGGAAATATTAATCATTCATTTTCATTCACATTTTTTTCACCATTAGCTGAGTGCCTTCCAGTTCTAGGCTGAGACTTTGAGAGAGCTGATGAGAGTCATACTCAGGATGTCTATGACTCAGTTTAGAGGTGGTTATATTAGAATTATAAAGGTATTCTGTTTTTTTTTCTTTTTGCTGAGAATACATGGCATATCATGCATTTTTTCTCATGAAGATAACAAACCATCACTGGAGTCAAGCTCTTTTTTTCTATAAGAGAATGTGTGACTTTAGACTTTCAAGTAGTCAAAACACCAAATTTGTGTGGGAAATGGTACCTGGTTTAAGTCTCTTTGGTATGGAGCCGCACTGGCTGTCTTTTCCTCTTTATTTCAGAGAACCAATGTTCTGTCAAGTAAATTCAAACCTAAAGGAAACAAATTTGCTTAAAATTTATCTTAGAAAAAAAATGAGAGGGTCTTCTGAACATCATTCAGGGCTATAGTTTTCTGACAAGGAGATGATGTGGCAAGGTACAGTGGTGAGGAGATCTATCCATGGGGAAAGCTGCATTCCAACATGAAAAGGAGACCTGAGGTAAAGGCCACAGTGAAGCTATCACTCACTTGACAAGAACTGTGACTATTTAAAATATGTAACATTCTTGAAGAATACTTCATCAAGCAGTCAGTCAAATGCCCAGAATTTAGACATTCAAACACTTATTTTGGCATTTTAGTGGATGTATTTAAAATGTTTTTCCTTTTTAAAAACAAAGGAGGGCAAATTTAATAGGCAAATTGTCATTAAATTTAACTCTAAGTAGGTCATCTAGTTTTAAAAGGATGGTATCCATACATTTAGTTTTATTTAATGGAAATTTAATCGTACATGTATGTTTTGTGATTTAAAAAATTACTAAATGTCATTAAAAGATCATTTTGAGATTAACTATGGTTTAGATAAGTATCCCCCCAAAGTCCATGGCTATAAATCTCATTTCTTGCACAGGATATTACTGGATGGTGGTAGAAACTATGTGGATGGAACAACATAAGAGATGCTCAAGATACTGGGACCATACTATTTTCTAATTTGTTTTGGGGGCCATGAAGTGAAGAACATCTCTCTATGTGGTCTCTACCATTGCCTTATAAGATCTAAGAGCAAAGATTCTGCTTGCTCATTGATCACAATCTCTAAATCCAGAGAGATGAAATTTTTTCTGTTTAAAAGTTGATTATATCAGGTATTTGGTACTATAATCACCAAAAGCCCCACAAGAGTCTTAGTGCTACATTTGGATAACAAATTAATGTGTGATCTTCTAGGCCAACTTCATAATAGGACTTTTATTAGTTTTATATTTTCATACATTATATGTACATTACCTTTCAACATTAAAAAGGAAGACATGAAACAGGATAAGGGTGTATTAGATGTTACAGGGCAGTTGGAAAAGGGAAATGGGGTGTGGATATGATCATATTTTATTGTATACATGCATGAAATGCTCAAAAAACAAAATAGATAAATAAAATAAGTACTACAAAATGTTAATGCATCAGAAGATGTTTTGAGAGAGTTAATAAATAAGGCAAAATCCAGAAAATTTCTAGAGAAATATTTCTAAGTAAACAATTATTTATAAATCACCCCTGTGGCAATCATTAAGCAGAAAGGACTGCAATGTGCTCTGTCCCATCATGAAGCAATGGTTCTTTTTTAAAAAGGGTGATATACACTATTGTGGAGTGAAAATTTTCACCTCCAAGAGCAGCCACATCATCCAAATTGATGAGGATTTCAGCGTAAAGGTAGGAAGCCAATTGAAATACTTCTTGACCTATGGTCATCTCCTCAAACCTGAATGGCTTACTAATAATAAAAAGCATCAATCTTTCATCAAAAATTATGTTTTTGTAACATTTTAACTTAACAAAAATCTTTTTTTTTGACCTGATACCATATGATTTCCATGAGTAATTATATATTAACTGGGGTCTGAATTATATTCATATATGTAGAAAATTTACAACAGTGCTTGATGAAAGTACTAATTTTTTTATTGTTACAAATGCTTTTTAACCTACAAATGGGTTATATAGCAATAAAAACCATTGTAAGTTAAAAGAATTATACACTGAAAACATATTTTAAAATCCTATTGTGGGATATTCCTTTAGACTGTGTGAATATGTGTAATAAAGAAGCTGACTGGTCAGTAGTTGAACACGATAAAGTTAGATGGGAGAGCTAAACTGAGAATACTAGGAGAAAGAAGAGCAGAACTGGAGAGTTGTCAGCAGACACAGAGAGATGCAAAATTGACATGCAGTACAGAGAAAAGGTACCAAGCCACATGGCAAAGCATAGATAAGAAATATGGATTAATTTAAATGTAAGAGTTAGCTAGTAACAAGCCTGAGCTATTGGCCAAGCATTTGTAATTAATATAAGCCTCAGTGTGTTTATTTGGGAGCTGCTGGCAGGACAGAAACTTCCACCTATACACCTTATCCCATTGAACATCATAGCTCAGCCATGGTGCACTATACTGTAGTGATTGTTTCTAATATAATTAGGTAGCTGAATGGGAGAGAGGTGCAGCTAGATGTAGTAGTCCAACATCATGAGAGGGGATAGTTAAGCTAGAAAAAAAATCAAAATTCAAAGTGTAGTTTCTAATAAGTGAGTATTGCTTGTGCACCACCTAAAGTAGAAGAATCAGAAAATCAAACCACCCTAAGTATTGTGCCTTTTATGACATGTATAACAGATAACAGAATGAGCATATTCTAATCAAATTAGAAAGATAAAATCTGCACTCCCAGTACTTTTTTTCATAAACTTACCTACTTTAAAACTTACTTATAGGAACATAATGATCCAGGTAGAAGTCATGTAATTTGATTATTTTCTAAGTAATGTAAGAAGAATTATTAGTTATAATATGAAAGGCTTTAATTCCAATGTTCAAGGCTTCTTATGAACTGTATCTTTCCATTTCCATTGTGAGTTCCTCCCTGATTCTAAAAGCTCCAATAAAGAGTTGGCAATCACTGCAAGAGAGGCAGTGTTGTTTTAATTGCAAGGGAATATTATTCCTGCTAGTTCATAGGAATTATGCAAATCAAATAAACAAGAAATAGAATTGATACATTATCCAAAACAGTAATAATCCAGAATTTTCTGCAATACTATCCTGAATACAGCAAGTTCCTGATCTTTGCACGAAGCTCTATTTCAATGATTTTTGTCACATAGGTGTAGAACATAGAGAGAGCACATCTGTGAGCCCACACATCCACCAGGACTTCTAACTCAGCAGAACTTCTCCCAGAAGATTTCTTCATGTCCATCATCCATATAACTAAAAGCAGATCTCACTAACGCTGTCTGGTAAGTCACAAAACATGCTCTTCAGAAGGCTCCTCTGTCAGCAACTGGATAAATGAAATTACCTTGGAAATCAACAGAAACCATGACTATGAAGATAGAAGACACGTTCAGAACTATTAAAATCTTTTACATTATTGTGCAAGATAAGCGATTGTTAGACAGGCTAGTCTGTGTGTTTATGGGGATGCTGGCCAAATAGAACAATAGGAAAGTAAATACTGAGAGGAAGACGTTGTTCCAAGAAAAGTGTTTGAACTTGGCAATGGTGGCCAAGATAGACATGTTTGCTCTGTACTGCACTAAGGAAAGAAAGAGCTGGCTCAAGAGACACCTCTCATGCAGGAGCTACAGAGGAAGGAGGACATTCTTTAGGATGCTGCCCTATATTCTCCCCTCTCAACACAAATACTTTTAAAAAGGGTTGGTTTTCAAGGCAAGAAGCTAAATGTAGTCATTCACTTAAAGTCAAAGATGAAGGTATATGCATATATTTTGAGTGTGTATTATATGTGTTTGTACATAAGTGTGCATTTATATGTATTTGTTGGCATGTGTATATATACACACACTGAAGTATTTCTCTGTGTATTTGTGTACGTGTCACATATACTCAAATATACAGATGTATATCACATTATCCCCTGAGCTTATTTATGTAAATCTAGAGAGACTAGAAAAGAGGAGAGATAAGGTAAGTCAGTATAATGTTTCCTCCAAAACTTACTCCATGTAGAAAGCTGAAAGCAGAGACTAGATTTGGTCCTCTGGGGATGTTTTCTCTTTTATTTACTGTTCTTGACCCTGGGATTGAAGGGCAGATTTGAGGCAGGCGTGGTGTGAGGTCATGGGGGACTAGCCTGTTGATGCTGGACTGCCTTCTTCCTGTGGATGCTGTGGCTTTCCCAGAGGTGGTGAAGAAGGAAACCACTAAGAATAGGAAAAGAAAGCATTGAGTCCTGCAAACACTGGCTGCTGAGATGTGGTGCCGGCATGCTTCCATCTGTGGGCTGGTGGCTAGAGCATCTAAGAGATGGTCAGAAAACGTCTCTGGTGACAGCTATGACAGCACATCATAGAAATTCAAATGACAACATCCTGAGGTTTTGCCAATGGGCAGAAAATAAAGAAGAGAATTCTGTTCACCATTTTTTGTGGGTTTTGAGTTTTTTTTTTTTTTTGTACTTAAAGCAACCAGTCATTTTATGCTGAGAACTAATGTCCTATGGCAGTTGCAAACAAAGTATCTGTTTGAAATTCAAAGTTCAACCACTATGGCTAGAGGGCAACCTGATTTAGCAGCACAAATTATATCTAAATATGGAAAAATACAGGTGGTTCAGTGGTGAAAATTATACTGACAAAATCATCTTCCTTCATCCAATCAAATCATCTGTATGAAAGTGAGTGTGTGTGTGTGTGTGTGTGTGTGTGTGTGTGTGTGTGTGTGCCAGTTATCAAGATGAATTGTTTGGATATCATAACAAGATAAGGACAACTGAATGTTCCTTAGAGCACAGAAATACTGTCTATATTGCTCTGTCCTGTTTTCAATCTTCAGTTCCTCCTATTCTACAGACATTCATAGTCTCACAACATTTGCAACCAAAAAAAAAAAAAAAGGATTTAAATTGTTTCAAAAGAACACAAGCCATGCAATGTTGATTTTACCTACAGCTGCTGTACTAATATTGCAGAAGAGAAATAGAAAACTTTAGTGTATACATCTATACATCAAAGTGAAGAACCAAATTATAAGTTGATACAATAGTAAAATAAACTAGGGAAAAATTAGTCTTAAAATATATATTTAATTCAGATATTAGTAAAAGTGAGTTTCTAAATAATTTATTATCTGGTTTGTTTTCAGCTTAGGATATCTTTCAGCACCTCTCTTCCACTCTGTCTTTATGAGGAGGAATTTTAGCTGAGCAATAGCACAAACACTGTAGACAACGCACATTTCTAGTGGGCACAGCTCCCTGGAGGACAGGAGAGACAGAATTCCATGACACATAATAAAGACATCACCAGATCACTTTGCACTTGAATCATAATTTTATGTGGCCTTATTTTCTCCCTCAAAATGAAAAGGAACAATGTCCCATATGGCGTAGTGTTTTGTTATTTTATATTACGGAGATCTTTTGATAAAAAATGCTTAAAAGTATAAAAATAAACACTGATGCTCCTTTTACAGTATTTGTTTATACAGTGTGGGTGGTCCCTGACAACCTTCTGAGGCCAATATTTGTTATCAGAAGAACTGTGTATTATCCTCACAGAGACTTTTAAGAGGGCCAAATGGTTTGGAGGATATTCCCAAATTAATTCTAGTACCCCTTAGCCTCTCTTATAAATAACATGTTCATTAGGCTTATTAGGAGAAGAGATCTAGTATGTGGTGAGTCCAAATTCATCCAGAGAACAAATTTACTTTAAGAATTCAATAGCTAAGGGGAACAATTTAAAATATAACTTGAAAACTGACAAATTTAAGTGGAGAGGAAGTTACAGTTTAAGAATACTATTCTCTGGATGTATGTTAGAAAGTCTTGAGAGTAAACTTGATCTCTAACCTCAGGAATATCACTACATCATTGGAGCTAGGTTCATGTACACTGAAAGTTGGGGTGGGTAGCTTTGAGAAGTCTTTGTTGCTCTCATCAGAGTACCAAATGAAAACAAAATATTTTTCAGAGGAACTCTACATGATCAGAAGGATTTTGTTACATTATCTTCTGTAGTAGAACTTCAAGAGCACCCAGGAGATAATTCATATCTTGCTGCCAAGAAATAACACCTCAGGGTTCATTCCAACCAGGATAGTATTCCCACTACCACTAGTGTGAAGGAAAATGTCAGCAGTTAATGGCTCATCTGCTCTAGCCTTTTAAATTGTCTCATAATCTGTGGAATGTCTGGACAGCAGTCACTTCAGGCTGGCTCAGTGGGATGTACCTTTCCCTTCATCTAATTCCACTGGTTCTTTAGGACAAGCTCAAACTTTTCTTGCTCGAAAAAAGCCTCTTCAAATGTACAAGGCAATCTTCTAAATCTCTTGACTACTTCTGCTGCCTTTTGGTACAGTCCAGTTTCTACAACAAGGCATTACAAGGCTCGTTGTGCAATGGCTCCTGCACCCAGCATCTTTGTGTGTTTTAACAAATAGTTAATAATAAAAGTTGGGCCAAAATGATGAGTCAGACAAAGTCCCTGTCATAATGAAACTTACCCTGTAATGGGAAAGACAGGAAGTCATAAGCAAGTCAACAGGTAAATTGGTAATCTCTGAAGAAGAAACTAGAGCAGAAACATATGATTGGGTGGGAGGAAGAACAGATTAAGGAAAATATCTGAGGAGAGCACAATTCTACCATGCAAGATGTGAGTCTAGTCAGAATCCACAAAAAAAAAAAGAGGCGCTGTAGAGAGAGGCAGCACATTTCAAGCACAGAATGATCTGAGTCTCTCTATAGATCAAGGTTTCCATGACTTTGTGATCTGCCAGGTAAGACATATGGTTCATACGGATTCAGAGCCAGAGCCAGGGTCATTTTGGCTAGACTTTAAGGAGTGTGAATTTTTTTTTTTAGTGTAAAACGAAACTACTGAAAACTTTTAAAGAACAGAGGGACATACCCCAGTTAATGCTGCTAAAGAGTTATTTTGGATGCTGTGTGAAGCAATATTTTTAACGTTAACAAAAGGGAAGCTGGGGCATGAGGCCATTGCACTAATAATTTCATTTCTACCCCATCCATGTTTCCTGTACTCTAATGAGTTGGCAGAGCCCTACTAACTTATATGGCAGAATTTGAATGAAATTCTCTTGGATAGATAAAGATAATTTCCAAAGAAATAAAGTCCTAATAGTGAGGTAATCAAAATGGGAATATTATAAAAATGTAGTTGTTGCCGGGCGTTGGTGGCGCACGCCTTTAATCCCAGCACTCGGGAGGCAGAGGCAGGCGGATCTCTGTGAGTTCGAGGCCAGCCTGGGCTACCAAGTGAACTCCAGGAAAGGCGCAAAGCTACACAGAGAAACCCTGTCTTGAACCCCCCCCCCCAAAAAATGTAGTTGTATCAGTTGTGCCAATTACAGCAACCATTAACTCATTTTATTCACTCACCAACACAATATTGGTTGAAAGCTGGGCTGAGTCAAGCACAAGGTGAGATTCTGAGATTATAGAAATGATGATAATTAAAAATACCTAATTAACATCATTGACTTGAATACATAAGGCATATACTGTATGTTAAACTCTGTATTTTACACATTCTAATTCAGTTTTTCTCATGACAGATTTAAGATCCAAGAGTTTTTAAAGTTATTTGCTACTTTATACATCAGACAACTGGTATGGAGAACTTCAGAAACCTTGCATAGTCAACAGCTGTTACTTAGCAACACAGCACTTAAAATCTGCTGTGTCTACCCTACAGCCTACTCATCACATGCTCTCTAAATTCCCCTTTGGAAGGCACAACAAATATTTTCCTTACATTTAGAGTCTATCGTCTGACCATTGAGATGAATAATAAACAATCATAAGGAAACATTTTTAGAAAGCTGGTGGTTACAGATTTTCAGGAGAAAAAAATTGAAGTTCTAAAGTTTTGGCTTCCCCTTTATTAATTTTTTTAAAAGACACTTATGAGGACACAAGAGCAGTAAACTTGAAGACTTGAGAACTCCCCAATGACGTATGATTACAAAATCGGGACAAGGCCTGGACTTACGATGTTCTTCACAAAATGGGAAGACTGAAAAAAAGAAATGGTGACAGAGCTGATGTGTAGATGCAAAAAGATTCACTGAAAGTTTTAAAATGGGAAGACACACTATCTCTCAAGGCCTCTTCAGGTACAAATTATATTTGTGATAGAGAAGAGCTTTATCAATTATGCATTAAAGCAAAGAGAGGCAAACCAGGAATAAAATGCAGTAAATAACAGAGGTAGGAGTAATGCACGTTATACCAGGACATTGGACTGTTTGCAACAAAACGAAGATCAGAAAAATGTTGCTGAAACTTCTTACGCGTTGGCATGTATTCCTCAGGTAAAAGATACAAGAGGACATCTAGCATTATTGCGTTCTGTTTGTCATTTTATATAACGGTGGCCTCACTTTGAGCATTTTGTGTATTATCTTCTGAGCTCACTGCCACATATGCTCAGGAACACTCACTTGTAAGGGTTAGGTCTCAGAAACTCTGGACAAATGGCTCACTGAGGGAGGTGCCCATTTAACACAGCAAAGCCAATGCTGGCCAGCTCTCCCAGCATCAGTCAGTACCCACGGCTCCTCCCACCTTGTCTCACCCATCCCCGGCCCTAAACCTCTCCCTCCTAGGGGCTGCACTGCCCCTTCCTCCCTCTAGACCGATTCCTATGTAACTCAGCCATTTTGTCTCTTGGCCTCTTGGCCCAGGCAGCCTCCTTTGGCCGGTGGCTCCTCTATTGTTCTCTCTCCCCCTCTCTCCTCTGTGGTCTGGTTTAGTCAGCTGGCCTATGTTCAGCCTGGACTCTTCCCTCTGCCAGCTTTCTCCCTTATATCTACAATTAAAAAAAAACTTAAGGTTTTCAAAAGGTGCTTGAAATCTCCAAGTAAAGAATCAGCTACTGGAGGTGCCCAATAAGTTCAAAAAACATCTAGATCAATAAGATAACAATAGCATTTTAGAAAAGATCATTATGACATGGAAACACACAGCCAGTCTCCTAGAACTTAGAGTTATTAATATCTCTCATGTGGCTACTCTGCACAGCCGCCACATCTGGTTAAGCACAGCTCAATGCCAATTGTGAAGTTCTGAATGAGTAAGGGAACGTAGAGGCAATCAGAGAAGAGATTAATAAAAGTGAGAACACTTCCAGAGCCACACAAACCGTTATAATTGGCGGGATGTGCACTTTGTGGCTGAAAGTTCCTTACTCCGCTGGGGTTGTGTGTCACACATCCTCCTTAGGAACAGGTGTTGCTGTCGCCTGCAGCTCATCCGTCATCCCCCTGCAGCAGTGCTAGCATATGCTTCATGTGTACTAATTGTGTTTGTTTTCACAGTCAACGTGGAGTAGCCCTTCACCATGCCAAAGAGACAAATGCAAGCCAAGGAGAAGCAAACCGAGAGCAACCTGTCCTTTACTCCTTCGGGTTCCTCTTCTGGCTTCCCCATCCACAGGGTGAACTCTCAAGCTGAGAGATGTAAATTCTCAAAAATGGCAGATTTTTAGAGAATTTCAAAAGGAGGCAGAAGTCTTATGCTTGCCATGCAATTATTAGGGAACTTCTTGTTAAACTTTTAACATGCTGATATTAATTTCATATAATGGATTTAACTGTAGATCACTTAGGCAGTGGTATCTTTTCAAACAAGCTATTTTGAAGACAATTAAATTTGAATTAGAGACAGGTAGGCATGATTTTCCATTGTTAAGATATAAGACTAGAATAAAATGTTTAGCATTTTAGGAAGCAAAATACCAGATCTTAACAACAATATATCATAAATATCCACTGATTAAGCTCTGTCTGATTTAAGGGAAATATTCACATGTAAATTCCCCCTCCCTTCAGTTTACCTGGGGCTTCCATTACATAAGTCACCTAATGTTCACTAAACAAATAAGAACTTGTAATTAATTAGCTCATTGAGGATCTTTAATATGCAACTTACATGCCAATGGTTACATCTTTATTATTATTATTACTGTTATTTATTTATTTGTTTGTTTGTTTATTTATTTATTTATTTATTTTGGTTTTTTGAGACAGAATTTTTCCGTGTAGTTTTGGTGCCTGTCCTGGATCTCACTCTGTAAACCAGGCTGGCCTCGAACTCATAGAGATCTGCCTGGCTCTTCCTCCTGAGTGCTGGGATTAAAGGCTTGTGCCACCGCTGCCCGGTTGCCAATGTTTACATCTTAAATAAGGTATCTAAATGTTTAGGAAAAATTCTTCTCAACTTTTCCATTGTTTGCCTTGCCTGATTCTTACATTGATAATGGTAAATTTCAGCACATGCAAACAGGTCAAAAGTAATAATTTCCAAATCGAAAAGTAAACAATTGAGGCCATAAAATCAGGAACTTTTAGCAGTTGTAATTTTTATTGTTGGGTTATGTTGGTTTGTTATACAGTGGCATACCTCTCTGTACAAGTGTGCACATGTGAATGTGTCTGTGTTGGCTCATGGCTTCATCTCATCCCTCCTTAGGGTTTTAGCTAGTTTTTCTCAGCGTGATATGTTTCTCCCTAGAGCTCCAGATTAAATGTCATTCTCTGCATTTTGACATCCCTTTCTCAGGTCTCTGATTATAGCCAGTCTAGTATGTTGTTCCTCCGTGTCCTTCCTGCACACTGGTGGATTTGTGGAGATGAAGAATTATTTGATGAACGTTTACTACACTGAAATTTTCTGTTTTTTTTTCCCCCAAAGTAGGTGCTTATTTTGGAGCTTAACTTAATTAAGATCTTCTTTCTTAAATATAATTATTTTATTCTATTTACTTTTCTTTTGTTCTGGAGTTGCAGAGTTTTTACACTTTCAAATTATCTTTAATTTTTTACTCAAACATTAGATAAATTCAGCAGCAGTTTGTGTGATGTTCACCAATCTATTTCTTATAAGGATTTGAATCTTTACTATTAAATCAAATTACTAGACAGCCTGATGCCAGAGATATGTCTCTAGGGTACAGGCACTTGCTACCAAATCTAAAGCCTGAGACCTGAGCTCAGTCCCTGGATTCCACATGGTGGCCTAAGAGAGGTCATTCTGAAGTTGTCCTTTGACCTCCATAAATACACCATAGCATACACCACACACATACACCCCTACACAAATAAATAAATGTAAAAATATTAAAGAGAGTTATTGTGGAATATTTTAATAAAATGACCTATAGTAAAATCTCCATCTTCCACTCATCAATTTATTCTTGCTTATGTTATTAAAACTATTTCCTCACCTACAGAGTAGACATACTATAAGATCACTATGAAGATATTATGAAGATACTTGTTATTCAACAGTGTCTGCAGAATTAGAAATTTATTGTTGAAAATACAGAACTTGATGTTTTCAGCATGATCTTATTATTTCCTGGGCTGAAACCTTACCATCATGCTACTTCCATGCAATCATGTGTATATGAACACACACACACACACACACACACACACACACACACACACACACACACACATGTACACTACAGATTGTGTCATGAAAATGTCCATGTAAGAATGCAAAATGTTGTCTTAATACCCAGAGATGTTATTCTGAAGGCTAATTCATTCAGTGAAACAGGGATGCCCATGCAGTTGCTGCCTTGGGTTATGTAAGCACACTTCATGATGTTCATACAGCAATCTCATCACAGAAGAATGCATTTCTCAGATATACTAAGGTTAAATGGTGCATGGCTGTCTTTCATGTCAGTTATGTCTGAATGTCCTATATTTGCAGTCCCAGAGACCTGAATTTTGCTTAAATAGCCTAAGTACTTTCAGAAAAGATCACTTATGTTAATAGAAATGAAATGCTTGGCTAGCGTAATGGATGACACATTATGTGCCTAGGCCTGCCCTTAACAAACCTTCACAGGTGTCCATGCAAGATTATTAGCATTCAGAAAATAAAACTATCTACAAAATGATGGAATGAATTCAAAGATAATTTATCGATAAGCTCAGGTTTGTTAAAACTCTTCCCAAACATCCAGATATTCAAAACTTCAGAATAATCAAATATAGGTAACTTCTAAGCAATTTTTCAATGAAGTTTAAAATATTAGAAATGATCGACACATTGTATTTTATCAATGGGAGTATTAACATAATGCTGCAATTGATACACTGCTACTCTATGAAGTAAAGTCTTGCCCATATTAAATATAAATAATGCACTGTCTAAACTGCATACTATTTCTGATTATCACTATAGCAAACTATCTGTCTTAAAATTTAAAATTTAAATGTAAGGGGAAGAAAGATCTTGTCACCTCATTGAGGGTATGGAATTCTATTTCATGGTTCTTAGAATGAAATCAACTCCCTGTCTTTGCTATCTTAAGACATGTCACAGATATAAGAAAACCTCCCGTGCTCACCTATGAGGTACTGTAAAGCAAAGGTTAAGTGAGATAGAATCTTATTCCCTAAGGAACTGTCTTCTGTTATTCTGAAATCATGCTACCAGGGTAAAGTTTGATCTTTCTCATAGCATGGTACTAAGACCACTTGGTGCTCACAATCTAGAATGAAGCATCCCTGGTAAGTGTTGACATTCGCATGAGTGAGAAAACAGAGACACTGGTACCTGGTCTCGGTACAGTAAGAGTTATTTGACATCTTGTGTTATTTTTGTAATTGAGTTTCTAATTACATTCCACCCCAACTTCAGAAAGTACACTTGATATTCTCACATTGTTAGAGTATTCAGAAATCGTTTTAATATGTGGTATTCTTATTACTTGTTAGAAATGTGATTTAAAAAAAAACATTCATTTGGTCAGCTGTGGTTGCACACCCTATAATTGCAGCACTCAGGAGGCAGAGGCAGGAGGACACATCTAAGCTTGAGGCCAGCCAGGTCCACATAGCAAGTTCCAGGCCAACCAGGGATACACAGTGAGACACTGTCTCAAAATAAAAATTGTTTTTTGTGCATCTGAGATTCTGACAATATCTGATATATATATTAGAAATGATAAAATATTAGAAATGATCGACACATTGTATTTTATCAATATATATATACAAACTGAAGTTTTGGTCTTCAAAAAACCTTTAATTTTAATGTGTTTGGTGTTACTTCCTTCCAATTCCTTTTTGGAGTCATCATATTTCATAGCACAGCAGAGAAAACACTGAACAAACAAAAAATGACCTAATATCTTGACAGAAATTAGGGTTTGACAGTAAAATAATTTTTCACTTGCTAATCAGCAAATTTGAAAACATTGGCAACAGTCTTTAGATATTGTATTATTATATTAGATAATTTTTCTTATTTTTATTCTGTATATTTATGTGACCATTATTCTTTATTATTGGAAAAATTTTATACTTAGAATGTATACTGCACACCCTTGCATGCTTTTACTGATCTTACACACCCAGCTTCATGGAAAGAGCCAATCCTTCCCATTTAAGCAATAAACACACAATAATGGCATAATTTCAAAGGCTATGCCATCCTTGTTTTTTTTAATACAAATCTTTGAAAATGGGACAGTGCAGTATTTGAAGTTGAAAAAAGAAAGAATTTTACTACAATTAAAACCCACACTCAAGTGAGTAACACATTAGTAGTTTAGCCAATGGAGACTGTAATAGCTGATGGCATTGCTGACCAAGGAAAAGGAACATGATTAACTATGGGGATTTAGTCCTGTTTAAAAAAAAATAAAAACAGTTGCTCAACCATCATCAGAGAAGCTTCCTCCAGCATCAGATGAAACAAATACAGAGACTCACAGCCAGACATTATGCAGAGAATGGGAGACTTTGGAATATTCAGCCCTAAACAGGATGTCTCCATAAAAATTCCTTCTCTTAGAGATCAGGGAACCCTGTGAAAGAGGAGGCAGAAAGAGTGTAAAAGCCAGAAGGGTTTGTGGACACTTTAAAAAAATAAGCTCCTATGAATCACAGACACTGAGACATGTCTGAACCAGGTGGGGTCCTAGAGCTAAAAGGAGAAGTGGATGCCCTCATACCTAACCAAGGAGCTACCTCTAATTAATGACCAATTGAAAGTGAAAATTTAGAAACCTAACAGCATTTTTGGAGGTTCCTATCTCATAATGTCATGTCAGAGCTTTCTCTTTTTTTGAAAAAAAAAATTATCTTAAGGTAAAATTTATTTCTCTCTTTTAATCCTACAGGTCCTTTGCATATACAGGTTTCTTTGGATTCCTCAGTGTGTAAATGAATCTGTTTCTTGTGCCTTTTCTTGGGCTCTTTTTCCTCTGTTTGTTTTATCCTATTTTGATGTGTTAGTTTTTGTTTTATCTTGGTATATTTTGTCTTGTTGTTATCCCTTAGAAGACGGGTTTTCTGGAGAGACAGAAGGGTGTGGTCCAGATGGGAGTGGAGGAGGGGAAGAGCTGGCAGGAGCAGAGGGAAGGAAACAATAATCAGGATATATTATGTGGGACAAAAAAAAAAAAGAAGAAGTGTTTTCAATAAAGGGACTAAAAAAGACAAGAGAAATGGCAGAAGGCATTTCATTTTCCAAGAATTGTATATTCTTATTGTCTTTAATATGAGTTATACATTGTAAAAGCACACAAATGATTCTCTCACAATCTCTAATGACCATCATGATGACTCACCACTTAAATATAAGCAGTGATTTATTATGTAACACAAAGTAGTATACATAAGAACATTTGATATCATAACATGTAGTGTATGAAACTATCGACAGTATTTTGTTTTAAGACAAAGAATTCATGTCTTTCATGAAAGACTGAGGAAAAGAAAACAATGATTTAGGAGAAAAAAATTAAAGATTTCAAAGTAAATGGAACTAAAAGAAATCAGTTAAATTCATGATAAACTGAATGTAAACAAGCAGAATAAATAAATGTATTAGACAAATATAGTAAGAATCACTTTGGGTAGTTCTTAAAACTCTATGATTTTTTAAATATTTTTCCCAAAGATTAAGAGCATATAATTATTAATTGGAATGGAGTGTTGCATTTTACATATTTTATTATACTATATATGCTATTCTTGGCAAGCTGAAAACCTTACAAAATACAAGAGAGAAATACTCCTTATAAATAATCAAGCAAATGCCTTTTGGTTGTTGCTGTATGGTCTCACCTGTTTGGAAAAAAATCTTCACTTGAGCATTATTCTGGCTAACCACCCCACTCTGGCCCTCTTTTTCCCTTAATAAAACACTGAAGCACATGGTAGCAGTCAGAATGATAATTTGCTGATACTGTACATTGTTTGGCTCAAAGAACTGTGGAAGTAACCTGGTCGATTTATTTATATAACTGTATACGTAATGAATACATTCCATGCCTACCACTACGGTGGATATCAACAATGACACACAAAGGAAAAAGAAGCAAGAAAAGAGAGGGAGTTGGGAGAGGATGAAGAGAAGCAAAGAGAGGGAGGAGTGGGAAGGAGAAATAGTAGCAGCTAAGAACAAAAAAAGGGCTTAATGGAGCCCATGACAGAGGAATCCACATTGTTGAACAGATGGCTGTTTCTGTCAGGCCCCACTTTCCTAATACACATTTTAATGTTTGGAAGTCATTATCAAATTAAATCAAAATTTGATTTGCATGAATTATTTTAAGCATTAAAGGCGCCTATGGAGATTCCAGGTGACAAGAGTACAAGTGAAAGTTCCCAGCACTTGGGAAGTTGAGGCAGGGGAATTGCTACATAGCAAGCCTAGGCTGCAAAATGAGTTCCAAAGTTTAAAGCTATCTCAAGCAACACACACACACACACACACACACACACACACACACACACACACACACACACTATAAAATACATAGTAATTAAGAATTTCAATAAACAAAATGAACAGGTTTAAAAATATTAATGCCAAGGAAATTTTTAATATTTTAAATATTTACATATAAAGTTATCTCTTTTTCCTAATTATTAAGGAGAATATTACATACTAATATATATTGCATCCCAGGAAAGTCAAATTTACATTTAGAATACAGCTCAAATGTCATTTCTCTTATGTGTAGTTGATTCTTATTTTTACCATGTAAACTTTTCTTAAATTACAAATCTAACTGTTCCCTCTCTTATACTACTTGATATTTCTGACACTAAATCTTAAAATTTCTTTGATGATGCTATTAATCTCCTTCCAAAAAGCTTGAGTTTAGATGGGATAGAATGAAAATATGATAATTAATTTCAAAGGAAGAAAGAAAATTAAAAGACAAACACCAGAATGGAGCCAAAAATAATGTAAAAAGGCCCTTCCACACTCATCTTCCCTAAGTGCTCTACCAGTTTCCTCACAGTGAGCATCGTCAATTACTATCTGGGGACAGTAAATCATGTGGCACATTTGGAGTGGTCATGCCCATGGGGAAATGAGAAATGCTACAACGATTTCCATTTGCTCTCTGACTTTGAACTTTAACTGCCGATGGATCTCACTTGATGGAATTTTCTGCTTGGAAGATTTGAACTGATATGCTTGAAATTAAAAATAAAGATTGCATATTTTTTTCACATGGCTTTGAAGATCAATGTCAGAGAGCTCACCAAATCACCAGTACTTTTGTTATAACCAGTTAATGTGACCATTCTTGTGTTTTGCTATATGAACCATGAAAAGACTTGTACAGCCCTCCCCTCCACATGCAGAGTACATTCAGGGAGTTGGGGAATTGTATCATAGAAAGCCTTGGAATGGAGGAAGGTGAAGACGATGTTGCCAGTTAGGCCCCAGGGTAACGTTCATCCCAAGGATAATGTAAAAGGCCTTGCTGATGAGGCTCTGTGAGTTTTCTCTTAGAAAGCTATTAGGGTCCAGCTGTTTGATTGGCTCTTTTATCCAGAGACCACTGGGACCACTTCCACAGCTCCCATTCTGTATAAAGCATCACTCTAGCTCTAAATTGGACAGCCCATAAGTCACAGATCCAACACTTCTGGGACACAGAAGGGTGAGCTTTAAGATTTAACAGAGATTTGAAAATACCCATTATGTCAAGGTCCATCTTCAGCTAAAAATTCAGAGCTTTTGTTCAAGTTTTCCTAAATTCTTTGTTTCACATACAAAGAATGTTTTTAAATAAAGTCAAAATCACCATTTTCTAAGTTTATCAGAAAAGAACTTGAAAGAGGGTGACTAATGACCAAATTCAACACTAACATTACCTGACTGGGGATATTCAAAGGCAGAATTGAGTTGAATGATGTGGGTTGCTTCAGTATACACTGATTCTGATGAGTAATAAGTAAGCCCTTCCTTTCTACCCACTATCCATCTACCAATGACTCCAAAAAGACAGGACTGTCTCAACTGTGCGGCGTCTCCCTCATTGCCACTTCAAATCAAAGTGCAAACTGAATAATTTGATTTTCTCCCCTCAAATTGGTCACTGGAAACCAATTGCTAAAATGAACAAGATCAAGAGTCCACTAAATATAATAAGTCTAGATAGGTGTTATACTTTTCTATTGACTGTATATTTGCTGGCTTCACTAACTGAAATTAGAAACATTTAAATTTATGAAGCAATGAGATTTATCTTCAGTGCCCAGAACACTGATTATGAACTAATGTCAATGAGAAGGCCACCCCCACACACACACACACACTTTAGCCTCTACAGAACACATTGGTAAGGTGGCAAGCCATCCCAGCCTCTTGTAAGTTGGTGAGGTAGCTCAATTTGGTTTAGACACTCTAAGTTAGTAAGTAATGGGCATGTGGTAAAACTGTGCTTCAGCAAGTACATATTCTTGTATTTCAATTCACTTGCAGAAAAACTGTGTCTCTCACTTTTAGTGTTGTATAAGAGCCATCTCCACACTTTGGCTTACATTCCAGATGGCAGCCATTCTCTGACAGTATGGGAAATATCAAACACATATTTTTGAATAGTATGAAATTCTCATTTAAACAAAGAGTGTACATTAATTTGTTTGGGGGAATATATGAAGATCTTCATTTTTACTTTATCATTTTTAACTTCCATCAAAATATCTATCTTTTCATATATTATAATTCACAAATTAAAAAAAATGAGTCATGTCTCCCTCTATAAAACTCACTATAGCAACATATCTATAAACTCTTGCAATTGTTATAGATTTTTTTTAAAATATAAGAAAGTTTAGAAAATTTTCAAACTGGTCAAACTTTTTAAATTAGAGATATTTTAAATTTATACTTTCGGCATTTGTTTCTAATTACTTAAATATTTTCTTAAATTTACTTTGAAATAGAACATTTTAAAATATTGAGTCACAGACAATACTGATTATGACTTAAATGTAGATATTTTATAAAAACATAACATTTCAAATCTAATGCCAAATTTGATTTTAAAATACAGTTCATCTCCAAATACACTGTGGAATTTATGATCCTTAGGAATGCTCAGATGGAAAGTTACAGAAAAGTGGGCAAAAATACTATTCAAAAGTAACTACCCTAATTAATGGGTTCAAATACCATAGAACATAAAAATATTCATGGTAATATAAAACCCTTCAAACACAACTTAGTATAAAATGGTGAAAGGGAGGATTATTCAAAATGTTCACATGAGTTAACATGTTGACATAAAGTATACCACAATATCATGCTTTGAGACATTAAACACTCCATTAAATGACTAGATGCTGGGGTTTCTTCCAGTGTTCTAATTGGCATTATTCCTGTTTACTTTATTTATTCCAGCCACCTGACAGTGCTTGCCAAAATTCCAAATTTATGTGTTTAAGACTTTTGAATCAACTTCGAGTTGAATGTACTTGCTACCACTTTAGTTTATGGTATCAGTTGACTTATTAGTTCCTTAAATGTTGGCTATATAAAGATGTGCTAAGATTAAAGTGGTCTTAGAAAATACAGAAGGAATGGCCGAGCCTTATTTCTAATGTTGAGAGAGAGAAAGACAGAGACAGAGACAAAGAGACAGGAAGAGAGACAGAGAGAGAGTGGGGAAGAGGAGAGAGACATAATATTTTCATGAAGGACATCATTCATGCAGAGTATGAATACAACTTAAACAAAGAGGGTGTTTGTTTTCATTTCCTGTCACAACCAGAATCTTTGTTTATATTAACTAAGCTCACAGGAAGAAAAGAAACTAGTTCCTCGGTGAAGGGGAGACAGAGATCAACTAGAACATTTCTCTTCCTGATGAAACTCTAGCAGCTTTACATTAATATATCCTCACGAATTCCTGAAATCCAAATCCAAGTACTTCTTAGTGTCAAGTGTTTGCCTACCAGTATGTGCATGCACTATGTGCATGCAAATTCCATACTCCCTTCAGCTTATCTGGGGCACCCATTACACAAACCACTTGACCTTAGCTAAAGAAAGGAGCACTTGTTCATTAGCTCACGAATTAGAGGGCCTTGTACCCACTGAAGCTGGAGTTACGCAGAAGGTTGTGAGACACCAGGTATCAACCAAACCCAGGTCCCCTGCAAGAGCAGGAAGTGCTCTTCACCTTTGAGCCCTCTCTCCAGGCCCGAGAAAAGACTTAACTGTGACGTGTTTTTACAGCAGTTCACTTGTCTAGTACTTACTATTTTTTGTGTGCCAACACTGAGGACTGAATGGACAATGGCTTCACCCTTAAAGTTCAATGTCTTGCAAAGGATTTTGTGCACCTTGATGAGTTGACTATTATTAGCTTTATACAGGGGCAGGTGTGAGATCACTGGTTCTTTCTAGATAACAACTCTATTAAATAATTATCACTTTGTAATCCACACACAGTTAACTCAGAAATCTATCTTCTAAAATCTAAATAACAGATGATAATACTTATTTTTCATCTCAAATCCATTTATCATTCGATCAATGAGTTCTGGGGGATAATGCTCTTGTACACTGGTTTAATAAAACACTGATTGGTCAGTAGCCAGGCAGGAAGTATAGGCAGGGTAAGCAGACAGGAAGAATTCTGGGAAGAGGAAGGCTGAGTCAGGAGTCACTAGCCAAACTGAGAGGAAACAAGATGTGAAGGCAGGACTGAGAAAAGGTACCAAGCCATCTGGCTAAACATAAAAGGATTATGGGTTAATTTAAATGTAAGAGCTAGTCAGTAATAAGCCTGAGCTAATGGCCATAGAGTTATAATTATTACAAGCCTCTGTGTGTTTACTTGGGGAATGCAAGTGGGAGAGATTTGTCCCAACCGCCAGCCAGGGCAGGACACAAGAAAACTTCTTACTATAAATGAGTTTTGATTTTTCTCCACAATCAAAAGAGCATCTTTAGCTGCCATTGATTCTTGGTTGTTTATTATTCATATGACATCAAAATATGTCTAAAGTACTTTTTATAAGTGAATAAACACAGTATAATAAAATTTCAGTAAAATTTAAAAACTGAGAGTGAAAGGTTTATGGTATCTTGGCAGCTACAAAATTAATTTCCAAACTTGGTTTATGTCCATGTGCATTGAAATATCAAAATAATAGTAATCAACATATAGAAATTATCCTTTTATAGGATAATATTAAAAGTTTACAAGAGTTTAGCCTCTTCCTATGTGTGCAAACATTTATTAAATACATATGGATGGTCAAGTATGGAACTTCCATAGGTATATTTATGGATATAATAAATAAAATGATACTAAACATTTTAAATTCCCTAAGGCCATAGGACAAGTGGATAATACACAAAGTTCAAAATTCAGTATTTTAGAAAATATTAAAACACATCAAGAAACAGGTGATAAAGTATTTTAAGACATCTGAATCTGCAAATTAAGTTATATTAAAATTTATGTTTAGGCTAGCAAAATTACTGTGATATCCTTGAGATGAAAATTCAAATACACATTCCCTCTGGATTCCATATGTTGTTCAACACTAATTGCTGGCATGGTTCTATTTACACAAAGCTAAATAAATAAGACATCCTATTAGCATTAGATTAAATTTGTGCAGCCAATCTTCATTTTCTGTCTTTTAAAAAAATTACATTATACACTATCATTCTTTAAAGACATTAGAATCATTCAAGCATGAAAGGACCTGTGAGGTACCATTAATTCACAGCTAGGAACTGAAAGTATCCTCAAAAGTCATTGAATTTTCAGACATACCAAATTAATTCTCAAGCCAAATGTTAATTTTCAGAAATGATTTTTATGCAATAATTTAACAAACTAAATTTTGGAAAGGTGGCCCAACTGCTGAAGTATTTTCAGTGCAAGCATGAAGATAGGAGTTTGATCTTCAGCCTAGTAATGGAGAAATGGAGATGGGGTGTGTTGGCCAGCCAGCTTAGCAGAAACAGTGGTTCAGTGAGAGGTCTTATCCCAAGAACAAGGTGGAGAAAGATTGAGAAAGAGACACCACATCAATCACTGGACTCCATATGAATATGTGCATAGACACAGGGTCATGCACACATGCATACACTCAAAAATAGATAAAAATTGAGCTCTTATTTAAATAAATGAAATTTAAGTTGACCAAGACTCTAGAGTTACCATATAGCACTTTTAAGAAAATGGTGCTTTTTTGGTGACTCATTTGATGTTATCCATTACTTCTTCCATTATTATTTAAATGTTTATACTTATTTATTTGTCTAAGCTGGAGGTGAGAGATGGGTGTGTGTGTGTGTGTGTGTGTGTATGGATGGGTAGGTATGTATACTATGGTATGCTTATGGAGGTCAGAGGTCAATCTGCTGAAGTAGTGTCTCTCCTTCCATCATGTGAGTCTCAAGGATCTGAGTCAGGGTACTAGACTTGGCAATATGTGACTTTACCCACAGAGCCATCTCTCTGGTTGGTATGCAGGCCATACTTGGCAATATAACCTGTCACATTTGGTTATTTTATTAATTTTACATCTTCTGGACATTTAATTTTAATCTTAGGGCAATAAGTATGCACATAAGATTCTACAGAAATGTAGAATAATGATAAGAAAGGTATTATCAACCCAAGAAACTACAAATGTTTTGAATACAATTTTACAAACATTGAGACTTTTTCTTGGTAGACTACTGTACATATTTGTTTGTCTTTATAGAAACAGATATCATATATCTATTCTTTACCAAATGTCACCATGAAGAGTATCATTTATCTTGTCAGGAAACAGAGCATTCAACATCGATTCTTACACAATCCATGTGTGCATAAGCCTGGCTGCACATACGTTTAAATGCATTGGTAGATATAGCAGATGACCTGGATTCTCACTTCATTGTGCAACTCTGCATGTTCTGGGTCCAAAGCACTTGGAACTTGAGATTTTGTGTTTAAATGCGGTCCAGACACACTCTGCCTACTTCACATGGGTTTTATGAGTTCTAGTGAGGACAGTTATTCAAGTGCATGCTGATTAATATTCTTTTTTTAATCCTGTGCTTCGATATTCAATATAGAGAACTTCAAACCAGATATATAATGGAAAAGAACTTGAAGTATATATTAACTAATAACAGTAATATGGGAAAGCATAGAATTATTTTTGTTAAAAATTTATAGTAAATCAATACTTAAAAATGAATAATTCTTCAATTCAGCCACCACTGCAACTTATATAACTGGGTGGGGTTTTTTTTAAGATTTTTTTTTTAGCTATCATAGAAGAGCCAGGTAGTGATTAGCAAATATTTTACTTACATGCCATACTTAGAAAAATATAACTTTGAATAACTTTTTAGTATTTTAACAATACATGTGTTCTCTAAAAGAAGATGTGTAAATCTCACCTTAAGGATAGAGTAATAAGGTCACTAAAGAAGTTGATTCTGTTTTCCCATTTTGTGTGACTACAAGAGATAAACATTTAATGACATCAAGTATAAAATGAATGTTTGGAAGAATGTGTGATTGGTTGGGTAGCTATACACTCACAGCCACCTGTTTGCCATGAGGTCATCAGTAGCTCGACTGCCTGTACCATATTGTTCTGCAGAAGAACAGTGTGCCAACTTCCTGTCTATTAAATGTTATTTTTATTTCTATGTTCCCCTAAAGGCATATTTTTCATTCCTTTGAATTTTATTCTTTTTTTGCCCTTGAGATAAGGTCTACCATGTAATCAAGAATTTTCTCAAATTCCTTGTAATCCTATTTCAGCCTCCTGGTGCCTGGGATTGAAACCTTGAGCCAAAACATGCAGCTCTAGTCTATCAATACATGGCATAACACATTCTTTTTCTTCAGTAGTACTGCCATAAGGCAGAGAATTAGTGCATATAGGGATCTCTAAGGACAACTCCTCTGTGGGATGAACACAGGAACAACTCGATCAAACCTAATCTGTGATGGACAAGAATGAGGCCCATTATTGTGAACCAGAGACAGCAGAAAGGAGATTGGAAAAGATCTTTAGTATATACTAAGCCATGACTCAATTTCCTCAGATTGTATGAGTTATTATAGCAACTACCTCAACTCAGAAGTCCAGAAATTTAGTATTTTTTTTCATCAGCTAATTTTATTTAGACATCTCTCACTAAAGCTAACACTTCTGACCAAATAGCAGCAGTTTAGAATTTGAAAGCTGAATTGACATTAATCAATAACAATTAATGGTTATTTACTGTGTATCTACAGATGCATATGTGTGTATATATGATTTTTTTATTTCTTTGTAGTGTCAAAACTCATCAAGTCATTACATCACCCTATAAGGAACTCTACTGTGTTAAGGAACATTACTTAACAAAGTTTAGACCCGAAGAGATGACACAATTGTACAAGGGTACAAGCAGGAAAAGTTAAAATTCAAATTTGATGTGACCTTTTGATTTTTAAGGCTCAGATTCCTAACCTTGACGATATGTGGCCTCTTCTAACAAGAGTTTTGACTCACTTATTTAGCAGCCAAGTCATTTAAATTTACTGAAACTTAATGTTACTTCCCTATAGGAAACTCACTATTTTCTACTTCAAACATTGTTATAAGATAGAAAGAGAAGATGTGTGCCTAAAGAAGTGCTTCCAATATTGGACAGCAATAGAGCAATATCAGGCTATACAAAATTATAAAGTATATTAAGGACATATCATCTCCAAATACCATAACTAAGTTGCTGCAAAATTTAGTTAATAACTTTCGGTCAATATCTCTGAAGAGAAGATTCAAAAGTCAGTTCTTATGTCAGGCAACAGTTTCCAATTTAAATTAAAATGAATAATGCTTCTGAATCACATCTCCATTTCCTCAAAACAAGACGAAGATGGTGACTAAGAGAAAAATCAGGTTATACTTCAAATGTCCCCTGAAAGTTTAAAAATCCCTCAGTTAGCATAGTTCAGTATCTTTAGGAAATGGGCCGTGTTTATTTTTTCTATATGTGACTTGAATGCTACTGTACAAGTTTTAGTAGTAAGTATTCTGGATGGCAAAGCTCGTTATAGCTAGTAACAGTACTTACAAGTGATAAATATGGAATATTTATTCAAGTTTTCAATTTCTTACTTTTGCTTATCTTAAACAATGTTGACTACCATGGAATATTGTTTTATTCTCCAAAGCCATGGCATGAAGTTAGGGGGAAATAGTCAATATAAAGGTCAAGTATACATCTATACTCTGTTCCTGCTATAAATAAGAAATGAAACTTCTGTAATTTATTAGTATTCCTCCATGTATTTAATTAGCCTGAAAAAAAATCCGACTCTTCCAGATGACATTTATGCATTTACATGCTCAAATTCATGTTTATCTTTATGTATGTTTGAAGATAGTTGACATTAAAAACTATGGTGATTAATCACACAATAAGCCAATAGATCTTGATTATTACCAACTATGATTTAGTTACCAGTTCTAAGTATTATACTGATAATTATTACTTATGAACATCAAGCACCACTGTGTTTTATAAGACATTTCTGGTCTAAAAATGAATAAGCAGCTGACTTATTTATTCTATCCATGTGATGATTTATGGTACAAGAAAACATTATTCATTACGTTGCTGTGAGTATTCATTTTAAATTCATCAAAATCTCAGAGGCAAGAAAGGAGTCTGAAAAAGGAGAGAACTAAAGAATGCCAATGAAGAATATACTGGGATACAAGCAGTCACAGAATAATCACAGCAAAGCTGTGTGTATGTTACATGAACTTATAAAGTTGCAAACCAATGTCTTTTTAAGACCCTCGTAGTTCTAAACAGTTTACCGAAGACAATCCCTAGTGGCCAATAAAAGTCCTTAGAGGTAATTTTTTTACCATGTGTGTAAAGTTCTTAGAGGCCTATTTTATAAGGAAACATAATCAGGCAAAAAATAAAATGTTATATATAATGTGATCTATATGATTTGTTTTATGGTGGTGTGTTAATGAGCTGTGACACAGTAACTCTTTTTATCATGCTTTAAAATTGAACAGAAGCATAGCTGGTGATTTATTTTTCCCCTATTTGACTTTTTATACATATGCAATATCATTGAAACTCATTTAAATTCATGTGAGTTGGATTGCAATTTAAGGTCTAGGAGGATTGATTTCATTAAATATCTTTTGTTTAATCAAAAACTCTGAACACACATGAATATTCCAAACCAGAATTCTTTTAAGATTTTTCAACACTGGTCTGTTAATTATCATAGTGAGGAAAACGTACAGAAAGGTTTTACATTAGAAATCAGTAAACAAGTTAATTGAACAAGCTGGGCTCAAAGACCTAAATAAACCAGTTTTATTTTTACCGCTCTCTTTTACTCATGTTACTGTGAGTCTACTTGCTTCTTCCCTGCCCGAGTGTGTGTGGGTAGGGCAGGGCGGGGAGTCTTGGGAAGACCCATAGCTTTTGCAGACATCTTTTAAACATTGAGATTTACAACGTCGGCTAGTACTTTGATCTTTTCCTGCTGAACTTGTCTGGCTTAGTAAATGCAGAGGTAAAAACATCTTGGGCAGAAACCTCTTCCCACAATCCAACAGCTTGAGGTCCTTTCACCAAGGACACTGGCTCCTGGCTGCACAAGAGACAAGGGGAAGTGGAGGCACAAAGGAGCCTGAAAGGGAAGGTAGTTGTCACTGATGTCATTGCCAGTTCTCCTTTTCTCATAGGACACTTTGTGCTTTTTTTGTGTGAGCAATAACCACTCTTTTTAATGTAAAATACCTCCTTGCATTTTTCTACCACTTGACATATGGAGCTATAATATCTTTAGAATATGTGGATAAATGTTCTGTAAGTCTCAGAATCAGGGTCAAATTGTGGGGAGAAGGGGTCTCATTTACTGCAAAAAATTTCATTAACATCTGATCTCTCTCTCTCTCTCTCTCTCTCTCTCTCTCTCTCTCTCTCTCTCTCATCTTTCTCTGTTCCTCCTCTCTCACTTCTCCCCCTACTGTCTTATTTAAAGAGACTGTGTTTGGAAAGATAACACTTCATGGATAAAAATTACAGATTTCATTCTTGCAAAAGGAGATTTCAAGTCATGATGGCAAAGCATTCACAATTTGATGATTTATTTAGTTTTTTTTCCTGCTTTGGACACATAGAAATCTGAAGTGGAATAATAATAAAAAAATATCAAAAGACTTTTCCAAACTAAAAATCATGGTGAAATCTCACGCAAATGAGTGAGGCATGCTGGGAGATTCAACTCACAGTTTGTGGGTGCACAGAGGTGGAGGTAGTCAGGATTCTACCCTGCAGGTAAACAACAAATCTTCCCGAAGAATTGTGGGGGAAAGACAGCTCTGCTCCCTGCCTTGAGCTGGGATTGCAGTGAAGTTCTCCAATGAGAAGCTGAGCAAGCCAATGAACGCCAAAATAAGGTAGCCATGCTTGAAGCTCTTTTGTATGTAAGCTTTAGGAAAGGCATTTTTTTCCCAATCAAACCAAGCCATACAATATCTCTGTGGCTTTGACTGGGATGAATTTCCAAAGTCAATGAGGGGGTGGGGAAGGCAAGTCAGCTATAAAAATGCTGACAGAAAGTTGGCAAGAAAGGGAGTTAGGAAGAAATGGACACTGGAAGTCAAAAAGTTCCTATAGTGTCACCTCTCACCTCTATTAGCCTAGATACCCAAACAGATGATACTGCTTAGAAACAGAAAGCACACACAACCATCTCAAAACTGGAACTTCAATTTGCTATCTATTTTATAAACATAGATACACTGTGTGCATTAATGTCCATAAAAAACACATAATCTCAGATAGGAACAAAATATTAGTAGGCTGATAGGAAAACGATTTACTCTAATCATATAAATTAATCATATAGTTGTTAATAGAAACCTCAACAGATAAGAGACATTCTAGATTTAATACCAGTTAAAGAAAGAAGAGCTGAACTGACTGACAGATGTGTCAACGGTTTCACCATATTATGGAAAATATCCACCATCTCTTCACTTCTCTGTTCTAAAAAAAGTCTTTCCGTGCATAAAAGTATGCAAGAAGGGCTATGGAATGTGTTGCACAAAAACCAACACAATTTAACAATAAAACAAAAAAGGGCAGTACAACAACAAAATTCACAACTCTATCTCATCTATGAGCATAAGCAAAAGATCTTTTAAACACATAGCAGTAACAAAAACAAGAAACACATTTTGCATTTACATACTATATAGTATACAGCACATTTGTAAGTTATATTTAGAACATTAAAAGAAGAAAAGTAACCCTAAGGAAACAGGTGATTTCCTCCCTCAAACAATCTAATTCTATGAATTTTTATCAATTAGTAGACAATAAAAGTTAGACATATAATCACAATGGAGGTATTTAAGTACTTACTTGTGGGAAGTAATGAATTTCAATAGATTCAGAAGAAATGTTCTTCAGAGTCTTCTTTTGCAAGACTCTGCCTTCCTCCACCTCTCCATCCTCCTGTTACAGTCTATGGAATCTATAATCAGGCAATATAATAGACACTTTCCTTAGTCAGTGGATCTTCTCTTGGTAGAATCTAAACTCAAGAAATGGATTAGGATATATGTATTGTTGCATGTTCATTATCTGTATGCTCTCTTTCCCTGAAAAGGCTGTTCCTTATATGTGTGCTCAATCGGGCAGTACTATTGAAGTTGTGATCTGAGAGTGGTTGGCTTTCAAGAGAATCTTCATTTTCTTGGAAAAAGAAAATATCAAGGTAAAATTTCGAACTTAACTTTTTAAATACCAATAAAACTAATCTGTGGGTTACATGACTGGAAAGACAAAATTTGGAATCAAATGTTACATTTTATTTTTTCTAGTAATTCACTATCATTTTACTGTGTTTTCCAAATACTAGTTGGTATAAATTTAAGATGTATAAAGATGTTTATTGTACCATATTTAGTTTTAATGGGACTTAAATTGATAACTTCTAACCATGTTATTTTTATTATCTTGGTTTCCTTACTAGATATTTTATAGTGAAGTGAAAGTAAAATCTCATTGTTTTTTATACTTAAAAAAATTGAGGAAGGCTCATTTCGATGGAACTAGAAATATCATCCTGGGTGAGGTAATTCAGACCCAGAAGGACAAACACGGTATGTACTCACTCATAAATGGATACTAGATTTAAAGCAAAGGATAACCAGACTGCAATCCACAGCTCCAGAAAAGTTAGGTAACAAGGGGAACCCTAAGAGGGATGCATTGCTAGCCCTGGGAGGGGGAAATAGATGAACTCTCCATGAGTAAACTGGGGATGAGGGGTGGGCAATGGAGGGCAGGGGATAGGGGATGAGGACATAAGGGAATGGGATGGTCAAGCTGGAACAGGGATGGAGTGGGAGAGCCATGAGAGAGATACCATGATAGTGGGAGACAGAACAGGGATAGGGAGAAACTGGGTGCTAGAGAAGTTCCCAGGAATCCACAAGGATGACCCCAGCTTAGACTACTAACAATAGTGGAGAGGGTGCCTGAACTGGCTTACCCCAGTAATCAGATATGTGAATACCCTAACTGTCATCCTAGAGCCTTTCTCCAGTAACTGATGGAAGCAGATGTAGAGATCCACAGCCAAGCACCAGACCAAGCTCCAGAAGTCCAGTTAAAGAGAAAGAAGAGGGATGCTATGAGCAAGGGCATTGAGATCATGATGGGGAAACCTACAGAGACAACCAAACCAAACTAGTGGGAACTCATGAAATTTAGACAAACACCTGTGGAGCATCAGACAGCACAGCAAGACAGTTGTGTAGCTTGATCTGCTTAAGGGGTCCCCTGGCAGTAGGATCAGGATCCATCTCTGGTGCATGAGCTGGCTTTTTGGAGCCCACTACCTGTGGTGGGACACCTCGCACAGCCTAGAGGCAAGGGGAGGGGCTTGGACCTGCCTCAGCTGAATGTACCAGGCTCTGCTGACTCCCCACAGGAGGCCTTACATTCTCTTAGGAGGGAATAGGGTGTGAGTTGGGGATGGGGGAGGCTGGACAGGAGGGAGTAGGAAAGAGGGGGATTTGATTGGTATGTAAAGTGAATTTAAAAATTCTTAATAATCAACTATCTAGCTAAATAAATAAATAAATAAATAAATAAATAAATAAATTCAGGGACCCAATATACTGAGGAGGATCCATTGCTCTGTTGCCATGGAAACCAATGGAAACCCAGCTCAGTGATGAACAACCATATTTGAGCTCTAACTTTGTACTTTGTATTTTAATGATCTAAATAAGGCTACTGTTAACATAATCTTTTTTTTTCCTGCTTCTGAGTTCACACTACAAAGTCTTCCCATACTCCTTTAAGAATTCCAAACCCATCTGGGAGTGTTGGTATACACCTTTAATTCCAGCAATGGGGAGACAGAGGCAGACAAATCTCTGTGAGTTTGAGGCCAACCTTGTCTACGTAGTGAGTTCCAGGACAGCCAGAGCTAGATAGTGAAACCTTGTCTCAAACAAACAAAAGAGTTTCAAACCTGCTTTAGTATGGACCTGTGGGATGTATGAACTTCCTCAAGAGGACCCATCAGTATTTTCATGTCCTTTAGCCGAATCTTTAACTCCTTAATACACTGTGCAGTTTATGAAAGTATGACAGGCAATGCTTTCTACCTGCTTACTTGTTCACCTGACGAAAGTATACTATTCCTAATTCAAGAGCTTCTATTTCAAATAATAGATGTAAAGGATGTTAACATGGGCCAGTACCTCAGTTTTTCATTGTGTCATCAGGAGAAAGTTAATGTCATTGTTAGGATGTAGAAAGTAACAATGGTATTTAAAAGAAATTACATTTAAAAATATTTAATCAATGTAATAATGTTTTCAAGTTATGATTAGGAAGATAGCCATAGCAGTGTTTAAACTGTGTGGAGGTAGAGAGATCAGGGGTTCAAGGTCATCCTTGGCTACATAGCAAGTTGGATGCCCATTTGGGATAACTGAGACCCTGTTTCAAAAATCAATTAAGAGGATAGTGAAGAATGTATATAAATATGTGACACAATTAAAGAAAGTATGGAAGTCTTCACTTACCAAGGTTAAACCCCTAGTATATAGCTGCTTTTAGATATGAAAAAAAATTTCACTAGTTATAGGACTTGACCTAGACTATCAATTCCGACTGATTTCTAAAAATTGTGCTGGGTTGCAATTTCAGCATAAGAAATGTTCATGTATAATGTGGAAGACTGTGAGTTTCTGGTGAAAGTTTGGCCCCCTCTGTAAGGCCCTTTCAAGTCTAACTTGTTACCAAGCATACAATGCATGCCTGAATGACCTCAGAGGGATAAGACAATAAGTTAGTTGGTACCTGTTTGCATTACAAAGCCAGCACACTGCTACCCGAAGGTGAAATCTGCAGTGTGGTAACTAGAGAAGAAGGCTACTGGCATTTATTAGGTGTTAACGTTTCATAATTGCTTTTCTGTAATCTATTTGAGGTTTTATTAAGTTGTCCTTGTCATATTCCATACTACATTTACAGAAAATGGTCAGACAAGTTGGACAAGCTGGAGAACTACAGTCCCCCTTTATCAATGGGATTGTGTACCAGGACTCCTAGCACATCCTTGAAATCAAGGATTGAAGTAATTTTTTCTTAGTTAGCAATCCTTACACAGATAAGATTTTGTTTGTTTGTTTGTTTGTTTTACAAAGTGGAGAACTTCCTCTTTCTGATTTAAAGGAGGCCTTTTACCACTTCTCTTTGGTATCCCCAAATTGTCATTGCGACTGTTCTCTCACTTTAAGATCATTAGTAACCAAAATAGATTTAATTGAACATAAACACTGGGATATTGTGAAAGTCAGTCTGATAATCCAGATGGCCACTGTGTAACTAAAAATAGTATATACAGCTTGGGTGCGCTGGACAGAGGGATGTTTAGTACCCTAGGGCAGTAACAAGATGTCACAAAAATCCCACTACTTAGAGCGGTATGAAACAAATGTATTGTACTGTTTATTTTTAGAAAAGTCTACTTAATATTTTGGGATCATGGTTGACTGTTAAAAACTAATACCACAAAAAAAAGTGTTTCATACACAAAGCTAGAGAGCTGTAGAGCTGGAAGTCTACCTGCCTATACCCATATCCAGTATGACACCAAAATTGGTGTTATTTTCTCCAAACCAAATTGTCAAGATTTCTCTAACTACATGAAATGACAATTATTGCCTCAAATGATTTAGAACTAAGGGGTGGACCGCTTATTGCTCTTGATCCATAATGTACAGTCTAAAACTGTTTATTATGGCATCATTGAGGTAAGTGTGACTTTCTTTACAGGAAAAATGTAACAGCTAGAGTAAAGGTATATCATAGGATTCTAAATTCCAAACAGTTAAACTCTTGGAACTCAGTTTGGTTGATACTCAAGCCTCAAGGATAAACACCAATGAAAGCAGCATAACATGATATTATGTAAGGTTAAATAATATTGACCTTAACTATATGGTGAATTCTTTTGGGGGAAACAGCTTTAAAAAGAAAATCTAAGGGTCTACTTACAATTTAAGAGTCATGGTCAAATGATAGGCAACTTGCATTTTGGTTTAACTTCAAAATTACATTATATAAAACTATAAAGAAAGCCTTACTAAAATTAATTCTATTTTTAACTGAAGTCTTGGTAGAAAACCTACTGTGGTTATATGGTGTGAACTCTTTGTCCAGAGTGTACACAATTTACGTGCTGCTTACTCTTTTGTAATTGATAGCTACTTTGGTCATAATATGAGAAATCTTTGGTAAAATGAATTAATAATGTACTCATGTGATAACTGAGAGTTGAGGTAGGACAGAAAAAAATCAACTGTATAGCATATGCAACCCATAGTTTTTAAATATTTAGTTAAGCAAATTTAAAAGTCCTAGGGACTGACAGAATTTTAATGAATAATGAGCCAAAGGCATGGAATGGAACAGAAAAAAATTACTTTAAAATTGGACTTGAAATGTAAAATCCTGAACTAATGAGACAAAGAATCCATTTACCATCATGGAGGCCTAGCAGCTTGCTTAAGCTACTGTCTCCAGCCAACATCAAGCTCAGTGTATCCACTTGAACCCATCAGGATTTTAAGGAACTTCTGTTCACATCTTGAGGAAGTGCATGGTCTGTCAGTTACCTTGACATGCTTGAAGCTAAATGTTTAACAGAGGAAATATTTGTTGGGAGGGTTCTCATCCATGGCATTTGACTCCATGCACTTGAGCTTAGAACATCACATTGGTAGAAGCATGTGGTGGGAAAGGATCTTACCTTCTAGCGAATAGGAAGTAGAAAGACTATGGCAGGAAGGGGCCAGCCACAATGAACCCCAAAGGATATGTTGCCCCCTACTATTTTCTCTATATAGGTACTAACTCCCAAAATATCTAGCAAACTCCAAAACAGCACCACCATCTGGGAGCTAAGTTCTAATGTATGGGATGCACTTACATCCAAACTTTAGTACATGTCTTTAGCAAAGTATCTTTCTAAGCATCATATATTGAGGTATATTAGTACAGTGAACACAGAATGAGTAGAGGAGCTTGGCGGAGAACATGAATCTTTTAAAAAGAAAAACTAAGGGAAGGAAAAGAAAACTGATCAGGATCAGAGTAATTGCTTTCTTAATCATAAGGAGGAGAATTCACTCAAAAGCATCCCTGGTCTGTTATCATGGAAGAGATGCCTAACAATTTCATCAGGGACAGAATGGGAACCGTCGGCTCAGTGAACAGAGGGGAAAGACTTCCCATTTCTTCATGATGGAATCACTCAGAAAGAGGAGGCCTGAGTCATTATTAAGAGTTGATTTGTAGGGGAGAGTATGTTGTGGAATGGGAGGGAAGGAGATTTAAAGAATATTTAAATAAACTTTCTACAATTCTGCTACATTTTGGTCTGTCAAAGGCTGTACAAGAAAGTTTATCTTCTATATTTTTTCTAAAACTTCTGTATATAGCTAAAAGTACTGTATATTACACGTACTAACTAATGCATGCAAAATGCACATTTACTTAGAAAATAACATGAAAGTCTACATGTATAAAAATGTGCAGTTTACATTCAAGATGAGGAGAACAAATAATTTCTCTATTTCCCATTTATTTTGGTTTTCTGTCTTATATGACAAATACATTGTACAAAAATATGTAATTTAAAAACATGTCATAATATTTCATTATTTTTATTATTGTCTCCAGTACTATATTATTAGAAATAGCTGGCACAACTTCAATCATCTAAAAATGTAAATTTTAATTGTGTACTTTATTTGTTAAAATCTGACCTATAACCCATTTCTCTACCTAGTCTTTTATTTTTTTTCACTCAACCGTTTTTTGCTAGTTCTTAGAACTTTTACCTCAAACAAGGGTTACCTTAGACTTGAATGGTTTTTATATTAACAATCTAAAAGATAAATAATCTAAAAACAACTTCAATCATTTTGTTTAATACATGTTTTAAAATAATAAGATTGCCATTTTTTTGGAGGGAAATGCTTGTAGATGGCAATCAGCAATGAATAAAATGATTTCATGTTTACTATATGCAAAAGAGAAAAAAGACTGCAACCTCACAAGGGGGAAAGATGAAAAAAAAACTTAATAAACTTTTAAGCACTGATTATTGTAGATGAAATTCTAAATGGTCTTATTAAATAAGAAACACAGAGACAAATGAAGAGTTACAAGCCCAGAGATCAGAGCAGTAGCCAAGTGCTAAGACCGCTTTATCTTACCATTCACTGCCATACTTCCCCTGAGAGAGAGACATTCTCTCTCTGTCTTTTTATTACCTTTCTGTTCTGCCTTCTCATTAGCTCTAAACCCAACCACATGACTTCCTCATCACTGCCTGTCTATACAGACCTCCAGGTCTCTATGGTTGGTACTGGGATTAAAAGTATATATCACCATGCTGGCTGTGTCCTTGAACACACAGAGACTGCCTGCCATGTGATCGGATTAAGGGAATGTGCTACCACTGCCTGACTCCCGCTTATTGCTCACTGTGACTTCTGATCTCCAGGCAGCTTTATTAACATACAAATAAAATCACATTTCAGCACAAATAAAATACTACCATAGATTATATTTTTTAACCCACTGCTCACTAGCATGTTAACATAGCAAGCCAGTTATACAACATACCCATGTAGAAACAAACCAGTTTGTTTTCGTAAGTAAATCAATACAAGTAATTTACACTCAACTCTGAGTGATGACTAAACAGTTTTAGAAGAAGCTCTAAATGATAATATCTTTCTGCACTTTCATAATATAAAAAATGAATAAACAGAAACAAAAGACACCTCCCTGAAGTTAAAGCAATCAGGAGCAGCAAGGCAGACTGGCAATGAACTCACTGCTTGAACACATTTATGTGGTGAAAAACAATGCTCATGCAGAGAAAGTTTTACAAGATGTTCACTGTACTTGTCTGTGGCTGTAACTCAGTTTTGGGGAAGTATTTGCCCATGACATGTGAAGTCCTGGGCTCTACTCCCAGTATATCCAGCAAAACAAACAAATAAACAAAACAAAACAAAAAACCCCAAGCATGTTATATGTTTGTTTAAAATTTTTTGTTGTTCCTGTTTTGAGACAGGCTCTCCAGTAGCTCCTGCTCACCTCAAATCCTGTAGAAAGCTGAGAATGTTCTTGGATTACTGATCCTCTTGCTTCTAACAGTGAACACTGATACCACAGGCATGTACCACCATCCTAATCTTCAATGATGTTATTTTAAACATGGTATGACAGCCTATGTTGACTACCCAAGGGAGGCCTTACCCTCGATGATGAGATGTTGGGGGCAGAATGGGGGTAGGTGGTGGCGAGTGGGAGAAGAGGAGAGAGGGGGAACGGGGATTGGTATGTAAAATGAAAGAAAATATTTTTAATAATAAAAACATATATTAAAAAAGAAATTAAAATTCACCTTTTGCTCCCAGCTTCATTTATGAGAACTAAAGTAGGTTAAGCCCATGTGCTCTAATATACATTAATTTAAGAGTATTTCTACTTCATGATTGTTAAAATTGAGATGCTTAAGGCAAGTATGACTTATAATTGATGTGAACATTTATATGCAAAAATTTCTATTCAAAAAACTCATAAACTGTGGATTAAGATACCTTTGCCATCATCTCCTCTTTAAAAACACTCACAAACTAAAAATCCTGCTATGGACAATATGAAGAACTTTCAACGCTTGCTTGCTACTGAATGTGTTGTGCAGTTAAGCATAAAGGGACAATCTGGTTTACATTTGGGAAGCTTGTTGTATACAATGTTACTTTTCCAGGTATAATCTCTACTTAATTTGGGAGTTTATAATTTCTGATTTAGTTGAGAATTTTCAAAATTGTATTTTATAGACATTTTGCAGGGCTTAATAGGAAGCAAAACTACATTGCATGTGGAAGTGCTTAGCTGAAATGATTATGTAGGACAATTGGTGATTTTGTTATTGCTTGTAAATTTGTTTTTGTTGTTGTTGTTTAATTCACCCTCGTATTTTTGTTCTTTTAATGTTTGAGAATTTCATTCATGCATATAGTGTGTTTTGATAAGTCAATTTCCTCCAGGGTTAGTGATATTATTAATTCTATACCTATGACAGTTGCAAGGGAGGCAAAGTAAGAGAGAGATTTATCTTAAATTTATACTGTATTTAAAATATTTTTACATATTATTTTTTAGTTTTCAAGCTTATTTTGACTACAGGAGCCATGTATTTTCAGTGGAATGTTTTCCTGAGTTTCATGTAATTTATAACAACTTTCTGTCTTTATCTTCAAAGTGAAAACAATAAAACCACCAGCTAGAAATTCATCACCTGTAAATGTACACTTTTTATGCATCTAGGGTGATAACAGTTCTCAAGTTCTTTCAGTAATCTCCACTGTGAAACCTTCCACAGGGAACCCTAAAACCTGACTCAGCATTGCCCACATTCCTGTGTTGAAACCTAACCTCCAAGGTGAGGAGACTAGAAGATGGAAACATTAGGGGATGATTGGGGCTTGAGAGTCAAGTCCTCAAGAATGGGATCTCTGTTCTTAACAAGATCAGAAGACACCAACATTCTTCCAACATGTGAAAAACAGTGAGAAGATCTATAAAGTAGAAAGCCAGGCTCTACCAGTCAGGGAGTGTGCCATCTCTTTGCCTTGGAATCTCCTCCTTTCAGAACAATGAGAACTAAGCTTTTCTTGTTCAGAATATTCCCAGCTTTGGGCATTTTCTTCTAGTAGTGTTAACAGACCAAGGCAATTATTGAGTGTTCACTAAATTTGCCAGAAGTGATGCCCACAGGTATTTTCTTGTCTTATTTTCAACATTTTTTCTCTATGAACTATTTTATCATTATTATGTTGAAAAGCTTTGAGCTTTGTGGCTATAACTAAATGTATCATCACTGTCCTGTCTCATTTTTATTTTTATTAAATTACAGATATGTGAAGCATGGATTTTCATTTGAAGCTCATTGTCAAGACAGAATAGAATACAGTTGGTGTCTATAGTCATCTTTATGTGGCAAAATGGCTTGGATCTCAGTATTCAGCCTCTTCATTTAGAAATTGTTTTCACTGGACTAAATAAATATACTTATAGAAAACATCATAGAATGGACACTCTTAGTCACCATAAATATATATTTCAATGGAACCAGTATATATATGTACATTGATTACCACTATCCATCTCCAAAACGTTGACATTATCTGCACTGAAACTCTATTATTTATCGGTAAGGTCTCTCTGCTCCTTTCCCTCTTCCCCAGTCACCACTAGTCATTGTATTTTTCTTTAACTATTTGACTTTCTATATACCTCATATACTTGCAATCTTAAAATGTCTTTCCTCTTGTTTCAGGCTTGTTTTTCATAGCATGATGACCACAAAAATCCCTCATGTGAAAGCATATAACAGGAACTTGATCTTTATTTAAGGCTGAATAAAGTATGTATATGACACATTTTTTCTCAGTAAGAGTTTGGGTTTCTTCCCTTTGGGGGATTATTGGAAGTAATGTTGTTATGAATGTAAATGTACAAGTATCTTGTTTTCGATTCCTTTCTGTTAGTGCACCCTGAGTGTCAGCCTTTTGGTACTACAAGACATTGGAATTGCATTTTTTAGGAAAGAATACAGTAATTCCTTGATTTCTTTTTAACAGCACCAATCTGAATTCCATCATCCAGTAAATAGAATCTAATAATCATATTCATAGGCTGCACGGGGCTGTCCATGCTCCTTAGATTGCACTGGCTTCTAATCTTCTAAACTACAGAGTTATAGAAATTACTTTCACTATAAAACACCATAAAAAGGAGAGATTTTCAGAAAGAGAATTAAAACATCTTTATTGATACCACACAAAAATAACCATTAATATCAACTTTGGTTAGTTATAGCAACTTTGATTCTAACTCATAATTTGAAGTCTTTCTAATACGTTACATATTACTCTGAAGTTCACTATCAATACGTGGTAAGGTGAAAGTTGGTGCACTCCAGAGAAAAGATTGAATTGTAGAGTCAAAAATGAAGCAGTATAAACTCATATAATCTTAGTATCCAATTTTATGAAACATAAGTGTTTTGCATATAAATGTATACCCTTTCATCCAACTACACTGCTACAATTTTTCTTAAAACTTTACACACATGAATATTTCCCTTATACTTTAATAATGCATCATGAACTATAAATACCATATAGCTTTCAAACTATGTAAAATTATTGATGACATAATGATTACAGAATTCAATCACATGCAATGTGATTTATTTGGGAAACAATAGATATTTTTTATGACCCATTTTCCTCATCAAATGCCTAAAACCTGATTAAGTTTACCCAGAGTCTGCTTTTCATGTTCATGTGGTTTATATGTGCTGTGACATGATGGGAATTTGATGTTTAACTTGATGCATTTACCTTCTTATCTGTTCTTGGTTCCAGGTAATAGAGAAAAGAGAAAGGTAAATAATCGAAACATTTCTTTAATATCATTCTTTATTTTTCCCACAGTCAATTGAATTTTATTACAGAATCATTCTAATGTCTTATTTATTTTATCCTTCAGTAATCCTCAAGGTAATGTTTTTCATGGATTTATATAACATGTTTCTTTTTATGGAAATGTTAAAATCCTCTCTGTACTGAGGGAAACTTTCTAGCGTATATGGTCAGATGTGCCTGCATATTAATCCTGTGACATTTATTGGCAATACTGACATTTATTGCTCACTGGGTGTTACATATAATATAAAATTGTAATTACTAACTTTTAACATATAAAATATATTTTACTCTAGGTCATTTACTTTTTATATGAACCTCAAATTCTGCTCTGACTGTACATATATCTTAATGATTATATGTGTATGTATATACGAATGATGAGTTTGGAGGAAAGTCCAATATGCTTAGTACCCTCCAAGGTCACCTACAAAGTAAGTGGTAAACCCAGTAAATACCTATTTCTTTTTCAACAAATCATTGAAAGAAGTATTCCCTTACATTATAAGGTAATTCCTCAATAAAGTATATTTTAGGAGAGGATCTTCATTTCTGCACTTTCTCTGATAACCTCCCCAAGGGTTGTAGCTCCAAATTATGGCTGACTGTGGACAGCCAGAGAAAATCATCATCATTGAGTCATGATTTCTAGCCCCTACAGTATGAATCTGCATTTCACACGTTCCCCACCATACAGTATGCAATATAACTTTTGAGAGGATTTTATCTAAGCTGCCTTAATTTTTGAGACTCGTTTTTTAACCATATGGAAAAAACAGTTGAATACAACACGTGGATGAGGCCTCCACCCTTTTGTCTCCATACTCTGCTTTAACTTACACATTGAGTAGACTCCTGCTTGATTACATGTTATGAGGTAAAGGTTTCCTAGGTTTGCTATTTAACTTCATGCAATACACAAGCTGTGGGTTGCCTTTATGTCCTGAACTTCTAGGGCTCAATCAGTACAGGTGGAAGAACAAGGATTATTTGTTGCCACTAGAGGGCAGTAACAACAATTTAATAATACAAAGCGTGTTTCAGCTTGCCACAGGCCTAGGAAAACAATGACTCTGTGGGAGAGGTCTCTGGGAGCTTCTGGTTTTAATAGAAGGAGCAATGACTTAGAGACAAATTAGTGAAAACTTTTTAATTGGCATTTATGTTCCAATTTCTCTCTCCAGATTTTTCAAGATTACAAAGTCTTGTTTGCATGTCTTACTCCTAATCATGAGAATAGGGTATTCTAAATAATTTTCTATGGTAAGATCTTGAAAATAGATGGGTGCTTATTAAAAAATAAGTCTCTCTTAGCATATATATAGAAATCACCTTATTATTGAGGATTTAAGACCTTTCATTTTTTTATGAGACCACCATGATTTCTAAATGCAAATGTTCAGGATTTTCATAGAAAATCACGTAGGATTGACAAATTCATATTTTACTAGGTATCTTCCTCATAAATTCTCTATGAGGACCATAAGAAAATGCCCTGTAGAAGTTAAATGGTAGGAGCAAATAGATGACTCCATATAAAATGGTGTAGGATTTTAGCACATACAAATGCAATTCTATTGATATCCTATTTAGCATTTAAATATGACTGCTTGTGTGCTGAATGTTTTTACATGAATATTTAACAATTTTCTTAAGGAAAGGGAAGGGAAGCTTTTTAATCAAACTGTAAGTTCCTTTGGGGATATAATTATGCAATCTCATTGTAGTCTTGATATCCCAGGCGATGAGAAACACATGTTAATGTTGCTCAGAGCTGTCCTATAATGACCTGTGCTAGGCCTGGCAAGGAAGACCAGTGCTTCCCTGACTATGACAGGAGGCTTGACCTATCTCTTTCTGAGTGGACATTTATTAATAATTTTCTATCTAATAAGAAGTGAAGGGCAAGAAAAAATAGAGATTTTAAAACATCCATAATGTATTATTTGAGTCAAGGTGCACAAAATCATGAAGTCAAGAGAATTTTAATAAATTTCTAAAAACACTCAATTCTCATCCTTCTATGTTTTATGACGGGTCCCTGGCAGTTCTCAGAAACATCTGGTCCCTGAACCACGCTCTAAGCAGCCCTGGTCTAGATTGTTTCTTAGCAGAAACAGATTGGTGGAGAGTAAGCTGGGTTCTAAGGCACACACCTTTAATCCTAGCACTCAGGAGGCAGAGGCAGGAATGATAGTTGATATCACTCTGTGTGCTGTGATTGTGTTGCTCTGGTTGGTTGATGAATAAAACACTGATTGGCCAGTAGCCAGGCAAGAAGTATAGGTGGGATAAGCAGACAAGGAGAATTCTGGGAAGAGGAAGGCTGAGTGAGGATATGCCAGCCTGCTGTCCAGGGAGCAGCATGTAATGGCACACAGGTAAAGCCACAGAAAACGTGGCAACATATAGATTAACAGAAAAGGGCTGAGTTTAAGTGTAAGACCTAGTCAGTAGTTAGCCTGAGCCAAGCAGGTATAAATAATATTAAGCCTTTGTGTGATTATTTTATAAGCAGGCCATGGGACTACAGGGCTCAGGCAGGACTGGAGAAACTTCTAGCTATACAGATCCCTGAGTTTAAGGCCAACCTGCTCTACAGAGTTCCAGAACAGCTATGGTTACAAAGAAACCCTGTCTCAAGGAAAGAAAAGAATAAAAAAGGAAAGGAGGGAAATTTTCTTAATAAAAAATGAGTAAAGAATATTGTCAAAGATTAAAAAAAGAAAAAACAAACAACAACAAAAAACCAAAACAAACAGGCAAAAAAACACTCATCCTACAGCACTAGGTTTTCACAAAGCACAAAACTGAACCTCTGGTGTGTTACTGGCAGGGACACAGGCTAATTGCTATCTCTGAGCAAGAACTTACTTGAATCTGTGCTGTGGATATCGCTCTATATAAATAAAGCACCAATTGGCCAATGAACAGGCAGGAAGTATAGGCGGGACAAAGAGAGAAGAGAATTGAGGAAGGAGGAAGGAAAGAGATACCACCTGGAGCCGCTGCCAGGACAAGGAAGATGTAAAGTACCGGTAAGCCACGAGCCACATGGCAAAGTAAAGATTAATAGAAATGGGCTAAATGTAAGAGTAAGAGCTAGACAATGATAGGCCTGAACTAATGGCCAAGCAGTTTAAATAATGTAAGCGCCTGTGTGTTTATTTTATAAGTGGGCTCTGGGACTGGCCGGAGTTGGCGGCAGGATCTGGAGATAAATTCTCCAGCAACAAATCTGTGTTCTGGAGATGGAGTCCTGTGCGCTGCCCCCATTCCATTGTTTACTCTCTGCTTCTATTTCCTCTCTCAAGCACCCTGTTTTTCACTGGAGTTGTTTGGACCAATGACCAAGGCAGGATATAGAAATTCAGCCTTGACAACAGCAGAAAGAAAAAGTGCACTGGGTTCTCATACCATCTGACAGTGTCTAGACAGTAGCTTACATATTTATGCATGCTGAGGAAGAGCGTGAAAGTCCAAATGAACTACTTTTCAAGGTGACAGATTTCAGAAGGCATCTAAGTACTGGACCAATGACAGATAGGCCTGGGTTTACATTTTTTTTTCTGTCTGAATACTCCATCCTGTTTGGCATTTGTCACATTAATTCTTGTAAAAAGTAATTATTTAATTTCAAAGTTATTCCATAAAAGATGTATGTCTGAACAGGTACACATCAACATGGACATAAAGTTTGAAAGTGTTGATACTTCTCAAATTCATCTTTCCCAACTGAGTTTGCAACTAAAATCCAAAATTAGTTCAGTATGACGCCTGTCAGCGGTCACACACTCCTCATGTGAGGCCAGCCTGAACTTCAGTTCTGGTCTACCTCAGGCTTAGATTTAAGCAAACATACTCATTTGTGATTAAATAAGAGACATTTACATTAAGAATCATTTTGTATTTCAGAATATTCACAATAATTTTTAATGATTTCACATATTTTCTGTGCTTTTTTCCCTTCTAATTCAACACACAACATGGAAACATTTTCCAGTTTATGTACTAGAGAAGCTAACATACACAGAATTCTAAACTACCAGACCTAAAAGAGAAAATTAGAGCACCTTATCCTTCTCTACTTAGCTTTATGGTTGTTTTTGTTAACCAAAGTATGTGTTTAAATACCCAAATCAATATTTGAAATTCCAGTTAAAATGAGAACCCTGCATCACTTCTCCAGGCCAAAACACAAGCAAACAAAAAGAAACACATGAAAGTATCACACCCATAATAAAAATCACAACAAAAAGGCACTACTGAACTCTATTCCATAAACCTTTTTTAAAACTCTCATAAAACTGAAGAAGCAATCAGTGTGTGTCAAGAGAACTCACAGCAAATCAGTTTCTAGTTTCCCAATCCTATTCTGTACCCACCATAGCATTTAATGATGGTGATTGCCTAAGCAACTTTTTAATAACATACAGGAACTTATGTGTACACAGGTGTACAGTCCATAATACTTCCTGCAAAAATCTTGTTTTTTTCAAAGTAACTACAGATAACTGCATTACTTTAAACAAATCTTAATATCTGTCTTCATTTCTAAGACATGAATTTCAAAGGCCACAGCCACTGTGATGAATAGTGTTGTATATGTGTATTTCCTATGTATCAATGATGACTGAGCATTAAAATATATACAATAAAAAGCAGCACACTGAACGTATGTAAGCTCAAGGACAACCCATGCTAAGAAAAATAAACCAAGTCAAATGGGCATATTTGAAGATGAGATAAATGAGAGGAGCAAGGCATGACTATGGCTTATTGCAATGTTCTAGAAATAGCTTTTAACTATGAGTTGTGTAACATTTTTGCAGTGACTAGGGCATTAAGCATTATGTATGTTATCCATAAACAATTCTGAAGTATGGTGCTCTCTCAAATCAAGTGCTTAATATATGACTATAGCAAGAAAAGGAGAATAATGCTCATATAACACTTAAAGGTGCTGGCATTTTTCCTAAGGCTTCTATTATAACTTTGATAAAGAAAACAATAATAATGATGCTGAAGAGGAAGAAGATAAATCAGCACTTGTGTAGAGCTTACCACATGGCAATACTGTGCTAAAGGCTCCATACTTTACTTCAGTTGTAAATGGCTGTTGAGGGATATTTGATCGCACAATGACATCCTGAGACTGTGTTAATAAAGTTAACCTTAAATCAGGGGGCAGAGCCAGCGACTAGCTGACCAGACTTAGCCATAGAGAAGTCAAGACTACAGATAGAGAAGATGCACAGGAAGTAGGAGGGAGGGACTTGGAGGTTTTGCAGTCTCTTTGATCTGGGAAGTGTGGAGAGAATGGTCTGGTCACTCCTCTGCAGCTTCTTTGACCTATCAGGCTTTTACCCCAATAGCTGACACTTGAGTCTTTACTGGTAATAGAACAACTTAGATAAAAACAACAAATGGTTGTTACACACATCAACTTACTGCAAATCTAGTTACCTGCCAAAGATCAAATCAGCTAAAATTCTATCATGGATGAGGAAAGGGTCTTGTTGATGGTTGCCAAAAGAGGGAGAATCGTTCTTTAGGGATATAGCAGTGGGTAGGTTGTTTATGTATTAGTGAGTGGTCACTCACCTGTGCTTATATAAACCAGCACTAACTCAACTCAATGGACTATTAAAAACAATAACATTAAAAGCAGAATATAAAGTTGAGGAGTAGACAGCTGGGTACAATATACGAAGCTGAAAAGAGACAGTGGCAGATTGATGTGAGCAATATACATTATGTTAATTGTGTGAAAGTTTCAAAGAATAAAAATATTGTTTGAAAAGTTAAATAAATTTTAAATCATTCACTGTAGTTCATTCTATTTAAAAGCACCTACTGTAAACATGTTCATTCTTCTGAAACACTGCAATAACCTCTCAACCTTGATTCAGGCTCTTTCATCTACCATAATGAAACCTTTAAAATGTAAATCAATTCATATCTTTGATCAAATGCCTCAAATGGCCTCCCTTTTAGGTAGGATTCAATATTCCAGGACCAGAAAAATGGTTCAGCAGGTAAAAGTTCTTTCCACCAAGCCCCATGGCTTGAGTTTGATCCTCTGATCCCACAAGGAGGAGGAGAAAATCAGTTCCTACAAGTGGTCATATGACTTCCACAAGCTCACCGTGATACCAGTTTGCTCACACATGTTTACACACACACACATACACACACACACACACACTCACATACACACACATACTAACAAAAATGAATAAATTTAACAAAAAAGAAGAAAATAATTTTTGACATGACCCAACAGAGCTTCCCCTTGTCTACCAATCTCTCCCCTTTTGCTCAAATCAATTGCATTGTTCTCTACTTGCAAGCAGATCCTGCCTTTTCCTGCTGCCTGGAATGTCCCTTTCAGGATCACTATCACAATATACACTCATTCTCTTTCCAGCTCTCTTCTTAGCTAATACTAATTTTAAAGTTCTTCCCCTAGCCTCCTATCCAACTTGGTTTATTTTCTTCACACATTCAACTTTGTCAAACATATTTGTTTAATTATTCATATTTAATATCTGTTCTCTCTCCACTTTCTCTCCACTTACCACTAATATGTAAAAGCTTGTTTCCTGGTATTGTATTCACTGCTACCACCTTAGCGTTTAGAAAAGGGCCTGGTTTAGAGTAAGTGTTTAATAAATATTGATGGTTTAAAGTGGCTCATTTTTTGTCAATGTTCTCTTCATGCTTCAGTGGAGTTAAGTCTGCTTGATCCACATTTCTTGCTTTGGATTTAGACTCAAAGTTAACTACATACCCCTCCAACCCCCAGACACACAGTTCTCTAAAGCTTACTCTGAAAACTTCACTAACACACAACCTACCGGAGTTATACTACTGTGTTAGAATTTAAATTCTGAAAGATTATAGAACCCATGTTTTTTTTTTATGGAGAATTTAAGAAAATAAAGGCTAAATAAACTCATAGTATGGTAGATACAGAATATACAGAATATCAACATATTTTTATGAAATATGTAAATACATAAAAGACTAAATGTCACCATAATACCATTAAATACTTGCAGTGGCTGAATATACAATACAATGCATTGATAATATGTTAATACTAAATATATGTTCTTTTCTTATCACATGTTGATCTAAACAGTATTTTTGAAAATGCTCTCTACTAAGCAATAATTATTATTTTTTCATGTTTATTTTCCTTGAATTTTGTTCCTGTGGGTAACCTTTTAGATTAGTGTATTTCTGCTCTTATTTCACACATCATCATGGTCCTCATAGTATCAGTCTAGAATCCCTATTGAGCCAGGTGAGGCGATTCTCTAGCTTATTCCTTTCTGCTGATGGTATGGTCATATAATTTTTTTTTCTCTCTTAAGTGTGAGAATGCAACTCCCCACTAAAGCAAAGCAGCACGTGCTCTACTATGGGCATCAAAGAGGTGTTTAGAGATCAGTCACACCGGACCACACAGCAGTGAAGAAATGCTCTTCTGAGTAACTTGATATACAACGCCCTGACTTACTACAGTCTTCTGTCATTTTCTTGTGGCTATTGCACATAGAATTAAAACAGCCATGAGGTTTGCTGTTCATTGTCATTTTTCTACTTTAAGTGGCAGAAGGACATGAAATAGGTCATTATGAAATATATATATTAGTTTGCAAGGCCATTATGAAAACCAGGCTGAACTGCATTGTATTTAGTGTTCTATCAGCAAGAACAAAACACATGGGCAAATGCATGTCTTCTATGGTGACAAGAGTTGTATGAACTTGCATCTTGTCTTCTGAGCACAGAAAGGAGGGTTCCACGGTATTGATACAAAGGGACACATGCCATCTTCTGTCACCAGCTGCCCCAGCATAAGGATGACCAAAAGAGGAGCTGCCTTATGTTATGACTTTTTCTTTACACGAAGCTGTTTTGAGTTTTATCTAGGATTGTTTATATATTTATATATTATTATATCTCTATATATCTGAATATTTGTGCATATTTAAGCAATTTACTTATATATACCTATATGATTCATTTAAAATAGTCCCAATTATGTTGGCTATAGTGGACAATTACATACCAATAAATTAATTAGTGATATGTTATTACCCATTCATATAACCTTTCGTGTAATAAATATACACACAAATACACATGTCCATATATCTAAATTTACTATTTTTTATTTTACATTGTTTTTCTTTTTTAGTAAATCATTTAAGTATATATTTAGGTAACAAATTTTATGAATGAAAAGAACATTTTAATGTCAAAAGTGGACATAATTTTATTTAAGTAAAACAGCATTTTATAAAAGTAGAGGACAATTCAACCAAAACACACATTTTTAAATTATTTTAATTATTAAGAAGAAAATGTTCAATATTTGGGCTAGGAATATAGATCACTGGTAGAGTACTTACTAGCATATGTAAGACCCTAATTTTATTTCCCAGAACCAATAAAAATTTGCAATATTTTTACCATCTATTGTACCTGAGATGCTATCTCTCCTGTGTCTGTTTGCTGTCTCTAACAATCATCTATCTATCTATCTATCTATCTATCTATCTATCTATCTATCTATCTATCTATCTATCTATCTATCTACCTGATCTATCTATCATCTATCTCATCCATCCACCTATCCATCCGTCTGTCCATCCATCCATCCATCCATCCATCCATCCATCCATCCATCCATCCATCCATGTATCTATCTATGTATCTATGTATCTATCTTTCCATCTATCTATCTATCTATCTATCTATCTATCTATCTATCTATCTATCTATCTATCTATCTATCTATCTATCTATCTATCATCTGTATGTGCCAGAAGTTAGCTTATGGACAATTTGAAATTTTGTTACAAATAATAAGCATATAAAGAGTCATGATTCCAAAAAAGCAATGGCAGTGTGTGAGGATTAGTTGTAAGCATCTTATTGCACCTAAGAAGAGTCTACTAGTATCAATACAGAAAGGGCTGTTATCATCAAATTTTATTTAATTTAATTAATAAATCTTCTGTCTGACCATCTATAAGTCCAGTGTGAATATTATTATTTTCAACACAGTACAGGGAATCAACACCTTGCTGTTGCTCTACTGCCACTATATGTGAAAGCATTTATTCCAAAAGGAAAATAAATCTTTCAGGGAAAATGGACATTGAATGGGAAAGTAATTACTTTTATTGACGTTCTTTAAAAAGAGGACTGCACTGCAGGTTGCCAAATTCAAAAACTATTATGTATAAAAGTTGAGTTAAAATGTTTTGACTTGTCATAAATACCTTACAGTCTAGTGGTCTGGTTCAAAATTTACATCCTATACAGACCTATACAATTATAATAGGAAAAGCAACCCAATAAGGTATACATATATTATAGTGCAACATTAAATTACAGAACTAGCAAATATTTAAGACTTACCATTGTTTCGGAGTTATGCTGTCATAATGTCACCTTAATAATCAGTACCTGAAAGGAAAAGAAATAAATTGAAGTATTATCAACCTTACAAATTCTCCAGATGAGTATCTAAATTGTCCACATTTACTCTCAAACAGGGCTTAAACTCAAGCATGCTTACTAAAATAAAGTTCCAAATAGAGTTAAAATCTTCACTTTTAACATCTGCCAGATGAAACACCCTGAATATAAATATAGATGTAAAATATATCAAATAGGTTCTTTACTACTAGTAGTCAATTTGAAACACTGAACTATTATTCTTAAATCTGAAACTATATGACTCATAAACATGAAAATTCATAAGAATACAAATTAATTAACTATTAAGTTAAGTCTACCATAGTTAGGTTTCTATGCAGTCAAATTGTACTGTTGTTCCATGATTATTGTTTATTAAGTGGTAAAAATATTTTTGAAATGAATTATTGGCCTGTGGACAAATGCACAAAATTCTGTCATCGATGTTCAATGTCTATAAATATACAAACATCTTTTTCAATCACAGATTTTACTAATGAAAGGCTACTTTCAAAACATAATTCTTAAGTATAATATGAAAATCTAATGGTTAGATTGCAACACTAAATCTACTCTTTCAAGTACATTTTCAACTTTTAAAAATAAATCATTTTATATGCTTTTTTGATAACTCATTTCTTTCCACTCTTATTTTATGTCATATCCATCCAAAATTATTTATGCATGACACAGAGTAGAATAATTTTAAATGAAGTGAAGATTTGGGGGTTTTACAGATCACATTTAAACTCTGTTCCAAGTGGCAAATATTAACAAGATGATTGATGGGCTACTGCAGTTTTTCAGACAGCAGAATGTTAATGTAAGCAGTAGAAAGCATGTTTCCCTCTGTTGACCTAATTTATCCAGAGTTGGCATAATATTTGGAAACTCAAACATTAAGTAAGGCTAGTCTCCAGACCATGAAAATACAGAAAAGCAGAATGGAAAATTATAACCCGATGTTTCAACGTTTTCATTTCAAGTGGATATGGTCTAATTTTTTATTAAAAATTATGTAAATAGTTAGGTTATATGTATGTGCATATATACACATATTATGCTTGTTCAGTGAATAAATAATTTATTTAACATTTTTATATTTATTGCTATTGCGTAAATATGTATGAACTTGCCTGATGTGTATATGTGAGTATAGGTATGCACATGTTCACAGTACATGTGTGGAGGGCAAAGGTTATGTTTGTGAGGTTGATTTTCTTATTCTGCCTTTGTATGAGTTCCAGGGACCCAAGTCAGTTCATCTCAGTATTTCATGTACAATTAATTCTTGATCTTCTTAATGATGTAAACTAATATTAAATATTTATAATAAAGTATTATACTATTAACAATCGAGTACAAATACATTTGCATTTATTGAATAAAAGGATATAAGCTTCATTGGTTTTCTATCCTGAAAAGGATACAGGGGGAAATAACTCAAAACGTTTAATTGATTGTTAGTGGCTACAATTTACTTTCAAAAGCTCCTTAAGTAGAGTCTTCAGTGTACAAGTTTATCTCTAATATGATGTTGGAAAAAGTTAACATCTATGGAGCACTGATCAATGACCCACTTTTTATGCCTGCAATGATTCCAACTTCCTGATTTGAAAATTATACTTCAATGTCTTAATATTGTCCTGTGAAGCTGTATGTGGGAACCAGGTAAATCACAAACAATCATTACAGTTAATTATTCATTGACTAGGCAGGTGAAGATTGGGTAGAAATCTGAGGCAATCCCTTTCTGTGTGACCAAACTGTTAGAAAATAGCAGCATTAGGCTAAGACTAACATCCTAGAAATTGTAGGTCTAGAATCCTTTTGATTTGTTAGCAACCCTTCATTTGGGAGGATTACACTTTACCTGTTAACTACCAGAAGAAATACCCATTGTATTTCTTCAGCATGACCACAATCCTCAAAGAACAGGGAATAGAAACTTCCTCCAAATTACTGTGACTGGATATTTTGTTCTGCACATGATTATTAAAAGAATCATCTCTACCCTTGTAGCAATTGGTTTACAATTTCATTTTTTTTTGTTGTTTTGCCTTTTATTTTAATTCATTAAAATAATCTGGTAGTGAACTGTGCGAGAAAATGCAAACAACTCCCAACTCTTTATTGTCAATGGCCAAAATATCAACAAACATTCCTAATTTGTTGATGGAGAAAAAAAAAATCTCCCTTCTTAATGGAAGGAGGACATCTCAGAGTCAGGTGATCCACTTTGTTAGGGAACCTAATGATTAGAAGAAGGATTCTTTGCATTATGCACTGGAATCAACAAGCTAAAGTTACAAAAGAGTATTTCTCCCTCTCTCTAAATGCCCATTATGGGCTGGCATAAAAGTGCTACTAATCATAGCAGCATGGGCAAGCAGGAGAGAGGGGAGCTGCCATGTTAAATATGGAAAAAAGATTCAAGTAAGAAGGAACGTTGGCAACCAAATGTTCTGGCTACAGTACCACGCTGCTTGGCCACAACCATTTTTCTCACTCTATCTAAATCATAAGAGGTATGGGAAATGGAACACAATTTTCTCATATGCCCTAAATAGGAAATCACAAATACTTCATACTTTAGGTGCATTGTAATTTATTATTCACAATTTAAGGTGTTTTTTTCCTGTTTTGAGTAGTTTATCCTAAAGTTATGGTATATCCTAAAATTATATTTTTTGAAGGAAAGCAGAACAGTTAAATTTGGCTTTACTATTTAAATGCCATTAAAATCTATTTGATTGAAATTAAATCTATTCTAATCCCAACAATACAGAATATAAGCAGAGCAGTTCAAACACATGAACTCTGTGAACAATCATTAAACTTGTTTGGTGCTAGAATATCCTTTAAAATGTATAGAAAAATATTTTAATTTATATTGAAGCACTTTGACACAATACCAAATCATTTATATAGCTTAATGGAATGAATCATTTAAACAATGAGTTAGAATGAGAACCCCAGGACCATGGCTGTTCTTGTTATTTACTATGCTTGGTACTTGGGTGCCCGACCTACATTTTAAAATGTACCCACTTAATTCTGATACACAGTCTTTGAATTCTGGGACCACATTATGAACAATGATACTATGTCTGGTTACCATAATCCTTTTAGGGATAGTGTATCAAGAATTCAGGCATAGTGACTCACATCAAATCTATAACCCCAGCACTTGGGCACTGAGGTTGGAGAATTGCAATGAGTTCATTCTCAGCCTACGCTTCAGAGTAAAACAAGGCCAGCATGAGCTACAATGTGAGACTCAGTCTCAAATGAAACCCCAAGTAAAATTAAAATTAAATTAAAAGTAAAAAGCAACAAAAGACTATCTGTCTTGATCTCAAGAAAACCCAGTGGCAGTGCGGACAGTAACTCCTTGTTCTGCATGAGAACCCTGAAAACCTGGCATGTCTTTGGCCCCCATTTCAATTACAGGGAACAAGGAGAGTCCATTCTCTTTAAGGACTCTTCCTAATTGAGATTTGCAATCCAATCAAGTCTTCTTTTCTGAAAGTGAAACTCATGCATCCAACATCCCACTCAGCATCTCCACTTGGAAAAACTTAGCACATGCCCAAGATCAGTATCTTTATGTTCCTCTCGAAACCTCTCTTCTTAAGGATTATTTCGATCAATATCAACGATCATCATTCCTTTATTTACTTAATGCTCACACCCTGGAAACCAAGTTTGATTCTTTTTCTGCATTATTTAGTTAAGAAATATTTTCTTAATCACTTTCTAGCTCATTTAGCAGAGCCTGCGCCACCTTAAAAAAATTCCTAATGAAGTTTAATCACTTTCTAACAAAGTTTTGTGATAAACAATAACTAAATATTTAATGTTGTGAAACATGGGGAAAGAAAGGGAACTGAAAAGGGAATGAAAGGAAAGGGAAGGGAGAGTGGAGGGAGGGGAGGGGAAGAGAGAGGAGAGGAAGGAAGAGGAAAGAACATGAAAAATTAAGGAAGAAGTCACAGGAGGAAGAAGACAAACAAGAAACATGAAGGAAGGAAGGTGGGCAGTCAGGAATGAAGGCAGAGGGGAGGGAAGGATGGAAAAGAGGGAGGACACGAGGGAGGAAATTAAACCTAGTGATAAAGACTCCCCAGGCCACAGCTTCTCTGTGTGTCGTGGTGCATAATTAGCAATATGGCTAATTGTGAGCAAAAATGCAGCGTCTGGAAAGTGATGAGCCCAGTAGGTCCTGGTGCAATGGGCGTGAAGGATCCAAGCTTGTCACTGGAACTTCCGTTATTTGTCCTGCACATATGATAACCCCTTCACCACCACGCAGCAGCCAGGGCAACCTGAATCTGGTGATGTCAACGCCCTGCCCAAAGGCTTCTTCCCATGGACTCAGAGTAAGATCTTAGATCCTGAGCAAAGTTCACAGCCTACAGATAGGTACCTAGACTCTTCCTCGTATCACCTACTACCTGTATCTGGCTTGCTGCTCTGAAGCCACCACGGTCTTTTCTCTCATCTTTGGACTTGCCAAATATGTCTCATGTCATAATCTTTACACTTTCAGTTCCCCATGCTAGTGAAACATTTTCTCCAGCTAGATTTTTTATTTTTGTCTTGGCCTTTGAATAAATATCACCTAAGAAGGAAAATCCATCCCTAACATGAGACAAAAGATGGCACAATGACCTCCAGGGTTTAATCCTTCAGCTTGCTTTATTTTTTTCACAGCCTCTTCTGCCTCTTGGCACCTACGTACATATACAGATAGTTACTATTATCAGTATTTATTAGTACCCATCTCCTTAAGGGCATACTTATTGACTCAGTTTCATTGCTGATTCCCAGGACACTGTCTATCACGTAATGAAGTAATAAAGTCATATTGACTAAAGAGGCACATAATATACAAGCAAATAAGCAAAGGTGGTGATTCCAGGTAATGAAAAGTGCCATGCAGCAAACGAATGAGGAGGGCAGGTGGTCCATGGGGAGGGGGTCATGCCTCATGGGTGATGGACATCTCAGGAAGTGTTCATTAAGCTAAGGTCAGAATGGCTACACTAAGTAGTCAAGCCTGCCAGCAAGAAAAACTAACAATTGGATAAAAGAAAGGTTGCATCTTTGTGAGTGATTCAAAGGAATTCAAGCAGAAGTGGGGAAAATAAGTGAGCTGTTAGATGTGTTTTCTAAAAGCTTAGTGAGTCACATTTTATACAAAAGAGGAATGGACTATCTTCTAAGCCCTTCTCCAAACAGAAGTAAGGTAGAGTGCTGGAAAACACATGGAGACATTTATATTCTATATAGGGCTCTGCGTTTTCAGAACTGATATTTGCTAATTTATTGGCTATATTTATCTCTGGCCATAAGCTTTGAAAACAGAGTCTGAGTTCATTATTCCCATCATTAAGAAGAGCTCAACACTCAGAGAAGTCAGTGTCCTCTCTAAATGTAGAGAGCTGGCTAGGTAGTGAACCAGGCCTAGACTTTACAGAGTACACGCTACTGTGTCCACGGAGGGATGCTGTTTTAGAGAAAATTGGCAAAAGATTACCTTGAGCTCACTAAGTATTCAGATCCCCAGAGCTCATATCTCTCAAGGATAATTGATTTGCATTAGGATTCTACAAGTTCGTCTTAAGATTGTCTTTCAGTAAGGAGGCCAATCCCAACACTAACTTTCAACATTCCCCCAAGACCCTCATTTTATTTTCCTCTAGTTTTTGTTTTCCTCACACAGTATTATTGAGTGTGTGCCTGCATGTGTGTTTCTGTGTGCGTGAGTGTGTGTGTGTGTGTGTGTTTTCTTGTTTTCTTGTATGTGTTTGTAAGAGTGTGTACATGAATGCATGGAGGTGTGCTTACATGTGAGAATGTAGAAGACAAAGCTTGACTATAGGGTTACTCCTCCATCACTTTCCACCTTATTTTTTGAAACAAGTTTTCTCACTAAATCTAGAACGCATTCATTTATCCAGGATGGCTGGTCAGTGAGCTCCTAGGATGTGATTAAATACCATTGGTTCAAAGAAAACGAACAGAAACCATTGAATTTGTAATTCTACCACTTTTGAAGAAGGAAGGGATATGGGAGATGTAGAGTGTACACCAAAGTCAATGAAAGAAATCATTTGAGAGGATTAGGAAAATTGAAGTAAACAGAGGGAGTAGATTGTGGCAGCCACAGGTAGCACAATGAACTGTGCCTGGTAGATACACAAGGGGTGTCTGCTGGGTGATATTAAATGTTTAAAGAATGACTCAGCAAAGGGAGAATTAAAAAAATAACTATTGAGAGTCAAGTCCATTGTTTTAAGACAGGTAGACAGATTTCAATAGCAATTAGGTTATTGCTATGGCATGTCGACTGAAGATGTGAATCTCAAGACATCTTCCTTCTCTTATATTGTTTTATGACAAAGAACTTTCCTAATTGATTTAAAGCAAAGCACAGAGCCACTGTTTAAGAAGTCAGAAGCCACAGCAGGGTTTGTCCTTTCTACATCTAAGGAACAAGATGGGATAGGGAAGGTTAACTCTGATTTAGGATTAGAGTCAGGGGTCAGGTCACATCTTGTTCCTTGGCATACTAGTTCTGTCCACAGTATGCCAGAGCCATTTCCTCCTCTGGGTTTGTTAAAACTACAGAATCTCAGACTCCACTCCTGAAAATTCAGTACAATTTTGGATACTAACAGTATTTATAGATTGAAGTATTTTTCCGTCCTTTTCAAAGTCGGGGATCCAACTTAGGGTCTCACATATGCTGGCAAGCTTTCTATCACTGAGATACATCCCAAGTTCAGCTCTTCCTAGTTGAGGAATTACAGTTAACTGTTTCGCTGATATGAAACTAGACATGAATCTACCTGCCTTTACATAAATACACCATGTCAACTATATCTACACACACTATAACACACACAAGGGTATTTAAAGGAATAGAGAGACCATCTATAGAAACGTTATACTTATCTAAAGTATTCTTATAAATAACACTCATGTTACATAATTATAATTGCTATAATTCAAATAATGTTTTATAAAAAATCCTCAGCATCACTAAATGAGACTATGATTTATGTAAAGTATACATGACAAATATGTGTTATAAAGGAATAGATTTTAGTACATGAAATGGTCCTTCAAGGGTTGGGGATTTAGCTCAGTGGTAGAGAGAGCGCTTGCCTAGCAAGCACAAGGCCCTGGGTTCAGTCCTCAGCTCTGGAAAAAAAAGAAAAAAAAAAAAGAAATGGTCCTTCAAGGGAAAATATTCAGAGAAATGAGCTTCTTTTATTAAAACAATATTGAGCAGTGTAGTGAGAATTAAGGGCTATGCATTTAATCATTTAGCTGTGGAGAAAAGTGTATCCCATAGGAAACACAGAGGGATATAGAAGACAAAACAGTTGTATTCCGTCAGTAAAATGAAGTCATTGAGAAATGCTCACTTTACCATGTGCTAATGGTATGGGGTCTACATACAAATGTGGGCATGCAGAATAGCTGAGTGGAATGGGGTTAAAGCTCAGCAAAAATAGGAAAGTTATGTTGTGCCGATTAAGAGAAATAGCCTTTTGATCTTATCTCATTAATTAAAAAATTACAAGTACTAGAAAGCAGAATACATGGAACCTAAACACAGTTTTTAATAATCACCAACCTGTCTCATTCCTACATAAAACAGTGGATAAGATGAGGATTGGGGTTTCATTCTCCTGCCATGGGGAAAGAGGAATTTCTTTTAAAAATTTTTTAAAAAGACTGGACATTTTTGAAGAGTAGTTGGAAGTTCAGAGTTGAGTTTCATACTTATTATAGCTTTCCAGTATAAGAATTTCTGTATATGTTTTAAGATTTCTCATATTCCCACCTATTTATCATTTTTTTCTATCTCAGTAAAAATGTAAACATGAGAGTAAATATGCATATAAATAAGAAGGAAACAATTCTGTCTAAAATTCTGTCTAAAACTATTCTACCTAATTGGACAGTAATAAGGCTTATAAATTCACACTGTACATAAAAATATCTAAAGTATGCTCATCCAATGCTTGGTATTAAAAACATCATTTGAAAACCTTTCATGTTTGCTTTCAAACTTGGGAAATACTTTCTGAATGGAAGAGTACTAAATTTTACAGCATGGAGAAGATGACTTCCAGTTCTAAAATCGCACAGCTTTTGTAGTATAGATTTTAACATAAAGCCTTTCATGAGTTTATATTGGCTGCAGAGTTTCCATAGCATCATATTAATATGTTCACTTGAGTTTTTCAAACTACAACAAACACCTGTTTAAATTCCCACATATAGACATGACACCATAGCATCTAAACTTAACCATTGTACCAATTACCACTGTGTTTAGAATTCATATTTGCCTTATGATGAATGGGAGGTGTCCTTTGAGAATTTCTACTTTATGAACCTTTCCCCCCTGTGCTCATAAACATGATTAGAAACAATTAATTTCTATAATTTATCATTCACTTACTTTTTATTTAAGGCCTCATGAGATCTTAGCCTTGTCTCCTCAACTCTCCTGTTCCTCATCACATTTGTGATTATGATCTTTCTGTGATGGATCAACACCTATGAAGCAGTAAGTGTAGACTGCAGAAAGTCTGTGGGATTATACATAGATAATTCTAGGAACTAAGAGTAAACATAGATAATTCTGGGAACTCCTAATATCAATATGTATATTGATTTCAATTAAGAAGAATTCTATTCAGTTGATTTTTCTCCAGTGGTAGAATACAAAAGCTAGAGCCAACACATCATATTGTGGATTATATCAAATTCAAGAGCATGTGTTAGGTAAGTTTTAATTTCCAATGACCAGTCCAATATATGAATCAACATAGACGGATTATTTAACCACATTTGTGTGGCATACGAACAAGAAGTGCTTGGTGTTTAGGGTGTGTGCTTTGACAACGTAAATCAGAACTGTCCTATGAATGTCACCCTGTGTTGTTCAAAGCAGAGTCCCAGATACCTTTCAAAACCTGTCATCAAGAACACATGGCTCTAACTTGAGGACTGAATCCATCCAGGATTGTGGGTTATTTATTGGCTTTCCAGACATCTAACCTTTTTCAGACACCCACCTTTTAGAGGTGGACATCTAACCTCTCCTCAGTCAATTACTGTGTAAAAATCAGTTGGTAATAGAATGGTTTATCTGTCAAATGGTAAAGAGAAGCTTCATAATTCATGGGTTTTTTTTATAACTTTGCTTACCTCTAAGTAATCTAACTCAATGTATAAATGACGTCAATGCTTGTGGTAAAATTCCTAAAATTAAGTGATATGTTATATAATCATACACTGCTTTAAGAGATTCCTCATGTCAACTTCCTAAGACAAAAGCTAATGAGTCAAGGGTGGGCTACCAACACCTTTAAAAGATGTCTGTTTGTTTTTAAAATCTTGTCATTAAGGCATCACTTAGCTCTGATGTGACATTTGAATATTGGAGGACATAACTGTTTTCTCTCTATGTTTATTGAAACAGTCTCACTACATCCATATTAGCCTCAGGCTTTCAGCTCTTCTACCTTATCCTCTGACTGAAGTAAATGTAGGCATGTGCCAGCACACCTGGCCATTATATTACTGTTTTGATAGGAGTAGTATATAAGGATAAACACAAATGTTTATCTATCCAAATAAATAAAAATACAACAACATAACTTTCTGATACAATAGCTAGACATTGAAAGAAAAGTTACTGTCCAGTGTCTGTCAATCTTCTCTGTCTAGTGTTTACTATTAGTTTCAGTAGTTTTGAACTTCAGGGAGTTTGAACTTCCTTGTATCATTGTGGTCGTGACTAACCTATAGAGAGAGAAGCAGAGATGAAACCAGGCTGCAGGGGGGTGGTAAAACGACCATTTTCCAAGAAAGACAAGAAGCCAAACCCATGCTCTCTTAGCACCAGTGTTTCTGTCAGAGATGTTTCTGTTTCAGCTGGTCTCAAGCTAAAGAAAATTCTGTCAGTGAAAATGAAGTGTCAGAAGACATAAATTGGTACTTCTAGCTACTGTAAGTCAACTTCAGCTGATCATGAAATTAGGTTAATCATCTCATAAACAGTTGATTAAATCATTTGGTAAAATGTTTACCAGCTACATGTCCTTCTTAAGGATGTACTCTGCACATTGATATGTTAAATTTCATAAAAACCATGTACCGCAAATCTATTTTAATACATGAAAACTATGTATGTGGTTTGCATTACCACCTTACATTTATTTTATTCCTTTCCCCCTTATAATATCCACTAATGACATTAGAATAATATTTCAGGGCCGTGTTTAAGAAGGCTGTAATCATACCCTTCAATTAGGAATGCATAGTAGGCATCTAGTAATCACATATTGTTGATAAAATAGTATTCACTTGTATAGAGAAGTCATTAGAAGTTGAAAATAATGTGCATTCAAATGTGGATGATTCTGCCCTATCTCTTGTAGGAGATCCTTATTGAGCACATGCTATATTGAAGACATTATCACACATTGAGGCAACAGGAAGGTTTGATGTCTTAATTTTATGGATAAGTATTACATGGTACAAGATTCATTTTTTTAAAAAATATTGTGATGGAGGTATCATAATAATTACTCTAAAGTTGAATTTAAAGAAATATTTCCAGCCAGCATAACTTGTGATATGAGTGCGGTATTTGTTGATCATTACATACAATATTGGTACTAATTATCCATTTGGTACCTCAGATAAGAGAATTTTTATGGAAAAAACCTATTATTGTCCCTAACTATTCAATATTAAATATCCTCATGTATATATTAATATAACAAGTGACTAATTTATAAGCTGATAGTTTGACTCTGAGAATGTTTCCAAGTGTTTCTGGATAGCCATATTTCTTAAGTTTATGTTTACATATGTTTTCATAAAGTGAAATAAAGTTTTGAAAATAAAAGGGCAAGAGTAGGCTGAAGGTTAACATGATGGATAGAAGAGAATCCAGTTATTAACCTCACACCAGACACTCTGGAATAGTCTTTTTCCTTTAACCACAGCTCACAGATTTTAATTCAATGTGCAAGCCTTGGTGTATTTGGGCTTGCTCAGCTTTCCTCTGGATAATTGACAGGTAAGTTTTCCAATTACAAAATACTTGACCTTTGGCAGGAAGTATGATCAGTTGGCACTTCAGAGTTTCTCTGATGTTGAATTATTTTAACATTTTTTTCTGTTATATAAACTGCAATGTGGCTGCATCAATGTAGTATGTTCTTTCGCTGCTTATACTAATATGTGGATGATTACTATACTAAAATAGCAATATTTCAAAGGTTCATTTCATACCCCAGATGTTTCTCTTAATATAAAAGCAAACAAATAAGCAAAGTAAAGTAAAACACGATGAACTTCAACATATTTACAGAAAGCTTCAAGCATGCATATATTTATGAACTCATGTCCATCTAGCTCAAAACAAGACACACAATAGGGAAGCACACCAGAAAACAGTTTTCTGACTTCTCAATGAAAAGAACAGAATGGTCACAACCACGTTCGCAAACAGTTGGTTTTGTGAAGCTTCAAAACATGTTCCTTTGGAGGAGGCATTTTGAAAATGAATTTTTAAATTCTATTCCACGTGGTGCTCCTTTACAGGAAAATACACAGCTTTCGACAGTAAGGTGTTTGTATTTCTTAGCCATTTACCACCTCAGATGTTGAGAACCTGTTTTCAAAGAAGGACACGATTTCCTCTGGCATACTCAATATAAAATGCTCTTCTACAAAATTAATCTGAAGATGCCTTGTGCATTGTCATTTGGACCACTGTTTCCTTCCCCATTCCCCCACTTTTATGCTACGTGTGCAAACATTGCTCAAAGGGTAGATAGCATGAAACATCTGTAAACATGTAAGTGCAAAATAACTGTCTGGTCTCTTTCAACATTGCACTGTGATAGGTGGCAGTAAGATTGTTTTCTGTGTTAGTATGCGTATGTCTGTGTTTTAATGTGGTTACTCGGGATCTTGCTAATGATACAGAATGCACCACATTTCATATTTGTCAGATGTTTGTCCATAGCTGCTGGGCTATCATTAGGTCCAAACAGTAGCTAGTCGACTATTCCACAGAAAGGGAAACTTTACATCTGCACTCACAGGACGACTGAGGCAAGCTGGGAGTGAAATACAAAGAGAACAGAACAATTGGCCAAGGCTGTGGGTTTGCTCCGCATTTAAATTCTCTGCAAGCGCATTTGTAAAGACCGGAGAATCCTTGCACCTTCTTAAAACACTAACACTGTACTGAGGAAGTTTCTCCCGGAGCCTCCTAGGTTTTCTAATGGGAAATAGCCACAGAAATGAACATAAAACGGGGAAATATTGGTTACAGCAACAGAGAAAATGAAGTCAGAGAGACTTTCAGAAAAATACATATCCAGGTTACAGTTTGGCAAAAAGGAAATCTTTTTACAATAATATACATCATAAAGCTACACTAACAATAGGCTTCCTGGTCCTGCCCCCGGGAGAAGAATGTCTTGACCCTTGACCTTTGTTCACATAAAAACTAAAGACATTAAGAGCATGTTTATCATCGTTGTTTGTTTTATACAAATTCACTCTTTTAATCTAAACTGGTATAAGAAAAAAAAAATTCTATTGCAAAACAGACCAAGTCTTGTTCTTAAGTCATGTGACTTGTTTTTTTTTCTCCCTGCCAGCCATGTGCTCCGTATCATTTTACTCTGAAATAACTCTGCGATTTCAGCTGAACCTGCCTTCGCTTATAATGCACCGCATACCCCACGAGGGAGCCTGAGAACAGACTCCCTTGAAAAGCAAGGTTCTCATAGCTGGCCTGTAACCATGGAAGCAGATGCTGTTTTCTTCTTACCCTGCTTACCTCTTTGCAGCCTCGAGCTGCTCCCTATTGTTAAAAGGGGGTACGCCTCGAGATTCTTCTTCATCATGACCGAACTTGCCTCTTCTTCAAAGGGCATGATGCTGCAGGTCATTGGTCTAGACTGTTTGCACGGTCCAGAGAGCAGCCTTGATGTAACCCTGGCTCTGTCTGAGCCACACCACCAGCCGTGCCTCTGCAGACTGGAGGGGGACATTGGAGATCCGTATTTGAAAAGAAGTCTGTCTGATTTTGCCATTGTGCCTTTTTGCTCATCGATCGAATGAATATCGAACCTTCTGTCGTTGCATGTGTGAAGTAGATAGCTTAGCCAGCACTTTTGTGTCCAACCTGCGCTGTGGGCCAAAAGGTTTTTCATTTTACTCTCAAGAATTTTTTTTTTTCCTTTCTTCAGACTTGATGAATTTTGTGTTCGCTTAAATTATTTGTAAGCCTTTATCCAGCTGTTTTGGTGACTGCTTGCGATACTTTACCAGCAGGGATTTTGTTTTGGTGTCAAAACGGAACTTTTTTTTTTTTCCGTCATCTGTTTGTTTTCCTTTGTAGCTGTCTTAAGGTCTTTTTGTAGCTTTGTAGGTAGAGGTGGTCTAACTTTTACTACACCCTATAAAGCCGCACATCTGAGTTACCCTTTTAAGGGGGCGATTTGACGCTGTGTATTACTTAACAGGCTCAAATCCAGAAAGGTGGACTTGAGCCTCTCAAGGTGATTTCAGTGATTTATAAGAGTAAGTAAACCGGATAATCACATTGATTTTTAAGTTGAACAGTGTTGTTTGATAAACTGTATTTGAAAGGAATTTGTTTTCTTTGTTTTCTCCCCCTTTGAAAATCAGTAAAAGTATTATTTGGAAGCACTGAAATACACTTAAAAGCATATAACGTCATTGTGCTTAGGAGAGGCACATAAAATCACTATGATTTAGCATACTGAATAAATATATTTATAATGTCTGTCTCATGGCATGATTTAACTAGAAAGCACAAAACATGAAAAAAGTCTTTGCATTTCATTTTTTAACATGACTGAAATTTATTGCTGTTCATCAACAGCTGATGTTAATGGCTGATGAGACTATGCAACCTGCTCATTCTCAAAGGCGCTGTTTCACTGTGTCTTTATGAAACTTGCAAGTTCAGGATGTCTCAGATGCATCTCTCCAGTATGGTGATTAGGAAGCATTGTGTGCGTGTGTCATCAGGAGCAGTTTGGTTTGATTTGAAGAAACCAGTAGTTCATACTTAAAGGCATACCTATTTTCTCTAATTGCCACAGGCAAAGGGGAGGTCCACGGCAGGATAAAGAAGGTTATTGTGACGGATGAAATATAATTCTCAATGAGTAGTCTTTTCATCTAGCTTTAAGGAACACAGGATTACTTACAAGCTGAATTTTGTGGCAGAATGTAGGAGCTGATTTAAAAAACAAAAAACAACATCTATAAAACAAAAACAAAAAAACCCAAGAAACCAGGGGGAAAAAAAGAAGCAGGTCTATCTCTCTTTGGCTCTGGAGTGTTTATTTTGTGTGTCTGTCTGGGGATCGTATTCTGTTTCTCCTAACATAGAAGAGACACTGGCCAGGAGAGGGTCTGAGGAAACAGAAGGAATAGGCAGAGAGGAAGAAACTTAGAAGCAACTAAAGGTGTTCCTTCCCTGTCACGGTGAAGAAAACGAGTTAGATGGATTTCTAGATTCTTTGGCACGCACATGCAACTCATATTTTTTCAACACACGTTTTTGCTGCAAAAGTAGGTACCTTTTATTTCATACACTTCTTATGCCTTAAATAATTTTTTTCTCTCTTTCAGATTCTTGGGGACAAATGGTTTGCTTTTTGTTTGTTTGTTTTGCTTTTATTTTAGATTCTGATTAGCATTCTGTAAGGGTTTAATATCAGACTTCAGTCCCATGGGCATGTGTTTGTGCAGATATTTTCCTTTTTGTTGCTTCTTTGTTTCATTTCTAAGGAAAAGACTTTTATTTGATCCTTGAAATTTTTATATCTAAATGCAAAGATTCTTCCTTTCTATTTGTACCATGGTCAGTTGTTAAATTAACTGAGGGGCAAAAGCTCTACCTGGTAAATATTCAGGCACCATAAGAAAATCTCAGACTATAAAACCCACTGCAATTAATATTTGAGTAGTTGGTCTTCTTCTTATATTAACCAGCTAGGTGTACCTATTCCTGGGAATTGTATGTTTTGTATTTTATAATACTTTTTCTAAGTTGAACTGAAGTAATGACCCTGTGTTAAAGGAAAGCTAGGCAGTCCTGTCTGCTAGTCCATCCACTGCCTCAGAACTTACAGCAGGCTGCTCTCCTTCCTACTGAGTTCTTATCTACCGTTTCTTGTTATACGGTTACCTATAAAATGTGTGTGTGTGTGTGTGTGTGTGTGTGTGTGTGTGTGTGTGTGTGTATGAGTGTGAGTGTGTGCACACAACTTCTTAATTGAGTCTTTTGCAATTTACTAGATACATTTCTTATTTTAAACACTGCAGTAAATAATTCAAATGCAGTGAATTAACTTACATGTTCTCTGGAAGAAGGCACAAAATCCATAGTCCTCAGATACGTCTGCTATATATTTTTTTTCCTTACAATAGTGTGTTATTTTGATATATAAAACATGCAGCTCACATTAACTAAAATGGTTTTATTCCTTTATGCTAGCTTTTTAGCTAAAAAATTAGTATAAATTATTACATAAAAACAATAAGCAATTAGCCTCTTTGATCTTAATATTTGGTACTTTACATGTATTTATTATTCCTTCTAATAACAGATTTTCCAGTTTCTTTACGATGTGTCACTTATAATTCAAACACACGATCACTGTATTTCTGCAGAAAACCTGAGAAATCATATAATTATCATCAATTTGTTGACTAAAATAACAATCTTCCCCTGGCATCCTTACACAGATAATGAATTAATATGTATGTTGAGGGAATGTTTTTAATGTGTCATTTTAAGTGTTCTTATTAATATAAATAAAAGATAACAGGGTAAAAATATCCAAGGAAAGCATACATATAGATTTACTACCATTATTATCTGTGATATCAAATTGCCTTCAGAGATTTTTGTTCCTTCCCGTCCTTCCTAGAAATATGGGAAAAACCACGATACAAACCTTTGAATTTGGTAAAATATTGTTTCCTCTATTCCTCCCTGATGAGTGTGTTTTATATCATTTCTTAGATATAATCTTGTAATTTGCCATTAGAAAATATAAATGAATGAGGCAAATTTTTTAAGACAACAAATAAGAAAGACAGAAAATACTTTAAGGAAGAGGAAGTAAGAGCAATTATTTCAGTTATGTGGCTCATAGTCTACATTTTTATAAGAATGCCTCATTTTACTCCTGGCTGGAGAGAGTATCAAACACAGCATGTTCAATGACCACAATAAAAGTAACATCCTCTTGCCCTAGTGAGTATTTTGAGATGTGGAGACAAACAAAACAGTATGGACCTGAAGATATTCTTGTTTTATGGCAACTTTTAAAAATAGCGTTATGCATCCTGAAATTTATTTCACCTTAGTGTTTTCTTTCATTATCCCAACCATTCAGCATAATGCTAAATTAATAAGCATAGAGCTCACTGTATTTTTCCCCACATGTGATGTTTGCAGTTAGCATCTATTCTATCCAAACATGTATTTGCAGTGTTGAGAGGCAGAACACTTCTCATACTGCTGTCTTCTGCCTCTCTCTCCAAACACATTTTTGCTCTAAACTTCTGCACCAATCGCTAAGGAAGGACTCACTCTCAGCCACAGCTCAGGAAGCGCCTTGTGGGTGTAAAAAAAAAATCACAGACTTTGATTTTGCAAGACAAGTTGGATAGGAGTCAAAATTGCCACATGCGGTGTGAAAAAATGCCACCCTGGTGTGAACAAAAGGTTTAAAATGGAGTCAAGAAGCATGCAGGCTCCATGTCTAAGCTTTGCCTAGGAATTGTCTGCCACAACCTGCAGGGTAATCGAGTGGGTTGGGAAGAATAGCACTTGGAGCTGCAACTCGGAAACACCAGGAGTCAAATGTGTTAGTTGGTTTTTTGTTTTGTTTCTTCTTTTTGTCATTTCTAACTTTTCTGTGTTTCATCTTGTTTTTATTTTGTTTTGTTTTGTCTCATTTAGGCATCATTATACTAAAGTGTTTTACCCAAACATAAAACAAATCCAAAAGAGTCACAGAATGTGTGAAAGAACTGCTCCTTCCAGATGAATTGTTGGGTGGTTTTTTGTTGTGTTTTCTGAGTTTTTTTTCTTCTTCTTTCATTTCTTCATTCATAACAAAATGAAGTTATCAAATTCAAAACTCTTTGTTTTGTTTCCTTACTATAAAAGGATAAATAGGAGCCAGGCTTTCACAGTCCTGACTGCTAGAATTAAAAAATAAATGTATAACTGTAATACTTATATGTGTTTATCTTCTAAATTATCAGAAGAAGATGAAAGAAACACTGGGCTTGTTGTTGCAAACATTCCATTTCTTAGTCAAGATAATTCAATTCAGTAGAAACATTGCTTCACAAAAATCGTAACTACGATGTGCTAGTAAAATGTAGTAATGTTGTGTCTTTCCTAGTATTTCACAGTATACTTCACCAACAAAAATATTTTATGTTAATTCTAAATAAAGTCAATAAATCCTAAGTTAAAACAACTTCATTGGCTTGAATCACTAAAATATCATTCAAACTTTAGGATGTTGAAAAAATACACTACTGTTTCATAATCCATTCTAATATCGTAGAATAAACATAAAGGCATGAGTTTAGGAATGCTCCTTTCATGAGAAATTATGCAAAAGCTTTAAAGAAAGAAGTATTTCTTAGGTGACTATGATCTAATTAACACAACACATAGAACCTGAGAAATCAGTGAGGACTATTTAAAAAATTTAAACTCTGAGAGCAGCCTCATTATATTTGCATTTTATCTCTCATAAGATTTGGGTTTAAATCCAGCAAATCACATTGGTTATGAATGTAGGTCAAGACAGGGACGCTTCTCTATTTACTCTTTGTGAGACTGGATAGAAATCAATCTGTTACTTTCATTACAACCACACAATCAATTCCATTTAAAGCATAATACAACAGCCAAGTCCAAGGACAATATGGATCCTTGGGAAAAGCTCATACCATTTGCAGGGCTGTACTTCATACAGCTCCCAATAAATTATTTTCTTTCTAATTAGTATGCACGGTCACTTCAAGAAAACATGCCTAAAATAACATAAAATATCAGATCTAACAAAAACTTGATTTAGCATTGAATTCTCACTAAAAAAAGAATCATGCCTTTTAAACAATAAGAACCTATGAAGGAATTTTTCTTTCTGTATTCACTATAACATGAGGAGAATATGATTTTATATTCATTAAAATTTATCAAAGGAATGTTGACACATACCAAAAATTCTACCTTAAAATTAGCAAAGGAAATCTTATTGCAAGTTCCACTTCATATCACCTATCCAAAAATGACTTTATTCTGATTAATCAGTTCTTGCCTCAAAATTATGAATATTGTTGCTTCTGTGAGCTTTATGTGTAAATCATTTCAGCAAACAAAGGGAATACACCCCATGACTCCTTTCATTTACACATAACAGCAGCAGCATCTCCAATTATTCTTAAATATCAAAAATAACATCATCTTCACATGTAACTTATTTGAAAGCACAGGAAAAACCATGATACACCAACAATAATAATAATTTAAAACCCTTTTGCTATTTTCTTCCAGATTTGTGAAGGAGTTATAACTAACAAAATCTATAACAAATCATGTATATGTAACAATCACTTTATATATTTATAGAGAGGTATAATCACTCTGTATACCACATATATGGCATATGTTTTATATATATGTATAAGTTATATGGGATGATATATGTGTATATATGTTATATATATATGTATAACCCATGTATGCCATATATATGGTATACTAAGTGATGTTTTAATATGGGAATACAGTACTCAGTGACTAAATAAAGCTAATTAATATATTCATTGCCCTGTGCACTTCTCATTTCCTATGGTAACAACATTCAACATGCTGCTCCTCAGCAGTTTTAAAGCCTATAAAACCTTATGATTAACTAGAGTTACCATGTATTAAGACAATGTCCATGAGCATGTTCATCCTGATACTATTTCCCTTGGACCAGCTTCCCCCATCATCCCACACGTTTATTTTATAAGTGAAGATATTTTCTTATTTTCACATCAGTTATTTCAATTGCCATTACAGGTTAAGTTTTCTCTAACATGTTGCAAATATGTTCAAGACATTTAAAACTGAAAGTTCTCCCAGATTCAATACAAAAAAATATATTTGTTATTAAACACGCAGTCCATCCCTTTCAGATAAGAGGGATAATACACTTGTAGATCAATCTCTTTGATTTTTCCATGGAAAAGACTCTCCTGAAAATTGAGAGTTTGGTGAGTTATCTGTGCAACAAAATATAGCTCATAATGTAAAATTCTATCATTTCTTCAAAATACCTTGAGGCTACTATTAGTCACTCATCACAAATGACTTTGCTCCAACTATTGTTAAGGAAATCCTCTCTCTTATAAAAACTTGACTGAGTTTTTTTAAGCATAGCATATAAGTCAGATATATTCTAAGAAGTTATTCCCACATCCTCTTTGCCACTCCAAATGGCTATGACTGAAAGTGTGTCTTTTAGCTCTTTGTTTCTTGTGTATGTGAGTAATAGTTAATATCAGAGCTTTCAGATGCCTGCTGTGTGCCTAGAAGACTCTTGGAATCTCTTTCCCTAACAACTTCCAGAACTGAGTTTCTAACATCATTCAATAGAACTTTCCTATAAACCATCCTCCATTTATACCCCTGTATCTTCTGACTCAGCTCCCCAATACTTGCTCACACTGAGTAGGTACTATACTCACAGACTGACTTGCTCAAACTATGCTCTAATCCCCAATGAGATTACTCAGAGAAATCAGAGATAGATAAAAAATAAGCCTCTAATATTGATGTATGACAAGAAGATGGCTAGGAAACAGTCATGTTAGAATAAGCATTAGTGTGAGCTAATAATATAACACCTAAAATGCAGAAAGGGCATAACAAAGTATGAGAATCTAAACACAAAAGAGAGATGGGAGTTACTTTCATGTTGCCACACATGTGAGCACACTAAAAAACCTCACGTCATAATTTCAGGGGGTTGATTTTGTTGTTCACTTGGTGTGTGTGTACACACGTGTGCATGATGTAGGTGTGCGTGTGCATGTGCATATCCATCCCACTGTGTCATACACACTGATGTCTGAAGGCAATATGTGGGAAGTGGGTCTTCCTTTGTGGTGGGCCCCACAGACTGAAATCAAGTCATCACTCTGGACAGCAAGTGCCTTTATCTGCTGACACAATCGGCAAGCCTTCCTTAAACACCCTTAGTCTAGAACGTGCTTGTTAGATTTGCATCCCTGGCAGGGTCTTAACGTTTTCTTTATTTCTGGGTTTTGTATTCAAGGCCACCATGTGTCTTTAGAGAAGAAAGAAAAACATCTTGAAAGTTCAGAAGAGAATCTACCTTCACACCCTGTCCACGTTGGTCTGGAATGCCAGAGTTTCCAATGGACAACCGTGAATCAAAAGCTCCTTGTCCTTGACTGCTTTATTTATGTTTAACTTTTAAGAAAATTAGTTGACAATGCTATATCCTCTAACTTTTAAAACTGAAGTTATTCGTGGTCAGTCGTTGTTCATATGTCTGAATAGAAAAAAAATGTATTTTTTTGTGTGTTGAAGAGACTTTTAAGGAATTATACTATTTTCTATTGGCAGTGTTGAATGCTAGTGAAAGAAATTTGTTAGATTTGATGAATTTCAAAGGAGTAACTATTTGAGAACTACATACATAAATAACAAAACCTTGTGAATAAAGTTCATGTGTCAAAAAATAAAAAATCTGTCCTAGATGTGCTTATAATATATATTATGTTAGAATGATACTCTGGCCTTTCCTCAGTTTCACCTATAAGAGAATCTATAAGCAACGCTGCTTACTAATGAAAAAAAGTGTTACTCTGATCTTAGAGCGGGAAGTTAATCTCTTTTAATTAATACCTCTACAAAGTAAATTCTCTAGTGAAACTTATTGCTAGAATCCTAGTTACTGAGCTAATACTTTTCAATTTCCATTCATAACTTAAAAATACAACTTAGACATTTGTGATCTTAGTGCTGCCACCGCCAAAGGTTAGCAAATTTCTAATTTATATACTCAAGATCCAACTTACAATAGCTTGAGTTTGGACTCTGACTTAAAATGGTGTAGATGTGATATGTAGTCACTACTAACCATATTTCTAATGAAACTCTAGTATTTTCCTGATACAGTGTTGTATATTATTCCAGACTCTTGCCAAGTACAGCAGTAGTTACAAGGCTGCAGTCACAGGTCAGCCATGTGACCATGAGGGTAAACAGTCACTACATTGTGCAAGCCCTCCACTGACAATCCGTACTTAGTTAGAACCAAAGATGAGAAACATGAGGACATTTCTAAAGGGTGTTGTTTATCCTTAATAAAACACACAACTCCATTTCCATATGTCAATCAAATATGATTGAATTATGCAAAAATAATATACAAAAGGCATATGGGCACAGCTGCCTAAGTGCCTTGGAGTTCAATGACAAAGTAAAAATTAATGACATCATTATGGGTTTTAAAGAGGTAAGAGTGGGCCGTAAGTTTGAATGAAAATTTCCCTATGCTATAAGCCAGTTTGCTCACACTCTTGGAAAATCTGTTTTCTAAGTTCCTAGGGCTCAAAGTGGGTCCTTTAGGAGGTCTATATACTTCAAAGGTTTAATTTTTTAAGTCCTTGGCTTTCTCTCTCTTTTTTATTTCATCCAAACAATTTCAAATCAAGTTCCTCCCATTCATCATCTTCACTTTTGCCTTGCATTCCTAAGCCCTTATGGTTCTTCTAAGACCCACCATGAGCATGCTCCTAAATTCTATCTTCACTCCCCCCCCCCCCCCCCCCCCCCCCCCCCCCCCGCCCAGACCTATCCCTGCCCACAGGCAGATACTTCCTTAGGAGACCAACTGTGTTTAAAACCGAAAAGGGGCTTCCCAGCATATTATCTTGAAAGAGATAAGAAACTCAAATGTGCTCCATTAGAGCCTAATTTATTTCATGTCTCTTGCCATTTGTGTCTCCTCCACCTCAACCCACCGCCTTCTCTCTGTATCTGACCTTTGGAATCTTGCTGAAGCGGATTATCTGTCTTTGCTTCCTTAAAGAGTGTCTGAACTCCTCCAACCTTGCGTTTGTCCATGCTGTTTCTACCTCAGTAAACATTGTTATTTTGCCATGAATGGAAGCACCAGCTGCAATGCCAAAGCTACAATGTAACTTTAAGAAGACAGAGTGGCAGTGCCTTCTCAAGTCTCCCCAGGGATAACTCACTTCTCTCAAGGATCAGTACACAATCACAATGATCTCACCTGATCTACTTGACATGGATACCCCTTCCCTTTACTCCCTTCTTCGCAATAAGCCTCCTATTTTACCATACTCTGTGTTATAGTGATCCATTAGCTAATATTATACTTTCAGGACTTTCTTCTAAAGGTCAAAACTGTTGCATATGCATTTCTACAATCTATAAGATCAACAGTGGAGTGGATGTTCAGTAAACATCATTAGAACTAAGTAATGCGACTGGTGTTTTTCAAAGTATGTTGAACAACCCCAGTCTAGAAGCTTGAAGATCTAAATGTTTCAAAATCTTGGGAAGGTACACATGCTTTGGTAGATGGTCCTTCACCCATGAATACAGGTAGCACTAAATAGACTTTGTGGGTTTTAAAAGAGAGAGAGAGAGAACATGCATTTGGGAGTAAAGTCCTGGGGATATAGATGAGAATTTTGAAGCAAGATGTGTATTTATGGGGTTAATTTGATCATACTCATATACAAAATTCTCAAACAACAAAAGTATTTACAAAGAAAAATGTTCTTTTTTCATCTAAAAAAGATTCATTTTTTAATCTAAAACATTCAGGGCTGATATGATATCACGAATTGAAAATTCCACATGATGAAATTGTGTGTTAAATGTAAAACTACAGCAAATATTTTATAAAGCTACCTTAAAATGATGTGCTTGTATACATGATGTGCATGTGAATTTATGTTCACATGTGTGTCTAAATACAAGATATTCCATTATGTATATATACATCTTTCTAGATCAGAAAAATAAAAAAATTAAAATACTTGTGATCCCAAGCATTCCAGAAAAAGTGACACTCTGATTGCATTGTTCAAGCCCAGCTCCTAATCATCTCTCCCTTACTCACTCTATCATTATTAAGCAACAATTTTTCTAAATTATTAGTCTCTGCATTAGATAAGGTGTTTCCCATCAGCTGTAGAAAGCATATAGTTTTTCATTGTGCATTTCATTCAAGGACATCAGCTGAAGAAAGCCTTAGCTAAGCTTTGCCATCCTACAGTTCATGTTATCTAGACTCCTATTTTGTCTTTATATTTTCAGGGTCTCTGCCTGTATATAGTTGCTTGTATGTCAGCTTGTATTGAGTCTGCTTATGGTTGCAAATGGTATTTTGTAAAAGTGAAATGAGCCATATAGATGAGTAAGGCTGAATCATACAAAGCCCAGGCTCTGACTACTGAGACACAAGGAGATATAGATATCCAACCACAACCACAAGGATACTTCATCTGAGTAGAAGAGAAAGAAGCTTTTCATACTTCACACAAAGCAAGTAAGGATTCATCTAGTTGGTGAACTTTAATATACTACATAGAAAACTCTTGCACTATTAAAATGTTTGGCATGCTTCCTTAGGTCCAATTTTGTTGATAGGAATGCAATTGTTATCTAAGTGTATCCCCACAAGAACATTGGGAATACTTCCATGAATTTAACATGTATACTCTCCCAGGAAATAACAGAAAGCAGCATTTGGTTATCAGGTCAATTTCTTTTCCAATGTAAGACTTTCCCCTTTTGTCTATTTTTTAATTGTTCTGTTACATGAGTTAAAACTATTAAGTTGTGCCACTTACTCCATTTCCCAAGGGTGGATATTCAAGATTCTATCTGAAGTCTTTAATCATAAATCAAAAGGTGGGTGTTTTCATTTTTTTTCATTGATGGAGTTCAGGACATTAGATAATTATGGTTATGTCTGTTACTATTGGTAATGGTAGTACAGTCAATAAGTATCTTCTATTGGTGGATCATTATCTTTATGTAGTCATCACTTTTCATCCTCTCCACAAATCAGGATGATAATTTATTTTCATGCATATACAGGAAAGAAACTCACAATAGGAACTTGACTAGTTATGACTTATGATCATACTCATAATTAGAACACCTCTCAAACCTCATCAGAATGTCTCTTCTTTCAGTAGATGACAATAAACAACACGCAGAGAATAAGGGATTGAAGAGTCCTCAGCCCTAAATAGAACACCAGCATAGGGATCACCTGAGACAAAGAGGAGGAAAGAGTGTAAGATGCAGAAGCAGCAAATAGTTACAAGGAAACCCTGGGCTCTAGACACAACATGGCCTGTGTACATAGGAAATCACAATGATAATGACAGCACAAACAAGACCTGTACAAGATCAGGTCAAACAAAAATCCTAGCAATGTAACACGAATCTTAAAAGGTCTCTTTAATAAAAATAAACTCGGAGCCAAATATTGGGGTGAATGCCGAAAGATCAGAGAGACAGAACAAGCCACAGTTAACATCACCTCACCAACTTCTCAGCTGATCTTGTTTCCTCAGACTGGAAGCCTCTGAGTCCTCATCTGAATGGATCTCAGCTGAACTGCTGCTAAAAGCTCAAAGCTTAAAAAGGCTCTAATTCCTGGTCCTCACATCTTATATACCTTTCTGCTTCCTGCCATCACTTCCTGGGATTAAAGGCATGTGTCACTATGCCTGGCTGTTTCCAGTGTGGCTTTGAACTCACAGAGATCCATATGGATCTCTGCCTCCTGAGTTAGGATTAAAGGCGTGTTCTACCACTGCCTAAACTTATGTTTAATATAGTGCCTGCTCTCTTCTCTAACCCCCCAGAGAAGTTTATTGGTGTGCACAGTATATCAACCACACAGCAAAGTGTTGAAAAGGACATGAAGTCCCACCCCTAGGTAAAAAGTAATTGATAATTCTAGCTGTTGGGAGAGAGAGAGAGTCAATTTTCTTTAAAGGTATGACTCTAATAGGTTAACCATGATCCGGGACAGGTTGCACTCAAGATTATTTGGTCAACCCAAATTCAGCTCCATTTTTTTAAAACAGAGAATAAGAAATTGGTAGGGCAGGGAGGTAGAGTTTAATCTGCGTAGAGCTGAGAGAAGGGATAAATGTAATGAAAAAAATTCTCAAATAACTAACCAAAATATTATTAAAAAGGAAAAAAATCAGCTATCTAATGATAAGTTCTCTGGAAATAGGCCAATCTCGCTCCTTCAAATGTTGCCTTCCAAACCACATTCTATTTTCCTAATAAGTTCACTCAAATACTTATGAAATATTTCTTCCCAGTGTTCATATAATTTTTAGGGATGTGCAAGGTGAAAGACATCTTTGAAATTATGAGTGCTATTGGGAAAAGAGGCAATGAATCCACATAAAGAAGTGAGAAAGGACGTCTCAGACAGTGACACAAAACAAGCATGAAGAGCTAAGGCAAAGACTAAGGCACACTACAGAAACTGCTGTCTCAGTTAGGATTACTATTGCAATAAAACACTGCAACCAAAAGCAAATGGGGGAAGAAAGGGTTTATTTGGCTTATGTTTCCACATTACTGTTTATCACTAAAGGAAGTCAGGACAAGAACTCAAACAGGCCCACCTGGAGGCAAGAGCAAAAGCACAGGTCATGGAGGCGTGGTCCTTCTGGTTTGTTCCTCAAGGCTTACTCAGCCTGCTTTCTTATAGCACCCAGGACCACCAGCCCAGGGACAGCACCACCCACAGTGGGCTGGGCCCTCCTAAATGAATCACTAATTAAGAAAATGCCCTACACATCACCTACAGGTGAGGCATTTTCTCTGTAGCTCCCTCCTTTCAGATGACTTTAGCTAGTGTCAAGTTGACATAAAACAGACACTACACTACTTTAAGTCAGTGTTTTGGTTGGTTTTCTGTCATCTGGAAACAGGTAGCCTCAATTGAGAAAATGATTCTGTTAGACTGGCCTGTAAGCAAGTGGATTGGGTGGTTAACAATTGATATTGGAGGACCCAGAACACTATGGACCATGTCACCCCTGTGCAGGTTGGGCATGCTGAGGTTGCACATAAAAACAAATAGAGTGAGCCATGGGGGAAAAATCCAGTAAGTGATTCCTCTCCATAGTGTCTGCTTCAGTTCCTTCCTCCAGTTTCTTGCCCTGCTTGAGTTTCTGCTTTGGCTTCCTTCAATGATGAACTGTGTTAAGGACCTGAAAGGCAAATAAACCCTTTCCTCATCAAGGTGCTTTGGGTGGTGGTGCATATTATATCATAGTATTATGCAAACAGAACTAATACAGTCGGCAGAGGAGGACATATGTAAAAGGGGGCAGGAGATGAAAACGAAACACAGGCTGAAGCTTTATCTTAAAGTTTTGAGACTAAAGCATCAGGAGTAGAAGTTTGTTCTAATGAGAATCTGTTAAAGGTTCCATCTAGCTTGTACTTATGAAAAATACAAAAGGCTTCTTAGATGAAGATGAACTCTGGAAGGAGAAAATTAGATCAGAATTGCAAAAGTAGCAAACAGAATTACGAGGTGGATCAAGGGGATGGGAGAGTATTGGGGTGAGGGGAAATGGTTAGCCAGGACCAAACCAAAAGGACACAATGGTAAGATGTGGTGAGTGGGAAGATGCAAAGGTTAGAAGAGGGTCATCCAAGACCACACCGAGATTTTACATGAGACACACCAACGGAAGCTGCAGCCATTCGGTGAGATGGACACTAAGGAAGAATAGGGTTTTAAGAGTGGTCAAGCAGGAAGCATCTCATTGTTTCTGTGTCATTTGATAGTCCCTACCTTCCTTTGAGTCCACAACACCTCAGTCTAGAAATGACTGTAAACGTTGCAAATTGATAGACCCATAGAGTTATGCAAATATGAAAGGCTTTGCCCACGTCTGTGTTCAACTAACATGTCATACAAAATAGCCTTCGTGTTTTCTAGTACTTCTACATATAATCGGCAATACAAAATTGATTTGATCATCAAACTAGTCCTTAGGTTCAACAGAAAACGAAAGGACAATGCATGCCCTATGATGTCTGAAGGCAATGTTTAACCGGGTGAAACAAGTTTGTCATTTGTAATGAATACACACCCGCAATGAGAGAACGGTGAGGTTGAAAACAAACATTAGTGACTTCTCTGGGATATTTCCTTTGTGGTTTTGCTTGTCTCTGACTTTCATTCAGGATTATTCTCAAAATGTAAACTTGAAAATGCTGCCTTTGGTTGCTCTGCAGCCTGATCCTGAAGTGCCAAATCCTCTACTTCATTTCTTTAGCACCTAAAATTACTTCAATTCTGAGTTCTCTTTCTATGCCCTTCTGCTTATGAACATTGTAGGCTACTCAAGGGAAAAGGGAGTATCTTCCGTATACTCAGACCACATTAGTCTGAACATAATGCTCAGGGAAAGCCCTTGACTCAGTTTTGCTGATTGAAAAAAGGAGAGATCAGCATTTGAAAACTCAGAAAGATTCTAAAACAGTATAACAATTTGGGGACTTTTGCCATATACCTGTGAAATCACACATGGCTATCTCTAGAAAGAATGAGACAGAAAAATCTAAGCTGACTTCATTTTGCATTTGAAATTCTGGTTTGGGTTTAGTTTGACTTGTTAGTGCACTCTGAGGTGTTTCATGTGGGGGTGGCTTGCTCCTCCCTGTGATGGAAACATATCAAAGGGTGGTGGCATGGAGACTGTGGGGGGGGGCTCCTCCCTGGATGAGTGGGGGGGGGACTCCTCCCTGGATGAGTGTGTGGGGGTGCTCCTCCCTGGATGAGTGTGTGTGTGGGGTCCTCCCTCGATGAGTGTGTGTGTGTGTGGGGGGCTCCTCCCTGGATGAGTGTATGTGTGTGTGGGTCCTCCCTGGATGAGTGTGTGTGTGGGAGCTCCTCCCTGGATGAGTGTGTGTGGGGGGGCTCCTCCCTGGATGCAGGATTCACTCTTCCATCTCTGCTTTCACTGCTGTCCCCATCCTAACGTCATCTGCAGTAATGGCCTCACCACTGGGACTATCCAATACTGGACTTTGGGTCTCTAAAATTTTAAGGTGAGTAAATCTCACTCCTAGCTCAGGTGTGTTGTCATAGTATCAGAAACCAAACTAATACAGGTGGTAAGCTACGACTTGAGGAAATCAAAACAAAGGAACAAAATGGATTAATCATAGCTGAAACACCATGTGCATATGTCCATCCAAAGTCCATGAGCGTAATTCTGGTCTCCAGTGTGGTAGTGTTGTAGAAGCATTAATAGGTGACTTTGTGGAGGTAGAACAAAATGGCAGCCCTCTCTGAAGGGACTTCATGTATTTGTTAATTTGTCTCACTGATTGTGACAAAATATCCAAGAGAAGCAACTTAAGGTGTAACTATTCTGGATCACACTTTTTGGGATTATCAGTCCATCATGTTGAGGAAGACATGGTGGTGGGAACCTTTGACAAGGTTTGTTTTGTCTCGACAGATGGGAAGCAGAGGGTTCATACAAGACATAAGGTAAGTTATAACACCCAAGGCCAGCCCTGATAATGATCCACTTCCTCTCCCTATACTCACTTCCTTAGGTTTCCTAACATCCCAAAAAAGGACCACAGCTGAAAAAAAAAATGTCAGAGCACACGAGCTTACAGAGAACATTTCATATTCGAATACTGGTAGCTCATTTAGTTCTCAATGGTATGAATTGCTTCAAAAATATCAAACCTTGCTTCTGAAGCCCATTTTCTTCCTTTCCTTCCATGAGACTTCTCTCTCCTCCTCACACGTGCTTACACCAACATGACAGGCTATTAATATTGACAGAAAACCTCCATGAGAAGCCTCTCAAATGGCCTACCTGATCTTAAGCTTTCTTCTTCACAAACTATGAACACAACATGCCTATTTTTATCATAAATACTTTAGCCTCAGATATTTTGTTATAGCAACAGACAATGGACAAACACAAACCCAGAACAAATATCTCTAACTACAAGTGACATGCTTGATTTTTTTTAACTGTTTTGTTCTTTGGAAATCCCATTTTTATTTAGTTATATTTAGCTACTTGTACTGAACTATATCAAGCAATTCCATGATTTATTTATCTTAGAAACAGTGATAATATACATACTAAAAAAGTAAAAAATGATGTAAAGTACATTTAAAGAAAACTTTTCATGAACTAAATAGTGAACAGTATTTACTTGACTTGAACTTTGGGTGATAATTATCTATAAGCATTCATTAAAATTAATATATAATATTTATATTGATTTTATAATTTGTAAGGGCCTAGCACTAATATGTGTTTTAAGATTGCCTGCTATACTGAGAAGAGATGAATTTGACCAGTTAACATATATTTATGCCCACTTGTCTGAAGTAATCTTCCTCTTCCTCTTCTCTATTGGGGATGCCACATCAAGATGAATTTGTGAGAGTTAATTCTTAAGGATTTTAATCACTCTTGAATAAATGACCAAATACACTTTTGTGGGCGTTTCCAAAAGATTCCTAGAACACTTGGATCCCACCAAAATGTAGATCCTGTTATGGATTAAATAGTGAGTTTTTCTCTTTATAAACCCTTTTGGATGGAAACCAAAAAAAAAAAAAAAAAAAAAAAAAAAGGAAGAATTTAGCATGGAAGAAATTAGTCAAAGTGTGAATATCTACATTTCAAGAGAGTAAAAAAAACTATTTTCTTTAGCCACTGTTGAAAGCATGAAGGTCTCTTTTCTATTTTGTATCCAGTCCCATAAACGATTTGTCAAGATCATTGCACTCTGATTTTCATAATTTTGAGTCAATCTGTTAAAGTCTGTCCTGTAGAATTCTAGCTATGCTTAGAGGTCAGAATCAAACTGGTTGAATACTTAAGTAATTTAAGTAGATAACCAAACAGATGATATTATAATTTTTGATAACTGCAAACAAAATTCCTTATTTTTAGTTATACTGTTAGTCAAGGGAGGAAATATCGCCACAAATATTAGGTGATCTGCTTCATATAACTGAATGATGAAATTTATGTTTTCTGAGGCCCCAAACTACAGCCTTTAATTTATTACAAATGAGGTAGTTCAAACTTCATTGACAAATTTTGATTAAACCTAAATACACTCAGATTATTCTGTAAACAAAATTTTAGGACTGACTTTTAGGGAGTTCTCCAAAATTTCCTTATAAAGATTGATAAATTAGCTTCTGTGCATGTGAATCTGAAAATTCTTTTACTCACAGCAGTAGGTCCCAAATGCATTATTTTTCTTTGTATACATCCCTTTCACAAATGACTGCACAAGCTTATTAACACAGGACCAAATTACTCAGTGTCAAAGCCATAAAGGGGGATCAGGATAAAGCAGAGAGTGTCTGATGCCACCATATGCAAAGCCATAGGACAAGCATGGAGCAGGAATTTCCATATGCTTAGTTGCATTGTTCTAACAGTAATAGTGTTTATCGATTTTTAGATAAACAATTGCAGGTTAAGTCAAAGGCTGAGAATGGAGAAAAAGTAGGATGTTAACACATTATTCTAACATTACAGCCCCTGCTTAAAATCTTATAGCAAGAACACTGCATTTTAGTTGGATTAATTACCAGTAGCCAGAATCTTAATTGGAAAACCAGCAATGCTATTTTAAACTGTATTATTTTAGGAGGAACCAAGAGAGTTTGCTTAGCATTACTTGCTTTGATGATATCTGTTTACAGCAATTATTTTAATGTCTTTAAAAAACCCACTTTGCTTACATGAGTTGCTAATTTATAGCTACCCACGTGCATGGTTCCTGTCAATCTCACCAGTAGTCAAAAGAGGTGATGCGCAGGTAAGGAGAAACATGGCACCAACAGGGATCGCCATAACACACCCTATCAGAATTTTAACATTTTGTTCAAGATAGCATACCTTTTAAAAGAGGAATCATCAAATGGTTTATTTATAAGTTATAAAAACACACTAGCCATTATTTTCACGTTACTGCCTCTAAAGTCTGTTTGCTGAAAAGATCAGTGACAGTTCACCGGTCCATAGAAAAAAATAAGGGAATTTCCTCATTTTCACCAGCTTTAAAAACAGCAAGTCTTTTTTTTTTTTTTTTTAACGTGGTTCAGTTTTTAATTATCTTGCCTATTAGAAAATAAGCAAATAAAAAAAAACTAAACCTACCTTATATTCTAGTCAGCCATACATCAACAGAAATACTCTGTGTGTGCGAAAAGATAAATATGGCATGTTTGACATTTGGAACATCCTTACAGAGGCATTGATTTGTAATTCAGATCACATAGCAGTTTTGATTCCTCCCTCATGCCCATGCCCTTTCTCGATCCCTTCCCCCAAAATAAAACACAAAGGCTTTATCTGCAAGGGATGGAGGGCAGCCCAGGAATCTGTGCAGACTATCCATCACGTTTCTGTCTTAATTGAATGACACCAGAATGAGATCGATAAAATGTAACAAGAGACAGCTTTGCATTTCCACACTCCCTTATTCCCCCTCTCCACTGCTCTCAGCCACCACCGTGACCAGGAAGCCCTCGTGAAGAAGATGAACCCTGCTGCCAGACAAGCTGTTACGATGTGAAGAAACCAGTCAAGAAAACAAAACAAAAGTTACAAGTATTAGGGAGTAGCTCTGGGGACAAATGATTATTAATGAGTATCAAATAATCTTCCTTAAAAAGCGATTTCATAGATGCATTCTCATGCCTAAATACCATCCTCCAATGAAACGCTTCAACTGAGAAACCCCTGCAGCTCCCCCTGTGCTTCCAATATTTCTTGAGACTGCAGCAGTGACTGTTTCTGACGTAGCTGTGGTGACACTTCTGTCCAAACCCGCGAGTGTTGCAGTAAACGCTGTAACACGGGGCAGCTGCGCTGTGCTTATGTCCAAGGTCCCTGAGACTTCCAATGCATTATTGATAACCCCACCGCTCTACGAAAGCTGAGGCTGACATCGTTTTTGCTGCTCTCAACCTTCTTCTGAAGAGTGCTGTCTGGGCCGGGGATCGATCACAGGAAGACGTTTACCAAAGAACAAAACTGCTCAAGTAAAAAAGCAGCATTAAGAATCGCCTGCATTCACTGACTGTGTTAACCAAAATCACATGCCCTGCTTTGGTGTTTATATGTCTTTGACAGTTTACATTGTGGTCATGCTCCAGGCTACAGGGTGTAATAATTCATTAAACACTTTACATCTTGAGCTGGTTATAAGTTATATGTGGGGAAAAATGTTTGCATTCTAAAAGAAAAATAAACTTATGGATGTAGTTTTTCAAAATACATTATTTTTCCTCATTCTGGTACATTTTCTCTGTATTACTGTGAAATTAAAGTGTATCTCAGTAATTTCCTTGTTTTCATATAGTGCTTTACATTAACATGCAGCTATTCATGGAATAATGTATACCTACAGGGATAATATACATAATTTTATATTTCATGTTAACTAACGATATAAACCACTGTGAATGTTAATATCTGACTTCACTTATGAATCTTGAAATTGATGTCTTCAATATGAAAATTATATATTTCATATCCCACCACAAATAGTTTACAGTGTGATTTCTAAGGTAAAGTCTGTTGTAGAGCATGAATATATTCTGTGCTTAGAATTGGGGTTAAAAATCTTAGTCTTCGTTTGCTAGGAAAACTAAGAGAAGATTGTTTTCTTAGATGAGAGATGGCTAGGTGACTTGCAACACAATCATTAGTCCATGTTACTTTTGTATTCTAGAGCAAATAAGCTTACAATTCAATTATTATTCATCAGTAAAAAATAGTTAATAACACAACTCAAAGGATTAAACACAGACTTTGGTCTCATCTGCAGGCACTGGCCACCTAAAGCAGGTGTTAGTGGCTGCTCAACCGACTGAGACATGAGGCATGCATTAATGAATGTGTTTTATCTGCCTTTGACTTGCTGAGACCTGAATTGGATGTCACATAAACTTGTTCAAATTTTAAACTAATACTGTCAAAGGAAGAAGTAAAACCCTATGTAATATGTTTTAAAATGTAGGTTTCTTAATAAGAGGAGTAGCATAAGTCTTTACCTATATCTTCTAAGACACAAAAATATGTACTGCTTTTGTAGCATAGATAAACACTGAACTACCTCAAGATTGTCACACTATTTTACTATAGTTCGTCCTTTTTAATGCAGCCATTGCCTCCTTCTTCGTGGGCAGCAGGAGCTTACACCCTGAAAAAAAGATGCTTTTCACAGAATGTGGAACTCATTTGTGAAGTGTAAACAAAACCTAAGTTGGAAAAAGGGCATAAGTACTACCTCTGATCGGGTTTGTTTTGCTGATCGCTCCTTGTTTGAGTTGGTAAGATAATCTATTTAGCAGTATGAGGTGAGGCTGTTTATAGACATGAGAATGACACCAGAGTTTGGTGGCCTTGGTATTGGAAATACTCTTCTGAATGCATACCCACTGCCCCCGCTTCAGAAGGTGGTACCCTAAGAATCCCATGCAGGGCAGAGCTCATGTGGACTCCCATAAAGACCATCACTCCTGCTTGAGGGGTGGCTGATGTTGTTGCTTTTATTTCAGGTAGATAATTCGTAATTTTAAAAACGGGGTTGTGACTAATTAGGGGTGCTGGCAGAATGTGGGATGATGACAAAACTGATTATAATTGTAAAAGCCTTTGGGGGCCAAGATGGTCAAGGGCACTGCCTGAAGCTGGTGCTGGTTCCTGTGCTATCTGCAGGCTTCTCAAGAATGATGACATGAGAAACAACCCTGGACATTTTCTCACTCCTGCGGGATTCAGACGCCCATCTCTGTGGTCCATAATTTTATCCGATTCCTACTTCCATTCTTCTCTTTTGCTAGAATGGTTACAAGAGCAAAGAAAACAAACTTTAGCTTGTGCTATCTTGGAATCTCTGATATGGCTGGTTGAATAGCAGAAAGATTTTTCTCCTCAAACTTTTATTATATCTTATCCCTCTTGAAATTTGGGGGTATTTTCAAATTTGTTCGTTTATCACAATCTGCATATTTGAAACAGACATACTATAAAACCAAACAAAACAAACAAGACCACCTTATATGTGCACCAATAAGATGAGTAAGGAGTAAGCTGGATTTTACATGGAAGAATTAATTTTCTAGGGCACAGGAACATAAGAAAGACAGAGAGGAAAATAACTTTTGTTTAGTCCTGTGGGGTAACCTATTGAGATGCCAAAACCAAACATAGTTTATGTCTTAAGTTTTGTACTCCATTTAGATGTGCTTTTATTGCAACTTGCTACAAAAGAGCCTGAATGGCTATTCAGACAGCTGCTGAAATCAAAAGGCCCCTTTCTGGAGGCACTGACTATAGATTTTTATACTTATTTTTGCTTTGCTATGGGCATTCACCAGAGACAGAGAGATTCTCATTTGCTTCCCCCCTCCCACCCTAGAAACTGTTGAATTGTTCTGGTTTTGTACAGTTTAGAACAATTCCTCAATAATAAAACATTTCAACTCTATGCAAAAGGTGAAGCTTTCCATTTGAAGTTTTTCTTTAACGGGGAAAAGAAAATAAAGCAAATGGGCTGACAGCTTTAGAAAATTCAAACAATTACGCTTGCCAAGATGTGTATTTCCTGCATTTTCACTAATTTCAAATTTGCTGCGTATGTTCCAGGCTAACAATGCATGCTTTCAATTTCAAAGTTCATTTTCGTGCTGCTCCAAGCAATCTTCACCTTTTAATAGGCAATTATTTTCCTAATCGCTTTGTCAAATCTTTTCTCTGAGAGGGCTGAGAAACAGTTTCAAGTTATACATTATGGATGTACTGGAAACAAACCGAGTAGGTTGTGAACTGCAAATTGGCACTTGATTGGTAAAAAGTCTCTCAGCAAAAAAGAAACTCCGCAAGACTACTTTTCAAAGTGTTCGAAAACTTTCCTAACTGACAAAACTTGCAGGGGACTTGTATGAGAAGAATTCTTTTATGGAGTAAAACACTGCTGTCTGCAATAGCTCCAATAGCATATAGGCTATTGGAATACTGTCTCCAGTTGGCATTAAATCTCACTTACAAATTCTGAATGCTTCTCATCAAAAAAAAAATTAAAATTTATTTCTCATACTTTTCTAGGGTGAAAACAAATATACAAAATCAAGTTTTCTGATTAAAACTATTTGGATATATTTTATATGACATGCAGTGCTTCAAAAATTTATTTTCATATGGGAAAAACAAAGAATGAAAGCAGAAAAGTAAGAGGCAATGGTATTCATATTTTAAGACAATCACTTTGCTTACCAGTACATCAGAAAAAGACCACTTTCTGCCCCCTCACCTCTCACAAAAGCCTTGCAGGAATCCTAACTTCCACATTATTTACACCAAGAGAATAACAGAAATGCACATAACCACAAGGTGGAGATTTGGAACTGTCATATCTCAAAAGTGACATTTTTAGGAGGATTCCACTCAAATCAGGAAAATCAGTTAATATTTGAGGAAATCAACACAACTTCTAACAACGGCTTCCATTAATGTCAATGTTAAAAGTTAATTTGTGACAGACTGCTTAAAAGACTTGCTTAATTATTAATAGAAGCATTTTATCTTATGGATTTCTTTAAAAGATGTATTCAATATTATCTGCCACTGACTCAATCTAGAAGGTAAAATACAGAACATGACTGAGCTGATACTGCAAAGATCCTAATTAGTATCATGCTATAGGGAAACAATGAAGTGATTTTGTCCCCAATTACTGACAATTAGCCTAAGTACAACAGTTAATTTCATGGAAATAAAGCCACCATAAAGTGAAAGGAACAAAACCCATCATAATGAATGGCATTTGCCTGGATTCCTTAACGAGTTATTTCAATAATGAACCGTAAAAGTTAGAAGCAACTTCAACAGCTTAACACATACAAAACTCAAGAGTCTGTGTATTTGAAATTTCTAGTGTTTGAGCATCTGTGGAAATACACAACTCAATGTAGGAACATCTTAAACATATACAGTTTTTTAGCCCCCTAATCCTCAAGATACTGTTGTTCCAGACTACATGTTTGCTCAGTAATAACTCCAGTATACATTAAGTCACATAGAGATAGCTTGTGAAACTTTTCTTTATCTTGACATGCATGCTGCTGGGTACAATGAGCTGGTGATGCTCCCAGAAGAGCCTGTGAAAAGTTCCTAATTTCCTTGACTCTTTTCTCTCACTCAGACTTTTATCTTTGATTGCTTCTTTCATTTTTCTCCTAAGGTACCACTTAGGTCTGTGCTTATTAGCATGGTGATGTCCAAGCCTGCAAAGGCATACCAGTTTCATACGTGCATCAATTCTATCCCAAGACTTCAGTGTCAAGATGTGTCACAAAGTCTAACCCAACTTTAAAATATTTTCTGGTCCTCTGCTTAAAGCTAGAAAGGGCATACTTGGCAAGGTAACTTAACTACCCAGAGACCAAATAAAGACAATTTGAGGCCATGCCTCCTGAAGCTTAACTTAGAAAATGCACCCTCATAAAATATCCTGTTTCAACAAGTTCAGAAAACAGAATTTAAAACGCAGCAGAACATCTTGAAAGATGGTTGCTTAAGGAACTGAGCACGGATTTTAAAACTGAAGGTATACAAATAAACATTTTAGATGTTTTTTGGCCGCATGCAGATAACACCCTCTCTGGGGAGACGGCTAGAAACTGCTGGGTTCCTTTGTGCAGACTCCTGGAATGTGCTCGCTTTTCATTTCTTTCTTTGTGTCTGGCACACTGGCCTCACAGGCAGTGTCTTAAGCCATTCAGGGTCAGGGCAAACAGAGAAGCGCATTCATGGACAGATCAAGTTTATGTGAGAATCTGCTCCTCCACTGCCCTCCATCTCCATATGAATCGTTAATAAAATCGCAGCCTGAAAGCTCATCGCCCCAACAGTGGGGAAGTCATGCAGAGAATCCTCTGGTTCAGAGGGAAAAAAAAAACACAACAACAACAAGATTTCTTTATCTTTTTCATCCTTCGCCAGCATTCGTGGGAATTCTGCCATGTAACTCCTGCACTAACCCTCACCCACTCACCCTAACACCCCAGTCCTCTCCTGGCAACTTTCTAACTCACACCTGATCATGAGGAAAAGCAGTGGGTGGGGGAAGGCCGGCACAAAGACAAAAGAAACATTCCGATACCCCTGTGTATCTTCCAGAGTTCAGCTCAGCTTCTGTTGTACAATATTGCCGCAAAACCTTCAGACAGTATCCATGCTTCAATTTTCCCAGTTCGTGTCAAACAGCTGGGAAGATTTTCCCATAGTTTGACACCACACGAGCTAGAGAGGCACAGATATAATAAAAGGTCACATAGAACATGGAGAACAGAGTCCTACCCTAATTAACTTGATAGCTCCATGCAAATGCAGGACAGGATAAGGCCTTAGAGTGTGTCCCAGGCAACTTCACCTGTATCTTCTAAACTTGCTACAGCCTAGCTGGGGCACTTGCTCACTCTGCTTTTGCTCCTTGCAAACTGTTTTAATATCGAACGCTTTTCAGAGGGGTGGGCTGATGAACAAAAACATGAATTTCTGCGTGCCCTTTAAGGTGGGTGAAAGAGGGTGCTGGTAATCAATTGCTGAACAAAAGAACAACAGGAAAGGACTTAACCTACAGAGTGGCACTGTTACAGCCTGCGGTCTATTTTAAACTCAGTAATTCATTTATATTTACCCTTATCAGGAATACTAAGAAGTATTTATTTCAAGAAGAAGAAGAGGAGGAAGGACGAGGAGGAGAAGGAGGAGGGAATAGGAAGAGGGAGGAAGAGAAGGAGGAAGAGAAGAACAAGAAGAACAAGAACAAGAAGAAAAAAAAGAAGAAGATAAAGTTTTCCAGGTAGCTCCTGAAGGAAACCCAGTCTTTTTTAACTGAAAAAGTATTAATGTATTTCTACTTGAAATTGATTCTAACTTAGCAAGGAAAAAGTTTGAAATTACATCTACATCCATGCTCCAGACTTTCAGATTGCCTTAGCATGCGCTGGTCTCTTTCCTGGATACACAGTTATAGTTTCCATGCTAATTAACATCTGGTCCTATTAAATCAAGGCTCCCCAGCATTGCTTCCCTAAGTAAAATGACAGGATCAGCATAGCTCTGTACAAAACCAGCTCCAATTTACCTTCCCTTAACCTTCCCTTTCCTGCTAGCTGCCTTCCTGAAAGAACCGTGAATTCTGTTTAAATGCGATGTTTCTAAAGAAACCTGATTTGATGAAAATGGGACGCGACTAATTATCACCAAATATCTGGAAATCCTCTTAAGTTATATTTCAGAAGAAGGAAACACATACATTCTCTTACACTTACCTTCCTTAAAGAAAAGAAAGGCAAAGTAAAAAGAAAACAAAAAGTTTTCTTAACCACTTAGCAAGTAAAATGATAGAAACTCAGGATGTCACTCATTTCAAATAAACAGCATGTCCCTTCGCTCTGTAGACACAGGTATCAGTTGCAGTCTATGGGTCACACTATTGATAGTTCAAGGAATTCTTCTCTACAAAGTTTTAGTGTCATGAGTTTGACAAAGTTTTGAAACATTGGAAATTTTCTTGTGTGTTAAACATCACATCGTCTAATATCGTCTCCTTGAAAGCAGAAAACCTCTAAAAGCAGCTTGCAAATATACTTCTACAATTCAGAATTATTATCAGCACTGATATAAATTATTGCAAATGGCATTTATTTTATGCATCTAGAGGCTCAGAAATTTCAACAGTTCTTCAAATATACACAAATTAAATTAATTTTTAAATGCAAAAAAGTCAGTAAATGAATTTTCAGAATATACTTATAAAGTTATATAAGTATATTTAGGGAAAAGTTATCTAAGAAAAACAATATTTTATAGTAATTGGTTCCCTGTGAACTAGTTATATGCAACTCAATAATTCTTATCATAAGAAGTAAGAACATGTTACTTAATTCTATCAATCTAGGATTTTAATCTGATTGCTTACTGGTGTTAATATTTTATTACAGAATTAAGTCTTATTAGGATGGGTATTTTCTGAGAAACAGAGATTTATGATTTGGTGAATTCCTCTAAAGGGATTTTTTTTCAATATATAAATTTTAAAAATATGACACAAAATTTTAGGGAGAAGTTGTCCATTTTCTTTTGAAAGATTGTGTCTCATTAATCTCATAGGAACTTTCTAACCATATCTGGATTTATACGAAAGCAAAGATGTACCTGAACGTCTTTGGAAGATTGGGAGGAACCAACAAATATGGTGTACATATTTCCCTGACCAAACCTGATAAGCCACAAAGAGAGGCATCAAGCTTCTATATTATTGTAGACTCTTGTGTTACTCAAAAATGTATTATGTTGGAGCGTTAGCTCCTAGTGTGGGCAAGATTAAAAAAAGAGCATCTGTGGAAAAAAATTAAGGTTAAATGTATTTATAAGGGTGGGTCTCTGATTTAGTTGTATTATGAGAGTCGTAAGAAGAGACATCAAAAGCAATCTCTTTTGCTTTCAATACATGAGCGTTAAAAGAGAAAGTGGCTATCCAAAGTCAAAGTTCTAGATCATAGACTCACAATTTCAGAACAGTGAGAAATGCTATATTTTCCCATCCTGTAGTATGTTGTGTACCAACACAAGCTGACTACTATTAACACATTAAAATTAGCAACAACAATAGCAAAATGCAATGAGTCAAAGTCTGCCTTCTAAGCAGATTTTGTTTTGCTTATTTTTTTTCAGAGCTCTGCAAAGGGAGTGAGAATCTCAGTCAAAACTGTTGCTGTGTATAAAAGCATGAACCCCCTGCTACCTACTTCCTGGACAGGCTGTGGGTCATCTTTAACCATATTTATTGATTACCTTTCTAAACCAGAGAGTAGAATAGTTAATTTTCATATAGTCATTGTCTATCAAAAGACATAATTGGGGAAAAATAGAATCATACAGTGTATCAATGAAGAGATTGGATTTGAGGCTATGGATCTAGATACAGTTGAGATTTGGCTATAGACATGCTTTTGACTGTATATCCAGCTGTTTCTAAAGCTTCCCAACACAAGCAATATCACTGACATCAAATGGCTTTAAGTTACAGGATCTGTATAAGTCTGAGGAATTTCTTCTTCATAATACTTCTCTAAACTTCTTCACTTTCTTTCAGTTTGAATTATTGCACCAACAAATATATTTGGAGACACACAACTTAAATGACTAAAAAATTTCTTCCACCTGAAAATTTCATTCCTGGTCAGAACTAGAACTAGCATTATTTTGACCAGTTGCTGAGATATTCCTAAAGTTTTCTAATCAAAAAGTCTTTGAAAAGCAGCCAGTATGAAACATCTTATCACATTGCAAAAGATAGCAAATGATTGCATGTCTTAATTGGCATCTTTCCTTATTCCCTTATCTTTCCTCCTTTTACTAGTCTTTCAGAAGAGTTCAATTTCAGAAGAGATTCATCTATTTAAGATGAATCAAAAAATTAAGGCAATGAAAATGTAGCATGAGGATCTTGGACTAGGAACTGGGCTTCCAAAACAGGACTGCTATTTAATAGTTGAGTGCCAAAGGAGAAATCCTTCTTCTTGATTTTCTCATCTGTAATATAGGTCTAAAATGAAAAAATTATGGAAAGAATTGAGTTACTATATATTTGACACATTTGCCATTCAGTGTGCATTGGCAAGTCTGTATCAGGAGAAATAACTGACATTGAGGATGTTTGAAAAAGCTTAATATTTATAACTTTCACACACACACACACACACACACACACACACACACACACACACACACACACGGCTGTAAGATGCCTCCTTTCAAGTTGTTGGTCAAAGGTGTCCTGGAGACCACCAAAATAATACCAATTATTGCCATTACTCTTGGTTGTCCCCCCAACTTGAAGGAAAGACCATGCCTGTTGCTGAAGATAACAAAAACTTTGGCCACAAGAGATGGAGAAATCAAGTAGGCATTGACTGGCTTTTATAGTATTAGAAGGTATACCTCAGGCTGTTGGGGAGAAAAGTCATCAACAGTGCTGCCCAGGTGTGAACTTTGTGAACTATAATAATTACAGATGTTATGAAAAGGTATGTTATAACAAGCAGGCAGCAGTGTTACAAATGCTATGGTCATAGCCAATCACTTTCTTGTATTTAAGCCCCATTCCACAAGAATAAACAAGTCACTGGTACTGTAAATTTGCCTAAGAACCCAGATTTGGGGAGCTCGTAAGCTCCAGGTGAACCTATTACTATAATTTTGTTAAATAGACCTAACTCCAAACTGCCCTCCAAATGAATACCTCTATACTCATAAATGAGCACATCTCTAAGATCTTATTGGAGAAGTTTCTTTGTTAAGTGGGAAGTAGAAACCACAACTGGTCAACGTGCAGAGAACAAGTGTGTGTGGATTGGTCAGCCAGAAATAAGACATCTATAACATATCCATATCCGGCTTCCAAGGCTCAGGTTCCGTTGTGGAGGTGGGTAAACAGTTAGAGAAAAATTGGGAGAGCCAGAAGTAGAGGAAGACCAGACTGAAAAAGTGCCTTTGAGAGATTACAGAGCCATTGTACACATGAACTCACAAGCAGCTGGGGTTGCCCGAATAAGATCTGAACAAGATCATGCCAGCAACACTCCAGCATGCGGGGGTTAAGGGGCGGGTGTCTCATCATCTCCCACCCCTAGCTAAGGAGCTGTGAACAGTCAAATGTTTCTGGGTGATAAAGACTCAGTCTTCTTTAAGGGTGTGGTCTCTGGAAGGTGGAGCAAGCTCTAATAGACAGCCCCACACCAATGAGTATATGGACCACACAAACTGGACTGGGCAAGTACATAGAATTGTAAAAAAAGACGTCACTAAGTCAAGAGATGATAGGAAGGTGGAGGCAGTTCTTAAAGGAATTAGAAGTAGTAATGGGGTATATTTGATAAATCCCTGAAAGAATTTAAAAAATATATATATTTAAAACTAGGCACAATACATGTGAAAAATTCTCCTTAGATCATAGGAAAAATTTGACTGATCATAATATATAAATATAGGATATTATATTTATAATATATTATAATTACATGTATGTTTTATATTATTATATAAATTATACATATATACACACACACATATATCTACGGAATCATTAAATGGCTTTTAAATATTACCTGGAATCTATAAATGCAATACATTTTTGACAAATGAGTATTCTGATATATGCATAGTCTGCATGACTCAGATAAACTTTCAAATTTTCTGGAAAACATCTGTAATCTGTCTTAAACTCTGATTTTAAGGAAATAATAACACTGTTTCTTAATACCATGCTGTTCATCAAAACTGTGTCAGAAATGCCAGGCTGTGGTGACTTGCACGTTTAATCCCAGCACTTGGGAGGCAGAGGCAGGCAGATCTCTATGAGTTTGAGACCAGCCTACTCTATAGAATGAGTTCTAGGACAGCTAGAGCTACACGGAGAAACCTTATCTCAAAAAAAAAAAAAGTTTCAGAAAATAGCTTACTGACATAAATTAATGTTTAAGGACCATCTCTGGCTTGCTGGATTCAGAGTCCATGACACTAACCATTATAGCATGCATCCACATTTCCGTAACTTTAACTTAAATAAATTGATTTATTTCATAGGTGAAATTCAAACTAGTTGAGGAAGAAACTCATATGTCTATATTTCTATATTATATATTATATCTAATGAATATTATACTTTTAGACTGGTTTCTGTTTCTCTAACTATTATATATTACTGTGAAAGTCATAAGAAAGATATAATAAGTGAGATCCATCCTTGCCATTAAATTAAAGCTCACAAATATATTTCAATTTTCATCTAAGAAAATATGTTATAAGAGAATACATCAAACATTTAATAGAACATGTAATATCTCAGTCTAAATCCATGTATTTTACTTTGAAGAACATAACATTGAAGTGAGTTTCAAATGAAACTCAGCTGCTAGTTTGATTGATGTTGTAATATTATAAGAGGCATAATAAAACTGAGGCAGTACTTTTCCAAATTAAACTTCTAGAAATAGAATAAAATGACTAATCCTGTACTTAGTCAAAATAAACACACACTTCAAAATTTTATAACATTCTATTACAGATTCCTCCGCCATAGTTCCACAATAACTTATCTCTTACTTGCAACAAGGGTTGCTTGTTCACTGTCACTCACAAACCTATTTTTTTTTATTTTTAGAAATAAATATACTTACGAAGGTGACATCAAAAGTCACATGCCATATAAAACCTAATATCAATTGAAAAGAGTTAAAATACCAAGACTTGGGTTGGCAAGATGGCTCAGCACATCAATGAGATTCTTGCCAAGCCTTATTTCCAAGTTCAGTCTCTAGGACTGACATGGAAGGAGCAAAGAGCCACTTTTCATAAGATGGCTTCCTACTTCTATATATTGTCAACACATGAATCTACACACACACACACACACACACACACATGCACGTGCACCAAATAATAACTAAATAAACAAATGAAAAAAGGCACACTCACATATTTTGAAGACTTAAAGACTCTGTAATGACAAAAGTAAAGAATATTGTATGTATATATGCATAAATATACATCTACACACATATGTATGGCTAAATTTGTATATCTGAGTGTGTGTATAAAATCCTGCCATGATCTGGAAAACTTATTTTAGACAAATTATTTTCTTAATTAAGAAAAGTCTGTAAAAATCACTTTTTAGAACTATTTGGCATGTGATTATTCCCAGCACTTAACTATCAAGCATGGGACTCTTTTCTAAAATATAAATATGAATGCAATAGTAGGAAAATTCTATAATAGAGTGTTTCTCACTGTGGTTTATATAATCCTAGACATAATTTCTTCCTCAAGGAGTCCCAAGGCTTTGACCTTGATTATCTTGTCGAGAATAAATGAGAATCTGGCCAGAGGTGTTTCAGAGTACAGGCTCTGTCCACCAAGCCTGAGCACCTAAGTTTGATCCCGTGGACTCCCAAGATGGGAGGAAAGAACGGACTCTTGACTCCCACAAGTTGTCCCCAGAACTCCACAGATGAGCTGTGGCACATGTTCTCTCTAAATAAACAAATAAATAAATATATAAATGTATTACAATTAATTAGTTCTTTAAGAAAATATGAATAAATGAAAATTAGCTTGCAATAAGCTCAAGTCCAAAGTCTAGGCAGTTATAGTTGATTATCTGGCAAAATAAACTCTCTTGTACTTCTTGCACCTATAATTCAAAATCAAGTTCTAAACATAAAGCAAAACATTCTTTAATCAAAAGTACAACAGAGTTTGTAGATCATGGAAAAGTATGGCTGAAGCATGACAGTGAAAAAAAGATGTCTTTGAGAAATACGAAACTTGCTAAAATGTAAATAATAATTGAGATACATACATATTAGATATTACAGGTTAATATAATACTTGGCCATGTGTAGCTGAAATACAATAATGTACATAATATTACCAATTGAAATAGAATTTGAAGAGTGAAAGTTTTATGTAGCTTTAAGTTTCTTATGAATATAGATCACTGTCTATTGCCTTTTCACAACAAAACTGGTGGTTTCTCTAAACATTTTAAATTTCACTGATGTATTTGTAACTCAAAGATAATTGAGACTTTGTTACATTGTGGTGTTCAGGCCAAAGTGTCTACTAGTCAGAAATATGCTTGCTACACAGCATTTCATGAAGAAGTTTAAAATCACACATACCTTTTCTTTACTCCTTTCGTAAAGGATTTTTCAATCCGAATGGACACTTTCACTTTGTGCTCTTCCTTTGCCTTATAATTAGATGTGAAAACCCAGTATGCCACCCACATCTCCTGCCACTTGTAGTGTTCTTTCATAGATTTTTGTTGGTTCATGGTTGCTGTTGTTGTTTGTTTTTTTTTTAATATGTATCATCACTACCTTACTAGTCTAACTAATTTTAGTTACTAACTAAATCATGTCTTCCAATTAGGAAGGCAAACTTTCATGTGATTTAAATCAAAATATCCAATAAGATAAAAAAATTCATAGCTCAATATTCTATGCAAAACTGATATTTATGAATGTGTGATGTTCTGATTATCTTGTAATAAAAGGCAAACTAAACAGTATACTCTTGTTTACCTTAGCAACTAACATGTTGCTTAGAGCAGACTTATTTTGTTATGTGGGGTAATTTAACAAACTGTTGTTTGGTAATGGAAATATAAATTCTGCACTATTTTTTAACAACATGAAAAAACTGGTACATAAAATTTATGAAAGGGTTATGCTTCTTGGAAATTTATATAAAACTTGGTAATAACTATAATAATACCATGATGATGTACTTAGGGGAGTTATTATGGATTTGAAAATTTCCTAAGAAAATAAAACACAGACTATAATCATAGTAACCAACCAAATGTTACTGCCAAACTTTCCAAATGTCTGAATCAAAGGAATCATTTGCCTCACATTCAGGTTTATTTCATGCTGACTGCCCAGGTGTTCCTCCTGGTGTGTGTACCACAAAGACTGAGGAGGCAACAAGGCTTAAACACACAAATCTCACTGTTTTATCTGCAGATTGATACAGAGGACCCTTAGACAACATGGAGTACATTTTACTACAACAGTGAATTTTCCTTGGGGCCTTAACTGATGTCATAACTGATGACCTACTATTTAAAGATACAATTGATTTGTTTTGGGAAAATAAGATAAACCGTCTCAGTCCTCACATCATACACATCTAATAAAATAATCCAGGTGATTCTCTTAGAGTCATTCAGTCAAGAAAGGTAAGATTCCTGTCTGTTTGACCTACAATTGTATCCTTAGCACATATCTAGGCTTGTAAAGGACTTCCAGTACACATTTTATTGAGAGTTGAACCAAAGTATTCCATGAATGGAAGCATCAGCTTCTTGTGTGCATCCTCACCTGGTCAACAAAGACCCAGGTTCCCACCCTCAGAAAGTCCTAGAGAAGATTTAGAGAAATTAAACACACTGAAGTGGATGGCACCTCCTCTTCACATGGTGACCTAACACATCCACACTAAAATCTTATAGAAACGGCAAAAACCTGAATCTTAACAAAAGGAACCCTCAGAATCAGTGCAACAATTGATTTTCAAACAGAATATTTCAAAAAGTTTGAAGTGATACCAAACTTCTTCCTTCTCCTTCATGCTTATGGACCATTTGAGAGAAATCTTCCCCCACCGATTCACTCAATTGACAGAACCCAGTGGTACAACCTTAGGTGACATCGTCTCAGAAAACTGGAGACTTTAACTCCATCATTGATACCATTACTGCACCAATGTCTAAGTACTCAAAAGCATTCATGTATTACATTTATTGACTTATTCCTAGAATTTTTTTGTTTTTATTTTGAGTATTTTGTTTTTCACTTTTTATAAATATCATTTCTTTCTTCTATGTCTCTTCCTTAGCAAAGTTTACAAGGCAGGAATTAAATCACAGATTTTCCCCCCAACTTAAATGGTAACTCTGAGTCTGAAATACAAGTATTCTTGGGTGTTCAGGGTAGCTCCACTAAGAAGGAAGCTTTCTGTTAAGTCTGGAAACTTGACAGCAACCCATTCAGTGACCAAGGTAAAAGAGAAAGAAAGATTCCTCCAAGTCGTCCTCTGATTTCCATATGCAGTTTATGACATGCACACCTTCACACACAGAAAAAAAAAACTGTAAAATAAATCTCAAAATACAAGTACTTTCCTTAAAAGCCAAGTACTCATATTTAGTTCATCATTCAGCATTTATATTTAAAATTGGTTAAATTTAGTGTTGCATATTGAGGATTTTAAGAATGACACCCTTTACCATGAAGAAAAATTAATTCATAGGAAAATTGCTTTTAAATGCTGCCTTTTATTCAAATTTAACATGTGCCTGCTATAAATCTCTAGTTGTCATGCCTCTATCCATGCACCCATCCATTCATCTATAGTTAAGTATAATAGAAACAGTATGAAGACAAAAATATTTAAAGATAACAATACTATTTGAAGCTCTGTTTGGTAATTATAAGCAAAATGATGCAGCGGTACATAGTAGTAAAGAAAAGTCATGGGGTGGGAAATGAAGAGAGGGGGGAAGGGAGGAAGGAGTTAACACATCATTCAATTATGAATAAAAGGAAATAGGTTGCTATAACCAAGTACAGAGCATCACATAACGCAGCCTAGTCAAAAGAGCAGGATACTACAGGGAACAATAATGATCTCACATGACCAAGAAGAAAGAACATGCCAGAATTGCTTGGATCAAATTGGAGTATAGAAGATCCAGCAAAGGCAAACTAATTTCAAAGCACTGTGGAGAACTTTTAATTATCACAAGACCATAGACAAGGCATTAGTAAATACACTGAACCCATTTTCACTGACCACATTTTAAAGGAAATCAAAGAGAATATTTTAGTAATTAGATGAATGATCAATTACTCTGGCTAGTAACAGCCTAGACCAATTGTTTTGTATATGTTATTGTTTCAATCGCATTAACTCCAACCTTCTCTAATCTAAGAAACTTATGCTTACAGATGAATATATCAAGACTAAAAAGGATTAAATACCTTGCCAAGGTGGTAAATCTAGTCTGTGTTGGAAAATAATCTATGTTCAAATGACAGACTCTTAAACAATATTCTGTATTTTATCTTTGCTCATAGCCAGCAGCACTCAGAACATGGGACTAGTAGCAAGGGATACTAATGTTCACTATTTCCCTTAGACTTCCCTCCAAAGACTTAGGGTTTTATTGCTCTATGCAATGAAATACTGATTAAAATCTAAAACACTTTTTATTTAGAGAAAAACATTTAGTCTTACACTTCAGATTAATGGAATTTAAAAGTCTATTACATTGTAAACATACATTGTATAACCAAATGGAATTATGTGATCTAAACTATACCTTAACAGGTAAACAGGCTAAGTAAAATCAAAGATGTATCAGAGTCTACATTTCAAACTCAGTAATAGATATCTAGATAGCACCGTATCTTCTAGTTCTCACACTTTTATATAAGCACTGTCAAAAGGATACAGCATTTTTTAAAGGTGGAAATCAGATCTCAACCTTGGAAACTATACTTTTATTACCAATACAGAAAGTTCAAGTCTACAACAGAGATGGAATATATTCATTCGATGGTAATTTGATCATGCATTAAAGAAGCAGTGCACTCAGTGGCTCACATTACTTTAATTAAAAACCTAATTTAAATTAGGGTCAAATGAGGTTGGAGAAAAGCATAGAAACAGACATCACAGGGGAAGATTGATTGTCTCGATATTGCCACTAACAGGAACCCTGCATAATATAAAGATTTGTTTATTTCCATGTCAGAAAGCAATCAATATAAACTAAATATGAGGTTCACAATACTTTTATTAGAAGAAGTGAACTGTATTACTCATTCATAAAATTCCCTTCAGGGTTGACTCTGTAGTTCCCATTGAACAATTTCCACAAACGTATGAAATTTTATTTCAAATAAATCAATGCACACAGCAACAGAACATATTTTACTAAAACTGCATTGATAAGACTATATTTTACCAGCGATTAAAGTAAATATCATAGACATTCCCATGGAAAAGATGGTGACTAAGTCCAGTGGATGGGGCACCTGGAAGGCAGTCAGAATGTGATCCTCTAACATGAGAACCAGTCCAGACAAGAGAGAAAGGAAATCACAATTTGATTTGACTCACACCCTATCAACAGCAGTTGGTGCTTACAAAGATCTGTAATAATCAAAATCCTCGCACCAGGATGGATGTTGCTTTAATAATTTTCATAAGCAGTTCATTAATTCTTTGATCTTCATAGCAACTCTTAGAACTGCAAAAGGCAGCCAGGCGGTGGTGGCGCACGCCTTTAATCCCAGCACTCGGGAGGCAGAGCCAGGCGGATCTCTGTGAGTTCAAGGCCAGCCTGGACTACCAAGTGAGTCCCAGGAAAGGCACAGGGCTACACATAGAAACCCTGTCTCGAAAAACCAAAAAAAAAAAAAAAAGAACCGCAAAAGGCAGAAAATATTGTTCCAAACTTATGATATGGGAACAGATGGCAGGAATCTGATGATTCTTCCTCCAGTGCAAAGCTACAGAAGGATTAAGGAGCCCAACAAATCTCAACTGCTCTTTCAAGTTTAGAACTCCTCAATAATCCTCAATCTCATTCACGAAGTCTAAAGTCAACATGGAGTGTTAGTTTTGGAAAGAAAAAGTTCGATTCAACCTTTTCACTCTGTGATATATAGTTGTAAAGATTTTGTTTTCTAGAAACTGTGGAGAGTCCATGAGTTCAAAAAGTCTATACATTTGATAATAAAACAAAATATAAAATGGTCAAATGTATTTAGTATTGTCAATAACTAAAAATTACATCTTAATATACAATTATGATATGTTTACTTATTTATTAAGCTATACTGGATCGATATAATGATTACTTTGCCCAACATTAGAAAATAAAAAGAAATCTAGCACCGTAATTAATCTACTTTCTGCAGTTAAGTCAATTCCAATTTCAACAAACACTAAAGTTCCAGGTGACAACATCCTACCACCTGGAATGATCTGTGTAAAGCACTGACATGTGATGAACACTCCCATAGAGTCATCTCACAAATGAGTTCTTCACAAGGTACATTGCAAATATTTATATATTCACAGTAACTTTAAAATCAAAGAAGAGTGCTCTGTGAAAATGAGGGATTTATGATTTCCGAAACTAATTTTCAATACTTATATTTTTGCCTGTCTTTCGTTGTTGTTGTTGTTTGTTTGTTTGAATGTTTTTGAGACGGGGTTTCCTTGTGCAACAGGCCTGGCTATCTGGAACTCTCAATGTAGACCAGGCTGGTCTAGAACTCATGGAGATCTACCTGCCTCTGCCTCCTGAGTGCTAAATTAAAGGCATGTGCCACTACGGCTGACTCAATACTAGTATATCTAGCATCCTGGGCTATTTTGTTTCTTTCCAAATTTCACTTCAAAATTCAGAAAACAGATTGCCTTGTCATTTGGGAAAATTAATTGTACTACTGCAACTTATTTTAAGAAATCTACTAATATTCCTTTACAGTGTTGACAAAGTAATAGTCTATAGAGAGAGATGGAAATAACATGCAATCATCTTTCTATCTCAACAGTGTATACAGACCTTCCTAGGTGCTTGCTTGTAAAATCAGAATGGATTTGAGGATTCTTCATGTGACCTTTGCTTACTTTAAAAAGTAAAATATATTGGATGTGCCTTAGAATGGGTTTTTAATCCTTACAATTATGGCTTATATTGTTTAATCCATCAATATAGAGGCAATTTTTCTGTCTTTTTGCATGTGTGGTACACATTCACAAATGTATAAATGTCCACATGTGTTTGGGCAGATGTGTGTGGGTGGGTATACACATGTGTGTTTGTATATGTGGAGTCTCGATTTTACTTATTAAGGCAAAGTCTCTCACTGAACCCAGAGCATGTCAATTCTGGTCATTCTAGCTAGCCAGCTTTACTAGGGATCCCCTGTAGCTCCTCCCCCTGTGCTAGGATAATAGGGTCCTGGCACAACTGTCCAGCTTTTGTGTGAGCTTTGATACTCAGTCCTCATACATGGAGGTCAAGCACTTTATCCAGCGAGCCTTTTCTCAAGCTCTGTAACATAATTTTAATGGTCAAAAATGCACAGAAAAAAAAATGTCAATTATACTTAAAACTCAACTTCATTGTGTGGCAAGAACTCAAGAAAGAACATAAGAAAAGATGTCCAGAATTTTACTAGATGCTTTTATAGACAGAATGTAGATAGTGCTCTAATGAATCCCATCCTTGTGGAAAATTCCATCCAATTTAACAAGGTTCAAAAATCTGCTTCCTAAAAGAATGCTGTTGTTACTGGGGCTGTTGATTAATAGACAGAGCACAACTGCACATTATAAAAATAACTTTTTATATCATTTTATTCATGGAAATACCATTTCTTTTTAATAGCAAGTTCCAGAATGATTTGTTTATGTTAATTTAAAAATTATATTTTCAAAAATTGAAAGTCATATTTTTTTTTAATTTTTGTGTGTGTGTATGCGTGTGTGTGTGTGTGTGTGTGTGTGAGTGTGTGTGTGTGTGTGTGTGTGTGTGTGTGTGTGTGTGTGTGTGTATGCAACATCTGTATGTGTGGCAATGAAATTGCAGAGTTTGTCAGATCTTCTTGCAGTTATGAGCAGCCCAATGTGCGTGCTGGGAAACAGACTTTTGTCCTTTCACCGACATAGTGGAAGAATATAAACAATTTTCCACATTTTGCCCTGTGACCTTTCCAGGCTCACCTTGGCATCCTCTGTCACACACATATAATAAATAAATACGTGTAATACAAATGTAAAGGGACTGAAATGTATAAAGAAGAAAACAAGACACTCATATCATGCTACTAATCATTGCTTAGGAAATTGCTAGTATTCTCATTAAAAAAAAAACTCATTGTCATTGATATTTTCTTTTTATGTGAGTTATAATAACTTTAAAAATGCAAAAATGGTTTCCCAGGAAACGGAAAGTAGAGTATCTAATATCCTCAGGCAGAAATAACTGGAATTGTTATTGGACCCCTTTATTTCTAATATCTTCCTATGCACACATATGGATCAATGGATGAATGGTAAGTTATATCTTTATACATATTGAATTATTATACATAGCTTTTTAAAGTAATCAGTTAAATGTAACAAATGTAACATAAATTGAGGTGGCATCTGATATGGTAGTAATTCTATCATTGCTTTATCAAAGAGTATATGGTTTATTTAAATTTAATATAAAATTAGGAAAAATGTAGAAGATGTCAGCTTTTACTATAACTGCTTGTTAGAAGATATGACTCAGTAAGATTCCCTGAAATACAAAGATATTATAAGTTCCTAAGTTTTATGCCCCGATCTTACTTTCTCTGGCTTCCTAATTTTTACAAATGACTCTTACTTCATTTAAACCTTTGGTTCCCTTTTTCCAGTGATGTCAACTCAACTGGTAACTTTTAGTTTTGTATTTCAATAGCTAGAGTAGTGCATCACAAGTAGCCTTGGGACTTTCATGTTATTTATACTGGAAATGTGTCTAAATTTACAGAAAATGTGACAAAATCACTATCAAAATAAGTTATCCTTCAATTACAGATGTGGTCTGTAAAAGACCTACAGTGGGGGGCAGTAAGAAGAGCAAGGCTGCAGCGATGACCGTTAGGTTACACTGCACAAGCAGAAACACCTGATCCAGCCATAGCAGAACTGAGCTCAAATATGACACGTTGCTTTCTTCAATGGCAGAACTTGGTCACAGCAACTGAGTACCATGGAACAGGTAATTGAGTCTGCTCCAATAAGAAATTATGCCCTGCAATTGGCTTAACTTATTTTTAAAGGGTGGTGAAGGCAATGTAACATTCTTAGTACATTGGACCCCACATAAGAAAGAGATTAGCTGTGTCTTAGCAGGACCCTCATTTAAGAGTCATAGCTCGGGGGTGGGGGGTGGGGGTGGAGAGATGGCTCAGTGTTTAGGGGCACTGTTTGCTCTCTCAAAGGACCCAGATTCTAATCCTAGCACCCACATGGTAGCTAACAACTGCCTGTTAACTCAAAGATCTGACCTGCAGGCAAAGCACCAATGCACATAAAATAAAAGTAAATAAAAATTTAAAAGAGTCATAGCTCTAGTTTACAAATTGTATGTTCTGGTTCAAATGGTGCTATGTTTTTGCCAGGCTTTACAACACTCTCAGCAACTGGCCCAGTGATGTGATAGTCACATATAAAGCTCAGAACGAAATAGCATGTCTGACAAAATGGATAACCCATGACAAAACAACTCATTGGGAAATGTCACACCGTACTTATGAATCACCTGTCATCATGCGTGCTTAGTACCCAGGAGGCTAGCAGTATCACTGGATGAACACTCCAGATGAAGCATAATTAGATTTCTCTGGAAGAAGCTTTCAGACTGTCACAATTAGAAGCAGAAGATTCCTATTAGGTAAGTAAACATTACAAGAACAGACTTTTCAGTAGATAATCATGGAGCTATCATATAGAAACAAGGGGCTGGGGAAACTTGCACAATAACTGAGAAACACAGGCTGTACATAGACTTGCAACAATAGAGCAATGCCTGATTGACAGCCCACATTCTGATCACCAAGGAGATGGGGGTGGGAAGCACAATTTATGGCCTCTCTTTCCCGGGTAGGGCAAATTCCCAAAGGAGATAGGGCATTGGTCTCTGACAGGACCGAAGGCAAAATCCACAAATCCAGCCTCACTTAATCCATCTTCAAGATGTCGATAAGGGAGATTGCTGCCACACACAATCATATAATTTAGGGGTGTGTGCCTAGCCACAGAGAAGCAAAGGGATGCCCAGACAACCCAAGGACACAGTGGAATGCAGAACTTGTTTCTCAGTGGGGCTATAAAGAATTCTCTCTCCGTGTCTCCCTCTCTCTCTCCTTCCATCTTTCTTTTTCTGTCCCTCCCCCTCTCCTCTTCTCCTCTCTCTCCCTGTGCCTGGCCCTCTTCCTCTTACACACACAAGCCTGATGTAACGTCCAATATTTTCAGTAGAGTTACACAGTTCAGTTCATGTTAGAAAGAGTCAACTTGTTATATATTGTATAGTATGCAGACAGCTTTATGCATATATCCCCTTCCAGTTTGGTTAAGAGGAAATATTGGCCACAATAGCATTAATAAGCTCTGAATGTTGGCTTTATCATAAAGCAATGTAATAAAAAGTAACCTAGGAAATACATTAATATTTTTATTTGTAAGTATTCTCCTGTCTTGTAGATCAGTCAGAAAAAATATTCAGAAAGTGTAATTACTTCTAAACATCTTACTTTTAAAAATAGACATAATGTGGTCATGATTAATTTAATCATCAACCTCATGTGAATTCAAACCCTTAAAAATCTGTAGTGGAGTTTTTATGACGGGTTTGTCTTATAGTAAGAAAGCCATGAAGGCTTATGAATGGCATCTAAAAGCAAATATCTTAAAAAGTATATTTTCTTTTTCAAATACTGTCAAAAACCAGTATTTGTGTAAAGAATTACTTATGGCTTCTTGAAAAAAAAACCTTTCTGTCAAAGCCTATTAAATTCAGTTATCAAAAATATTATATTCTGCTCACTTAGGAAGGCGGCTGTTTGTCATAATGCTCGCTGACAGCCTTCTAAACACCTCCCCTTTGCTTTCTGGTTCATGAAGGATAGAACCTCTGCAGTAGCAGCTCTGTTAGCTTCGAGGTGAGTAACTGCCCCCGAAGGAAATGGTGTCAGCCCTGGACTTACAGAGCAGGCATTCACACGCCAATTCAGAAAATTCTTCAGTGAAATGTTTTCAGATTTGAAATTGCTTTGGCAGGAGACAGAAATGTGGTTACCTTATTATAAGAATTATCATTATACTTAGTGGACTTGATTTCCACTAAGATACATGAAGAAGGACTCCACTTACCTTGTTTTTCCTTCCCATTTTGGAATACTGATTCTTTCCCTGTATAAATATTTCAGGAGCAATAAGGTCACCCTTAGTAAGTCAGATTTGCTCTTTTCTGGTTCTATAATTTCACAGTACATATTGCTAATATTCAAAGACAATCAAATCAACAAGATAAGGCCATCTGGAGAAGGAAACTCCCAAAGAGTAGAATAACTGTTAAGTGTATTTGTCTAGTCCTGTCATGAAATTTTCCTTTGTGTCATAATGCTAACTACTCAGGGGTGTACCTACTCCACGATTTGAGAGCTATAAGCCTTCCAGCAAGAAGAAGATAGAAAGAAAATGAAGTTTAAAATACAGAAAATTGATTAGAAGCAGAATTGAATTAGCACCTAGAAATTAGATTGCTTATTTAATTATTTCATTTAGTTTTAATTTTACTTCAATTACTTTGGAATCTTTGTAATAAATGAAGTCAAATCATAAAGGGAAAATTTAAGCTTTCTCTTTTTATAAAAATGAGGCCATTGCACAAACTAAAAGTGTGAAAACATCTGATAATCTATGATCTATCTTTAAGCAATATGATTGCAGCTTGAAGAAGACAATTAAATGACAGTAGGGTGTTTTTTCTTTTCTTTTCTTTTTTGCTAACTTTCTACAATTTCCAATGTAAAGACAATGTCAAATGTTCTAAAAAGAATGTTTTGGTCAGAAATATATTATAAAAAAAATCAATAACAATTGGAATTTAAAATGCTACTGCAAATGATACTATCATTCAGGCACTTAAAACTTATTATTCAAACATACTTATCCTTCAAATTTAATTAGAAAGCTTTAAGTAGCTATGACTAAAACATTAAAAATATAAATGGTACTAGAAAAAATACACAAAATAAAAAATATGATAGGACTATTATAGCTAAAGAATGGCATTTGATAGTTCTCTCTAAAAAGGCTGGGCTGGGTCATCCATGAATATTATAGACAATGTACTATCACCTGAGGTTGAATAAAAACAAGATTTTTGATATCTAACGAGAAAATATGAATAATTAATGCTTTGCTTATCCAGGACCAAAACTGAACTGAAAAGATGAAGAGGTAAATGAAGTGAGTTTCTCTCAAGCTCACCATATGTGTATCTTACATAAATAATACGTAATAGTCATCTTAAAGGAGAGGATGGTCTATGAGCATCAAAAATGCAAACCAGGGAAGTAAGTGACTACTTCAGGATTCCACTATTGGCAATAACCAAAGCTCCATGCTAGCTTCACATTGCCCTCTTTCTTCAAACACTTTGAGGCCAAGGGTTCTCTAATTATTTTATTATATTATCATTAGGGATTTGCCATTTAGTAATTATCTACTATATACAAAGTACAGTAGACAATAACATGGAATACTACTGACCCATAACTAATTTCTCAGTTAGTTGTTTATCATTTTTCCCTTTCCACAATCATGAGAAGTTTGACATGTTTTTGTCATCGACAGTTTGATAACTTTCTATTAAGATAGTTCTTGGCCGGGCGTTGGTGGCGCACGCCTTTAATCCCAGCACTCGGGAGGCAGAGCCAGGCGGATCTCTGTGAGTTCGAGGCCAGCCTGGGCTACCAAGTGAGCTCCAGGAAAGGCGCAAAGCTACACAGAGAAACCCTGTCTCGAAAAACCAAAAAAAAAAAAAAAAAAGATAGTTCTTTAGTACAATGGTGTTACAATATCTCAATTAGACAACTAATGCTAGCAAGAAAAAAAAAGACACAGTACTAGGAACAGGTCACTAGTTTTTGAGTTGTTGTCCAATGGGGTCGCATAGACCACCCCCACCAGGAATTACAGAATAATGCAAATACTACTGGCTACTCTCTAGAATTTGATGGTAAGACCTTATTGCTCAAGATGTCACATCCTTGAGTTTCAGAATATGGGGAAGTCAATATAGTACTCACCTGGAAGTCTCAAGCCTCTGACAAGTGTTCATGTGTCTAGAAGATGCTATATATGCTGCTGGAGGAGCAGCATAATCCTCAATCTCAGGTAGCTACAACAATGTCTTGGCTTATATTACAGGACCACGTATAGTGATGATAATGGTATGAATGTTATGAGAGTAACCAACCATTTTTGATTGGATCTAAAGCCTACTCCATGAGATGGAACCCACACCTGGTACTGTTACAGGAGTCAAGAACCCATAAATAAACAGGTCATAGGCCCTGGAGGTGAACTTAATACTATTGGTATGCTAAACTAACTTAGTATTAAAACAACTCCTAATGACTTACTGTTGTGCTCATAGACTGGAATATCACTCATTCCTTAGAAGAGAAGCCAGAGGTGGTCAATAACAGCAAGGAAACAGGATTATCCAGACAAAGAGAGCAGACATTAACACAGCATGCACCAGACCTATGTAAACTTCAGCCAAACAAAATTCCAGCATTGAAACGCACTACTGTCTGAGGAGATATTAGCACTTGATAGCTGCCGAGAGAAGGAGAGTCAGTTTGCTTTAACGATGTGACACCTGGTGTGCTGACCACACCCCAGAACAGGCTCCAATCCTCAGGTGAACAGGGGAACATAAACTGGACTTGACAGGCAAAAAAGAAGAAAAATAAAAAGAGAAATCATCTCAAATTTGATGGGAAGTGACAGGACAGATGAGGAAGTTATAAGGTGAAGAGTTGACAGTGGCGAATATGTTCAAATTACACTATATAAATTTCTCAAAGAATTAATGAACGATCTATTTCTCTGTTATGTAAGTCCTCTCTCACAGTGTGACTCTATAAAAGCCATATGAATCAACAGAGAGGTGAGAAAGGCACCAGGGGAAGGTGATTCAGGAGAGCTTTCTCTGTGGCATGGGATAAGTGAGATTGAGAAAATGGTCAAGTTCATGGGTTTTGTTTGTGAGCTATATGGGTATGATTGAACTGGACTTATTTCTCACTAAATCCTGAATTTTTTAATATTATTTCCTTGTAAATTTCTATTTATTCATTTCCTACACACACCAATAAAAGTGGAAAAGGACTTGTGCCTCAAGTAAGCTCCTGCAGATGACATCAGAAATATCCTCTATCACTGCCTTTCAACAAATACAGAAAAATCAAAGATGTTCCATGTACTATCACATTGTTAATCTCTACCAATAAAAGGAAGTGAATCTGTGTCATTTTCATTTCTCTCCAAAAGTAACCATAATCATGGCAAACGATACTAGCCATATTTAGATTTAATATCTCCTAACAAGTTTCCCCGACATCATATTCTATAATGCTTAAGTGTGTTGTACAACTATTTCCACCAAAATGAAACCTCCCCTTTTACAGGAAAGGTCACTCATAAGAGTCAGTAAACTAACGAAACTTACAAGGTTCAGGAAGACTAGAAAGTTACATGATTCACCAGGCACCTCCGGATGGTTATAAAAACAGTAAACAATTACTGGGAAGATGGCACTATTGCACGGAGCTGACTTCACTTTGGATAGGGGGCTCCAGGATGCAGCTTTCACTAGTTATTATCAACCACCTTTGAGCCATGCATGCTACTGTAAGCAATGCCTTACTCATGCTTGTCTGTAGAATGCCAACAAACACATCAGTTCACCAACTAGACTTGGATGAAATCACTCTGTGCCCTCTCTAGAGGAATGTTGTTCCAACATCATATAATATTGTTGCTTATATATCGCTTTTGAAAAAAGCAATATATAAATACTCACAATTCTGTGTCCATACTCATCGAGAAACAGAAATGCAGCATGAGTATGAAATAAGAGGATACAAAGTCATGTCATTCAATAAATTATTAAAATATGTAATCTAAGAGATTAAAAGGCAAAACAGAATTGATTTAAGTTAAAAGAAAACTGAATTAAGAGAAAAATAATATTCCTTGTTCCATGTTCTAATATAAGCAAGAAATGCCTTCTCTATGTACTTTAGGAGAGAATGTTTAAATGTTCTTATTGACCTATTGCATGTTGCACATTTATTCTCTTTATTTACATTCCAAATACTATTGTGAATATTTACTGTATTTTGTAAATAATAAGGTTAAGATATATGAAAATACAGATTCTAAAACATTATAATATTTACTTAAAAATTTGTCAGTTCTATATTTATTAAATTATGCTGTTCTACATTATTTTCAAATTCCTTTAAATTAATGATGAAAAGTCTGGTGAGTAATTTGCCTGTTACTTTCCTACAAAAGAATATAGGCCTTTGGCAGGACAGGGTGGATTTCTTTCTTGGATCATTCTAAAAACCAACCAAATCTATAAGGCAATTACATTATGCTATCCAAGTAATTTCTAGGTATAATGATAATTAATTCTTCACAAATGTGAATTCCAGGAAGCTGCTTGAAGAGGTGTGAGCATCTACCACAAGAAAGAGCAAGGCAAAGGAAAGGAGACTCTAGTGTGGACCACAGAGCAGAGAATGAGAAGCCAGGAAGAAAGTCAGGCTTGTTCTACAGGATTTCCCCTGTCATCCCATCACAGGCTTCTTACAGTACATGATGAACAAATATTCTTTGAGTGTTTCTTTCCTGGAGTAAGGATTTTTGTTTCTTGAACAAATGAATCCCTGTGAGGCTTTTATCTTTCTTTGTTTTTTTTTGTTGTTGTTGTTGTTTGTTTTGTTTGTTGCAACCCAAGTTTTCCCTCCCTCCCCTCTTCCCAACCTCTCACCTCCATTCCATGCCCCTATCCACTCCTCCTCCACTCTTTCTCTTCAGATACAGGAAGGCCTCCCATAGATATCAACCAGCTAAGGTAAATCAAGTTGCAGTGAGACTAGGTTTTTCCTCTTCTATTCAGGTTGGATGAAGCAATCCAGGAGGAAGAATGGGTCCCAAAAGCAGGCATCAGGGTCAGAGACAGCCCCGGCTCTCACTGTTGGGAGTCTCACAAGAAGACCAGACTACACAACTGTAACACATATGCAGATTCTAGAGGGATTCAGTGTACCAGTCCAAATACCATGTGTGTTTTGTAAAGAGAGAACTCAGCATATAGTACCCAGATATTTTGAGACATTTTTGTTCTGTGAAATATTATACATTTAGTGTATTTCTATTTGTTGTAATCAAACTAGCTGAAACTCAAAGGACAGTATGTTTCACACAAATCAAAGCTTAAGCTATACAATCTAGACCTGTGGTTCTCAACTAGTGGATTCCGACCCCTTTGGGATTGCATATCAAACATCCTGCATATCAGATATTCACATTATGATTCATAATAGTAACAAAACTACAGGTATGAAGTAGCAGTGAGATAATTTTGTAGCTGGAAATCAACTCAATATGAGGAACAGTAATAAGGGTCGCTCGCAGCATTAGAAGGGTTGAGAACCACTGAACAAGACAGTAGCTGTATAACCATCCTTGAAAGAGCAAAGATACTAGACAGACATTTGTGCTTCTCCCTTCAGTGACCATCCGACTACTGAGAAGATGGGCTCAGAGAAACTGGAAATTGCCCTAAGATTCTCATAGTGGGGACAGGGAAGGATAGGGCTCTGGAGTAGGCTTGATGGGAACTTGTTTCTCTCCAGAGAGATTTTACATGCTGACAAATTTTAGGACAGACCAAGAAGATAATGATTGGCAGGACCACAGCTTGACCAGGACTGCTTAGTTATGCTATTTATTATTTATTTACTTGTTTATTTACATATGTATTTATGGATGTACTTACGTATCTTTTTCTTTTATCGAAACATATTTTTTCATACAACGTATTTTGATTATCGTTTCCCCTTCCCCAACTCCTCCAAGATCCTCTCTACCTCACATCCCACTTGAATCTATACCTTTTCTATCTCTCATTAGAAAACAGGCATCTAAAGTATAATCATAAAATAAAATAAACTCACTGTTTAAATCTAATTCTTGAGTTGGTAACTCACAAGTAACTGGAGGATCATGGGATCTAAGAATGTTTTATGTCTCTTTCCAGTGTGGTCATATGGAATACAGACACAGAAACAGGCAGAACACAGGCACAGACACACAGACACATGTGCACAGGCACACACACACACACACACACACACACACACACACACACACACACACACAGAGACTAAATAAATGTATCAAAAATGCAAATGAGAAAACAGTTAGATTTTTACAAGTGGCAGAACATTAATAATACTTCATTGCCATTTTCTTTATTATTTTTATATCCACATAATACAGATATAAGTTTTTTGATCAAAAGCAGTATAATCTTGAAACATTTACATAGAGTCTAACATTATGACAGTAGAGTCACAAAGTCATGCCATTCCAGATTGACATAAGTTTAAATTGGATAAGAGGCATCTAAGTAGCTGGTAGAGAGAACCAGGCCATCACCAACATGCATGAGCACCAACCAGAAAGAATAATGATATTCCTGATAAGCACTTAACTGGCCTGGTATTTCCTCGACATGGTATCCGTAATGCATTCAACATAGCACTAATCCTGTCCTTTCTCTTAAGGGTTGGCTGAAAAAAAAAGCCAAAACAGCACAAATACACTTCAGAGATGGCACAAAACATCTTCAGATTGAATAACAATGGAAAGAAAACAGAAGAGCATTATCCATTCAAATCAATGTTTCTTTCCATGATATGGCATTTTAAATTTTTTATGGGAATTATTCTATCATTAAAATTTTCAACATAGCTGGACCCTCTATAATTACTATAAAACTAATGCAGTGAGATCTTTTTGTCTTCTGAGATATTCACAATACAAATGAAAACAATTCTGTCAAAAGCAAGACAGGAATTTTGCAGTACTGACACCTACATTATCATGATATAATTAATAAGACAGTAGCGTTCAGAAGCTATTTAATTTGCAACTCAAAATCTCGAGCTTTATAATTTGTAAAATTAGAATAATTAATTACTCTTACATTTTTCAAATTATTTTCATGAAAAAATTAAAATGATCAATGATTAGCTTGTATGTCCATACTAAAGCTCTTTTGTAATAACATTTCTAATTTTTTTCAGTACCAAAGTTTGAGTCCTCAAGTGTCAAATCCTCAAGTATAAATATATGCATATATATAATGTATACACACACATATATATGGAATATATATACATATATACATATGGAATATATATATTCCATTGTATTGCAAGGCCTATGATCTTCCCCACCATGGATTTATCACCAGGTTTATAGTAGCAGAACTCAATGCCAATCAGAGAGCATTTGGTTACCCCCATAACAGTAATGGCACTGTTTCTCTAAAGGGCATATCTTGCATGGAAGGTGGGTCCCATAGATAATAAGATTTGCAATCTGAGTAAGATTACTGATGCCTTTTTGTCCCCACTGTCATTCATATTACCTTCGGAAGCTTTGATAGCTGACCATCAGGGAGGAAGTCCTTGACTTCTTTATATGATTCACCAGGGTGTATAATAGCTTTAGTAATAGGGTCTAGTTATGGGGGCGGGGGGCAACTAGAGGAATGGTAAAAGGCTATGCAGGATTTCTAAGTCTTCATTAACCTACAACTCACAGAGATACCACTGCTTCTGAGATGAGTTTTCCTCCAGCCACTCAGGCTATCTGCCTTCAATCACCTTTTTATTTTCTTTGTGGTACTCTGGGCAAGGCGCAGACATTTTCGTCTCAAATATATAGCCGTTGTATATGCCCTCCGAGCCTGCCCAAGCAGAAGGCTCACAACAGTGAGGCACGGATGAAGGAGGGACTCTAGTGGCCCCGCATCTTACTACTAAACTATTTGCTACTGAGAGATTCAAGGAGAGCGGGAGTCATTGCCTTCTGTTGTGAACCCACTGTTGACTCTACCAGGCACCAATGGACAGTTCTAATCCAATGGTCACACAGATGGTCCTAGTTAAACTCAATGCCTCTGATAATAAAACCAAAAACAATGAATCTGGGCAAGAGAATGGTGTGGATGGGGTTGAGGTGAGTTTTTGATATAGATGAGGGGATCGGGAAACATGCATCAAAATAAATTGTGTACACATGAGAAATCGTCAAATGATGTAATTGTTTAAATAAATAAAACTCATATAGAGTTACTGGGTTTAGGTAGTGCTATCTCATTCTTTGGCTAGACATACCAGTCTTTAGTCTGTGATACTACAATTTTGCTCTGCATTTAAGATTTTTAGTAAGCTAAAAGGGTAAATGAGCTCTCAATTATCTCATTCAAATTATCAGAAAAAAAATTCATAGGTCTAGGCCGGGCGGTGGTGGCGCCCGCCTTTAATGCCAGCACTCGGGAGGCAGAGCCAGGAGGATCTCTGTGAGTTCAAGGCCAGCCTGGACTACCAAGTGAGTCCCAGGAAAGGCACAAAGCTACACAGAGAAACCCTGTCTCGAAAAAACAAAAAAACAAAAACAAAAACAAAAAAAAAATTCATAGGTCTAAATTTTACCTAACAGTAAAACTTAAGAGCTGAATTTATCAAAGGACTTAAGTTACTTGCAGACATTCCATATTACAATGAACATTATTTTCTTTCACTCAACATGGGAAAAGAAGTACCTAGAAAATCCCAAATTCTCAGCAAGAAAAGGGAACTTGAATTTTAGCTGTTTGAAAATACATAATGAAAAAATCTAAAGATTTTCATTTTGACAATTACTTTTTAAAAAATTATATTTTAATTAAATTAGCTTAATTTACTTATATTATATTTTATTTATATTATATTATATTTTAATATTAAAATTAAAAAATGGCTTTTGAATTGTATTTAAACTTATTGCTTGTCTTAAAAAACAGAATTTGGTTTCTTTTATCAATGAATACATAGAATGTACACTTGGTAGGAATTAAAAAATTCCCTAAAAGCCAACTTCCCATAAATGCAGCAGGTTGTTCTTGTAAAATCTTCATCTAGCACATGGCCAGAACCATGAGGGCCACAGAGGCTTATCAGCAAATACTTAACCAGACTTCCAAGGATACTGGAATGAAACCATTTCAACAATAACTGGCTTGTCATTGGGGTCTTGAATGCTTTGCACATGCTTAATAAACACAAGAATTTATCAGATGCTTCTATGGGAAAATACACAGAATAACCAAATTCTTCCAGTTAGAAGAATGGTCTTTATCTGAGAAACAACCTTTTAAACAAATCTTTAGGAGTAGCCATGATAAGGTTTATCCTTTTACTGCAATGGCATATAGTTAAAAAACAAAGCAAAACAAAACAAAAACACCTGCTTCCAGACAGAAAAGAAAAAATAACCACAGATGTATTTAATTAAAATTCATTTTAATTAAAAAACCTAAAAGAAACTATTTAATTGTTTTAAGAAAAAGACTTAAAAAACAAGATTTTTTATGTTTTAAACCCTTAAACATATCAGATTAGAGAACTGGACAAAAGTAGATTTCATAGATATTGAATTAGAATTTAAATTAACCATATTTAGTTCACTTAGAAAAATGCTATTTAAACAAAAATTGAAACCACAGAAAATGAAATTTTTATTATATTCACCATGAAAACACATGTTTCTGAAACCATTAGCTCTTCATTTCCTAAATATCATATATATACATAGTAGTTCAAGTTTTTACGTTACAAGCAACAAATATTTTGCCTTTAAACTTTTCAAAAATTATGAGAAAAAATCATGAAAACATGTTCACAATTAATTCCATCTTTTGTTTGTTTGTTTTGGTTTTGGTTTTTCAAGATAGGGTTTCTCTGTGTAGTTTTGGTGCCGGTCATGGATCTTGCTCTGCAAACCAGGCTGGCATCGAACTTATAGAGATCTGCCTGGCTCTGCCTCATGAGTGCTGGGATTAAAGGCATGTGCCACTGCTACCCGGCTCACAATTCTCCAGCATAACTTCATTGGAAAATGATAACATATTTGTCATAAAAACCCAATCTCCATATAATTCTGTGTGTTAACTGGAATTTTTTAATCAGTAAATAACAATCCATATGTGTGAAAGTATAGGGAGAGTAGAATGTTTTATTATTATAGAGTATAACTTATAGAGAAGACTATCAGCAATTCATATCTCTCACAATAATAGATATTTCTATTTCATTGTAATGAAAATAAAATTCTTAAATCAGTAATTGAAATTTTTTTTCCATTTCAATTTCTCCTAAATGTTTCTTAAAATGCATTTTGAAAGAATAAACCATAAATTCTAATTTTATATCTATCAAAACAAATATCTATAAAGACTTGTATAATTATCTTTTTTTTTTAGAAAAACATAAACTCATGAACAATACAGGGATTACATACTCTCTCCTTAATTTTTTGTGTTGTTAGCATAATAGAGAAAGTAAATTATTCATAACTGGTCAAGAGTTACTCAATTCATATTCTGAAATGTGCCAAATTGAAGCAGTACAGTTTTCCTTCAGCATTTTCTTATTCTTCAAGGAAAAAATTATTTAATCCAACTAAAATTTTTTCTCTTGTCATCCATGCCTCTGCAAGGGAAGACAAGTCACATCTGCAAATACTAATGTTACAAAACCGTGGATCCCACAAGTTCCAAAAAAAAGACAGATACTGCAGAAATTTAGTAAAGCACACGATATTCTCAGAGGCTTTCATCTGAAAACAAATATCCTTTAAATATTTATCCTGGACACTTGAAAGTACTTTAACCATTTGTTTACTCCATACAGTTTTATTTACAAATATTAAAGAACACCCTGTTTCATCCAGAATCCCTAATAATGCCACATATAATTAAACATCTTCACAAGACAATGTAAACAAATGAGGGTCCTTCAGATATTTTTTTGGGCTCAATAAATATTTATCCTTGTCTTTTGTGATAAGGTCTACTGCTGGCAATCCTACTAAGGAGAGGTGCTGTGGGATGTTCTGTATGGCAAATGTGTTGCTCTGATTGGTTAGTAAATTAAACACTGATTGGCCAGTAGTCAGGCAGGAGGAAGTATAGGCGGGACAAGGAGGAGAAGAATTCTGGGAAGTGGAAGGCTGAGTGAAACAAACTGCCAGTTGCTGCCAGGACAAGCAGCATGTGGAGATGCCAGTAAGCCACGAGCCATGTGGCAAGGTATAGATTTATGGAAATGGATTAATTTAAGCTATAAGAACAGTTAGTAAGAAGCCTGCCACGGCCATACAGTTTGTAAGCAATATAAGTCTCTGTGTGTTTACTTGGTTGGGTCTGAGCAGCTGTGGGACTGGCAGGTGACAAAGATTTGTCCTGACTGTGGGCAAGGCAGTAAACTCTAGCTACAGAGCGGGGTGTGGGGAGCATCTTCAACAAGTTTGTTAGATTCCAAGACTGTGATCTGGAAAACATTTAATTAAGATACTTTCTAATTGTCTATCTCCATCCATACTGATGAAAAGTTTAGTGTAGTGAAGAAAAAAGGGCCTTCCCCTGGCCATAAACAAAGCAAGCAAACAAAGCAAACAAACAAACAAACAAACCTGACTGTTAAATGAGGCAATGGAGGCCACACCTCTAGTTAGTAAGGGGAAAGGACGTACTCCACAGGCTTCAGAGGTCAATCCAAGGAGAGCAGATGGTACATAAATCTAGGCACACTGAGCAGGAAGAGGGAATGGAGCTGGACCATTCACCATGACTTAGTTCCACTGTGCTATTGTGGCAGGGATTTCTGAACACAATATAGCTAGGGCTGTATGATTCCCACACCATGCTAGCTGTATCTAAAGGGAAAAGGAAGGTTCTAACACTTTTCAAGTTTTGGAGTTATATTTCAATAGCCTATTTTTTTATACCAGCAGTAAGAATCAGATTGGATTGGTCTTTACAGCTATGAATTGTTTTCATAGTATCTCAGCCACAAATTGTGTAATAAGTCAATTAGGTCGTACCATTTAAGGAAGACAATGTAATGGTTCCATATGCTCCAAAAAAAAAAATCAAATATTTGAAAGAACAAGTCTGATGACCCATGTGTAGTAGTTGGGAAGTGTGTTTTTACAGAAAAGGAATGATATACTTGTGAAAAAGCATATTCATTCCTCATGAGAAGCTGCATTACAAAATACGTTTGAAAAGCTGATACAATGACTCTGCTCAACCTCATTTGCCTTCAGGAGCCTTTTATATATAATCTGATTTTTAAAATCTGTATTCAAATCTAAAGCAAATGGTAAAAACTATAGTGTTTATCTCCATCTATTTATCACTACAGTTAAATTGGATTGCTGACTGCACCGCTGAATTCACTAATCCACTGGATTTCCTTGGCAATCTACGTAATATGGGCATTAGATCAAATGCTCTCGAAATACTACCCAACATTTTAACTTGATGTTATAATTCTACATGTAGAAGTATGCCCTTCTGTAATAAGAATGACCTCAGTGTGTGAAACACAAGGTCATTTAAATATCCTATATGTCTTTTTGTATTCCTTAAGTTCCAATACTTGGGACCCTTTTTGACCAAGAAGAAGGTCTTTATTGACATTTATTGTGAACCTAGCATATTTTTCTATGTTTAAATATTATTTTTAAAAATCTACAAAATTTCAAAGGTTTTTTTACTCTTATAAAACTATAATATCTTTTTAAAAAAAAAACCTCACAGAATATAGAGCTATTAAAGAAAGTTCACTATTATCCTTGCCAAGTGAACTGGAGTTGAGGTCTTTAAAAAAAAAAACCCTCGTGAAATAGGAACAATTTATACTTCCATATTTTATTAGCAAACATTAATTGAATAAATTGGCCTCACTATGACATTTTCATATATACTCATATGTCTTTTGATCATATTAATCTTCTGGAATGATCTCCAATGCTCCTCTTTCATGCCTCTCTCCTTCTATAACCTAAATAATCCTTCTACAGTCATGTTTGTTTTTTTAGCAACAGATTCTTCATTGGAGAGACCACAAGCAATAGTCTGGAATCATCCAGGATTCCCACTAACAAATAAATGGATAACACTAAATTTGATATATATCACAGTAGAGTTTTATCTGGCCATAAAGAGCAAAATTGTATCACTTATATGAAGGAAAACAGATAGAAGTGGAGATTATAATGTTAAACAAAATAAGCCAGACTTGGAACAAATCTGTTAATAGTAGTTAAGTCAATTGAAAATATTATGTGCTCCAGCAATAATTAAGAAATCAGTGAAATCATATTACATGTGATCTATTTTTAAAATTATTTCAAGAATTTTTGTCATTGGTAACGTTTTTAGACTATTACACAACACTATTAAGCACTAATACATTGGCATGTGAAAAGAAATGACTAAGACCAAACAATTAAAAACTTCAAAGAATAATTGTAAAGATATACCATTAAGTTTAGACATTTTTCACTTATCAAAAATACAAGGCAGATTTTTGTTGGCTGATTTATGTTTGTTGAATATAAGAACTCCAGGCTATACTTGAGCCAAGTTTTGTGAAGCACCTGTGGACTTCATTCGACCTGAGTCAATCTCTGCAACTCCAGTTTTTGAGACATCTTTATGAGCATTTATAACCATCCCAGTCCTGACTTTTGTGTCACAGGATCAAATATCCAACCCCATACTTAAAAACACTGACATTTATATGATCACAAATAGCTGAATATGAATGTTCTAGAAGAGGCATAATATTACAGCCTTCAAGGTAAATTATTTAGTAGTATATGCAAATAGTTATTTAAATCTAAAATGGAATCTACCACTAATTTCATGCAGAAGTCATAGTTTACTATTATCTTGAATTTCTAATTTGGACTCAAAATGCTATTTATTTTGGTCATTAAGATTAAGGCATATTAGGTCCCAGAGAATTAAACTTTGCTAACTATAGCACTTTATAAGATTCTGACACTTTATTTCTAAATATACAAAAAAGCATATTGACTAGATCAAATCTAAATTACACATAAGAATTACATTCCTATGCCATTCTTCTCATAATAAAACTCCAAGGGTTTTCTCTATGTTACCAAACTAAACAATGTTTTCTCCATTTGATTCATTTAAGAGGTAATATTTACTGATTATTTTTTTCTTTTCCAAATAATGATTAGTATATATACATTATCTATGCAATTGAATATGAATAAGTGATAATCCTTAATAATTAATGAGATCAGATTTGGAGAAATGAGGATATAAATCCAAAATAAAGTGAGAAGAGTTTAACTTGATAAGTTGTGAATAAAACTAAGTAAGCTATCTAAGTGCTTTGACTTTTTCTTTTACACAATGCAAAGGCAAAACTTATGAGTAAGTGACTGACATGATCATATATGCCTTATCTTCATTTCTGTTTCTCTGACAAAACACCCTGACATTAAGCAAGTTTGAGGAGAAAAGATTTACTTCAGCTAACAGTTCTAGATTATAGGCCATCTTAGCCTGGAAGTCTAAGATGGCCTATATGGAAGTAGTGGCAGAAACTTCAGACAGACAGTGAGTTACATTCTCTCAGTCAAAAGCAGAGAGAAAGAGAGAGAGAGAGAGAGAGAGAGAGAGAGAGAGAGAGAGAGAGAGAGAGAGAGAGAGAGAGAGAGAGAGAATGCATAAATTCACTTTCTTCAGTGACCTCTCTATATTAACATTCAGAGGGTGACTTGCCACTTCAATTAACCCATTTAAGCAGATCTCTCATAGGCTGATCTGATCCAAATAATTCTTCCTTGACACTTTCTCTCTAGGTAGTTCTAGTTTGCATCAGACTGACATACAATTTACCACAATTACAGATCAATTTCAGGAAGCACTCTGATGACAGGGTGAATGGTACAAAAGAAAGGAATACATTGTCAGGGCTTACAGAACACTTGGAGCATATTTTATTTTCTGAATCTAAGGTGATAAATAGAAGAGTTTGGGATATGTGCATATGTGGTCAACAGAATTTTGATGCAGACTACTAAGAGTTAAGACAAACTATTGAATGCAACATTAATACAACATTAATTCAGCAAAGTTCACACGTGGAAAATCCACTGGGTTGGCAATGTGAATAGCCATTTGTAGGTCAGGAATTGGCAAGAAGGGCAGATTGGAGATAAAACACACCAAGTTTGGCATATCTTCAGGTTCACAAATAAAAGATATGTTGCTAGAAAGTGGAGATACTGAGCCTTGGCAGGTTCAAACAGAAGAACGTTCTGTCTTCCAGACTTGTTAAAACTTTACCTGTGGTGGGGAGTCTGAGTCTGCTTTCTCCATCTTTTGGTATGTTGCTTGGCACACAGTTTTTTTTTTCCAGAGGATGTTTAGTGGCTAGTAGAAAGAATACTGTGTCTCAGTTTCTGTCTGAAATTTGCCTTGAGTTTTACTAGTTATAAAATAGTGCTTAAAAATAAGACACAAGAGAAAGATATTAACTAATTCAAAAGAAAACGACTGCACTTTTTAGTTGAGTGCCACAAAATGAACGAGAAGGCACGAGAAAGAAATCCACTTAGGGTGAGAATACTAGATTTGAATAATTCAGAGAAATAACTGGAACACTGGCACTTCCCTCTCAGACAGGAGGGAAGTTAGTAGAGATCTCAATCTTCTGTGTGACAGTGCAGATCCAAAGAGATCCTTAAGTCCTATACATAACCCTACAGTACAAATTTGCACAAATAATTCTTGTCTTTGTCTACTCCATCTGTAAGAATAAAGAATTTATATGATATAATGATGTATGATAAGATAGAAATGTCTTTAAATTATCATATGACAAGGATTATCTATTGTATTATTTCATATACATACTCAAAACATTGGAAAACTATTATATCCAAATCCTATTTACACAACTGAGGATATAATCAGAGATATTTCCATATTAATGAATATTGCAATATGAATATAATGAAATAATTGATAACTTGACAAACAACACCAAGCAATAACTACAGGTTGGGCTTTTTGAGAGAATCAGCAAAATATTCCAAAATACTGACATAAAAAATGAAAATCAGAGATTAAATACATAAAAGTTGAAAATATCAGCGAGTCCATCAGGTTTATTCAGTGACAATTTTGCAAGGAAAAAGCATTTCAATTATAAACATATGGTAATAAGATGCAAAACTTAACAAAATGAGCAACATGGTATTTCAGGGCTGTCAGATTAAATGTAGTTCCTTTATAATAATTGATAAAATACATGTAAAGTTTGGGGATTTTCATTTTGTTGTTATTGTTTTGTTGAGACAGGATTTCTCTATATAGCCCTTTCTATCCAGGGACTTGCTCTATAGACCACATTGGCTTCAGAGATCCCCTGAGTCTGCCTCCTGAGTACTGGAATTAAAGGCATGCACCAACATATTCAGCTATTTTAAACTCTTTATAGACCACCCCTAAAGTAAAGTCTGTGGCTTGATTATTTTACTTGCATCTTTCCCCCAGATTCACATTCCAGGGAGAGTTTGCAGTGACCCCTTACCTTTCCTTAACACTACCAGACAAAAGGATACTAAGAAATACTATCATCATTCTGCAATACTTCCCAAAAATTCTTAAGTAAATAAAACAAATTGACATAAACTATATAACAAAAGAGAGAGCTGGGTCAGTGAGATTGCTCATCAGGTAAAGGCACCTGCCTTCAACCCCGAGGATGTGAGTTAAATCCCCAGCACTCATGTGGTGGAAGGCGAGACCTAACCGTGGAACTTATCCTCTGAACTCCATATCTGAAGATACACACAAGTACACACAATAATACAAACACATACTAAATAAATTGTTAATACTATTTGTTCAAAAATGTTAAGCTATGAAACTATCCAAGGAAGACATGACATGAGCAAGTGAATTGGCCAAGAGAAGAAAACCAAATTATCAGATTAAAATTGTTCTTCATATATTTCAAATGAGATTAAGAAAAAAATCTCATAAAATCTAATTTAGCTTGTTAGTAATTGGATAACATTCTAGTGAATTAAAGACCCACATAAATGGTCAATGTGATACTCAAATAATAATCATGAAAGACATTCTAAATAAAAGCAGGAAAAAAACAAATACTGTTTAGTCATTTAACATTCATCTACAAGCTACCACCACACCATTAAGTAATGAACTGAAAATATTAAAGAATGTTATAGTAAAAGGAAAAAATAAAAACACCTAAAATGGTTCTTATTTACAGATAATGTGGTTTCATGCCTAGAGCCACAAAATAACTGAAGAACAAACACATGGCAAGAAGCTGCGTGGGATGTCAAAAGGTAAGAAGTACTCACGTGGACGTGGTTCTAAGGGACTTTACAGAAATCTCTCAAATACATCTAAGTAACTTGTATTATTTAACATTGCTTCATTTAATGTACAAGGTCAATCTTTCATTGTTCCATTAAGTTCAACTAGGCTATACAGAATTAGACATTATCCACAAAGCATCTTTATTTAAAACCATTCATTGTAACTGCTGGGGGAAAAAATGTAAAGGGGAAGCTAGCTAGGTGACTAGCAGCATCCACTCCCCGCCGAGTCCTGCCTGAAGCTGTGTTATAAGGGGCCTCCTGCTTTCGCTTCAGAGCCCTTCCCCACCCTGGTGGACTGTATCCTCTCAAACAGTGAGTCCAAATAAACCCCTCCTCCCTGAAGTTGCTTCTTGTCAATCACTTTATCCCAACAGTAAGCTTCTATTTTTTTTTTTCCTAGTATGAACCTGGTATGGAATTGCTTGGTCATAAAATAACTACATTAAACTTTTGAGGGCCTGTTAAACTGTTTTCAGAAACAGCTACATCACTTTACCACCACACTAGTAATGTTTTAGAATTTACTCTTCCCATATCCTCAGTCATTATTACAATATCTGCATTTTTATTTTAGTCACCTTAGGAGGTATGATGTCTGGTATTGTTTTCATTGTGTTTTGCTAATGACTAGTGATATTGACAAAGAACCTTTCCCTTTTCTGACCCTTCAGAGCCCAAGAACTAACCTTCTAAGGAACTTAGTGTAACTGCTTTTTAAAAGAATTAGTCGAAACATTTTTGGTGTGTGTGTGTGTGTGTGTGTGTGTGTGTGTGTGTGTGTGTGTGTGTGTGTGTGTATACACCTAACATTCTTAACACATTAATCTGTTTAACCCTTGGGACACTCAGTCAAGTAGATATGTATTCTTTGCTTCATTTTGCTGATAAAAAGGGAAAGCTTAGAGCAAGTTGACAATCAGTCAAGGTCAAAAGGACATATGTGTGAGCAAGATTTCCAGTCTTGCTGCAATGAGAGACGGAAGCAAAAGAGAAACTTAGGTCATCATTGCATTATATCTAGCATCCTGACAGTGGGCTGTGCATTCATATACTGAAAATATCCCCAGTTTCGTAAACAGGATGAACTGGTTAAGTGTCGAGAATATGGCTGATTTATTTTTATTGTACTAGATATGTTTAATATATAGATCCACCATGAACATCATAAACTATGGGATGGAAACATAGCCTATACCATGAATCCTAATTGGTCTTAATAATAAAAATCCAGAGTCAGATATCAGGGTGAAAGCAGAAAGATTAGAGCAACAGAGCAGCCAGAGCCACCAGAGACTTCTTACTTCTTTCAGCCTGAAAGACCTGAACTCCTGTCTCCTCGAGCCTTATATTCTGTTCACCACCCAGCCATATCACTTCCTGTCTCAGCCTCCCTAGTGCTGGGATTAAAGGCATGTATGCCTCCCAAGTACTGGAAGCAAAGGCATGAGATCCCAAGTGCTGGGATCAAAGGTGTGTGCCATCACTCTGTTTTTCTTTTGGACTGGATCAGTCTTGTGTAGCCCAGCGTGTCCTTGAATTCACAGAACTCCGTCTGCCTCTTGGCTAACTAGTGGCCTAGCTCTGCCCTCTGATCTTCAGGCAAGGTTTATTTGTTCTATCACAAACAAAATATTACCACAATAGTTAGTGCCACACTGAAGCCCTTAATTTAGGTTCTTAGCTCTCAATACTTGAGACAGCTCTTTTGTATACAAGAGCACTCATTTGCTGGACACTGTGATGGACACAAACAGAAGAATATTGTCCAAGAGAATATTCAGTCCTACCTGGGATTGTAGACAATAATAAAAATGATTTCATTGCGGAGGATGATGAGATAACCCCTAAAGCAAATTTAAACAGTTTACCAGGGTAAAACAAATGTAAACAAACAGACAAACAGTTTCTTTCCATTAATACCTGAAGGTTAGATTTTCATAACTTTATCATAAGACAATCAATGACACACACTAGCATGATAAGGGGGTTTCATACGTCTATTTCCATACACAATCTTTCCCACAGTGTTTGTGAAACAGACTTGATAGTAGCAAGAGGATTCATTTTAGGCATTTTACTTTTGCAAGTGCTGCAAAACTATATACATTGTATATTTGCACTTCAGGATAACAATTTTAAAATTTAGTCAAAACTATTTAGTGACTCTAATCTCTAATAGTCTTCTTGGAACTCACTCTGTAGCTATTGGTGACATTGAACTTAGGATACTCCGGCCTCAAACTCCTCAGTGCTAGAATTTCAATCCACCATTATCCAGCTGTATGTGGTGCTGGGCAGAGTCAGGCCTTCAAGCATACTAGTCCAGCACACCACCAGCTGAGCTACCTAGCCTATCATTCTCCTTTTTATCATAAAAATATGAAACATGAAGATCAGTTCTTTGAATTTCCTATATCAGTCACCAGAAGTTTGTGATTAACAATGGAAAAAAATTACAGATAAACAAACAAAAAAATGATATTTTAAATAGTTCTACTCACCATGGCTGGATGCATGGAATTTGATTTGGACAATTATCCCAGTAACATTCTCAAAGATCTACGATACAAGAGAGATGGGAGAGGGTCAGTACAGCCTAATTTCTATAACCATTTTTTCATGGATTAATTCTGTGATCTTTGATATTCTTGTTTTAGAATTCCACAAAGATATATTCAACTTCATGGTTCTACTTAATATGAATACTGTCCACCCTCTGTTGGTAATGCATGTCTTATTTACTCACACCCCAGGATTAGGACCAGGAATTCCCTCCCCACCTGCCTGCCCTCGGCCTCAACTCTGACCTGCAGGAATCACACTGTGAACTTAAAAGAAATATTTCCCTCTGGACTCTGACTCAATATTTCCTTTAAACAAAACGAAGAAACTGCACCCCCAGGCTCTTCTTTGTTCATAGTACTTTGAAAACTTTCTGCGTGGGAAAGCTGCACTGTAACATTTCACTGTGATAAGATGAAATCAATATCCTCAAATCTATTTTGTTCCATTTACTATATGACCTAATTTATAATGTTAGCAATTATATCGTCTATGAAAAATGTATTTATTTTAAGGTAGTAATTGCCAACTTATTCCAAATAGACTTGCCAAGCACTTTAATGAAACCAGAAGAATTTCCATCAATAAAAATCCTTATTTTTTTTTAAATGAGAACAATGAAACAAGGACAAGCTTGTCTGGCTGAGACATTGGTTCAGAGGCAGAACTGTGACCAGATGCTGATGTTCGGGGCTTCAATTCATTGTCTTTCCATGGGATTATTTTAAAACACCTTTATTAAGGCTCTGATAAATGCCAAGGATTGAAGTGGGCACTGGGGAATCAGTAATGAACAAGATAGATCACCTGACTTCATGAAGCTTAACTCTAATGATCTTAGCTCATTAAAATATTGAATACACTTTTACATCTACTTGATTAATACAGAATAAAATGCAATCAGGTAAAACGGTTGCAGAATCCAGCTGTACTCTGAGCCAAGGCTCATTTCCTGTGACTATCTTTTCTTTAACCTTTGAAGTATTTTTGGCTCACAAAGTGCTTAGCCAAACAACTGAGTGTCTTTGACCTGTGGCTAGACCTCTTGTTCAAGAATAAAACTTTTTTTTTCCTAAAACACTTTTAAAATGGAGAGAACCATTCCCCCCCCCATTGGATCCTTTTAAATTAATCTTTTATTTGATTACTGATCTAAATCTTCATCAACTCCAAGCTCAATGTGAAGTGTGAAAAAGTACTGTAGAGACTGAAAGTTGCAAGTATGCAAAGGGTTCCACGTGGAAGAGCAAAACCAAGCTTGGAGAGCCATTCTGCAGATCGAGTATTAACTCCTGTTCTGTATTGGCACTGAGCTCAATGTCCTGTTTACAGTAGGCATTGCAAAAGAATGAAATCATTTAAAATACGAAGATTGCACTTCTAGATGTCTAAGTAAATTCCATTTTCACACATCTTACTGGTAATATGTAAGTACATTAAATTTAGTCATATTATCTTAACAACATTGAAATATTAAATATATTGGTATGGGTCTTCACATATTTCAATTGCAATGTTTTCTGCATTATGAAATTATCAGCTGAAATATGAAAAACTAAGAGCCCAAAATAATATCCTGAAGACATGACACTATTGCCAATTTCAGCTTTAATTACAGTTCTTTCCAAAATTATAGCAAGTCACAGAAATTCACGTGGACTGTTTCACAAATGTAAAGTGTCCCACAGTAGGAGGGGTCCCTGTGACAGACTTTTAGTCTCTGAATGGAGCAATTGTCTTCATTTTGTATATCCCCTTTTTATTGGTGTGTCTATGGAGAAAAATATCTGGATATGGTAGAACGGAAGGATTTTGAGAGAGAAGCCTGGCTTGTCCAAAGGTTTGAAAACACCTGTTATGTAAGCTCTGGTTAACAGACTGTGCTTTCAGTTGCCGTAATTTGGACTTGATCATCCACAGTTTCCTTCACAATATGAATAATGGCAGCTGTCCATTACCTACTTATTGAGAGTTGCTATGTCTCTGCCTCATGAGTAATTCCTATTTCATCCATGCTTCCAGGTCCCCCTCTACTACCTATATACCACAAAGCACTAGTAAGGTTTATTTGTCTCTCATCTTGATAGTCAATGTTTTCTTCTCCCACAAGCACCTCAAAACAGAATGTGAACTTGCTCAGCTTACTGCTTCCATTTGTTTTTCATTCTTCTATACCAGCAAGCGAGATCTTAACTCTGACTTCCAATGTTTCTGAAAAACAATTCTCTCATAGGTTCCCAATAGACTCCTGATTATGGCACCTTGTACATTTTCATGAGCTCTCTCACTAGCTCCTCCTCCTTTTTTGACACTGTGAGTCTTACTGCTTGTGTGAGTGCCACAGTAAACATGTGGGAGCCTGAGGATGACTTTGTAGATCCAGTTCTCCCCTTCCACCTTTATGTAGGTTCTGGGATCAAGGACAGATCACCAGGAATTTGTGGCAAGCACTAGTACCACGCCATCATGTCAGCTTCACTTCCTTATCTTAAATATACTTTTCTCCAAGTTATCCTTTCTAACTTGTTTCTTTTTCTCTCAACATCTGCTTTAGTTTTATCAATATTATCGTTCTCAAGTGCCAATGACCAATTTTTTCCATCTCTAGAGTAACAGAGACATCCAGTCCTGCATTATGGCATATGCCCACACGCCAAATGTTGACCTGGTATCTCCAATCAGCTCCATTTACAACAAATCGATGAACGAATACAAATGGCTAATAGAGACTTTTAAACATATTTATTCTCATTATCATCATTAGTCATCGTGGAAGTACAAATTAAAACTACTTTGAGGTTCACCCCTGCCAAAATGGCTATCATCAAGAAATCAAATGACTACAAAAGATGGCCATGACGAGGAGAACCTCATCCATTACTGATGTGAGTGCAAACGGGTGCAGCCACTAATGAAATCAGTGTTGAAATTCCTTAAAAAGCTAAAAAATTACAGTATCATATGATCCAGCTATATCATTCCTGGGCTTATACTCAAAGTTTTTATCCTACTGCACGCTTTCACAACCATGTTCACAGCTGTTATAGTCACAATTGCTAGGCAATGCAACCAGTCTCCATGTCACTAATAAACTGATAATAAAAATATGGTAGATATACATCATGGCATTCTATTCAGCTGCAATGAAAACTTAAATTCACAAAAAAATTGATAGATAGAACTAGAGAAATATTTACTCAGTAAAATTTGCAAGTCTAGAAAGACAAATGTCATATGTTCTCTGTTTCAGGTGAATCCTATCTTCCAGGAATCAGATTTGTGTGTTTAACTTGGAATACCTAGAGAATCCAGGGAAGCTTTAAAGGGCCATTGTGGTGCAGAAAGACTTAAAGGTGCATGGATTGTGGACATGAGACAGTCAAAAGGAATTCTACTAGGTGAAAAGACTTAAGCAGGGATGGAGTGAGAGCACAGGGGAGGTGGAGGGGAGAGAAGGAAGACTGACCAAGATGAAAGAGGTATGAAAAGTCCATTTGGAATTCTACAATTTGTAATCCGATTAAAAAATTATAGGTTTAACAAAGAATTACAAAGGTGATATCCTGCATAGCTAGCCAGTGCTTCACCTCAAACTCATGAATTATTAAACAAAAATCAAAGTACCAGGCATGGAATATTTCCTTATATATTTACTGCCAAAGTCCCCCAAACAAAATAGGCTCTTGCTACTGCTCTTGGTTGCCCAGGGGAACTAGATGGTAATACCCTATTGCTGAAGACACCAAGCACATTGGTTTAATAATACAAAGAAACCAAATTAGAACTGAATTGGAAGCTTCCTCCCTGTATACAAAGCCTGCACAGTGTCAGAGGTGATATGCAGACTGCTGGTGTAGAGGTGTGGTAACCATCAGTGAGCCCTATGAATTATAACACCATGCTGCCAGGCAAAAGGTGCACAGTGGTTCAATAATGACACGGCTATTATGGGAGTAATCAACTACTCTCTCATTGTGTCTGGGGCCCAATCCACAGTAAAGGATTCATACCTGTACCATATAACCAGGTTTTAAAAGTTGGGAGAGGAGGCCTTAAGCCATACAGGGAAACTTACTACTGTTGAGTTTGTTGAGCTCAATTGGTGCAGCATCAAACTGCCTTCTAAATATTGTGTTTATATTCATAGACAAATGCTACTCTCTGTTTTAATTGGAAAAGCTTGCCTTTTTTAATGAATGAGGTGAATGCAAAGACGCACGACTGCTTTACGTTTTGAGAATGAGTAGTAGTTGAATGCTCAATCCTAAATGAGACACACGTCCTTTCTAGGAAGCAGGGGACATCACAGGAGAAGGGTTGGGAATCTTGTAAAAGCCAAAGGTAAGGAAAGGGGCTGTGAAGTGCTGTCCTCTGTGCATCACATAGCCATTGCAATAATGATTTTGGATCAGTTGTGGTTGTCTGTGCTGAACTTTCACAAGAATGTGAAACAATCTATAACATGGTTGGTGGCAATGGGGGGGCAACAGTGCCTTACACTTTCTTGCTGAACTATTGGCTCCTGATGGATTCTGGGAGATAAAGAGTCACTGTCTTCAGTTTTATGCCCATTGATTATCCCACCAGGCTTCAGTGAATAGCCCTGGTAAAACTCAGAGTGTAACAAAACAAAACACAGACATGTGAATATGGGAAAGTGGATTTGTAGGGAAGGGGATGATTTTTCAAGAGATAAGAGAAATCAGAGGCATTATACACACCTATGAAACTGTAGAAGAATAAATTTAATAGTAGTTATTAAAATTTCCTCATAGGTAAGTACGAAACAGCCTCTGCCTCATACTCGCACTTCCCCCATTTGGCCTGCTTCACCACAGCCCCCCCCCCTTCTATGATGAGATGAAATTTCTAAAAAAGTGGGACAATGTAAATCTTTCTTCCCATAAGTTGTTTTTGTTGGGTAATGTGGTACCCGTTATATAAAAGCAAGTAATATACTACTTCCTTTTTCCATCTGTGAGTATCCCAACTCTCCACCCACTAACTTAAAACAGATGTCTGGGAATTAAACCAGTATTACTGCATTCCCTACACGGTCCAATTTTCATTGCCGATGAGGCTTTACCTTTCCCACTTCCATCATATCTACAGTCAATATTTCTCCTGCCCAACTCTGCCATTTGACAATGTTTCAAGGTTCACTTTGCCCTGAAGATACTGGTTGATGCCTCTTGTTCTCACTCTATTTGTCTTTGGCACTCCTGCTAGAGTCTTCTGAAAATGGACAGCCCTTTGCTCTCCAGTTGAAACTCTCTAAGAGAGCTCAAGAGCTTGCAGTCAGCATCTATGGCCTCAACTGCAGGTTCTTATGAGTTCAGAAGTGTGAACTCTTTTAAACTGCCTCATGTGCAATCATTTCTTATCATATCATATTTACAAGCTTCAGCAGAGCACATACCAGATGCATTATTTCATGGTAGGCTTTCTCCTCTCAGCCATCCCATGTAATTAAATATGCAGCCAACCCTAGCCTTGAAAACTCCAGTCCCTTTTCATCTAGACTCTGCTGGACTTTCTCCAACTTAAGATAGCTTCTCTCAATGACATGGCTGAAGAGGTTCTTCTCTGAAGAGGTTCTTCTCTACTGCTTTGTTTCTGCAGTAAAAACTTCCCACTAAGTAACAACCTTAACATTCAGATAACTCATTGATTTCATACCTTGAACCTCCTCATATTGTTCCTGACTTAAAAACTTCTTAACTAGGGTTGGAATTCATGAAAATACTGAAATTATATCAGGATAAAATAAAAGCAAAATAATGAGTTAATAAACATATGATTTCTTACAGAACTCTACTAAGAATCAATAACCCATCTAAATAATTGCTGATTTCTTCATGGTTTTTGTCTGCTACTTCCAAGTGGAGCCTGCAAAGAGCCACATAGTTATGTCATCGGCACAGTCTAGTATGAAAAGGATGAAGCGCCAACATAGAACAAATCCATTAAGTCAAATATTGACAGACATAAGCCATTTCCTGGACTTTGGCTAGAGCTAAACTTGAGAAAACAATTTCGAGTTAAACTCTGAACTCCAGAATTTGGGGAGTAGGAAAGCAATTAAAATAAATTGCATGCTAAGCTTAAATTCAATTGGCAACATTTCTGAATACAATTTAAAGATCTTTTAGCTGCCATCCTTTTATGTACCAAAGTTAGACATAAGGAAAGCATGTGAATTGCTTAAGCTCCAGTAAATAAAGATTTTTTTAAAACATATTTATTTTTTCCCCATGGAACAGAGTTAAAACTGGACACACCTAGTGGCATGGTTACAAATAATTTTCTCTATAAATCTAGCATGTTTCATTAGTTAACTAACCCTACATATAATTTCATGTTAGGGAAATGAAAATCCTCAGAAATTAAGATATGGCCAGACATATCTAAATTAGAAAGCCATAGCCCCCCTACTGTGAAATTTTGATTTAATGATTTCACACCATTTAATCTGATATTTACATAATAATTAACATTGAGTCTAAATTTAGTTCTTAATTTTTAAATCACATTATAGTATATATAATCATTTTCATTGTAAAATTCACACATATAGCTCAATAAAAACATTCTCTATTTTCTCTAATTTTATTTATTTTCCCTAAAGTAAGTGTTTAATATGTATTAAACAAGAATGAGATATATTTAGATGAACATCTGTGCTCTGAAAAGTGCAGGTGATTTAAGCAGGGAGAATGGGAGAGAGGAGAGGAACAAGGACAAGGTAAACTAGTTGCAATATGTATGGAAAAGTCATAGCCGGGCGGTGGTGGCGCATGCCTTTAATCCCAGCACTCGGGAGGCAGAGGCAGGTGGATCTCTGCTGTGGGACGGTCTGTATGTCAAATTGCTCTGATTGGTCAATAAATAAAACACTGATTGGCCAGTGGCCAGGCAGGAAGTAGGTGGGACAAGGAGAGAGGAGAATTGTGGGAAGCAGAAGGCTGAGGCGGAGAGACACTGCAGCCGCCGCCATGACCAGCAGCATGTGAAGACGCCGGTAAGCCCCAGCCACGTGGCAAGGTATAGATTTATGGAAATGGTTAATTTAAGATAAAAGAACAGTTAGCAAGAAGCCTGCCACGGCCATACAGTTTGTAAGCAATATAAGTCTCTGTGTTTACTTGGTTGGGTCTGAGCGGCTATGGGACTGGAGGGTGACAAAAATTTGTCCTGACTGTAGGCAAGGCAGGAAAACTCTAGCTACAGATCTCTGTGAGTTCGAGGCCAGCCTGGTCTCCAAAGGGAGTTCCAGGAAAGGCGCAAAGCTACACAGAGAAACCCTGTCTCCAAAAACCAAAAAAAAAAAAAAAAAAAAGTCACAGAAACCTATGATTATGTAACGTAATTTAAAAATATAACCATCAATACACATACATACACACACACACACACACACACACACACACACACACACACACATCACCCCCACTCTGTATAAAACTGTCCCTAGAAGTCACTGGTTATTAAACAAAACCTCAAGTGCTATGTATGGAATACCACTTTTTGAGTTGTTGTTCAGGGAGGCTCTAGAGGCCACTCCCCTAAACAATCTAGGGTCTTGCCATTCCTATGGGTTGCCTGTAGCTGGAAGTTTTCCTGTGTCCCACCCAGCCCTGAGGTCCTGCAGCTGCTTATAAAATAATTGCTCAGAGGCTTATATTAATTACCAACTGTATGGCCTATGGTAGGTTTCTTGCTAGCTAGCTCTTTCATCTTAAATTAACCCATTTCTATTGATCTATGTATCACCTTGTGTTTCATGGCTTTACCTATGTCCCATTACATGTTGCTCCTTGGACAGTGATTTGGTGCCTTCCCATATTCTTCTTTCTCCTTTCACTATCTCTCTTTGATTTTCTTGCCGGCTCTATCCTGCCCTGCCATAGGACAATGCAGCTTTATTTATCAACCAGTCAGAGCAACATATATTCACAGTATACAGAAAGACATTCCACAGTGCTTCTCCTTTTCTGTCTAATCAAAAAGGAAGGTTTTAATTTTAACATAGTAAAATTGCATATAATAGAACAGTTACCAAGCAAGAATTACAGTTATAATATCTAGTCTATTTGTATTTGGCAAGTTTAAAGAAAATATTCTATCATCTAGGCTATATTTGTGAGTCTAAAGTTTTGTATCTAATTTATCTTTTATACTCTGGTTTCTCTTCAGATCGTATAAATCTTTTGCCTTTTATTAATTTATCTTTTACTATAACCATTGAAAATTGTAACTATTTAGTCTTCAACTGTATTAAAGACCCCAGAAGAATATAATACTACCTGAGTAAATAGGAAGTGAATTGCATGCAACTTTCATAATTTTAGAAATGACAGAGACAGCTGGCTGCCTGGACAGTCAATTAAAGTTCTCCTGTAACATTGGGGCATCCATCTTCATCCTATAGGTCTAGAGTCTCTCAGTCACTTTTCCCTGTGTTCTGTAGAATATCTAGTAGTCTCCTCTGTGAAGCAGGAAACTGGAGGACCATTTCTCCTTGTTTTGGTAAATTCAGTGGTCATTTTCCTATGGGTCCTGCATGTCTAGTTTATACAACATATTGTCAAACAGTCCAGGTAAGAGCAGTTTCTTGCCCAAATGGCTATTTTTGCCATAAAGAAAGCAAACTCCATACAGAGTTTTGTCGATACCCATTATCTTCTCTGAAGTAGATTGGGTTTGCCAGGGACAGACATGTCTCAATGTCCAGAAAAGTGTAAGTTTTTAAAACATTTTAAATGCCATATTCTGTAGGTCTTTGAAGTGTTTGAAGATTACCTGCCTAGTTGAAATACATCTATGTATGGCATAATTCTATTATAATCTCAAAAGCAAAAAAATAAACATTAAAATTAATGTGTGGAAAAGTAATTGGTCTCAGGGAGGATAGCCTCAAACTACATTCTAAACTAATAGGAAAAAAAAGCTACTTTTAGCCATAATTAGAGGAGTCTATTTACAATAAAAAAGAAGAGAGTTTAGAGCACATGACTGCTCAAGGTACTGAGAATATGTGAAAGCTGAATGCTCAGCTGCAAACAGGACCTTTACACCAATCCATCTAAAGCTCAGAGAACATTGGATAAAAGACAGGAAGAAAACTATAAAATGTCATCTTCTAGACACAATGCAGCCTGGGAAATGGAGAGTCTCTGCCATCGTTCAAATAGTCCCAGGTGAGCACACCAGACTTTGATGAAGGGGGCTCTAAAAACAATCTCACAGATTGCCATGGTTGAACTCTTTAGTACAAAACAAAACAAAAACTAATGAACCTGGGAAAAGGGAAGAGAGTGAAGCTATGATGGTCGGAAGGTGACAGGGAGGTTGTAATGCAAGAGTAATCAGAATGGACTGTATACATGTATGAAAATGTCAAAGAACAAGTTTCATTAACAAAAACACATCTGCCATATATAAAATGTATTTTTGTTTTATGTATCTTCTCACAATGTTAAAAGAAGTACAGATAATTTTCAAGTTTAACATTTAGCCAGTGGCCTCATTTATGCAAAGAAAGTGTCTATTATTGGCTACTTAATAAAGTGTGAGAAACAACGTGAGCATGCAACAATGAGGATGCCTGAGTATATCATCATATTGTGAATTATCATTCTGCTGGTATAGTAAGTGACATAAACCCAACTGTATTTGCATTGTTCCTTCGGACTTATTGCCACACTATAATATGAATTCAACTTGAATTTTAAGCAATAGTTCCAGGCATAAATATGGAAAGATAATACCAATAATGGTAATATTCAGTGTCAGAAAAAATAATGCAATACAAGTTGCTGATATGTTTCAGATTAAAGAGGAACTTTCCTAATTTTTAGAAATCTCATCGCACTATGAAGGTAGTAACAAACAATGGGTTTGAAAATTAACTTGGAGCAAGGCAACTGATATTTTTCAGCTTTAGCACCTCAAACTCTAGAACTGGATAAAATGATAATAATTTAACGTTTAAGTACAAAAAGCAAATGTCTGCTCATTAAATGTTCTTAAATTACAATGAAATATACTTCTTCAGCAATTCAGATCTATTATATAAACTTAATTTATACAAATTAAAACAGTTTAGTTGGTAGTACAACATGTCTTTTGATAATTATAATTCATTAAATGAAATCCATTAAACATATATGCATATATGTATATATATATATATATATATATATCAACAACAAAGGACATCTATTTTGAAATGAGGTTGAGTTCATTTTAATTCAGTCTTCACCACTAATATATTTTTAAAGTAAAATAATTTGCTTCCAAATTAAATTTTAATCTTAATAAACTAAGCAAAATTGGATTTCACTGATGGTTCTAATTATTCTTCATTCCTAATGACCATTTGCAGGCTGTGGCTATCTATTCATACTTTCTGTATTTTAGACTTATTGCCACACTATAAATAGAACACTCAATTTTAAAATGTAGTTTCACCTCACCTAATGTATAGACATCGTTAAGTGTGCCAAATTGTTGAATAGTAAATAATATTGATGCTATGCTTATAATAGAAAACTAAGTAGTATGGACAGGTGTGATTGTACTTTTCAGTGGGGAAATGTTTGCTGCCATTGGCTCTCAGGCCTTTTCCAGTCACCGATGGAATGGGTCTTTCCTGTAGAGATGTAGGAAGGGATTTGACGGTGAAAGTGAAGGATAAGGTCTTGACATTTGGAAATACGCCAGATCACAATCTGTCTTGTATTGAATAATGCAGAGGGAGGAAACTCTTAGTAAATTAATTATTGGAGCCCTGTTAATGGCCATGTATCTAAGCCAGTCCATATTTAAAGAAACTAAAGGCAAGGAATTGGTTGGACTGACTGTATAGCTCCTGATAGTATGGCATTTGTCTGAAAGTGGGTTCAGCTGTGAAGTTAGTAAACTATTAGTGAAATCAAGGGGACAATCTAAAATGTAAAATATAATAACGAAAGACATAAAAGACTACATATGAGAAATACTTTCAGAAGTATGAATATTAGAAAATATTTTGCTCCCTCCAAACAGCGTAACAGAGAAGATAGGGATAGACAGCCCAGAAGTGATTACAGAAAGGACAAAATTATTCCATAACTAGGGAAAAGTTAACAATCTCTTTATTTAAAAACAATTTCAAGTGCAGTGCATTCCTCAAACCTGCCATTTATTCTACTTCATATTCTCTTGTGAAGTGAAAGAGAGAAAACAGCCTGATAATTTTCTCATGAGTTTTTTTGGAATATTGAATAAACAAACATAATCTAAGGTGACTATTCCTATAAATTATTTTATCTAATTCTCCCCTCGGCCCTCCTGGATGGGCATGGTTATCATCATTTTACTGTGGGTCAATGGAGGTTCAGAGGGTATGAAACTAACAGAGAAAGGGTCAAATATTCCAGCGCATCTCCCAGCACAGCAAATCTAAAACTTTTAGTACCTGCAAGAGAAGAACATGGGCTCTGGAAGAGAGATACATGGACTCTCTGGCTTCCCTTTACATGGAAAAGAAAACAACTTTTATTTTACAGTTTGGTGTATTTAAAGGGCAGAGCAGGGCCTTGGGGAGTGTCTTGAGCTGTAGCAGTCATAAGGCCTCAAATCTACCAGAGAACATACTTCCCCAAAAGGGCACCTAAAGGCATTTCTTTCTAGCTACCAGATTGCCCAGCAATATTCCATAGACATGTGAATGTCATGTGGAGGATTAGCTGGATCACAGGTTGCCCCTGAAGTCAGGCTTGCCCTTGTTCAACACCTTATACACCATCTGCATAACAACATTTCACAGTTGGTGTCTAAATTCTCGTTTGCTCATACCACATGTGTTTTAAAATCCCATATATTTGAAGATACTACAAGAAAGGAAATTCATTGTGGTATTCACTGTTTCAGTTAACTCTTATTGATCAACAAAAACATTCTCATTAGCATTTTTGTATCATTGCCTGTCTGCATGCATATTTATGTATGTGTGAGCGTGCACATTTGTGAGTGTGAGCCCACACATGCTAAGGCACATAATGGTGTCGGGGTCAGTGGACAGTCTTGTATGTTGATCCTTGCCTTCCACTTTTGTTTGAGGCATCATCTTGTTATTCATGTATGTGCCGTGTTAACTGGCCCACAAACTTCTGGGGATTTTCTTTTCTTTGCCTACCATCACTCTGTAGGAACACTGGGATCCTAGAATGGGATTTCCATACCAAGTTATATGTGAGTCCCTGGGATATAAACTCAGGTCCTCACATTTACACAGTATGTGCTTTATCATTGGATGGCTCCTTTTAAGAAAGTTATATATAACATAAATATTGACTACCATGCAATAAACCTGATTACATAAGGCTATCAGTTATATCATGTACATTCTATGTTGATAAATGCATAAAGAACTCTGAAATGCACTACTGTTTTAATGTTCTTGTTGTTGTTGTTGTTGTGGTGGTGGTGGTGGTAGTATTACTCTATTTAAATTAGTTACCTGGTTGGTTAGTCAAGACCAAGAAGTCAGACCTAGGAATATATAAAGGCAGGCAACCCTGAACTGACCCAGTGGGTTGGATTTATGTTTATTCTTTTATATGTACATGTAATAACACTCGTTAGAAAAGAAGAGTCCACGAATTTGGGGAGGATCAGGAAGAATAATGAAGACATGTTGAGAGTAGAAGGAGTGATGGAAAAGGTAGGATTACAAAACTATATTTTAATTACTGTTATTAATTAAAACAAAGGATGATACTTTGAAAAGAAAGAGCAACCAGGCATTTAAAATACAAGTGAACCTTAGGACAATATTTATACACAGCAGACAAAGATCGTGTTTTCCATTCCGTGGTCTGGACACCTGGTGCACAAACTCCAGCAAGAAAGCCTAATTGAAACCAGGTTCCATGTGTCTGCCATATAATCAGGACTTGGAATTCTGAAGACCATAAAACAAAAGAGATAAGCATGTTTTTCACATCACTGTTATGTGGGCCAATATTTCTGTCTTCAGTGGAATTGCTCTGGTGGCCATTTCAGTGAGTTTTAAAAAGCATGTTCCACTTAGTAGAAACACTTTGCATTACTAAAATCTAATTATGTTATACACAAGCCACAGAGGTAATTATAGTTCATACAGGCACTCTTAATCTGTATTAGTGGGAACATGATACCTGGTGATGAGAAACTCACATGTAATTATCCAGTCTCAACAGCTGCTAGGCAGGTCTTGCATTGATCACATCTAAGTCATCATCCACTTTGTGTATGTGTGTGGGGGGGGGAGTGTTGTGGAGGAGGTGGTATGTTCACATGTGTCCAGATGGATGTATATGGGGGTAGGAGTTACACATGTACGTAGAAGCCACAGCTGCTGTTCCTCAGGAGTGAGCCACTGTATTTTTGGCCAGTGAACCACATGGATCTGCCTGTGTTCTCCTCTCCCCAGTACTATCATTGTAAACATACGCCATCACCTCAATTTGTCTTTTATGTAGGTTCTAAATCAAGCTCAGGTCCTCATACATGCAAGGCAAGTACTTTATTAGATGATTTTTTTCTCCCCATCCCTTAGCCTGCTTCTAACCTACAATGATGATCTATGTTTCTGCTGATTTAGAAATACAGCCAGATTTTGTCATGAGGATTACCTAAGACTTTATGCTATGATTAATATGTTTTACTAAGCCAAATATTTAAGTTAGTGCTCGCTTTCTCTTATATATATGTATATTCTAAATGACATGTATTTGTTGAATGTTGACTACATCTTCAATAATAAAGGATTTAGGGCACTTTATAAGAATTCCAGGATCACAAGTAAGCAACTCCTGGTGAAAGAAGAATTATTATTTATTTTATAATATGTAATTTTTTCATTCCTCTTGATTGAACTGAATTCCTTAGGGCATTGATATGATGCCCAGGTTTCAGCTCACCCACTGCTTATTCTGCTACACTGAATTTCTTCATTGCTAGCACAAGCAATTACTCTTAGCATGACTTCAGTGAGTACAGTTCAGCACTTTGTCTATTTGGCTCCTAATATGAGTGTTGGCATTTCCACCATTTCCGCTGGAACTTCCCTGCACACGGGGATAATTTCAGAGCTACGTTACACTTCCTCACAGAGGTCATCCATCCTCTTCCTGATGCTGACTAAACCGGGGAGAATTTCCTCACATCTACAGGACCAGCACTTGATTTGTTTGTTTTGTCTATCTGTGAGAGTCAGCAGTGACTTATCATTTTTCCATGAATAATAATCTCGTCCTTATCTGTGAAATGTCCCCCTTATTTGAACTGTGTAAGGATGGTGGTGATATATTTTTGATGAGCAGCGGGAAGGTTATAAAATGGCAGCATGTATGTTTAATCCTCTCAATACACATTATGGAACTTCAGTCCTCGCTCTGTAGATCCTGAATCTGTACATGAAAGGAAAAGTCTGTCCTTACAATAAAACCACAAAATACATACTACTACTTAAAGCAGAAGCAGGATAAAAATGAAAAGCAAATACCTGACATATATCCTAATCTTAATTAATATTTTGGTTGGTGGCCTATCAAAAGTTTTCAATGAGGAGTCCTTAACACTTACATAAGTACCAATTGACCAAGACACTTGGAAAACATGGATGGTTTGGGATGGTGTGATATATAAAATTTGCAGTGTGGAAAGGGAAGAAATGACTTGACAGTAACTATGTTTGTTCATTTTAAATCATTTGTTGCTTTACAGAAACTGGATCTTTCTCCCAATACAGGAAAACACACTATTAGGCTGAGGACCAAGTTTACAGAACTGAGTGCCCAGAATGACAAAATGAAGAGTAGGCAGTCAGAGTGATATCAGTGCTCATGATTGAGAATCTTTCCTACCACCTTGACTAGATGTAGAATCACCACTAAAACACACTTCTAGGTGTGTCTGTGAGAGATTTTCCAGATTATATTAACGGAGATGGAAAATTACATCCTAAGTTTGGACAATACCATGTCACGGGCTGCAGTCTCAGACTGCATTAAAAATCAGGGAGGGGTTCTGAGAGATGTCTTTGCAGTTAATATCTCATAATGTTTTTGCCAAGGATCTGACTTCAGCTCTCTCATACACATCAGGCAGCTCAAAAGTGCCTGTAACTCCAGTTCCAGAGAATCAAACCCCCTCAGCTAGCCTCTGGAAGTACTTACATATTACATGTATTCATGAACATGGATATATCCATAAGACACCAGAATTTATCACTCTCTGCTTTTGACTGTGATACTTTCACATGGAAAAGAAATTTACACATAAGTAGTCATCATGGATACAAACTCAAAACTCAAGCAAGTTTAGTGTTTAGTACAGAATTTAAGATAAACCTGTACCTTTGATGACTAATCCAGCCTCTTCTGTTGCTTTGCCAAAGTTCTTACATCTTCTGAATAACAATCAGTAGGAATAAACAAGTATAATCTCAAACTTTAAGTCCAGGTCTTTTATTTTTTTTAATTTATTCATTATTAAAAGGAAAGCTACATTTTAAGAGTATATAAATATTACCCATTGCAGCTGAATGAAAGCTCTCTGATTTAAAGCATTTTTAGTACAACTGAGTGCATTTTCATTTGAATTCTGCTTCTGTGTTATAATTCCAATTGTTCTTAACAACACAGAGATGGCATGTAAATGCTTAATGAAGGTAAGATAATCTCCTCGAAAGTTAGATAAATTTAAAGTGAGTTTTCAATTTAAAGTTACTTGTTGTGATAGCGTGAGTGGGAAAGGCCTTTCAGTGCTTGATTCCCAGTTGAGGAACTGTTTGGGAAGAATTATGAGGTTCCAAAAGCCCATGCCATTTCCAGTTAGTTCTCCCTCCCCTCCCCTTTTCCTCCCTTCCTCTTTCCCTGCTACTTTGTGGGTCAGGTGCACATTTTCAGGTACTGCTTCCTCACCATGCCTGCCTGTCTGGTGCTGTGCTCCCTGCCTCAATGGTCATGGACTCACCTTCTGAAACTGTAAGTACCAACTAAATACTCTCTTTTATAACTTGTTTGGTGTCTCTTCACAGCAAGAGAAAAGTAACAAAGACAGACATTGGGACCTGGGAGTGGGTTATTGTTGTGACTGGCCTGATCATACTGTTTTATGGAAGAGTGTAATAGATTTTGGGTTTAGGATTAAGAAAACAATTGAACACTATAAATACCACATGCAGCAATGCTTGAAGGTCAATTCTAGTAGTAGCTTGGGAGATAGTGGTAGTGTTGAGAGTTATATGGATTATGAAGACCTAGTTCAAGAAGTTTAAGCAGGAAAAAAATATTAGCTATTATGCTAGAGACCATTCTTGTGATGTTTTGGCAAAGGATGCGCCTGCCTTTTTACCTTTTCCTAAGAATCTGCTTGAGGTTCAATTGAAAGTTTTGGACTAATTTGTTTGGCAGAGGGGATTTCAAGACAACTTAATATTGACTGTGTCATGTGGTTATTATCTGTCACTCTGATGCAGATCTAGAAAAAGTGAAAAAGACCAAGTAAGGGAAGAAGAAATTTTAAAAATGTGGAATTTAAGGAGAAAAAGAGCACCAGGAAAAGCCATGTTAGAAACATTTTTTTTTCTGAAAGAGATAAGAAGAAATGGAATAAAGGGAGTGGCATTCTCAGGACAAGACCCTCCCCAGGTAATCCTGCAGTTTTTATAAAAAAAAAAAAAAATCCAAAGAATTATCTGTTTCTAAAGACCAACAAAGTACCAAAGCTTATACAAATGTAATTTCAGGAAGGGACCAGGCTCCATCCCAAGCAAGCAGTGAACTTGGCATCACTGGCCAGACTGTGTGACTCTAGAGCCACCAAGGATACAGGAATAAAGGTGTTCTAGAATCTTCCTCCAAGGTTAAGGAAAGCCAAGCATGAGATAGAGTTGTCCCTGAATGGAGGCCCAGAGAGGCCATTCTGTGAAACTGTGAATATGACACCTGGATTGTGTTGTAAGGTGGTTTGAATAAGAATGACCTCCACAGGCTCACAGATTTGAATGGTTGGTCACCGGGGAGTCTCAATATTTGAAAGGATTAGGAGGTGTGGCCTTGTTGGAGTATCACTGGGGTGGACTTCAAGATTTCAAAACTCAAGCCAGGTCCATGTTGCTATCCTTGATGACTGCAGATCTGAATGTAAAACTCTCAGCTGCTTCTCCAGCATCACGCCTGCCTGCATGCCACCATGCTCCCTAGCATGATGAGAATAAACCTCCAAAATTGTAAGGGAGCCCCAACTGATTGTTTTCTTTTATAAGAGTTGCTGTGATCATGGTGTCTCTTCACAGCAATAGAACACTGACTAAGACATATTGGAAAGCCAAAGATGTTGGAGATACCAGACTCATAGGATATCTGTCAGGGAGAGCTGCACACAAAGAGTAAAACTGGCCCAAGAGAGGTAAGTGGGTTGTAGTAAATAAACCTGGAAGGAAAGAGCTATCTAAGGCCTTTGGCATCAGACATAGAGCTACATGATTTGGAGTTTGTCCTGCTGTATGTGAATCTTTCATTAGGACATTGTTTCCTCACTGTCCTCCTAGTCCTCCTTTTTGGAAATGAAATAGATATTCTTCATCATTGTATGCAGGAAGCATGTGGTTTGCTTTTTGATTTTACATGAGGCTACAATTGAGAGATTGACTTGTGTCTCAGAATAGTCTTTGGACCTTAGATCTTTATGCAGTTTAGGGACATTTGAAGATGGACTAGATGCGTTTTACATTATGATACATGGCCATAATCCTATGAGGGGCAGGGAGTGACATGTTTTGGCTTCAACAAGAATGGCTCCAATGGTTTATACATATGAATGTTTAGTCTCTGGTGGGTGGAAGGATTAGAAAGTTTGGCCTTGTGGGAGGAAGTTGGTCACTTGGAGTGGGCGGAAGTTGGTCACTTGGAGTGGGCTTGTTTCAAATGCCCATGTCACTCCACCCCTGCCTCCTCCTCTCTCTCCATCTTGTAGTTGTCTTAGCATGTTGATGCTCTATGCCATGAAGGTCATCAACTCACCCTCTGAAACTGTAAACCCCAGTAAAGTCTTTCTTCTCTCAGGTGCCTCAGTCATGGTGTCTCTTCACAGCAATAGAAAGAGAGCTAAGACAGTGTTTGTTATAGTACCATAGCTATCACCTAAACTTTGGTACCTCCTTTCTAGAGGAATGCATGAGGATCTTTTGCTCTGACTATAACAGTAGCCAGGAACCTTCTTGAAAGGGTAAAATTCCTAGCAGCTAATTGTCAATGTGTTTAAGGCAGAGTGCCTAAAACAAGGCTTTGAACATTACACATTGGAATGATTTGATTTTTATAGATCAGATAAATTGGAAATACAGGTACAAAGGATGACTATATGAAATTATTTGACTACTTTTGCTCCTGTTTTCCATTTAGTTTTGGGGATATACCCTCACTCTAAAACTGAGGATGGCCTCAAAATCACTATACATTCCAGGCTAGCTTCAACTCATAATCATCCCTCTACCTCAGCCTCACATGTGATGAGATTAACGATGTCACCCACAATGTCTGGCTGGTACAAATTTTTGGTGAGAATTATTAAAGAGTTGGGGCATACAACCTCTAGTATATAGGAAAAGCCTAAGTCCACTAGGAAAACAATCCACTGTAGGATTGAACCTTTGGGCTTGTAAGTAGACAGCACCTATTCTAGTAAAAGAAAGTGAATAAAAGTGAGTTAGATAAAGAACTTAGCACATATTGTAACAAAAGATATATCCCTTTAGAAGAGAAATGATGGAGGAATCACATGCCCTGGTTCTAGTCTGTATTAGTTTGTGAGGCATGTTGAATGTTCTAGATTATCCTTTTTGAATATTGTTTTTTAATAAAATGAAATTCCAATTTTATTTTATCATTTGCTTTTATGATGAAAGAGATTGAACCCGCTACTGTAGGTGCAACTTTCTTAGTCTACCAGTAGTTGTTGTTATTGTTTTTTTTATTTACTTACTTACTTATTTATTTATTTATTTATTTATTTATTTATTTATTTATTTATTTATTTATTTTGAGAGAGAGAGAGAATAAGGCCATTAGCCTTGGCTGGCCAAGAATTCATTGTGTAGAACAGGTTAACACTGAATTGAACTTGCCAAGGTACCCCTGTCTCTATCAAATGTTATTTTATTTAACTTTCTTCTCATTCTGTGGATTTCCTTGTAGAATTACAAATTCATTGTCAGGGCTATGAAGTTAGATAGAGAAATAAAGAGAAATACTAAGAAATAAAAATCTCCTACGAATGTTGCATTCTGTGAGCTTGTTTGTTCTTTAATGTTTTCCAATCCCTACTGGATTACAGATTGCACCTATGGACATTTAAGGGGAAAAAATCTTTACAATGAATAAGTTATGTTAGTATAGTTCATTTAGCACAAGGTGCATTGCTTTTATCTTTCATTGATTTGCAGTTGTTACATTGATGCATCAACTCTTCTAGACATGAAATATTTTCCTTGATTACTTGATCATGTTTTTATTCTTATCCTCCTAATCCCTTGATGCCCATTTTCCATAAGGAATAGCATCACATGGAGAAACTGTGACAAGAGCTAAGGTGATATCTCTGCTGATATTGTTGTTTATTTCCTTGCAGGCTAGCCCCTTCACGTTAGTACTCATATTTGGTGGTAAAGTGGTTGTGACTTATTATTAGTTTGACATCTTTTTTCAAGAATACAAATGTGGCGTTATGATTTTCATCAGGCATTACAGCCTCACTAACTAGTTTTGTTTGTCTTTATTCACATTTCTTTCTGGAAGGAATAGCTGATTTCTGAATTCTTATCTTTCAATTTGTTACTTTAAATTGAAAGTCCTGTGTGTTTTTTGCAGCTCTTCTCAAATATCTTTCTATCATTATTCAATTCCTATCACCTTTTCTCCTCAGCAAGAATTTCATTCTATTTTCTCTAGATTATCTCTCTCAGCAAAGGAGATGGAAATATTTTAAGTCTTGAAATGGAATACTCTTTGACATCAGGGTTTTCCATTTTCAAATCTGATATCATATAGCCACTTATAATTGGTTTTCTTATTATTCTCATCTGCTCAATCAATATTTTCTTGTCAGTCAGATGCAGATTAGTAAGATTAAATTTCATATGTTCTTGAAGGCAGGATATCACAACACAATTTAACAAGATTTTTGCAATCAATATTCATTTGTACTGCTTACACACTAGAAATTACTGACGGGGAAATGTCACAGGAATATAGCCCAAATCACCTAGGTTTAGAGCTTGTTAATCAACCTTTAGAATTTGGTTCTTCAGTAGGTAGGGAAAAGATCAATGCTTACTAAATGTTATTAACCTTTTAATAACTGTTATACATTTAGTAAATATATAAAGAGATTGAAAATGACTAGCTATAAGTAGAAATTTAGAAAAGCAAGATCTATATTTAATATCTACCTCTCATCCATTTATCTATCTACCTATCTACCTATCTACCTATCTATCTATCTATCTATCTATCTATCTATCTATCTATCTATCTATCTATCTATCATCTGTCTACACATCTAAGATACACAAATATGCAAATATACTATAGAAAGTTACATTTTAAATTTCATAAGCATGAGTTATTGAAGTAATTCCAAATTACATTAAGAAGAATTTTGTGGCTTAACAATTCAGGAATGCATAACTCAAAATAAGAAATGAGACTCTGGGGAAAGAGCTCAATAGTAGGTTTAAATACTACATTCAAGACCCTGGTTGGCTCTGCAGTACCTCAAAAACTAATGATTATTCTTTCTAAATTCTGTGTCCTGGAAGTCATCTAAATAATTCTCATTGACAAGCACTTCAACAGGACTGGTGGGTTTGGGAGAGAAGATACTAGCTTGATCTTGTATATTGTTGGTATTTTTGAGATGAAATGTGAAATTCCTTTGTTAGCTCTGAGTTTGTTATGGACAGAGCTGGTTGAGGAAGAAGAGAGGGTCACAGAGTTAAGTGGACTGGGGCTGAGCTGATGTACAGGATAAAGAAGAGATGGTGATGTAGTCAGCTGGACAGGAGTGCCGGTTAGTGTATAGAATGTGCTTCAAGAAATACACCTCACTATCAAGGATAGACAGTATCCTAGGGTAAAAGGGTAGATAAAGTTATTCCACGAAAATGGAACTAAAAAACAAATAAACAAAAATATGTAGGTATTATTATTCTCTCTGACAAAACCATCTTCAAAGCAAAACTAACTAGTCAGAAGAGAAAAGGAGGAATACTCATCAAGGGAACAGTCCTTTAAAACTGGATGCTACAATTCTAGATATAACATTTGTCAAACACAGACGGGGCACAATGAATGTAGACTTAATAGGAAATTTTATAGAGCTAAGTGCCAACATACAATATTTACAAGATCTGAATTAATAATGATGTACCCGAAGGCCTTGGAAAACAGCAAGAACAAATAACACCCCCAAAAATGTAGATCATCAAAATCAATGTAGGGATTAACAAAATATGAATGGAATAAATAAAAGTAGGCAAAGAGTGAAACCAAAAGATGTTTTTTAAGATTAATGAAATTGACAAATCTTTAACCAAATTAACAGAAAGAGAGAGAAAACCAAAATCAATGAAAATTAGAGATGAAAAGGAAGATATTACAACAGGCATCAATGAAATCCAGAGGATTATAATGATATACTTTCATATATTTTTACACCAAAGTGGAAAATTGAAAATAAATAGATGAATTGTTTAATGTATATCACATACCAAAGATAAACCAAGATTTTTTTTTTTTTTTGGTTTTTTGAGACAGGGTTTCTCTGTGTAGTCTTGGTGCCTGTCCTGGATCTCTCTCTGTAGACCAGTCAGGCTTCAAACTCACAGAGATCCACCTGGCTCTGCCTCCCGAGTGCTGGGATTAAAGGTGTGCGCCATTGAGGCCTGGCAAAAATTTTTTAAATAATAAATTCAACACATATTGAAATGGCAATAAAAAAAGCTCCCAGTCAATAAAATAGAAAAAAAATAGGAAGGAAAGAAAGAAGAAGGGAAGGAAAGAATCTAAGCCCAGATGGATTTACCACAGAAACTGAGGTTTCTCAAACTATGCTGTAAAATAGTTCAGGAAAAGAAAATGCTTCCAAATTCTTTTTATTAAGCCAGCATTACACTGGTGATTGAAGCAGATAAAGAATAAAGAAAAACAACAACTGAAAATTATACAGCAATCTGCCTGAAGAACACAGATGCAAAAATTCTCATGGAGTATAACTCGGCAGTAAAAACAATGACATCATGAAATTTGCAGGCAAATGGATGGAACTAGAAAAAAAATCATCCTAAGGTAACTCAGACTCAGAAAGACAAACATGAACCTTCATCCAGTAACTGATGGAAACAGATGCAGAGATCCACTGCCAAGCACTGGGTCAAGTCCCAGGAGTCCAGCTGAAGAGAGGGAGGAGGGATTGTATACGCAAGGTGGGGTTAAGATGAAGGTGGGAAAACCCACAGAGACAGCTTACTCCAGCTCGTGGGAGCTCATGGAGTCTAGACTGACAGTGAGGAAGCCTGCATGAGACCAACTTAGACCCTCTGCATGTGGATGACGGTCATATATCTTGGTCTGTTTGTGGAGTCCTAGCAGTGGGACCAGGATCTGTCCCTGGCACATGAGCTCACTTTTTCGAACCTATTTCCTATGATGGGATCCCTCACTCAGTCTTGATGTAGTGGGGAGGAGATTGGTCCTGCCTCAACTTGATATGTCATGCTTTGTTGACTCCCATGGGAGGCCTTATCCTTTCTGAGGCATGGATGGAGGTGGGTAGAAAGAAGGTTGGGGGAGGGAACAGGAGGAGAGAAGGAGCTAACTGTGGTTGGTAAGTAAATAAATTTTTTAAAATTAATAACTAATGATACAAAGTAAAAAAATTCTCAATAAAATGTTTTCAAACCAAACACATCTAAAATAGCACCTACCACAATCAAGTCAACTTCATTCAGAGATTCAGGAGTTGTTTAATACATATGAATCAATAAATGTGATCCACTGAATATGACTCAAGGACAGACACAACATGATCATCTCATTAGATGAAGAAAAGGCGTTGACAGTATAAAACATCCATTCATTACAAAAGTCCTAGAGAATCTTGGGGATACAGGAGATATATTTCAACATAATCAAAGAAATATACAATCAGCCTAGTCAATACCATGTTAAATTGAGGGGAAAAAATAGAAAATAGTTCTACTGAAACGAAGAAGAAAACAAGGTTGCCATTCTCTTCCTTTCTGTTCAATATAGTTCTCAAAGTATTAGCTAAAGCAGTAAGATAGGAGATGGAGATAACGGGCTAAAGATTGGAAAGGAAGAAATCAACATATCCTTCCTTAATGATGATATGATGATGTAGAATATCCTGAAGACTCTAGCGTATTCAACAAGTAATGCTGATCAAATTAGATAGATGAATGTAGAAACATGTAGAAGAATAAAACTATATTCTTATTTTCCATCCTTCACAAAACTCAACTACAAATAATCAAGGACCTTATCATAAGAATTGATCACGGAATCTTTTACAGGACAAATTAGGACATGCATTTTAACTTAAAGGCACAGAAAAGGACTTTCTGAACAGGACTTTGGAATTGCAGACACTGAGGCTCATGGTTTTTTCTCATTAACAAATGAGAGTCCACTAAACTAAAAAGTTTCTGTATAGTAAATGATACCATCATTTGTGTAAAGAGGCATTCTACAGGATGAGAAGAATTGTTGATCAACTATACACTATTACAGAGGTACTGGACCATCCGTATTCATTCATTCTTACTATATTCACAATATACATAAAATTGAAACAGCCTAAATGCCCATCAACCAATGAAAGGAAAATGAAAATGTAATACATGTATGCTGTAAAGACTAGTGAAATTATGAAATTCACAAGTTTGAAAGGGATTGGAAATAATTGGTCTGAGTGTAGTAACTCATACCCGAAAACACAAATATTTCATGCTCTTTCTCATATGTGATGGCTAGATTTGAATCTTTAGAATTTATGTACTTAACTTTGAACTAATAAGGGGCCAAATGGGGGATTTGAAAGAAAGGGGATATAAGACAGGTGTGTGAAGGGGGAAATGGAATAACTGGACAGGAAGGGTTAAATGGGATGGAGGATGGAATATTAGGGCAGAAGAAGAATCATAAGAAAAAAAAACACTAAACACTTATGAAAAAGCCATATAGAAATTGACTACTGTAGAAGCTTCCAAAAATGTATATATGTACATACATAGAGGGGGTTTAAATGAAGTTACTCTGAATGAGTGGGACAATGCTTCTCTCAGATATCATGGGTTATCAAATAAAAAGTCTAGTACCAGGTGTGGGTTACCTCTTTTTAAGGATTTGTTGGCTAGTGCATCCCACAGGTTTCATAAGCATTTTAGGCTATTATTATTGTTATTACTCTTCCAAAACTTGAAGGTAAGACCCTGTTGTAGAAAATACCACATACTTACATCATAGGACATAGAGAAATCAAATACACTGATCTGGAATCTTTATTCATATTGGATAGCTTTCACGATTCTGGAAGGGTCTATGTAAACTTCTGGGAGAGAAAAGTAATCAACAGTATTTCCTACCTGTGATCTCTGCAACTACAATCCCAATGGGCTTGGAAGATATGAACAGTGGTATAATAATGGCAGAAATGTTGCAGAAGTAACCACCCATTTTTAAAATTGATTTAAGGCCTGCTTTATGAGATGGAATCCATGCCAGGTAAGTATAACTAGGCAAAAATCCATGGCAAGCTAGGTCATAACTCTAGAGGAGAGTTAATCCTGTTTCCACTAAATAGACATAGTAAACATGTTACTAGATTTTTATATTTTTACCTGAATATTAGTGGATCTCTAAACCCTAATCATAGAATTTTTTTGCAGTAGATAGTGATTAATACAGAGAGTCCAAATTGGTCAACATAGAGAGAATAAAGGAATGGGGAATACTCACCTCTAAATGGGACATTATTATCTCACTGATTTTCCCAAAGTTCAGGGATCATTGAGGTAGAGAGGCAGAAAGATTGCAAGAGCCCAAAATAATCAATGTCCAGAGTGAAACAGTATTTTTCAGACATGACAATACTATTGCACACATGATCTCACATAACCTATAGTTGCATGCTTAAGACCTACATAAGAACAAGTCACCCAAAATTCCAACATGGATGGGGAAGGAACTCATGAAATGCCTTCCTTAGCTATTCACAGTTGGTAGTTTCTGGGCATTGAGAGTAAGTTTTGTTCATGGATGACACACTCCATAAGTCAATCCATGCTCCAGTTGATGGACACATAAGCAGTACTGTGGTGGTATTGTGTTCCCTAAAATATTGTGTACCCTAATAAACTTATCTGGGATCAGAGAACAGAAAAGCCACTAGATACTTAGGCTAGAAAATGTTGGCACTCACGCCTTTAATCCTAGCATTCCAGAGGCAGAAATCCATCTGGGATCTCTGTGAGTTCAAGGCCACATTGGAAACAACCAGGCATGGTGACACATGCCTTTAATCCCAGGGAGTGAGCCTTTAATCCCAGGGAGTGATGGTAGAAGGCAGAAAGGTATATAAGGCGTGAGGACCAGGAACTAGAAGCATTTGGGCTGGTTAAACTTTTATGCTTTGAGCAGCACAGTTCAGCTGAGACCCATTCTGGATGAGGACTCAGAGGCCTCCAGTCTGAGGAAACAAGACCAGCTGAGGATCCGGCGAGGTGAGGTAGCTATGGCTTGTTCTGGTTCTCTGATCTTCCAGTTCACTCCAATACCTGGCTCAGGTTTGATTTTATTAATAAGAACTTTTAAGATTCCTGCTACCCAGCACTTAGCAGACTTGGTGTGTATTTTAAAAAAAGAGCTCATTAAATTGGGATGGAAAGTGATATGGTGGATGGGGGAGCACTTGTAGGGGAAGCAATGGGTGTATATATGGTCAAAACACATTGTATTGTACATGTATAAAATTCACAATTATAAAAGAGCCTGAAAAGGAAAAAATGCAGGTATAGGCAAGCACATTCTGAACAAAACTCCAACACAAGTGATATCCCCAACCATCAATAAGTGGACATACAAAAATCAGAGTTTCTGAACAGCAAAAGAAAACACCAGCAGAACAAACAGATATCCCACAGAACTGGAGAAAAATCTTTACCATTTACTTCAGACAAAGGGCTAATATCCAGAATTTACAAAGAACTGCAAAACTCAAACAAGAAGCTACAGGGCTGTAAAATAACAATGTCTGGAGTCATCTGGAAGTTCTTTGGTTTTCCTGAGGTTTTCTGAGTTACATTCTCTTACACAGACTAAGATTCACAAGCAGTCTAACAGTTTGCAGAAACAAACAGCCGTTAAACATCGAAACTGGTGTTCTTGTCTTTTGTCATTAGAAATTTCTTTACATATCATAAATGTTGATACGTACTCATGCAGAATACAAGAGTCAAACTAGTTTGATGCTGCATCTGCCAGTGATTCATTGTACAAAATGTAGCACTGGCTTTTGTCTAGGTTTTTCTTGCTTTTCCCTACTCAAATGTACACGTCTAGTATGGCCAAGCACAGAATTAATGACTTCCTGCATCAATGCTTACAATATCCCCATGAGATAAGCAATTCCACTGGTACTTTTCAGAAGAACAAATAGAGGCATTTAACACTTAAACGGCTTTGCCTAAAGTGACGCCATTCATGGGTTAGAGTGCGAATTTGAACTCATGTTCTGATTGCAGAGCCCATGGTTTAGGGAACTCTTGTCAAGATGTCATGACAAGAAACCCCCTTTCTTTGCTTCCGATACATCACAATAACAGATAAATGCCCATAGAGACAACATAAAATTAAAGCAATGCTCAAAAACAAGACCAAACTATAAAGTACAAACTAGCTGAAGCCTGGCATGAAAGACAAGCAACTCCATGTACTTCCGAGAAAGCTGGGCTTCACTGGACTGCCACATTTGCCCCACAGTGAGCAATGCCCAATTCCAGTTTTGCTGATGGAAAACTGACCGCTCCCATACCTTATAGAATATAAGTTCTCTATATAGAACTACTGTAGTTGCTTATATAGAACTACTGTAGTTATTTTTATTTTTTGAATGATGTGTATGTATTTGTGTCTATCCATATATGTGCACATAAACGTAGTTGCTCACAGGGGCCAGAAGAGGACATTGGATGCCCTGAATTTCAGGTATTTGTTAGCTCCCAGATATGTGTGTTGGTTGGTGAATAGTCCTCTGGAAGAGCAGCAAGCATTCTTAGCTGGCAAACCACCTCCTTACAGCCCCAGAAATTTCTTAAGGAACATAAGAAGTCTTGATCTTGCAGCCAGAACTTCTGCCAAAGCGCTCTTTGACATATTAACTAGACCTAGGAAAATATGCTCATTATCCAAGATAATGGACTTGGACAAAGAACATGCAAAGCTAGGTATAAGACCTTAGGACTGTATTTAAGAAATTGAATTAAAAAAAAAATCTCTCACTTAACTCAATCTACAAACCAAAATCCCAACTCATGAGAGAATAACAATAAAGGGTCAGTGGCTGTAGAAATCTATAATGTAGATGGAATACATCATCTTTAAAAAAAATTCACCAGCCCAACTGGAATACAAATATAGCACTGTGATACTCTTCTTGAGCAGAGCAGATCCAAGCTCTCTGTTACAGATCTCTACTGCTACAAGGGTCAAGAAGGAAGCTGAAATTTAGTGAGCATAAGATTTAAGAAGATCACAGAGGCTAATAATCCCAACCAATGTCCCGTTTACTCCGGAACCCTGTATGTGAACTCATGAATTGGAACGCTATGAGAAGCACACTCTGCTTTGGTGTATAGAAGGACAGTTAACCACCAACATGGGAAAAGGAGGCCCGACAAGTGATAAATGAAAACCTACCATTCATGATATATTTTGCAACAAGCTCCTTGTACTACCCTTCAAATCATTGGTAAGGTACCATCTCCCCCCTGTTATTTTTTTGGCAGTATTAAAAGTCATTATTTTTTTTAATTTACTGTACTTCCTTATTGTGTGTTCTTGTGCAGATTCTAATCTACACAAGAATAAAATTAATCATGGCCCCAGGAGGGAGGATGTTGCTTTAAGACGTTAAAGGTACATATACAAGACACAAATACATGTTTTCAGGGAAAACACACATATGCGCTCTCTATATAAATATGAAATATGACTAGTAAACATGTACCTGCTGTTTTCTACTGGGTGAAGAAAAGCACGGTGAACATCAAGGGAAGATTAGCATTTTGTAAAATGATATACACCTTCTTAAAATATAGAATGAAAATGATACTATAGTTGATTTCAATTTTCTAAAAAAAAAATTCTCTACCACCCATCAGTAAGTAAATATGACCAGCAATGATAAAAGATAATAATTTAAGATTAAATGTTTAAAAGCAAACAACCCTTTCTACCTTTTGTTCCTTGCAACTCACACACTTCTAAAAGGAACCCCATTCTTCTGCAGCCCCTCCCTGTTACATGCTGACTTCCTGAGCTGTGTTGAAAAATAATGAAGTCGCCTTGAAGTTCTGTATTTTGGATTGGTTTGGAGGGAATAATAAGTACATTTTTTTCAACCATAATCTTCAAAATGTCTATCTTTTTCATAAATTCTCAGAGGCACCTTCATTCTATTTACTGGTATACATTTCAAGGATTTCAAAAACAATGCACATTTCTTGCTATTCACATTGACACAAAGCCTTATGTAATAGATTTCAGGTGCTTTGGGTGTAAGAACACAATTTTTCAAAACATGTAAATGGAAATCGTTGTTTTTCTCCCTTTAAAAAAAAAAAAGAAAGAAAGAAAACTTCCCTTTTTGGCTGCAAGAACAAACAGGAACTATGACCACAGGGATGAGAGTGAATGTAACAGGTGGGCAAGGACATAATGAACTTATTTCTCTCGGGAAAGAATGTGTCCACCACATTTTGCTTTGATAATGCAGCTCAGGTCATATCACAAAACTAACTTGTCTTTCTTATGCATAATCTCTGTACAAAATGCCAGACTAGGACTCAGTTATGCCAGCAGTTAACAGGTTTCCATAAAGCTTGCAAGAGTAGCTAAGTAATGCTTCAACACTACCTTCTAACTGAAATTATATTCTCACACTCTTTAATGCTTTGCTCCCATTGTTACAGGTCTATAGCTTCACATTGACTGCTTTTAGTTTATTAATTTACTTTACAAGCAGAAAGTAGAGAGCTCCAGAAATGAGGCTGTCCTCATGTAAATTCTATGCTTTAAACAAGTAGAAAAGATTGCATTACCTCCCCCACTTTGTAAAATGTCTAAATAAGCATGAAGCACAGACCTGGGACTTTTATCAAATCAGCAAATTGATGATATATTCTCCATTTCATTCATCTTTTTTTTGATAAAATCAATTATAAATACTCTGGTAGTAAAAACTGATTTTCTAATGAAGTGAACAACAGCAATTATACTTTACCACCTACTACAAATGTAAGTCTGAACTTGGAGCTTTGGAATGAGAAAATTAAGTCTCTTCTGCTCAGATTTCCGGGTGTGCTTGCAGGCTCAGTTTTCTTGAACAAAAAACACATTTAAAATAGGGTGTAGGTATGATTAAACTAGGGATTAATCACCATTTATATTCAGAGGTCTTTGTTTTGCTTGGGAGGTTTAATTTGAGAAAACATAAGCTTACTAACTTTCAAGATATTTGTACTGAAACGAAAACTGCTAAGCATTATTTCAACATGATTCTCCAGAAGAAATGTGTGCAAAGTTTCTGCCACACAATGTGAGCAAACACGATCTACGGGAACAAAAGAGGTTTGCATGCTGCTACTCAAAGGACTTTTAAAGGTCCTGCCCAGGAATAATACACATAAACCACGGGAGGGGGACTGGGGAAATCAAAGCACACTTACTTTTCAATGTGTGTAGACCAATTTTCTTTCCTATTTTACACTAAAAATAAGAGGGTGCACCAACAAGTCTAGCTGGCTGGCAGTCAGCTAAGCATGGGCCCCGACCCTTCCCCTGGCCACGAATGTTAAGACAAAGCTCTTTCCATAGGTCTGTGCTGCATACTCCTGAGATAAGGCACCCAAACGTGAAGCCATAGCCGAGTGACACAGACGCTGGACTAAATGAAATGTTTACATATATCCTGTCTCGTGTTTCTTCCTCATCCCTGCCACACATGATTTCCCTAAATCAATATTGACTCTGGTTGCAGAAAAGCAGGACTTAAACAAAAGGAAACCTGGAAGAAAAAAAAAAAAGGTCGGACAGGACACTACAAGTACTGTATTTCTCTTTTCGGATTGCAAAGACCACGTGAAATCAAGCAGAGACAAAGCCACATAACTTCAGCATTTCTAAATATTCTTGCTGGCTTGTTTCTCCCCCAAAAGCATAACAGATTTCTTAGCTTATATTACAACCCAGAAAGAATATTTGAGTAACATCTTAAATCTGCACTCACCATGTGAAAGCAACAGTTGCGTGGAATGAAAATGTGTTTTGTCCTGTCCCCTGTTCCATTTCGGTTTTGACTATAGTTGTCCAACAACCAAAAGGCCAGAGCTGACACCCAGAGGCCCCGTCCATGAGCCGGTTCATTTGCCTGTCAGTCTGAACGCTGGCTTCTGCGTGCTGCGGCTGAGCACTTTGCTGAAGTTCTAATATAATTTCCATATGGTTCCCACCGCCTCACGTAGGTGATCTGGCCTTTCAGTTCAGTGAATACACAGAACACTTTTCAGGTGAGGCTGTAGCATCCAGCATTAAATCGTCCACCCTCGAGTTTAAGGAGTTCGTGGTGAGAAGTGGGTGGAGAGAAGCAAGCTCACTACAGGGAACTCAGGCTGTAATCAGAAAGCAGAAACTTCCTCTCTTTTCCTGCCTTGCCTGGCTGAGCGGCTAGTGCCTCTTTCGCAGAACTTCGGAATGTACAGGGAGGACGCAGAGGGGCCCCGCCAGACAAGCCTTTCTCAATCAATTAGCTTGCAGCCATTACTTGTGACCTGAGGTCACACTGCATAAGTGTGTGGGGTGTGCCTCCAGGGGTCCCAGGGCTACTTAGTGCAGCTTAGATAACCAAAGCTGGGCAGACCCTGATTTCTAGAAATATTTTAATAGGAAATGTGCTAAAGATGTAAAGTAACCAAAAGAGTAAACCTGAGTGTCCTTGTTGAGTAGGTATCGCTTATTTTAGTGAATCCAAAACAATACTTTTCCACATTGGATCAAACAGCACTTAGGACCGAGTAGGGACATGTTTCCATGCCCGGGGACACAGAAATGACCAAAGAACTCATATACACAGTCACATCATTACCAGCACATCCATTCCTTGTATTGTGTCGTGCTTTACTTTAGACTTTTAAAGAATTTTGATGCAAAATTCAATTATAAACAAAGTTCTTGGTGCCTAAGGAATTGACTTTGAGGACCTGGGCATAGCTATGCTAACTTCTGGTGAGATTCCACACCACAGTAACATCACAAATTCTCTTATTTTCAGAACTATATTAATTATAATGTCCTCTAGTTCGGAAAACTGTATCTCTCTCCTTTAGGACATTTCAAACTGGGAATTCATTAGAAAATCTATGAGACACTAAATAGAAATGCAATATTGTAAAACTATGCCTGCGTTTTATACATCAAGTTTTCATATCCTTCAAAAAATACAATAATAGTTATCATTATCAAATTTATGACAAGGGAGTATCAAGTAATAGCACACCAAAGCAAACCTATTCTTTTGAATGATCCAACCAAACTAAGGAGCTCATGTTTTTACAGTGATTGTAATAGGCACCCCTCCCTCTCCCAGTGGCTGTCAGTCAGAGACAGAGCTAGATGGCCAAGACTCCCTCCTTCACCCTATTTACTGAGTAATCCCACAGGCAACTAAAGCATCATCCAATTCAGGCTGCCTGGGAAATTCCTATGGATACTGAGCTTCTATCAATATCATCATCCTTTACTTAGCAAATTGAATTAGCTTCAATTATGCATTATCTGATACAGATCAAACAAATACAAAATTAAAATAGATGAGTATAAAATTAGTGATATATATAGATATAATAAAATTTATTATTATAAATAAAACTTTCTAATAAATAGAGCACCAATTTTGAAAGTACAGAAACAGACAATATACTTAAAAGTATTAAAGTTAGCTCCTGGTTGGATTTAGTGCAGAAACTGGGCTTCCCACATTCTCAAATATAAAACAAAGTCATTGATAGGTCTGTATATCACTGCTGAATAAGTTTTTTTTTTTTTAAAGAATAGAACATGTTTGACATCTTTCAGTGAATCCATCATGTCTGTTTTGCAAACTGAAACCGATCATCGTTGAAAAATATACATGCTAATAGACATAAGAAAAATCAAGAAGCTTGTTAGTTCTTGAAGGTCCACAGAGGTTGCTACACGTCAATGCTACTCCATAATCTGTGTTGTACTTTTGTTGTTTCTCGTTTCCTTTTCTCAAGATTAACAGCTAATTTAAGAGTCAACAAAGCCACCTAGCCTTATACTTTAGATGTCTACAGTCATACACTTTCAAGATATGGCTCTTATTGTAATATAACTTCTACTTACATGAAATGAAGGATTTTCCTGTAAGTTCAGAAAGGTCACTAATAACCCATACAAAGCATAAAACATACACCAGCCCTTGAAACAGGCCTTGATGATTTCCGAGGCTATAATGCAATTTTTATGGCCACTGTGCCAGTTTTTATGTGGCCACAGACATTTCTGAATTACACATAGGTTATGAAAATAATCCCCTTTGCTGAAGTCTGGTATTACTTGGGAAAGATCACTACCAGGACACTATTAAAAAGAGTTTGTCAACTTAATCACATCAACTCCTTTCTTTACAGTGAAAAGGTCTGCTACTCTAGATGTTCTGATGATTTAATCAAACACGGTAGATCATGTTCTGCTAAATTTATTTAATTTGAAAATTATCTCCACTGCCCAAATCATTTTAACATGTACACACTACCATACATATTTATAGGTGCTAACTTGTAATACATTTTGAAATAATTAAGAATTCATTCCACTCAGTGATTCAGACTAATACTCCAATATGCTTATGTGAAGTTATAAAGGCGTAATCTATAAAACTTACATAATAACAAGATATTAAATATAAATTGCATGTTAATATTTTATAGTAATTATATTATTTGTCTACATATATTTTGTCTCATAATCTGTAATGTTTAAAAGAGGATCATTTTTCCCCTGGGAAAAATAAAATAAAATGTTTAAGAAAATAATATAATAAATTTCTAGGAGTTGAAGGTATAAGTTCATAGTAGAATTCTTGTTTGGCATAAATAAGATCCTGTGTTCAATTCCAGCATGCAAAAAATCAAAATTTTCTAGATTTCTAAGACAAGTGATGAGCAGTCCATAACCACTAGTTGAACTCAGCTAACTTTTGGTTAACATATCTACAGAGAAAAATAGATGAAGCAGCAATCTTCAAAACTCAAATGAATTCAGTATTCTCATTGCTATTTTTAATTTTAATTTGTTTGTTTCTGTACTGTCTTAGGTTTTCTATTGCTGCGAAGAGACACCATGACCACAGCAACTCTTATAAGGGAAAACATTTAGTTGGGATGGCTCGCTTACAATTTCAGAAGTTCAGTCTATTATCATTATGGTGGAGAGCTTGACTGCATTCAGGCAGACATGATATGCTGGCCACATCTTGATAAGAAGTGTGAATATTCTGCCCTCACTCCAGCTGCATGACTGCACATGTGCAGTTCAGGAGTTAAACAAAGTGTCTTCCATCTTACGTCATCAGTGTGCACTGGTGACTACATATGCGTGGTGTGGTCACACAATCAGTGCGTGTGTGGTGTAGCTCCACAAGCCTGCCTGTGCATGCTCACCGGGAACCCTTAAAAGGCAGGATGCAGACCCCACCCTCTCTCCCTGCTCTGCTCTCTCTCCCCCCACCCCACCATCTTTCTCTCTGCTCTCCGCACATGCTCCTACCCAGGCCTGGTTCTCTTGTGCACCCCACCCCTCTTCCTCCTAATAAAGCTCTGAAACTGATACTGGATTCTGTTGTGACCGTGACCTTTCCACAAGGTAACCAGCACCATCTATCATTCATTTCAAGAAGGCAACAGGAAGGACTGTGACACTAGGTGGTATCTTGAACATAAGAGACCTTAAAGGTCACCCCCACAGTGACACATTTACTCAACAAGGCCATTTTATGACTCCAACAAAGCCATACCTCCTAATAGTGCCACTCCCTATGAGCTCATAGGGGCCAATTACATTCAAACTACCCCATTTAGTATCAAGGATCAAAACCATACATTGCTTTTGATACACAGATTCATTACCACTGAGCTACATCCTAGTCTCTGCCACTTGTATAAAAGGTGATAATGTTGCAGTTAGGAAAGCAATAGGGGGTCCTATACATCCAAAAGTGTTAGCCCATTTCTTGATCAATTATATTCAGGTTCATCAATATGTTCCAGCAAAAACTTGGAACAAGTGGTCTTTATTACATCACGTACTAATAGAAGGTGCTGGCTTCTAGGGTATATGAGAGGCATCACCATGTCACCATCATTTCCTACTTTTCGATTTGTGCTTAAATGCTTAATGGAAAAGGAAGGACAGGAAACATGCTTTCTTCGTGAAGACAATGTATACAGTAGCAGAGACAGGAAAGTTGAAGAGAGTCACTTATTAAGGAGACGCAGATCTTAATACTGTGAAACAAAGTTGGGGACACATGATACCTACATGAATTAGATCATATAGATACTTCCCTATCTCGAGATGGAAAGTCCATACCAGTGTCTCAGCCAATAGAACCACTTGCTCAGCCTTGATGCAGAAGGGAGGGACTTGGTCCTGCCTCAACTGAATGTACCAGGCTTTGCTGACTCCCCATGGGAGGACTTACACTTTTAGAGGAAGGGGTAGGGGGTAAATGGTGGCAGGAAGGCTGGGAGGGAGAGGAGGAGGGATGAGAGGGGGATCTGTGGTTGGTACGTAAGATGAATAAAATAAAATTTCTTACATAAAAAAAGAGAAGATTTAACCAGCCAATTCATAACAGGGAAATAGCACATGCTATGTGATTATAAGCATAATATTAGAAAAAAAATTGATCTAATCCAGAGTCAAGCAAATAGAGGACAAATATAAAATAAATGCTTATGTAAAACATGAAAAAGAAAATAGCTATGAATATTATCAAAAGGATAGTAATAAATAGATAAATCATCAATTACACAGATGAAAATAGGCATTTTAATATTCATGAAGACATGTATCCTATTCAACATGAAAATTTAGAAGTTGTGGTTTAAAAAAAAGAAGAAAGAACAAAGTTTGGGCCAGTGAGGTGGCTCAGTGGATAAGTGTGCTTGCTATGAAGCCTGCTGACCTGAGTTCAATGCCCAGAACAGACCCACATAAAGCTGGAATGAAAGAATCGACTCTATAGAATTGGCTTCTGATCTACTCACATGTACTGTGACACGCAAGTGTCCAAACAGAGATCCCTCTCCCCTCCCTTCCCTTCCCCTCCCCCCTTCTCTCTCTCTCTCACACACACACATACACATTACATTTACACACATGCTCAATAAGAATAACAAATTTTAAAGTAAATAAAATAAAACAAGATAATTTGATGGCAATATATGAACCATATTGCCTAGATGATGTCATTTAAAGATGTTAAAAACCAGAAAAATAAAATTAAGATGTAAATATGGGGAAAGAGCACAAATATGATACATTTGAATAATTAAAATAACTAAAATGCAATTAGAATGATAAGATGCAAACTATTGTTAAGTAAGAGCAGAAACACTACAGATATTTTATAGTTCCAATTTTTAAATGGCCATCTTTTAGAAGAGATACAACAATTAGCAAATGCTATAAGCATGTCCATGTTGATGAATGTTTGCTTGCATCAGTTTACATTGAAGACAGCATCGTTAAGAAAATGTAAATTGCTAAGCCTTTCTGAGGAAGATAACTTGATATCATATATGAATAGTTTTAGTTCCCTCCCCCACTTCTTGGTTACATTTGTGAAAAGGTAACTATTTTGTTGTGCTTTTTAGAGAGCTAACACCGGGGTAATTCCTTAATACATTCGTCCTGAACAATTTATTTTGTAGTTCCTTATAGTTTCTTGACTTGAAATTTTTTCACACTTAATTTTATTTATTGTAGTGTGTGTGTGTGTGTGTGTGTGTGTGTGTGTGTGTGTGTGTGTGTGTGTGTGTGTGTTGTTTTTCTTTTTGAGACAAGTTGCCACGTTGGCCTTGAACAGGGTGCCAGGTTGGCCTGGAACTCACTATGTAGTTGAGGATAACCTTGAACATATATGATCTGCTGGCCTCCAACTTCCCTTCTTTTCCCAGTGCTGGCTTTACAGGTGCCTGTCACCAGATCTGATTTATGTGGTGCTGGAGATCAGTCCAGGGATTCTGGCATGCTGGACAAGCATTCTTCCAACTACACCACTTCACCAGTCCAACTGCATTTTTAAAAGTTATATTTTTAAAAGATTTATTCACGTGTCTGTGTGTAAGTTTGTAAATGCAGTGCTCTCGATGGGAAGAAGAGGGCGTCAGATCACCTAGAGATGGAGTTACAGGCAGTTATGAGCTGCCCTACGTAGGTGCTGAGAACCCAACTAAGTTCCTCTGCAGAAGTACTATGTTCTCTTAGCTACGGAGCCATATCTTCTGCCTCCTACTACTTTCCTTAAAATGAGCTTTTCCAAATCCAGCTGTCCACAGAGGTGACATGTTGTGTCTTGTTTGTGGCACTGTTACTAATTTCTATACAATCTATAATCAGAGTTTCATTTTTCTCTTTGATTCAGAATTGCTGAAGTGTTGCTTTGCTTTATTTTTATCTTGTTATTTTAACTCCAAGTGTTTGTTGTGTTTTGTTAACCTACACTTAATCCACTTTCAAGATTATTCCATCAAGATTAAAGGGCAGGCATGCACATCTTCTGTACTCATTGAAACGTCTCGTGGCCTAGTACATGGCATGTAATATGATGCACTGTAAGACTCTAAGGAAAAAAAAACAGGAATTTTTGGTTGTGGGATATAAATTCCTCTGTCTTATAAATCATATTTGTTATATACATTTAAAAAAGTAAATAGCTATCTTTAAAGTGTGTATGTGTGTGTGTGTGTGTGTGTGTGTGTGTGTGTGTGTGTGTGTGTTGTTATATGGATTTGTGAGTTCAGATGCCCACAAAGTACTTAAGAGGATGTTGGATACCCGGGAGTTACAGGCACTTGTGAGCTACTGGACGTGGAGACTGGAAAACAAACTCTGATCTGCAAATATAGAATGAGTTCTTAACCACTGAGCCATTTATCCAGCTCATAAAATGACAATCTTTACAAAAACAATCCAGCATCAAAATATCTATAGCAAACTGTATCTCTGTTTGCCACAATTATTTATTTTTGCTTTTCTATTTTTTTATAATATTTTTTAAAAATTAAATGCATTTTAATAAAAGAAAATCATTAAACAATTGAAGAGTCAGGCATTACCACTTTAGGTATCTTGACTGTTCTAGAATTATACACATATATATCTTAAAATCATTAACTGATTTTTGGTTATTTATACTCTGGTTAAACAATACTTTCAAAGACTCATTCAAAATTGATTTAAAAAAAGTCCCTTTCTTTTAAATTTCAGTGCTTTCACCCCACTTCTTTTATCTTTAGGAAAAAATGTTAAGTGCATACATAAAATCATATTCCTTTATGCATTTGGCCTTTGTTTCTCCTCTAAAAGCATATGGCAAGAGTCATCTCTTTTAGTCAGTGACAAATGCCCCTCCCCACCATGCACTGCTTTGACCCTTAATTAGATTTTCCAGACCATCTAAAATAACTCATGTCTCAGACTCTCCCTGTCTGCCTGGGTCCCAAGGGATTTGACAGCAGGAGGAATGCAAGATAGTGTAGGACTGTAGCTCAGGATGTGTGTTACCAAACTGGTGACGAGTGGGGGACTGGGTGAGGTTGCTTTTTCAGAAGAAGAAATGAAGCGGAGAAAAGGAAAGCAAGCATGCACACACAGCAACACTTCACAATAAAGTGAATAAGGAGAGTTAGGTGTTGAGTGAGTTAGAGCAGGTGGTGCAAGAGCACCCAGTCAGACAGCATTGTTTTCACAGCCATGTATATGACAAGTTGCTTGGGTGCTGTCCTTTAAAAGTGGAAAACCAGAAAACATTTTTTTAAATACTGAATATGAGGAGGGGGAGAATAAGACAGGCTTTCATATTTAAAACAAGTCAAGGCAGATTAGAATGAAGGCTGACCTGGGAAGAAAAGGGGAGGAGGGCTCCGGAGGAACTCGGAATGTACACATGTGAGTGACTCGGACATGTGTTGTTAGATCCGTGAAAATATAGCCTTCAAAGAGGGGTGCAGGAAGTGGACTAGATGAACAACTGCAGGTCGTGCCAGAGGCTGTAAAGAATGAGCTCGATTCAGACAGAAAAATAACTAAAGCCTTTTGTACAATGTGGGAGAAGAAGGAAAACCTGACCTTGAAGAAGCACCATGTGTCTCCAGTATTGTTTAGAGAGGTGGAGCTAAAGTCTGAAGCTGTTGAAAGGGGCCAAGATGTCCCTCTTCAAAGGAAGATCTTTATGAGGCCAGGGCCATACTGGAATCCTCATGTGTAAGATGCTGAGAGTCCCTACTCTACATCGTATCCACAGACTTTCCATTCAAGTCATCCCTGTAGCTGTTGTTCATTGATGACTAAATTTGCTGACACCCAGAGATAATCCTAAGAAGCAAAGTGGTAACAAGTTCAGTTGAGGACAATAAATTAGAGGCATAATAAGAAACAAACATGGTCTGCTACAGTAGAGTCACAGAGAGCTACCAAGGCTATCCTAAGCCCCAAAGATACTAATTTGATACTCATATAGTAACATCCTGAAATTAACTAAAACTTTCTGAGCAGTAATTTAGAACATGTTTCAGGTTACATTCTAAGGAACGTAGGCAGGACAAACCATCAAATTCATGTTCCCCTTTCCTATTCATTCTCCTTCAAGATGTTGGTGCACAAATCCTTACAGTATCAAAATATTGATTCTTTAAAATATAGTCTCTGGAAACTCATACAAACCAAGCTATAGCATATGTAAAGATGAGTTTGATGGTTTGTTCTGCTCACATGCCTTAGCATGTGACTTACAGCTCTTTATGATGATCTGGATTTGAATCAGGATATTTGGGACTATGTAGTGAAATTATCACAGCATATTATCAATAATGACAAGTCTTTCATACACATGGCTATGGATTTGAGTTAATTCTCTTACACCACTGGCCTGAAAGACCTGTTGTACTAGGCCTGATACCATGGAGCTATCATGTCAAAGAAATCTAATTTACTAAGATAGAGCATCATAAGGCATTTATCATAAGCAACAGGCTACTTTCCTGAGTCCCTGATCTCAAATCAATGTAATCATACATAAAATTCTAGTTAGTAAAACAAATACAAATTTTTACTCAACTTCTTAAAGGCTGTTTTTCAGACCAGAGAAACAATATAATTAGTTCTGAGAGGAATTGTTTTCTTGTTTTCTCTAATCAATAGCTAAGATAACTTGAAGATTTTGATAAAATAAAATTGATTCTGTCACATGCATCAGAAAGGTATATAAACATCTTAGCTAAAGCACTTTGGAATATTCTAGACAGCTAACACAGTGCAAAATTTATTTTTCTTCTCTTTCCTTTTGGGGAAAATAGAATCAAGAAATGTTCAAATAACTAAGTACTCCAGTGTCTTGGGGTTTCTATTGCTGTGAAGAGACACCATGACCATGACAACCCTTATAAAGGAAAATATTTAACTGGGGTTGTTTACAGTTTCAGAGATTTAGTCCATTATAGTCATGACAGGAAGCATAGCATCACATAGGCAGACATGGTACTGGATCAGGGGCTCAGAGTTCTACATCCAGATCAGCACGCAGTAGGAAGTCCCCCTAGGCCTAGTTTGAGCATCTGAGACCTTTAAGCCCACCACCCTTGACACACTTGCTCCAAGGCCTCACCTCCTAATAGTGCCAGTCCCTATGGGCCAATGGAGGCCATTTTCTTTCAGACCATCACAATCAATAAACACAGAAAATATTAAAAAGACAAATTTGAAATCAGGATAGCTATTCCCAAAACTAGAAGTTCTGAGCACTTACTATGTTAACTGTCTTAATTTCTATAGCCCTGGCTTAAAGTCACAGCCTGGTGCATACTTGGCAAGTGCTGTACAACTGAGCAAAATCCCCAGCCCTGATAATTGTTGAAAGAGGGTCTTATCAATCTTCTTTTTCTTAATTAAAAGAAACATTTAATTTGAGGCTGAGGTTCCAGAGGGTTAGAGTCCTTGAGCATCCTGGCAAGGAGCATGGCATGGGACAGGCAGGATTGGCACTGCTGGAGCAGTAGCTGAGAGCTTCCATCTGATTCACTAGCATGCAGCAGAGAGAATGAGAACGGAACAGGCCTTTTAAACCCCACTCCCCACCCACATCTATAACGCACCACCTCTACCAAGGCCATAATGTTCTACCAACTGAGGACCAACCATTAAAAGCTATGAGCCTATCCAGAGCCATCCTTATTCCAAACACCACCCTGACACAGCAGCCATCTACTGCCAATTGTTTCTCAGCCTTGGACATCAGGAAACCCTCCCACTTCTATGCTGGACTTGTGTAAATTTTTGTGTGTAACAACAGTGTTTAAATTATGAGAATTAAGCCGGGCGGTGGTGGCGCACGCCTTTAATCCCAGCACTCGGGAGGCAGAGCCAGGCGGATCTCTGTGAGTTCGAGGCCAGCCTGGGCTACCAAGTGAGCTCCAGGAAAGGCGCAAAGCTACGCAGAGAAACCCTGTCTCAAAAAAACAAAACAAAACAAAAAAAAATTATGAGAATTAATATGTTGGGCCGGAGAAGTGGGTATTTAGTTGAAAAGCATGGACTGACTTGCAGGGGAAACACAACTGCCTATAATTCCAGCTCCAAGATTATCCTATGCTTCTAGGTGCAAATATACATGGCCTCGTGTTCCCCCCAAACTCATATACATGTACTTTAAAACATAAAATAAAACCTTAAAAATATGTACTATGTTATCTACCTATTGATGAGCTTGAACAGCTTGTGAAGTGGAAAAGGGGAAGAAGGATGAGGAAGTCAGACAGATGTTTGCATGGCTAGTTCCTCTACAGGCACTCAACTCCAGTGGACCTTCCATACAAGCGACCACACACTCCTCCCAGTTGACCCTCTGTCTTGACACCTTGCTTTATCGGCTTGTTTCCATCTGTACCTGGTCCCCTGAAAGAGACTCTGGTCTGATTCACAGCTTCACTTCAGTAGTGAAATAGCCCAAGCACTGCCAGTTCCTTTCCTTATGAGTAGAACCATACCAATTTTCTATGTCAAATTTCTATTTCTGCCACTTCCAAAAACATAAAAAATCTAAACTCCTTTAATACAGCATGTGTTACAAAAAATCTGCCATTCCCCTGCCTTTCATGTAAGTTCCGGGTACTCCAAATGTCTTGACCTGCTAAGCATCCTGCACTCTTTAACACAGAGTTAGTTCCCTTCAATAAAATTTCTTTCCTCTATTAACTTAGCTTATCAATTATCTCAGGTCAATTTTTGGTACCAAGCTGTTGCTCATACATCACAGATTGAGATTATTGTGGTTTAGGTTACCAAGAATGACAGCATTTATTTCCTTTGGGGAATGTCAATAGGTGACTCTAACCCTTCTTAGTGTGCTTCAAGCTCTTTTCTAGATCCTTGCTCTACCCTGCTTTGGACAAGCCTGAGTGTTCCAATATGTTAACATTTATAAAATATTTAGAAACTGACGAAGTTATCCTTACCTGAAGGTCAACAGACACACAGTCAAGTAAAAGAAGAACATCACTTCTAGAAAGATTGTATCATCATCTGAAAATGGAAAAAAAAGTATTTCCAAGATGGCATCCTGTTTAACACAGAGCCATACTTCTATAAAGAACATCAATGTATCCCTTCAGACTTCCCTTGGGTAGTGCTTAGTAAATGTCCTTCCACCAGGCAGAACTGATCTCTCATGTGTTCTGTGAGACCACTGTCTTCTGCACATACACCTGACTGCATGCAGAGGTTGTAGCTTATTTGTTCTTTTGTTTACTTATTCATATAGCCAACTAGTAAAATCTGAAAAGACTTTACAGCTTCAAAGTATAGCATGTAAGGGCAGTAAAGTAGTACTGAAGTGAAGTAGTAGTATTTGACTTAAAAAAGTAGAAGGAAGATGAACTCAGTGTAACAGCAGATAGTTATTAAAAGTAAGCAAGCATATATATGTAGTAATCCATGGATAGTTCTAATGTTGGAGCATCTGGGCATTAAAACACTCTATGGTAAGGATTAGTGGTGTCTATTTATGATAAAGTCTATGCTATAAAAGAACCTATGTTCTCTTGTTTTTCTAAAAGGAAAAAGAAATATCATCTCTGTGCAACTTGACCCACACAGATCTCAAACTATAACATAAGATAAACACATATGATATCAGAAATTGACATGGAACTATGCTACCCTAGCTAAAACCAAGTATATATTTATATTTCCAAAAAGAAGACTGAGAACTCTTCTCTGCTGTATGATATTTTGTTTGTGTTCTAACAAACAAATTTGCCTGGAGATCAGAGGGCAGAGCTGGCTACGAGTTAACCATAGAGGCCAGACAATGGTGGCACACACACCTTTAATCCCAGCACTAAGGAGGTGGAGGCAGGAATATATGGTGGTGGAGACAGGATCTCAGTGCCTTTTGGTCTGAGATTTTTGTAGAGAGAAAATAAATTACACACATAAAAATAACCTGCAATTCAGAAATTCATGTATCATACTCACAAAAAGACAGTTGCCACCCAATGATTGCAATAAAAACCTATTTTCATATACAAAATTCTAGTCAAGTATTTAGTGCCTCTTTCAAAAATGTGGTTGGACAGCCAGGGTTCAGCACTGGGATAATATCCAGGAGAAAGTGAAAAACAAAATAAATGAAACAAGCCAAACAACCCTGAGATATAGAGACTGTGTGGCAAAGGGAAATTTCAAACAAATGATAATTGCCCCAAATGTGAAACAAATGTAACCCCATAAAAGAATAAAGAGGGATAGAGGAAGAGAAAGGGAGAGAGGGAAGATAATCTAAAGGACAGTTATAATTTAACATATGAGTTCTGAAAGCAAAAGTCTAGGGAAAGTATAAAAAGATAAGGATAATGAGAAGTAGGCTAAAATGACAAATAGAAACAGGAGAAAAACATGTCCCTTCTCTGTGTTGTCTCTAAACATATTTATGCCAATCACATAAACCTGACCACTTATGCAGGATGGAGATAAAAGACAATGTTAATGAAAATTATTAAGGTGACAATACAAAATGTTTTCACATAATTAAAGTTATACTAGTAGTAAGATACATGTGTTTTTTTCTTTTTTATAATCACATCCATATATATTAAATACTTTGATCACAGCTTCCCATCTTTATCCTCTCATAGATGGATAAGGAAAAGCAGGCACCTCACCATAGGACTGAAGAGGGACTGAAAGAAAAGCTCCCAAGAGCTGTTGGTAGAAAACAGAGGCTTAAAGTGATATTGGCTTTTTCAGCAATATGGAAATGTAGAAGATAAATGGGGAAACAGCTGAGAATTCCAAGTGGAAGTTATTTTCAGCATAAAGAAGTGTTTAATGTTTGATGAGATAAATGCATGCAACCTGATTAAATATTACACAATTCAAATTTATGTCAGAATAGTCCATGGGGAAGGATGCTAGAGAGATTGCTCAGTGGTTAAGGGTACTTTTTGCATAATCATGAGAACTAGAGTTCAGACACCAGCACCTATATAACAAACCAAGTGTGGTTCTGCACGTCTGTAACCTCAGCACTGACCGGGTGAGGTAGGCAGGGACTAGATGATTACTGTGATTTCTGGTTGTCAACCTAGCCAGAAACAGAAGCTCTGTGCTATATAAGAAATTCTACTGCAAAACAACAGGAAGAAAGTGCTAGAGCTGCTTTGAGAAGCCACGGGTTATTAAACTGATGTCCCCAAACCAGGTATAGGGATATCACCTTATGAGTTGTTGATCAAAGAGACTCAGAGGCTCCTAAACCTATAAAGTCTGTTGCTAATGCTCTTAATACCCACCAGAGACAGACACCAAGGCCTTATTATTCAAGACACTACACACTTTGTTGCAGGATATAGAGAAATAAGGATGGACTGAGGTGGGAACTTCTCTCTGCTGGCTAGTTTGCAGATATGAGAAGAAAGATTCTGTGAAGGATGCTATGAAAACAGTCTTTCTAACCCAATTGTCAACCCTGCAAGATAAAATAAAAACTTGCCCAATAAGATGTGTCTCTGGCACATTAAAGACATTATTGTTATGGAGTTAAGTAGTCATTTTCTGGTTGGATTTCAGACCCACAGCATAGGAGGTAATCAGGTAATCATACCGGGTGCTATAAACCTTGTCAAAATCCCATGACTGAGTAGGTCATAGGTTCGAGGGGTCAACCTACTTCTGTTGTTTTGCTAATGAACATGCTATGAAAATGTCTTTTGTATATTTTTGTTTATAATTATAAATTAAATCAGTTCTCAGTCTTGGTCAGAGATTTTTTTTTGCAATGAATAACCAATGATTTAGAGTCTGAAACTATCCAAAGTGCTGAGAATAAATGATGATAGAGTGCTCAACTCTAAATGGGACATCTATATAATCACTTGCAGGGTTCAGGGAATATCAATGAGGGGGAAGAGAGAACTGTGAACCTGAAAGACAGGAAAGGGTGCTGTGAAATGCTGTCCTCTAGATCTGACATGGCTCTGTACCCATGAATCATAGCATCAATGGATACCTGCAAAATCTAGACCTATCAACATTCTATCTTAGATAGAAGAGGGGCTCACAATGCTCTATGCCTCACTGAGGAGCTATAAACAGCTAATGGTTGCTGGAAGAGGAGAAGTCATATTCCTCAATGGTATAGCCAATGGTACCTTGTGGCCTTTATTCAAGTAAATAGCTCCTGGCCTATACTCAACTGGGCACCCCTAATTAAATGCAGTGAAGCACACACACACACACACACACACACACACACACACACACACACACACGGTCATGGAAGTAAAAGGGGTAAGTATGGGGGAAAAGAAGGGGTTAAGTGAGAGCGGAAAGGGGCATATGAGAGGATAAAGATGGGAGAATATGATATAAGTATATAATATATATGGATGTGATTATAAAAGAAAAAATACATGTATCTTATTACTAGTATAACTTTAATAGTTATATTATTTTACATAAATATTTGCTTTAATAAAACACTATTCTTTTCACAGAGAAGTGAAATCAGTTTGTTTATAAATAAATGTGAAATTCATTTAATAGTAAATACAGCTGTGTGGTGGTGGCACACACCTTTAATCCCAGCACTCAGGAGGTGGAGGTAGAGGCAGGCGGATCTCGGTAAGTTCAAGGCCAGCGTGGGCTACAGAATAAGTTCTAGGAAAGGGGTTAAAGCTACACAGAGAAATCCTGTCTCAGAAAAACAATAGTAAATACAATTTCCTGTACAAATATGTAAGTCAAGCTTGATTTAAAATTTATGTTTTAGAGGCAATGTATACTTCTCTAGAAACTTATAGATTGTTTTTATCTGGTCTCCAGATCATTGGACTGACTCCAAGAAAAGCACCCACTGGTAATTCCTATTCTATTCCATCTCCCCATCACCATGAGAAATCCAAAGAAAAGTCCTGAGGAAAAGAAAGATTGATTCACAAATTCAGAATGGACACTCATTAAAAAACTTCCCATGGGTGAGCCGGGCGGTGGTGGCGCACGCCTTTAATCCCAGCACTCGGGAGGCAGAGGCAGGCGGATCTCTGTGAGTTCGAGGCCAGCCTGGGCTACCAAGTGAGTCCCAGGAAAGGCGCAAAGCTACACAGAGAAACCCTGTCTCGAAAAACCAAAAAAAAAAAAAAAAAAAAAAAACTTCCCATGGGTAATATTAATGCTGATTTTAACAACTTGTTCATAAGAAAGCCCAGTCTATCTCATTTACCTTCAAAACAAATCAAATGCAAAGCCTTATTTTCCTGAGCAGAAGACTCTTTAAAAGGGAAACTTCTACCAAGCACACGGAGAACAAAGGACAAAAGGAGTTCACATAACAGGATGAGCCACTCCACTGTTATTTCTGAAAAACATCCTACTCTGATAATTTGCCTTCTGCCATTCTTAGAGAAACCACATTACCCACAGCAGGTCAGTGCAGGTCCTATTCATTTCCACAGGAATACGGGTCAAACAGCATGCAGTGTCCTGGGGAAAGTGACCTAATTGGCCACAAAGACCATCAATGATACATTGGGAAGCATCACTGTTTCCATTAACACTAACATAATGAAAAACAGAATACTCTAGAAATATGTGGTCTCTGAAGCATAATTTGTAAATCATATCACATCACACCTGCTGTGTTCCCAAGAGAAATAATCACTGCAACACACTGTACCAGTCTTGTTGATGGTTATAACTATCACAATAGGAGCTTGGATGGGACAGCCTCTCTTTTTAGGACAGGATCAGCCAGCAATTGACAAGATGCTATCACACACACACACACACACACACACACACACACACACACACACACACACACACGGGTGAGGGGGTGAAAGAGAGAGGAAGAGACAGAGAGAACGTTTAAAATGCTTCCCTCCCATTCCCTCCCACCCTGTTCCAGATCTATTATGCAAAGTCGAGATGTGCAACTTCAAAGAAGTAAATTCAGGTTACCTCTGGTGGACACAGTCCTGTAGGTATGTGAATGAGTATCAGACAACAGGGTGCTTCGCTGATTTCTATTTCAACCTGGGCTCTTCTTCCATTTATCTGTGAGAAGTCCTCACTGCTAATTAGAGGAGAGAGCTTAGACAATTTTTTGGGTGTGATGATTCTCAGAAATTGAGCTGTATGGATCAAATATTCCATTCACCCCAATACACGAATAATAGAAAAACAGATGAATTCTTAGCAGCTCAGAGGTAAACTTTCTGAAAATATGTCTGTTCATAAAAATGTGTGAGAAGTCATGCTTCTCATTGGAGGTGGGAGATCTATGGAAGTGAACAGCACACTTTTGGTTCTGCTTCTCAGTAAATTCAAAAGGTTTGGATACTGTTAGAGTATAGCATGGATAAATGCTGTTCTGTTAGAGGCAAGGTGACCAAAAGTGCAGTAGTCATGGACCATCAAAAGGTGGAGATGGGTGCTTGCTTACATGAATTCAAAGTTTCTATTTTACAACTGATAAAAGTACCAAGAAATGAAAACATGATAGTCTATACTAGAGCGGAGAAAGGTGACCTGATTAAAAATGAACAACTAGTTGGGCTTGGTGGTTCATACCTCTAATCCCCACACTTGGGAGGCTGAAACAGAGGTATTGCCACAAGTTACTGAACAGGAGGGTGAGACACTCTCAAGAAAAGAATGAAAGAAAGAAAGAAAGAAAGAAAGAAAGAAAGAAAGAAAGAAAGAAAGAAAGAAAGAAAGAAAGAAAGGAAGGAAGGAAGGAAGGAAGGAAGGAAGGAAGGAAGGAAGGAAGGAAGGAAGGAAGGAAGGAAGAAGGGAGGGAGGGAGGGAGGGAGGGAGGGAGGGAGGAAGAAAGGAAGGAAAAAAAGGAGGAAAGCAGGAAGGAAGGAAGGAAGGAAGGAAGAAAGGAAGGGAGGGAGGGAGGGAGGGAGGGAGGGAGGGAGGGAGGGAGGGAGAAAGAAAGGAAGGAAGGAAGGAAGGAAGGAAGGAAGGAAGGAAGGAAGGAAGGAAGGAAGGAAGGAAGGAAGGAAGGAAGGAAGGAAGACAGAAGAAAGAGAGAAGGGGAGAGATCTTTCCTTCGATTCTGAACAGAATCTAAATGAGGTCAGCTTAGCACATCATTTCTGAAGTCTTCCTACAATACAAGCTTGTCACATTCTGATGACCTTGCCAGTGAGAAATCAATGGGATTCTGCAGTTTTCCAAATGCTCACTGCAAGCTGCAAAACCTCTATTAGTTACTCAGCTGCTTCTAATCCATTTTGCCCCTTGACTTTCAATTTTCCACCCAACCAAAAACTGCCATGCTGCCTACATTCTAAGTACCAATATACGCAGCTCTCTGATGTTGCCTTTAAAACAGCACCTGCTTGGTGGCAGTTCCTTTGACCATACTTGGCCAGCCCATGGCAGTGTTTATTTAGTAAACTAAACTGTGTCCCTCTCTTGCCAGTTACATTATGCTATGTTGAGATGTTTATACATCTGCCTATATATAGTGTTTTATATTTTTGTCCTTTCATAGTCTCATGTTTCCCAGGCTGTTCTTCAACTTTGTGGTCTAGAACTTCTTCCAATCCTCCTGCTTCCATCTCACAAATGCTGAGATTATAGGCATGAGCCACCACATCTGATGTCACAGCTACCACATCTGGTGACTGATCCCAGGACTTGAGTATATACTAAGGAAGCACTCTCCCAATTGAACCACAGATACAAGCCCTTCCTATTTAAATGGGTGCCTTATTTCCTTTGTTATGGTACAAGTTCCATTGGACTGAAAAGCAGACTGAGGGCTCTCATTTTAACCGTGCATAGTCAAGACCTCATGGGCCACAGGAGAATCAACATAGTATTTTTCATTTAGTATGATATTAGAAAGACCTTGTTTCAATCATAATACATTTTAGAGATTTTTTTCAATAAAGTTTGTGAAGAAATAGTATCCGAATTAAAAGTCGTCTTTAGTTGTTTAGGACCTTTGCAGAGAATGAAATAACAAACAGTAAATGATAATATTTATGAAGGTGTCAGCAATTCTACCAGTTACCTCAATATTTATGTGATCAATAGAGACTTGCTTTGTAATTTTATCTTTCCATGCAAGAGTGAGGGGGGTCAGAAAGTTATCTTCAAATTGAGTATTTCATTTTAATGTTTTGAAACTTGATTGCTTATTTAATGATGACTATAAATAAATTCACTAATTATTCACATTCTTAAGTATGTTCAAACTTAGCTCAGAGCTTATGCATGCTTTTGAAGATATTTTCCTCAGTTAATATTTAAATGGTCTGGATACATGACCATTATCTTTTAGGATAAGACAAAGCTATGTAAACTCATAATTGTTACCAATTGCATATAATAAAATTCATTAAATAGAAATTAAAGTTAGATAACATGGGAAACTCATATACTTGCCTAACTCAAACACATAGCAAGCTTCTCTGAAAGCCTTCATTGGTCATGTGAATATTTTCTTTCCTTTCTCCTCATCAGGCAAAGAATTACCATTTCTCTCTCTCTCTCTCTCTCTCTCTCTCTCTCTCTCTCTCTCTCTCTCTCTCTCTCTCTCTCTCTCTCTCTCATTCTCTGTGTGTGTGTTTGTGTGTGTGTGTTTGTGTGTATGTGTGTTTGTGTGTGTGTGTTTGATCTCATGGAATTGCCACTTCATATGAAAGAAAATGGAAAAATATTGTAAGGGTGAACACTGCTTTATTTTTATTCAGAATTGACATGTGGCAGCTCTCTAGAAGATAAAAATGTTCATGGTGGAGTACTTACTTTCAGAAAGATGAAGAAGTTAAGTGGATGCGCTATATAAGAAAGGTACCTCAACAGGTTTTTGTACAAAAGAGAGAAAACGTTGAAGATGCTTTCTACCAAAGACAACTTTGAGACCTCGTTTAAATTCACTCGACCTTATTTTTTCACTGTAACAGCAAACATGAGCACCTTCATTTTCTACTTCTCACATAAACACTGTGGACACTCTCTACTTCCACTCATAGATGAAGCACATCAACCCCCAAAGAAGTATAATTTTTTTTTAAACAAGCTCTCACTATGTAGCTCTGGATGGCTGGCAACTTACTATGTAGACCAGCATGTCCTTGGACTACCAGAGATTTACCTGCCTCTATTTCCAAAGTTCTGGAATTAAAAGCGTGCACCACCATATACTTGAGATGAATAATCTTATTTGAAACAGACAGCCAGATGTCATGGTCTATATCCATGATCTTACTACATTGGAGGCTAAGGCAAGGTAAAGGAATTGCCATGAGTTCTAGGTCACCCTGGGTTACACAGTAAATCCCAGGGTAGCCTTGGTTACAAAGTGAGACCCTATCTCAGACAAACAATAAGAAAGTAAAGATTCCACATCCAGAAAAGAATTAAGGAGGATTTTTATGTAAGTTGAGGCCTGGGCCATGAATTCTAAGTGGAAGTATGGTGATATCTTAGGAAGCTGATATGATCTCTGAGCAAAGTAAAGGGATTAGATGTCCCAAATATCCCAGAAAAATGTTAAGTACTTAAAAACTAAAAAAATAAAAATACGAAAAAAAAGCCAAAAATACTCCACCCTCTAATACAGTACTGAAACCATGTGGCTTTACATATTTGAAATTAAGTTCCTTTAAGTCACTGTAAATTAAAATATACATTCATTTAGTTTAAAGTAAATTATTGCAGGAGAATGCTCCCTCAGAAATATTACTATGCTTTCTCTAATAAACTATACTGTGGTTTTTACAAATGGCCACAAGGCCAGCAAACCTCTCCCTGATCAATCAGTGAACACATAGACTTTAGACAAGGCATGAAGTATTGATGCACAGAGAAGCTCTGTTACTATATAAACTAACAATGATTTTGGAGGCAGAACAGATCATTAAAATACTGCACTGGGTCTAAATGGCTCTCCATGAAATTCGTCAAATATATTAAAATTTCTTTGTAAAGACCATAAGCTGCCCATCATACACTTATGTTACACAGTAAATATGAATGAATTTTATTTACCTGCAATACTTTCCTAAATGGACAGGGATAAAGTCTACAAATGGCCTCTACACGTGCCATTTGTTTATTTTCCTTATTTCTTATAGTTGTATGCTACTAAAGTAATGAGTTTTTCTATTTGGGGTATACAGTGAATCAGATCGTATCCCATAGGCCAAATGTTATTCTTTCAACTATTTCAAATGATGATTTGCAGAATTTCTAAAACAATGCATTTGGTACTCAGAGCAATATAAAACAAAATATCTACCTATCAGCCCAAACCTGGATTGCCTTTTGTTTATTAAGAGATTAAGTAAGACAAACTGGCTTTCATTAAAGGTATGTTGATTCAAATGAATGGCTAAATCATTCTGCAACTTGCTTGCATTAATGAAAATGCCCTTAACCGCCCCAGAGCTATTTGAAGAGGTGGGAAAGAAGTCTACCTGCATAAAATGGTAATTTAAAAAAATCTTAGTATTTACATAATTTAAAATTCACACTACTATTTCTACTTTGACATTGCCAAGTCAATAAAAATCAATACAAGATCTGTCACAGGTGATTTTGTTCCTGTTTTAGCCATATTCTGATTCTGGTTAATTAATTCAGTCAGTGGTAATTGAACTCATTACTCATGCACACTAGTCGCTCTCAAATCTAAGTCTCCTTGAGTCCCATACCCTGGGTTTAAATCCTTTTCAATTTAGTATAACATCAGGAGTACCCTGAAATTTCTGTAGAGGTTTCCTTTTAAAGAGTTTTCTTATGTATCTCACATATAAACCAAATAAGTTTTTAAAGAAGCTGTGGCTAAAGTTGATGGAAAAGGAAGCTGACAGATACAGGACTGTGGCACTTTAAATGACTCATTTGGGGGAGCAATGTCACTGCTTGCTTTCTGAATGCTTACATGCTCTGGGGTTTTCACCTGAACTCCAATCCCTCTAAGTTAGCTGAATCTCCATCTCCATTAACAAGTTAAAAGGAAAATATTGCAGGGCAGTGGAGGTGCACACCTTTAATCCCAGCACTCATGAGGCAGAGCCAGGAAGATCTCTATGAATTCGAGGCCAGCCTGGTCTACAGAGCGAGATCTAGGACAGGCACCAAAACAACACAGAGAAACCCCATCTCAAAAATCCCTCTGTCCCTAAAAAGGGAAAATATAAGACTTAAGGAAATCTAGAAAACCTCTCAAAGATCAATGAGGCATTTTAAAAATAAGATTCATAGAGTAGTGATAACAAAACAAAGGGCTGTTTTGTTTTGTTTTTCCAATTGGAAATTGTATTTGATACTCACTGGCTATTCCATGAACTATGAGGTACAAAACTAGCATTTGAGGAAAGACTGATACAATAATGCATAGCATTAAGTAGCTATGCAACTGGAATGATGATGCTCCCCTATAAAGCCATTATCTGATAAAGACCTCAGTACTCAGCATGGAAAACTTCCTTTTGAGTTTGTTGGTCAGTGGAATCCAAGAAAAGCCCAGACAACATAGTCCATTACTAATTGCCCTTGGTTGCCTTCCAGAAAAAGAAGTAAGACCCTGTTGCTGAAGATACCTCATACTTGGAACACAGGAATTCGAGGAATTGGTGTGGCTCTGATCTGGAGCCTCTCCCTTGAGGACTAGCTCTATCCATACTGAATGAACAATGCAAGCAAGTCTTCAAGGGAAAAAAGCAATCAGTAGTTCTATCAACCTATAATATCCATTCACAACAATGACCAGCAAAACAAGGAATCCCCAAAGGTGCAAGAGTGGCAATTACATCTTGGCAGTAACCAACAGCTGTCAATGTTAGTCATTCATAAAATTCCCTCACAAAAAACAAAATAAAACAACTACATTGTAGCAATAAAAATGATGAGAAAATAGCATATTAATGTTGACATTTGATTAGAACAAAAAGTAGTCATTTAAAACTTGTGCGACAGTAGAGTAGGGTCTAGGAAAGGAACCGTTGGCAGGGAGAAGTACTGCAAACATTGCCCACTGATGTCAATATGTAATAGAATATGAACAAAACATATACATTATATAAATATTCTCTAAGATCCCAATGCTGCAATGGCACAGGGGCCACTGAGCTCTTAGCATCTTCTCAGGGCTCTCATCCATTTCCAATTTAGGAAGTTCCTTCTTCACTATCTCTCCTACAGCTATACACGTGTCCCTATCCGATGCTTAGTTTCAGGACATAGGAAGCAGAAAACCTCACAGGTGCTCCCTGAACCTAAATGTCACTCATAATATTTGGGAAGCAGAGATCCAGGAAAGGAGATATATGTTTCTAAGTTCTTGCAGGTTTCTACTCATTATGGCAGCTGCTAAGAGTTGCCATACAAACCTCGTAAGAACTCCAAATCTTTTCCCTTTTTACCTCCCTACTTTAATCCCCTCCCAATGATCACACACAAGGAAACTGAATGCAATTCATGTTGGTGCAAGTGATGTAGCAACATTGATGGGAGTCTGACAGACTCTAATAAGACCCATCTCCTTCCCTGCCTCCCTCCACTTCAACTTCTCATATCCCACAGCTGGGGATTGGTAGTGTAGTCTCGGCTTTGCTACAAAGATGGATAGCTTCAACACCAAGGTCACAGGGCAGAGCTTGAGAGTTGACTCACAGACACACTGATTCCTCCATCCACAATATTGGCAGGATATTGGCCATGACTAAGGACCTGGCCACTAGGTCAAGAATGCACAGAAGCCATAGAGTGGGCATAGAATACGCCAAGGCCTCTGAGATGAAGGTGCCTGTGTGGTAACAGCCATGATAATGCTAGTCAAGATGGCAGCATCAATATGTTGTTGGTGGCCATGATAGTACTGGGCTGGTAGGTAGCTACTACTGTATCAGTACATAACTGGCCATTGTGTCCCATTCCCAGATCTCATGCTTCTCTAGACTTTCAGTGATGGTAGGTACTTTAACTGCCTAATGCCATGGTCTTCTTCTCATGTTTATCATCACTTCTTAGCTTTGTTCCACACTTTCCTGCTGACATTTTTTGCTTCTCCACTCTGATTTCTTCTAGTTCATCCTATCTGTATTTTCATATCCTTCCTGGTCCTTTAGTGTAGACCTGTGTTTCTCAACCTGTGGGTCCTGACTTCCACAGGGTCACATATCAAATAGCCTGCTTTCAGTTATTTACATAATGATTCATAAGAGTAGCAAAATTATAGCTATGAAGTAGCAACAAAATAATTTTATAGTTGGGGGTCAGCGCAGCATGAGGAAGAGTTGCAGCATTTGGAAGGTTGAGAACCACTGGTGTAGGCAGTTCCAGCCCTGAGGACATAGGTTTCATATCCCAGATATTGATACATAACCAAGAGCATAAGGTCAAGAAAAAAAAATAGTCTATTTTATTCTTTTAACAAACATGGTTATCTGAACCCAAAACCAGAGAAATTTAAGAAGGCAAGCCTCTTCTCTGCACCTACAGTGAAGCATGGGTTGTTTTAGAAATTCTTAAGAAAGCTCTTAAACCACTGAGATAGAAGAAATACTGCAAAGCAGCCCATAGTGAGGACTCACACTACAAAATACATGTCAGAGTAGAAAATTCGGGAGCCATGGGTTCAAACCCAGCCAAACAATGAGTGAGCCTAGAAAGGTGGAAAGTTCAAACTTGCCTCCTAACCCTCCTTTGTTTTATAATCAAGATCACCCAGGCTGTCTGATAGTGTGACAGGTAAATAAGATCTGCGCCAAATGGTCCAAGAAACCTGAGGATTACACACCTGGTGTAATAGGACTGAAATGGCCAGCAAATTGGTTAATTTGAATTTGTTGTTAAAATAATAATGATGATAATAATAGTATCTTCAGGACTCTTAACATGGTTTGCCTGTGTGTTTATCGAAAGATAGTTATTTTGCTAAGAAATTGTTTTCTATTTCTATTATGTCTTCTAAAGATAAATGAGACAACTGGAACCATAAAGTTAAAAGGAAAAACAAAGGCTAATATTGGTTTTAGATAGTTTAGGAAAAAGAAGATAAGTACTTTAAGATGATTAAGGATCATCTTGAAAGGTTTTTTTTCTTCCCTAAAGTAAATATCATTCCAAGATCACAATAAAAACTGAGGGAGAAAAAAAAACAGAAAGGTAAGCATGTTTCAGATTGTCCAAATGAGTCACATAAAAAAAAATGTATGAAAGATAAAATGAATAATAACACACCTGTGGTTAAGTTTAAGTGGTTTTACAATTGTTCCTAAATCCAGATACTGCTTGCTGCTTATTTCTTCAGACAGGATGCTCCAAACATTAGGGAAATCAATAAAGAGAAATAGGACAAAGACCAAGTTACCTAACCTTTGATTTGGCTTTTGGGATTCTCAACAACGGAGAATAAAAGAGAAAGTCCAAAAAAGTCCAGGAAAACTGATTATGGGCACACAAATAAGCCTGGTATATAACATTAGCCCTGAAAATAACTTCCTTTCCAGGCAGATTATAACCTGTCACCTCAGAGAAACCCATAGGTAAAGGATGATTCCAGGGGCTAGAGATTTGGCCCAGCAGATAAGATCACTAACGGCTCTTGCAGAATAAGGGGTTCACTTCTTAAAACCAACATGGTTGCATACAAACATCTGTAATTCCACCCCAGAGGCAGTGATGTTGTCTTCTGGCCTTCTCAAGCTCTCCACACATGTGGTATGTAGACATTATGCAGGCAGAATTGTTCATATATATAATGTAAGAAAAAAATGAAAATAAAATAAAGAGAATCCCAAAGAGGCAATGGTTGCTACAGCTATGGAAACCAGGGCCCCAGAAAAGAACTTCCCCTGGAGCTGCTTTAGACACAGAGATTTGGTGCCTCTGCAAAGAGGCAAATCACTGTAAGAGACAATAATCCATCCTCAGAGAAAAGGATGTATCCTCAGCTCCAAAGATGCTGTCCTGAAAACTGATGCTGCCTAAGTTCCCTCCAGCAGAGTTCCACTGAAATAATTACAGGTGCCCATCAAGACACCTTGGATAACACTTGATGTGACAAACAGAACTTGATTTTCTTTCCAGGATTGAGGCTTCATGATCTACTTTAATCAATAACCTCTGACTCTGTACAAAAGGAACCTATCTAGAGAGCAAGCAGTATGAATTCTCAAAAGCCAAAGGACTTACTGTTGTCAATCCCCCAGCTTTGCAAACTAAGATATCCATTACCCAGGAGCATGACACAACACGGGGTGCTATAATGTAAAAGGGGGGCATTCTGGACCCATAACTTCTCCAGCTGCTTTCTATATCACCGAGACACTAGGATATATATATATAACATATAACAGCTCTGAGAAGAACAGTAGTGAAAACAGTCAGCCATTCTTCGATCTAATACAAAGGATGAAACATTCTAAAGAAAACACTGACAACTGTATTTCACTCCTGCTTCTTTGCCAATAAAATAAATATTTTCTGACGACTGTTAACAAGTTTTCAGGGTGGATACAGGACTATCCACTCAGACTAAAAATGGCAAAACCTTTATTTTCCAAGTTTCCTCAGCCTCAAAGATGTCACAAAGTCGAGGTCACTTCCATCTGCAAAGTGTGAGAAGGCTGCCTAGCTTAAAAGTTCTCTTAACAAGATAAAAGGATACTTTAACCTTTTACAAACAAAGATAAGCCCTCTTTATGAATCAGTAGTGGTGACGTTATCTTTGGGGTTTGTTTTTCCTTTGGCACTGTTGCTATAACATAATCTCAGGTCTAGCAACCTTAGTCTCTTCACTTTTAATCTATTCAACCAGCAGATTCCTTCCTAAAGTTCTTCTTTCATCTTTCGCCACATCCTCAATAGAGAGAGCCATTAGTAAGTATATTTTGTTTGGGGATTTAGTATTAATTTTTTATGTACTGTCTGTGTGTCTGTGTGTATATGCCAGGTGTCTGTGGGTATCTGCAGAGGCCAGGTAAGCATGTGGGATCTTCTGAAGGTGGAAGAATAGTGGTTGTGTTGGTTGTGGGCCACCTAAAGTGGTTGCTAGGGAGTGCAGGTCCTCTGAAAGCAGAAAGTCTAGTAACTACAGAGCTATCTCTCCAGTCACTCTGTTTTATTTTCTTCTTTTTTAAAAAAGGCCAGAGGAGCTCACCTCCTGAAACAGTCTACATAAGAATGGCATTCCTGGAGCAATACATTGTGGTGGTATTGTGTTCCCCAAAATATTGTGCATGCTAATGAACTTATCTGGGGTCAGAGAACAGGACAGCCTCAATATTAAATATAGAGGATAGACAGTGGTAGCACACACCTTTAATTCTAGCATTCCAGAGGCAGAAATCCCTCTGGATCTCTGTGAGTTCAAGGCCACATTGAAAACAGCCAGGCATGGTGACTCATGCCTTTAATCCCAGAAAGTGAGCCTTTAATCCCAGGGAGTGAGACAGAAAGCAGAAAGATATATAAGGCGTGAGGACCAGAAACTAAAAGCATTTGGCTGTTTAAGCATTTAGGCATTCGAGCAGCAGTTCAGCTGAGATTCATTCTGGATGAAGACTCAGAGGCTTCCAGTCTGAGGAAACAGGATCAGCTGAGGAGTTGGCAAGGTGAGGTTAGCTGTGGCTTGTTCTGCTCTTCTGATCTTCCAGCATTCACCCCAATACCTGGCTCAGGTTTGATTTTATTAATAAGACCTTCTAACAATTCATGTTACAATACATAGTCACGGCCTTCCAGGCTTATATTTCTTTGTATGTATAAAAGGGGGTGGAGGGGTTTGGATACACTCCTCTCACACTGCGTGTGTTGAGGCTAAGGATTAACTAATATGGAGTATCTTCCTCTATGCCTCTCCACATTAGTTTTTGAGACAGTGTCTCTGATTGATCCTGGTCCTTACTGATTGGCTAGGCTAGCTGCCCACCCAGAGTCCTGGATTCCCTGTCTCTGCCTCCTAGTACTAAGATGACAAGCATGTGCCACAATGTCTTGCTTTTATCTCTGTGTGCCGGGGATCCAAAATTCAGGTCATTATGCTTGCACAGCAAACACTTTACCCCTTAACTATCTCCATGACCCAACATTTGCCCCTTGGTGGGGCTAATGGTTAGTGTAGTTTTATTTTAACCTTGTATTTTCAACTTTCTTTTGAAATCTGTGTCTTCTCGTATTTATCAATTTCAAGTTATGATACAAAGATTCAGCATTTCCTTCTACCAGATCCTCTGGTCCCAACAATAGAACAAGGAGAAAGCCTTGTGATATTGTTGAGCCCATGAACGATGCCCTTCATCGACATGAAAATAATTATGAAATATGGTTCATCATCTCCCCCAAAAAATGATTTCCGGGTGTTAGCAGTCAGGCACTTCATATTCCCTCAGAGACCAAGCAGCATCAGACACATCATCATCAGCCACCAAGGTGTGACACCTTGACACTTTTGCTGGGAGTTGTGCATTCTCCCAATGTGCTACATCCCCTTATAAAAAGCAACTGCCAGATGGTGTCCATCTTGTGTAAAATAACTTCCAGTCTAGTTCAGAGGAAAAGTATGCTGTAGTGCTTATGTAGTGTTGATGTCCAATGTTAGCAACCACTTGTAATGCCAGAAGTATACAGCAATGGCAATGTTATGTTAAAGTGGTTGCTAAGGATCATAGCCTTAATTTAAAAAACAATGTAAAAGATAATCCATTCCCCTCCGTGTTGAGCAAACATAGCAGCACTTCTCGAGAAGAACTTTCTCAGAAGCCTAGAAAGCATTTCCTCAGAGGAACTTGGTCTCCCAAGCCCACATGACTCCTGTGTCCCAGCCACCTCTTCCATGCTCATACCGAAACCAGTTTTCCATTCCTGTTTAGTTGCCCTGGTAATGCTTTGTCCAGTGTCAGTCATGCCAGGGCTTGAGTTTTTAAGACCAGGGGTTTGCATGGTCATACAACCGACATTGCCTTTGCCAGCCACTGCCACCATCCCCTCCATTGCCCCTAAGTGGGCAGCTTGATTCCAGAGACCCTCAGGGAGCCAGGGTAATTAGGTCCCCCATCTGGATTGGCCATGTGGGTGACAAGCACTTATCTCTGGGTTTCTTGATTTTGCAGACTTCAAGGAAGTCCCATGTAGATGTTGATGGCCAATAACTCCAGCCTTCCCCATAATGGGTTGGTAGGACTCAGATAAGAATTCCTTTGTTTGTTGGGGGACTTTGTTTTAAGGAGGTTAGTTTTTGAGTATGAAAAAGAAGAGGCCACTGTGGTCCTTCTGTGAGTTTGTAGAGTTCTGAACAGTGTTTTCATCACCAGTCTTGGGAGTCTGATCCAATAACCAGTCTTAAGGTGTTTGTCCTACTCCTTTTGCAGGTAACTAAGTACAGAAGAATAGAGTTCTTATTGTATCAAAATAGTAAGTAGATCCCTGAATATAGTTAATAGTAGTTGACATATTTTCTCAAAAAATAACAACAACAACAACCAGGAAACCCACTCCAGTATTTACAGATCAGCTTATCAAGGGAAAAAAAAGTGAACGTGTACTCCACATATCTCTAGTTGAATTACCAAACTTGATGTTATAAAGAAACCTCGGTTGTATAGACAGAATATTTCTCTGTCTCTCTCTCTCTGTCTCTCTCTCTCTCTCCCCTCCCCCATCCCCTGCCCCTGCCCCCCCCCCCATCACAATCACTTGTCTGGTGCCATCACCACCTTTAAGGTCTCAGAGCAGAGGATTATCTGTGGTCATAAGCCAGAGGGCATTGCAGTCATTCCAGCAATGCACAGACGACTGCCATCCTGACTAACCCAAACTCACCTTCCAGGGTAGGTGAAACCTTTTGGTTCCCCTCTTCAAGAGCTCTAGACCAAATCCCAGGCCAGCCCATGCACCAAAGCCTTTTAGAAGGCTTACCAATCTGTTAGGAATGTCTCAGGAAACATGAGCCATTTCTTGGAGGATACATGTATTTACAGATGGATATATGTGCTCATCTGTGTGTGTTTTACTCTCATAGACAGCACAGGCTCCTGGGAACTGTGTGTTCCTCAGTGTTCTCAGAGACAGTGTGACAAGTGTGAGCTGCTCAGTTCAGTGAGCAGGCTGACTCTGGGAAGGAGCCCTGTTTATCAAGCAGAGAACCACAGAAAAGACGAAACCAAAAATGCTCCAACACTCCAATGGAAAGAAATGTTGATGCAGCAATTCCCATTGGATAGATTACACTCTCTAATTTATTGTCTTTTTTAAGTTTTACCCATTGTACTCTTTAAAAGATGTTGGGATGTTGGTTGCAATTTTTTAAAAGTAGATAATGTATAAATCAGCTGTGGAAATCAATTTTAATTCATGTGTGGATGTGTCTAGTTATTGTTAAATGCCTTTTTTTTTACTTTTTTTTAAAGATAATGTTTCATAAACCCTGGCACTGGTCAAAAAAAAAAAAAAAAAACGCAGCTGTGAAGAATGAAACTTGTAGTATTTTTTAAATGAATGTCGATTTCAAGTGTATTTGAAATGTTTCCTCCAATAGAGAGATGTGGACACCATTGAGGAGAACTCCTCTGCAGAGGAAATAGCCTTTGGGGAAAATGGAATGTGGGTCTGGATGTGTTATCTCAGAGTAGCCCATTTCATAGGGCGTCATGGACAACACAAATGTGATTTTAAGTATACCTCTTCCCAGTTTGGGGAGGAAAGGACTCAGTTTGCACCCTTTTTGTATGTAAAATAAAATGTCCTACCTTTCTTGGCAAAAAAAAAAAAAAAAAAAAAGCAACTGCCTTCTCTCCCTGTTGCTGGAGAGCTTCTCTCCAGGTTCCCCAAGCCCCACAGTCCCACAATCCAAGTATAAAATAATCACTCAGATGCTTATGTTACTTATAAACTGTATGGCCGTGACAGGCTTCTTGCTCACTGTTCTTATATCTTAAATTAACCCATTTCTATAAATCTATACCTTGCCAAGTGGCTCATGGCTTACCGGCGTCTTTACATGTTGCTTGTCCTGGTGGTGGCTGCAGTGTCTCCCCCTCCTTCTTCCTGTTTCCCCAATTCTCCTCTCTCCTTGTCCCGCCTATACTTCCTGCCTGGTCACTGGCCATCAGTGTTTTATTTATATACAGCAATATCCACAGCACTTCCCCTTTTCTTCTTTTTTTAAAAAGGAAGGTTTTAACTTTAGCATGGTAAAATTACATATAACAAAACAATTATCGAGCAAGAATTACAGTTACAATATTAAAGATGTCCTATCTATCTTATATTTGTGATTTTAAGGTCTTATATCTAACTTATCTTTTATCATAACCAAGGAAATTACAACTATCTAGTCTTTAACCACATCAAAGACCTCAGAAGGATATAATATTACCTGAGAAATGGGAGAAGGATGCAAGCAACTTTTGGGAATCTTGCAAGAGTAGACAGAGACAGCTGGCAGCCTGGACCATCACCTAATGTTTCTCAGCATTGTTGGTGCATTCAAATTGGCCACAGGCCTAGAGTATCTGACAGACCATTTTCAGAAGCAGGAATTCTGAAAGACCATCTTACCCTGTCTTGGCAGAATACAGTGGTTGCTTTCTTTGTGTCCCGCTTGTCCAGGAAGGACAGCATTGCATTCGTACCGTCAAGTCGAGGCAAGGGCAGTTCTTTGCCCAGTAGGCCATTGTGTGCCAAGAAGACAAACTTCCAAATGGAAATGTCTAGAAGCCCAACATTCTCTCGGGATCAAATTGGTGCTGCCAGGAGCAATTGTGTCTCACATCAACAGAATTCTAAGTTATATAAATGCCATATTCTCTAGGTCTATGAAGTGTTTGAAGATTACCTGTCCATCTGACCTATGTATCTGTAAATCTGAATAACTTAACTAACATAACTATAGAGATGACAAGCATAGATGACTATAAATCTATAAGTCTTATCTACCAAAACAACCTAAGGACTAAGGCTTCATGTAAACAAGGTAAATAGTCTATAAGCAAATGTATGATAAGGAACGATGACTTCAAAATTATGACAATACACAAGATATTTATAACAGAGGTAGGAATATATAGTGCGATATGCAGTATGACAATAATCTTAATTATATATCAATATACCAAATATCCTAAACAGAAGTAGAACATACATAAAGTATGACAGATATATATTTACATTTGTATCAATATACAAATATTTCAAATAAGAGTAGAAATATATGTGCATTATAACAAATATAGTTTTGTTGCTGGAGAGCTACTCTCCAGGTTCCACCAAGCCCTGCAGTCCCACAATCCAAGTATAAAATAATCACTCAGACGTTTATATTACTTATAAACTATATGGCTGTGGCAAGCTTCTTGCTCACTGTTCTTAGATCTTAAATTAACCCATTTCTATAAATCTATACCTTGCCACGTGGCTGGTGGCTTACCAGCGTCTTTACATGCTGCTTGTTCTGGCGGTGGCTGCAGTGTCTCCCCCTCCTTCTTCCTGTTTCCCCAATTCTCCCCTCTCCTTGTCCCGCCTATACTTCCTGCCTGGTCACTGGCCATCAGTGTTTTATTTATATAGAGCGATATCCACAGCATCTCCCCTCTGTCTTCCCTTTCCACCCTTGATCAGAGGCAGCCTTTGCATCCCCCACTCTCCCAATAAACCTCTGAGTGAGATCTGTTGCATGGAGTGGCCTTGTGCTGACTCTTGGTTACAACCTGCCAATCTACCTTCTGCTGTTTACTTAAACCATGAGGCTGGGACTGCAGATCTCAGGCAGGAATTGTGGAAGGATAACTGAGCAGGGAATGGGTCAAATTAGCATATGAAAGAAAACAGCTGTTGAGGAGAATTGCCAACCCCAGCACTAATGCTAATGAATAACACTTGTATTTAATTAAAAATAAATAAAAAATAAAATAAAAGCAATGAACAAATAAACTAAAGAGACCTCCATCCACTGGTCATAGGTCCCTTTCAGCCCCGGACATTTTCTCCCAGTCTGGTCAACTTCTACTGTCAGAAAGGCCTTTGACCTTAAAAAAGTGTCTCCTTTTATGACTGTCTTCTGTCTTTATCCAATTTCTTATTCTTGAGATATAAGAACTTGAGATACCCATGGCTGTCCAGTGGATCTGAACAATCATTCATAACATAAGAAAATGTATTGCTTTAGGTTCAGCTATTACATGTCAAAATATAGAAACGGTAAAGCAAAGAGCATGTGCTCTCAAGGCCTATGCAAGTCTGAGCCAGATAGGGTCCCAGTGCCAAGACAGGAAGTAAGCACAAGCCCCTATCCTTTACCCAGAAACTATCATCAGAAACTATCACTCGAAAACAAAACATTAGCTTTTTTCCCAACAGAATCTCACCAGGGATACAAATCACTCTTAAAGTTAGAATTCCTAGCCACTCCCCCAGCTACATGACCATGTCCAGTAGTCAGGCAAGATACTTAGTCATCCTAGGGTCTTACGCCCTACATAATCCATGTAATACATGATCATGTAATCTATGCACATGTGTGGCGTAGCTACGTAAGCCCATATGCTCATGTGCAGGGGGCAGGACCTATAAAAGTGGGTTCCACCTATTCCTTCCCTCTCTTCCTGTATGGTCATTCCATAAGCCTATACATACGCTCTCTATTCCCTCCCCTTAATAAACTCTTATGGTGGGTTTTGTTGCTCTGCTTAATAATAACAGTTTGTCCATGGATAGACAGCCCCAACCAAATAAACGCAATGACATATTTGTAAGTTATTTGTGTAGACTAAATTCTAAACGGTCTTATTAAATAAAAAGCATGGAGCCAAATATAGGGGTGAAAGCCTTGGAGAGATCAGGGAAATAGGAAAAGCCACCAGCCAGCTTCCAAATGTGAGTTACTTCCTGTCTACCCATTCATATATCCCTTACTGTTCTTCCATCTGATTTGCTCTCTGTCCAGCTACATCACTTCCTCTTCCTGCACAGCTCTGTCACTTTCTGTCTGTCTGCACAGACCTCCAGACTTCTATGGTTGGTACTGGGATTAAAGGCATGTGTTACCATGCTTGGCTCTGTTCCCCAGTATGGCCTTGAATATACAGAGATCCTGTCTGCTAAGTGATAGGATTAAGGGCGAGTTCTACCACTTCCTGACTTCTTTGTTTACTTACCATGGCTTGCTGTTCCCTCTGATTTCCAGGCAAGGTTTACTTATTAAAGCACAAATAAAATATCACCACATATTTATTTCATAATGTTCTGTCAGGTCTATTATATTATTATTATTACTATTACTATTATTAACCCTTAGAAGTCCACTACATACATATTGTGGTTTCTAGATTTGTGTACAAATGTGTGTGTCTATGCATCTACTTTTGTTTCTTGAGATTTTTTTTCTTTGGCTCTTTTTCTTCTGTTTGTTTGTTTTGTCTTATTCTGGTTTGTTTGATCATATTATTATTATTATTATTATTTTGTTAGATGCTTGTTTATATTCCTGTGAGAAGAGAGAAAGAGAGGGTGTGTGTTTGAGTGGGTAGTAAAGCTGGGAAGATCTGGGAAGAGTTGGGAGGAAAAGAACTGTAATCAGAATAAATTATACGAAAAAAATTTATTTTCAAAAATAATAAAAAAATACCCTGCACTCTTTGTGGTGACACTCTCTCCCAAAGTTAGCTGCAGTGGAATTTGCTCAAGATCATGGCCAGTTGGTGGCAATGCCAAAGATTGTACCTTAACCATCTGGATCCACAGCTAACACTGGTCTCAATCTGTTTCAATTTTTATTTGTAAAGTTAGTGATGATTTTGTGGCTTTGTATTCAGGTATGAATAACCTCTAAGTCCACATTGCATGTTTGTGAGTCTAAAAAAAAATGCTGAGATGGAGAGGGGGTGCTGAAGAGTCAAGGGCAAACCTATAGATACAGATGATATCAGAGTCTCTAAAATATCAGTGGGAGGATTGCCTTAGTTGGAGTTTCTGTTGCTGTGAAGAGACACCACGACCACAGCAACTCTCATAAGGAAACATTTAATTGGGACTGGCTTATAGTTCAGAGGTTTAGTCCATTATCATCAGGATGGGAAGCATGCTGGCACACAGGTAGACATAGTGCTGGAGAGGTAGCTGAGAGTCCTACATCCAAATTGGCAGGAAGCAGGAAGAAAGAGTGACAGTGGGCCTGGCTTAAGCATCTGCAATCCATCCCCAGTGACATATTTCCTCCAACAAGGCCACACAGACTCCAACAAGGTCACACCAGATAATAGTGCCACTCCCTATGGACCCCTGAGGGCCATTTTCTTTCAAACCATTGCAGGGATATATCATTTCCAAAGAGTTATTATTCCTCATGGTCAGTGACAGAGTTCCCCATCACCAATGGTGACAGGTAGGAAGTATTTAGAGATAAAGAATGGTTCCACCTGGTTTAGGAGAAGACATGGGTGAAAAGGGTGGAAAAGTTCTAAAAAGGCTGGACAGGGACCATCTGAGCTCAATCAAAAGATTGGTAGGCGCTGGTCCCCAAAGAAATCCCACTCTTACTTTGTAAATAACTGGCTTCCCGTTATTTACCATATGATGACATTGAGCCTCATAAGAGGAAGATAAACTGCTTAGCTTGACAGTACAAAACCTCTTGAGAAATTTGCTCTATCTGGCTTCTTAAACTCCTGTGACCAGTGATCAGCCACTCCCCAAAGCATATGGTGAACAACAGCACACATAAGTCAGTATTAACATGTGCTTTTAACATTGTTGTTAGAATACCAACTTAGTTCAAATATTGACTACTCTCTAAATATAGTTGTGACTTCTCCAAGGAAAGCTTTTTCATATTTCCTCTCCATCAATATGCAAATATTTTTAGACCTTTGCCCACATTTCATTATTCTTTATGTTTTATAATCATCTAATTCCCCCCTCAAATGCATTCATTTTAATCATTGACTATTTTTGAGTACCTACTATATCCCTGGCACACTCAGAGCTCCCTAAATCTAGTAGTTTCTCTCAGTCTGCTGAAATAATTTTGTTAATTGCCAGCACTCATTACCTTATAATTAAATAGTTGTTCAATGCAACAACTAAGGACAGACTCAAGGAACATAACAGACAATAAATATTACTAAAAAAGAACACCTTCTACTCCTTTAGAAAGAAATAATATGTAGAAGACTATACAAAGTAGGAAACATTGGCATTGGGCTGCACCTCAGATCTGGAACTTTTATAATGTTAATTAGAAAGTTAATCAGAGGCAGATCATTTTGCAACTTTAATTTCTTCACTCATGTTATAAGTAGATTTTTATCTCCCCCATGACACAAATTTAGATTTATTTATTGCCCTTATAGTCTTCAAGGGCAATTTGAAGTAATGTACCCCAAATGCACTTTTTACAAAAGAAAACTATCAAGAGAGAGCCACTGTAGTAGAATGAAATTTCCTCCCAATGCCTCTGCCTCAGCCCTGTACAAAACACAGCTTTCCAATCTCAACTTGGGTTCCCTAAATTTTAATGGGGAAAGAGTTAAGGATGGGACAGAACTCCTAAATTTGGAAACTTGTAATAACACAAAACCATGTTAAGAAATCTATCTTTGAGTAAAATAAACAGAATTCAAGTTAAAGCAGTAAATGTCTCATAATTTCCTTCTCAAAAAATCATGGAAACTTAAATCTGTTAAATAGAAAAATCTCTCCTCTCTTCTCTGTCTCTGTCTCTGTCTCTCTGTCTCTCTCTGTCTGTCTCTCCCTATGTCTCTCTGTCTCTCTCTCCCTATGTCTCTCTGTCTGTCTGTTTCTCTCTCTCTCTCTCTCTCTCTCTCTCTCTCTCTCTCTCTCTCACTCTCTCTCTCTCACACACACACACACACACACACACACACACTCATGCACACAGTATTCACTATGAGAAACAAATACCTCTAGTCTTAATATCTGGAAAACTTCCTAAAATGCCTTCAATTCTTTTAATGTAGGACAGGCTGATCATGATGAATGTGTTTATCTGCCAAAGTGCTGGTTAAGCAAAATTCGTCACTATGCTTGACGTACTAACAAATCATTTGCTCTTCACATTTTTTACTTTCCTGGAAAAATGTTTGTTCATATTTTTTAAACAAAGTTAACATTCCTTCATTCACAAACACAGACATGTGTTGATAGCTGCTGGTTTGATTTTCTATCATCCAAGAGTGAAGACATTTCTACTGAATGATCATAAGCATGGGACCTACCTTCACTGGACTTCTAATGAGCCTCTGAATCTCACAGGGGAGACAGGATGCTTACAGACGCCTGGAGTCCCGGGAGCACTGACTGTAAGTCTGAGCATGTGCACTTGGGCCAAATAGCAGCTAAGCAAAGTGCAAGGGAGCAGGCGTTAGTCAAGGTGCTGTATGTGGTGTGTGCCTTGCTTACCATCCAGTTAATGACCCAGTTTGCACTTTCTCTGAGAAGAGGCTGTTAATATTTGTTATTGAGATGCCTTCAAATCTTCTGTCCTCTATCACTTTACAGCACTTTTTATATAACAGTGTTTACACTTTTTTTTTAGAACTTGATAAAAATAGAGTTTCCACCTCATTCCCCTCCTACACCTGAATCCAGTCCTCTCACTGCCCACCACTATTTCTTAACACTAGCTTGTCAGCCCAGCCTAATGGGCAACTTGAAATCTCAAACACAAATTCAGCTGCCACCGCTTTTAAAGCATCTTACTAGGTTACTTTTTGGTCTTACGTCATCCAGGTTTCCAGAAAGCTACTCAAAATGCCTAATGAGGCAATAAATTCCTTTATTGACTGTTCAGAATGTGGAAACAAATCGGAGTGACTGACTCGGGGCCTTTTCTTAACCCTCTTATTCTGCAAAACAGTTTATTTTGCTGAAAGAATGGAAGGGAAAAAGCTGACAATTTAAAATTAACTAAATAGGCACTCCCTCCTTTATGCTCCCAAGACATTGAGGAGATCTTTTCACAAGAGTGTATGTTACAGCTTCGTTGAGACTGGGAAGAGCAGAACTCCAGCTTATTTAGCAACCTCCCGAAAAGAACTCCCATCTCTGTCTTTTCTCGTGTCATGATTTATGTCCCAACTAATGATTGTTCTCAAGGAAGGTTCGCTTGCCCTGTTTTGTTGTGTTTGTATGTCTTCTTTGTTCTGTTTCAAGAGGTAGTGTGGCCCTGAGCAGGATCTACAGGGAGAAACAAGCTGACTTGGAAATGGTCTAGCCTGCAGCTGGAACACAACTCTTCACAAAGGGTAAGAAGGACACCAGAAAGAGAAGGGGCCACTGAAAATCTACATTCCTCTCTACAGTTTGCTCTTCCAAATACTGAATTTTTGCATCCTTGAGCGAATTACAGGTGGGTGATATGATTGAAGCAATACTTTTGAAACTATTTTGAAGATATTAAAATAAAGTAATGCCATGCAGAAAACAATTGGAATAAGTGAACATAGTGAACACACATCTAAAAAGCAACTTATTTACAAGCAAAGGTGAACTTAAGAATAAATTCAGTTCAAACTCTCCAATGCCCAGGTTTACAACAAATTCAAAGGGTACAGAAGTCACAGGGGATTAGTGATGAGCACTACAGAGCTGTGCAGTGTGGACCCAGAGTCCCATCTCCAGTCCCCATGTTCCCTTGTTGCCTCCTTGTCTTTTCACTGCTAAATCTGAAAACACCATATGGTGCTCATTTCTTGTTGTGCAGCCATTCATCCCACCAAGTAAATCTTAAGGGTGGTGAGGGAGAGGAGCAGAACATACCACCCGGAAAAGTTGGAAGTCAGCTCTTGGCTTTCTCTTTTAAAATAGGGGCCTTCCCCACAGTTAAAAATAGTGCTTTTTCTCTTCCCCTTTTCTCCTCTTTTTAGCTTTCACCCTTACATTTTGCTTGTTTGGATTTCTGGTTAGGAACACGGGCAGGAAATGAAAATAACCTGGAACAACTACCATGTCACTCATGTGACTCTGGGAATAAGTTCCTATTTGGGGTTTCTGAATTGTTTCTTCTGATCCACTTATTTCTTTTATTTATTGTCTGTGTGAGTTATCAGGATTCCACAAAGATAGAAGACAGTAAGGCAAGAACCAAGACAGTTAGACATAAACTATTTAGTTGTTTATTTAGCATTTTCAAGAAAGGGATGTAAGTTTGTACCTTCTAATAAATTGGAATTTATGTTTATACATACAACTAAATGCTTATCATAGCTTTAAGAGAATATATATGTATATATATATATATATTCACATATAAATGCATTTTATTGATAATAACTAAGAAAGTAAAGTCATTTGGTATAATGGCATACAGCAATAGCAATATAATAGGACAGAATTATCCAGATATTTTAATATCCAATTTCATATAATATGCATCCTCTTATAAATACATGAGTTCATATAAATGTTCCTATGCAAATGATTTGCATTGTTTAAATGTATAAGCAAGCTGATTCTGCATGGGGTTTTCTTGCTGTCCCACAAAATCTTTTCTTATCACCTCTAAAGTTATAGAAAAAGATCATAATCACTAAAATGCATTAATAAAATCCCCTTTGAATTAATGTGTTACTAAAACCACCAGAAATAGGACAAATCATTTATGCTTAAAGTCAAAACATGGGTGGAATGACATCTTTAACATAAGCAAAGATACCACAACTTTCACTCTTTTCATCAATTAATTATTGCTGAAAAAGAATTGCAGATAGGTAAGTGACACTGATGATATAATTATTCTTCCTGGAAATAAGTGGGCTTATCTTTTTAACAATTTAACTTGAAAAGGGAAGTTTTAAGCGTTATTTCTCACTGTGCTAGTCATCTATAAAACAGTCTTTTGCTGAAAGTTTTTCATGTAAAGATTTTGGGCACTTCAGGAACTCCTTTCCCGATGCTTTCATTTGTCTTTGTTACTCCATAGTTGTGAACAAGCTGAAAATGTCTGAATGTTTACCCCAAATTCTGGTGTGTAAGGCCTCCATGTAACTGCAGGCATTTATCTTAATTTCAGTGCTGATCTGAAACCTCTTGCATCATAAATGCACAGGAGATGGTAGTTTAAATGTATCATGAGGATAAGCCTGGAGCATCCTTGAGGTCCCCACGCTGCTTTCACATGGAAGAAGTGCCTCATCGGCAGGCATACAGCAGATCTGTCTGATTTTAATATATAGTTCCAGAAGCTAACATAAATTGAGGATTCAAATGTGTGGGTTCTTGTTTCTGTCTTCAAGGAAACAGTTTGTAGCATGAATAAAATACTTCATTCCTCTTAGCCCCATTTTACCTACCCGTTTGTATTGTGGGCTTGATCTTCTCCAGTTCACTTTTTATATATCCATATTCTAAATGATATCCTATCCTTAAAATCATATCCATATCTTATACATTGTATACTTTATTTTATGCCATTTAAAATCACTTTATTCATGTGGGAATTAGAATAAATAATCCAAACACAAGATTTATCTTTCTGTTTCTCAAATGGCCTATAGCTGTAATCAAGAAAATAGGAACTTACAAATGAGAGAATGGCAAAGTAAGAATCCAAGATGCTTCTTATAGAATGAACTAGTCAATGTACTACAATGAAATGATTTCCAATGGGAAAAATACCTTGGTCAATTTACACATCTTAAAGCTGTTTTCTCTGGTATCTAGTCTATTTTATGTGACTACAATTAAACTAAGTTTATTCTTAGTAGTTATCTTGCAGGATTGTAATGACCATTTCTTGTGCTGGTACATAAGTTCCTCTTCTTTGGAATGGTTCACACAGTCCCAGGTAGCTCAGACTCATATGCTCTTATCTCCCTTAATCATAGTTGACTTCTCTTAGCTGCACAGTTGACCCACACTAGATCAACCAAAGTTTTTTCTGAATGAATTTTCAAACTGGATTCAGAAATTATTTTTTTTAACTCCCTACTCATCTTAGGAGGTGTATATATAAACTTACTATTATAGAGCAACCCTGGACCATCTTCTCTGAGGACTGTAAGCAATGGTTTGACAGAAAAATAAAGATAGAAGTGGGACATGTTTGAAACGAGAAAGCAGACTTCATGTACTCTGCAACTGAGCACCCAGAGAACAAATTCAGTTCATTATAGTAACAGTACGTGCTGTCCTGCAATTGGGCTTCAGTTAAAAGCTTTAACCAAAACTCAGTGACACTGAATTTAAATAGAAGAAAAACTGTCATAACAGTCAATCCAGAACTTCCTGAGTATATTTTCTCAAGTGATCATCTCTAATCTGAAAATTCTAAAACTGAAGATACGAGGAAAGAATTTTCAGGAAAAATATCAATTCTTAAGAAATTAGAAAGTCAGTGATGGAAGTCAAAGTATTTCAGTGGGCATTCATCACCCAGTCCCAGACTCCACCAAAGAACATCTGTTAAAGCTAACTCAAATTGTTTTGATCACTTGTAAAAAAAATGTTTTCATTGTGTCTACAATATTTTAGATTTTTTTTTGTTAAAAGTCATCTACATAGATTTTTTTTTTAAAAGGGCTCTGAAACATCCATGGGATATGAGTTGGCATGTGGTGCATGATCCATAATGATTATAAAAACATGTTCCTAAGATTTAATCCAAATGTCTCTGTAAAATAGAAATGTTGGCAGTATCATCGAAGTAATGCTTAAAGTAAATTACAACAATGTGCTTCATTAAATTTTGGTTAGCCAATTTGATAGCCTTACCTTAAACACAGCTCCCTTTTAATTTTTATTGTACTGAAAAATGATCAATTTTGTTTTATTTAAAACTATCACCTACAGTAAAATATTTCACACACTTAGCCCTTGATTAAACACAATAAGACTCCACACTGTCTACTTAAGGCAATGTTTAAATTAGATTACCTATGCATTACATCATGTCTTGTATTTCAAGAGCCCTCTGAAGCAACAAGACAAGCATAATGACACCAGAGATCAAGGCACTTCAGTCATTAACTGAAAATATCACCTCATTTACTTAGTCTCCATGTGAAGTTTTCTTTTTGATAATTAACAGTTTCATTAAGCATCTATTTAAATGCAACAGTAGAGAACAACAGATATTGTTCCTGTACATATACAGATGGTATGATATTCATCATCCCAGTTTACTAGCCATAAGCATTGCAGTGCAATCGTTACATCTTCTTGTGTGTGTAGGGAGAAGGGGCTGGCTAAAGGAACCCACCCTAACCCTGGAGCCCAGAATTCAGGAAAGATAGCTCAGATAAAGCCAGTGAGACAAACACAGTTTAGGTCAGACCAGAGCCATCTCTGCCCCTGTCCAACTGACTTGTGAAACCAAAGAATCACAGAGCAGGACAGCAGAATCCTGGCCCTAGGGCCCAGGACCAGGGAAAGAAACACAGCTTGTGTTTGGGACCTGGGCCAGAGAAATGAACCAAGGAAACATGCCCTGACTCTGAAACCAGTACCACAGAAACACTCTTGGCCCCTAGAATCAGAGTCAGTGAATGAAATGTGCCCTGGCCTTAGAGGTAGTGTCAAAAAGCAAAGTAAGGCCAGTGAGAGAAACACAGTTTAGCTCAGATCAGAATCATCTCTGCCCCTGTCCAACTGACTTGTGAAACCAACCAATCACAGAGCAGGACAGCAGAATTTTGACCCTAAGGCACAGGACCAGGGAAAGAAACACAGCCTGTGTTTGGGACCTGAGCCAGAGAAATGAATACTTTATCCCCAAACCCAGAACCCAGGAAATATGCCCTGACTCTGAAACTAGTACCGAAACAACACTCCTGGCCACTAGAATCACAATCAGTGAAAGAAATGTGTTCTGGTCTTAGAGGTAGTGTCAAAAAGTCAAGAAAGGCCAGTGAAAGAAACACAGTTTGACCCTGAAGTCAGGGCCATCTCTGCCCCTTGCCCACAAAACTGGCCAATCCCTGGGCAGAAAATAAACTAACCAATCACAGTTGACTCTGCCCCCTAGACATGCTATATAAACCACCCTGCCCAGTCAGTTGTGAGCTGTTCTCTCCACCTTGGTAGAGGCAGCTACTCTCCTGGACTCCTCCTTTCCAAATGAAACTCTTTCTCAAAAGAGTTTTGGTGAAGACCTTCATCCACTGGTGCACAGAAGAACCTTGCTGAGACATGGCATAGTGGACTGAGCAAGGGGGAGCGGAAAAGAAGAACCTTGCTAAGATGTCCCATAGTGGACTGAGTGAGAGCTGGTAACACTGAGCCAGAAATTGTGGCTCTCCAGGAGAGGAGTAGGATTGCTGTGTCCTGCAGGGAGACCATCCCCCATCACACCAGGTATATCCTGACTTTTCCAAAGAGTCAGGATACCCTTCCTTGCTGAAGCAGTTCCAGGCCTGACTCTCCCGAGAAGTCAGAAAAAATTCCTTTCCAAGGTTGGGCTGTTTCTTTGCAGTCCCAGCCATCAAAGCTGTGCTAAACAGCTTCAGGTGTCCAGGACACCTTCAGGGCAGAGCTCTTGTTCTGAATAGCTTGAGTATCTGGGATACCTTGCTCTCTAGGGCTGAACTGTCTCCTTGCAGTTTCAGCTATTAATTTACTAACATTTTGGTGCTGAAACCTGGGACACCAAACCCAGAGTTTTTGCAGTTTACTTACAGTGTGTATATAAGAGTGGGAGAAATATTCCTGAATTAAGTTTACAGTCTACTAAATAGCTAATACAGATTTTGACCACATGAGAAAACTTTGATGAAATTACCCTGACTAAGGAAACAGAGAGGTGAGATCACTGGATAAATGACAAGCCAAAATACTTAAAAGAAGAAAGCAGACTTCGTGTACTCTGCAACTCAGCGCCAGTGAGCAAATCCAGCTCATGAAAGTAATAGTACATGCTGCTCTACAAGTGGACAACAGCTTGAAGTTCCAACTGAAACTCAGTAAAACCTTATTTAAATGGAAGAATAACTGTCATTTCAGTCAATCAAGAAAGTTCTGAATGTCATTTCTCCTCAAATGACTGATCATCTCTAATCTGACAATTCTAAAACCTAAAATAGAAGACATGAGGAAAGAATTTTCAGGAAAAATATTCAGTTCTTAAAGACCTAAAAAAATAGTGGCATCTAAATTCTAATTGAAGAATATATGGAAAAGAGAAATACTTCTTAATGAGACATAATAAGATGCCATAGAAATTAGAGTAATCCATTGATTATTTTTTACCTGTTGCTAATACCATCTGATACAGGTGGTACACTGTCTTTTATCAAAAATGCTTGGCAACAGGTATGTTAGGGATTTTTAATTTTTTCAGATTTTAAAATACTCCATACATATTATAAGATATTTTGGAGATGAGGCCCACTCTGAACTCAAAATTTCAAGTATGCTTCATTCCTACCTTATAGCCTGGGGATAATGCAATGTTTATATATGATCCATCAGATGAGATCAGATGTGACACTTTCCATGAATGTTGTCATGTTCCAAAGTCAAAAAGCTTGACATTTCATAGTATTTCAGATTTTAGAATCTTCAGATTAGAGATCATCATCCTGTAAGATTTTGAAAAGCCCAGTAAAAAACCCATAGAGTAAGAATCTGGTCTTCGAAATTGCAGGAAAACTTACATAACTCTTTCTTCTTAATGATCACTGGGGATTTACTTCCCAAATTTAAAAACTATGAGATTTGCAGTCCATATTTTTTCACAAGTACATGCCGGGAAGGTTGGGTGGGGCCTGGTGAGAATGATGTAGGAAGTTCTCAAGTTCTCAGCCTTACTCTCTCACTATCTCAATGCTACCCTACAAAATCCTCACTTCTTTGTTTTACAGATGGTTAAAAGATCCTTCAAACCATATAGTTCACCCCTCAGCAAAGAGCCATTAAAACAGCAGAAAACCTTCACAACTTCACCACATCCCGTCACTCACTCCTGAGTCACGATTCCATGGTTGCATGTGGCTAACTTGAATTAAAAGGAAGTGTGCACAGAACTTTTGCAGTTTGGTGTAGTATAAATTGATGTGTAATTTGGCTGTATATTATAAACACTTCAAGAGAGACGGTTTATGTTTATGTGGATAAAAGTTAAGTGCAAGCCAATAATAACACATTTCCTCCCTCAGACAATTCCTCATCCAACGTAAAAGTCTCACACTGACAACTGGGAGAATGCCATCAGCACCTCTCTCCACAACATCAAGGTATCTATTGAAAATTTTATTTTGTTGAGAATGCATTGTTATCACATCAAGGAGAAACAAAACAAAACAAAAATGTTAATTCAGTTTTTGTTTTGTTTCCAGTGTAAAACTGAATGAAAAGGCTACTTCCTGGAAAGCCTACTGTAATAATGTCTAATTGAAAAAAAAAAAAAATGAAACAGCTAAGCATTTCTTTCCAAATAGCTCTACTTGCTAAACTTGGCTGTACATTGGAATTGCCCAGGGAGTTGTACGAGATAGTATGGCCAGCATTCTAGGAGCAAATATTTCTATTTAATTGGTTTGTGCTGTCTTTGGCATAGGGGTTCTAAGTCTCCCCAGGTGGTTTTCATGTTCAGCTAAAGTTGAAAACTGCTACCCTGTGGTGCAGATTACGGCTAAGTTATGCTAATCCTTAAATAATTTGGAAAGTTTTATTGAAAATAAGCAAGATGGAGAGTATTGGATACCACAATATAGTTACTGAGATGTTCATAATTAAAAGAAAAAGTACATATTAAAAATATTGTGTCAGTTCGGATTAGTCTGTTCAGTCTTGATAAATTCCTTTAGTGACACAGTATGGAATAATATATTTACTAAACTCATACACACATGAATAAGAAAACTTAAATTTCTAAAGCATGCCTCTATTAAGTTATACTATGTCTTCTGTGCTCCCTATGGAAGGCTTTGGAAGAAAATTCCGTGTTTATTTTTTGGCAATTAAGTTGTTTCACTTATTAACTTCTTCCAAAGAGCCAACTTTGTTTGGCTTTCTTAGCACTCCACTAAAACAATATTTTTAATTGAATTACAAATTTTAATTAAAGTATAATTACATCACTCCCTTCTCCTCCCAACTTTTCCCATGTTCTCCCTTAAAGCCTCTCAAATGTATTGTCTCAAATTCATTGATCATTATTGTTACATTCCTATACCCATAAGCTCATCACTGTATAAATACAACCTACTGAGTTCATTTAGTGTTGCTGAATTGTACAGGATTTCAGGGCTGACCACCTGCTAGTGTACAAGCAATCATGGGGCTCATCCCCGGGGAAGGCTAACTCTCCATCTCTCAGCAGTTCTTAGTAGCCTGCAGTTCATTGTCTTTCTCTCCCATATTAGCATGTCTACTGGTGTTCTATAACGAGAATGGCATTTCACTTAGCCAAATTGTTACAATTCTTTCAGAAATCAATGTTTGTATTACTATACTACATCTAGGACAGGACAGTTAAAGTGACTTAGCAGGGTAGTATTAGTTTTGTAGAAAAAAAAAGACTGTGCCTTTCATAAGTGTAGTTAATAGTCCTTTAATTATATTAGACTAGTTCCTTACCAAAGACTCTGTATGCTCTATATGTATTGGGAATATATATATATATATTCTATATATATATATTCTATATATAATCTATATATATTCTATATAATCTATATAATCTATATATATTCTATATAATCTATATATATATTCTATATATAATTTATAAGAATTTTACACACACAACCATGAACATATACATTGATATTGATATTGATATTTCATGAGTACAAATTCTGTGATGTCTAGAAGACACTATGTACACACTGGTCATGGCGGGTGTGAGGAACATGGAAGGAGTTGGTGTGGGAAAGGGTGGGGTGGAAGTCATATAAGTAAATATTGCACTCCTGTATAAAATTCTCAAGAAAAAAATATTTCTTTTTAAAGTAAGAGGCTTTCATAGGAGCTAGAAATCAGTAGCCATGTCAACTCTGTCATTCAAGTTGCCACAATGGTATTTTGTTTATGGATTCTCCTGGTCAAAACTGTATTTTATTCTGGCAAGCATTTGGTCCTTAGCTTTCTCCCAGAGCTCACTCTAACTCTGCATCAGGAGGTACTAAAGCCATGATCTTAACTTCTTTGGCCAATGACCAAAGAGGGAGAGATAGAGGGAAAATAATATTATGGTTGAGAATATCATTGTATCAAAATGTAGCCTGTCTTTAAAAAAAATAAATATTAAGGACTCAATAAAAAGCTGGTCATGATGATAAACACCTTTAATCTCAGCATGGGGAGGCAGAGGAAGGCAGATCTCTATGAGTTCAAGAGCAGATTGGTTTACCTAGAGAGTTCCAGGACAGCAGAGTTACATAGAGAGACCCTGTCTCAAAAACAACAATGAGCTCAATAAATCATTATTGTGATACCCGAAGACCAATGTTTCCATATGGGAATGCTTTATATCCATTGTTCGCATTATGGAACCAAGTCAGACCTCAGTTTCACACAAATCCTTTCAATCATCACTTAATAATTCAGCAATAAAACAATGCAGCTGAATGTCTGCTTAGGTCCAAGCTGGCTCTGAGATAGACTCCTAGGAGGAATCATGGCTCAAGAGCTTCTGTGTGGTAAATCTGGGTTGGAGAAGTACGAAAGGATTTGTTCTCCAGAAGCTGTTCAAAGAGCCTAAGTTGCTGCTGGGGTACCTCATGTAATGATGACAGCTAACTTAGAGCCTACAAAAATGTAACTTTAGAATATTTCAAATTTTAGTCAAAATTATTTTATTGTGCTCAGTTATCTCCTAAATGTATAATATTATTAGCATTATTTTTATCCCAATGGTCAGAGTTAAAAGAACTTATATTTGTATTTATAATCATGTGAGCACTAAGTGATTATTGAGGGCTAATGTCTAAAACAATGTTGTTTATATTTGGTTATAATAGATATATCCCATGGGGTCTAGAACTCATTAGAAATTCTGACATGATAAGATGTAATAGCAATGGTATGGATTAGTTATCAAAGAAAACTTTCGTAGCTCTGTCCTCTTACCACCAGCACACTGCTGTAGCAGCAGAGACAGAAAGGGCCCACTTAAAGAGCATATTCTCTATTTCATGTCAGGCCATCCAGAAACAAACCTTTTTAAGTCCTTCAGGAGAAGAGGATGAGTGGCTGATACCCAGAAAAGCGAACTCACTTTATTGTCCTGTCTGAGTCACTGTGAGTAAAGGCAGCTTTTTCAAAATATTAAGAGTATCTGCATCTTATTTATTTAGTTATTAATTTATCTGGTTGGTTAGTTATGAATGACAGCTCATATAAAATTGACACCCTCTGAAGCCATCTGATAAGGGTAATTTAAAAAAGAGTGGTTATTATAGAAGGAAAATAGTAACAGCACTCATGAGGAGACATTATTTAGAATCCTTTCAGACTCTACCAGTCCTCTTAAGATTTTGTCTTTGAAAAGAGAGAACACCTTGCTCTCCTTGTACCCCACCCTGCACCAATCGATGTGGTATTGAAACCTCAGTCATAGACAGGGAGCCCCTGAATCCTCAGATACATTAAGAAAGTAAGTTATAAGCAGGGGAGATTGCTAGGTTACTAAAGTGTTTGTGTAAGTGTGGGAACCTGAGTGCAGACTCCCAGGATTCGCACAGTGCCAGATGCAGTAGTGAGCATCTGTAGTGCTGGAGCTGCTGAGGGGAGGAAGAAACATCAGAATCACCAGAAGCTCATGGGCCAGCTATCCGGGCACATCCAGTAGCTTTGGAGCAAGGACTCACACCTTAAGCATCAAATGAGGCTCCAGAGCTTGGGCTCAGACTTCAGCATCACATGAGACTCCAGAGTGGGAATTCAAAATTAAATATCAAGTGGGGCTCTAGATATGGGACTGGGAATCATATGTGGTTCCAGAGCTGGGTTCAGACCTACCATCAGTGAAGTTCCAGAGCTGGGAATAGCTGAAACTCAGATTCAAGCAGCTTGCAAATATCCATTCAGCTTTAATGACCAGCCAAACAGGCCAGGGCTGATGAACAAGAGTGTTCTTATCAAAGACATTTCTTATCTATTGTCGCAAAGAATAGTTAATATTCCAGGGACTGTTGCATAAATTATGGACCACACAGGAGGTGTGATACAGACAGGCACTTGTGTTTATTGATGGAAACATATCCATGTCCTGGCAATTAGCAACAATAGCTACACAGGTTACAAAGCATAACAAAACAAGGTCCTATTTTAATGAAGGTATAGAATTATTAATTAATAGGATTAATAGTGGAAACACTGGGATATTTCCTACCTTTATTTTCCAGCACTTTGGTAATGTGTATGTGAATTATTTTATAGTTAGAATAATTCTAAAAGAAAGGGGATTCAGGTCATAATAAATAACAGTGATTGAGTACTTATTGTGTCAAGTGACCTCAAAGTGTTTTGTAGAGAATCTCAATTATCTCATTTGGTAGAATGATAGCCTAGTATGCTATTCCTGAAGGCCCAGGTTTGATCCCTAGACCCATATAAAGCCAGGGAAGTTGGGATACACCTGTAACCACAACACTGTGGAGACAGAGACCAAAGGACCAGGAGTTCAGGGTCACCATCTGCTACTCAGCCAGTTCATAGTCAATCTGGGCTACATGGGACCCCATCTAAAGAATCAAAAGCCAACAAACAATGAAGAATCTCACATACTCTATGTAACTATTTTTTACCTTAAAAAAAAGTCAAGACTGGTCTTGTTAGCATTCCTGCTTTACAAAGGAAAAGGAATGAGGCTTGGAATGAGTCCATGATTTCTCAATGGATTTCAAATATTGAACGCCCAAATTTGTAGGTACCATAACGCCAGGTTTTCCACCTTTCTTGACCACGAAACCCCTGCTATCCCTTGTGCCATTTTTCCTTAAAATTTTCAATGTTAAACTCTGAGTCAGGCTGGACCTTTACACTTTAGAGCAAAATCATTCTTCAAAGGCCAGTCTACCCGACTGTAATTATGATGGCACTAAGCTACATTTATATTTGAAATCTAGATGACTTAATGTGAACTAAACAAAAGGGGGATAATAATGCAGATGAAAGAACTCAAGTCTGGCAGCCTGAAACAGAAAACTGCTTTCAAGCTGACTCAGCCATGTTGGTTTCATCCAAACAAGGAAGGTGCTCATTACCAATGGTGGGCTGTAGCCTGGTTAGCACCTAGAAATGTTGGGTATGTATCCAAAACCGTACTCTTACATCTCCTTCCTTTGTCCATTGTATTTTCTCATGCCATAGAAATAAATAAGACTCACTGTAGACTGATTCACAAAATCTCTCCCTGAGTCCATCACCATATTTGCCTATTAAGTCTCAGTGGGAGGCCAAACCATAATTGCAGGATAACCATGCAATACCTAAACACATTCCAGCAACTTGGGTTCTTACAGCAAGCTACCATAACATTCAAATTCTTCTCCCTGCATCCCACAGTTACAGATCTATTCTAAAACAAATAGACAACCCCCAAACCATTTGCAGAATAATTATATTTGCTGTCATTTTTTTCTTTACTAAGATCTTTATCTTTAGGAGTTTCCTACCTTAGCCACCCTGGCCAGTGACATGGGCAATAGAATAGAATATAGGAATGGTGGAACAGTGACCATTCCCAGCGACTGTATGATGGACAGTTGAGCCCGAATTAAAAGTATCCTGGCTTTCTACTAAGCCTTTACAGAATCTTTGATTTAAATCAAAACATGTAAAAAAAAAAAAAACCTGTGTCATTAACACTATGGTAAGTAATACCACTCAAAAGTACAAATACTGTGCAGTATTTTCCAATAGTTTTTTCCCCTCATTTTATTCACAGAACTCTGGATGCAGGGAAGGTGTGCAAAAAAAAGCTGGCTTTGGTGGGATACAATTGTTTCCAATGCTTGCCTCTGACTTCATTCTTTAATGAACATCTCTGGAATCAGTAATTACTGTGGGAACACATCTTTAGAGCTATTCTCAAAGACCCAAACTGGCAGAGGGTGTTTTATAAAGTTCACAAAATGAATGCTGCCTTATTGCCATAAACAAAGGGATTTTTTAACAACCGACTTTCAAACAGCCAGCTTATTACTGATAAGTGAATGAGAGAATAAAGATGTCTTTAATTGACAAGAAAATGAAGGATTAGGCTAATGGTGCACTTCAACAATATGCCTGGATTCAAACTTGGACCTTCCACAGTTAAAATAAGTAATTTAAAAGACCTCTACCCCTTCAAATATAAAGACTATTTCTTCTGCAACATTCTGATTAAAATCTCCTAAAATGTCTATAATTAGTATACAATCCCAGGATGAATTTTCCAAGAGATAATCCTATCCTTAAAATTCATGCAACAAGTTTCTAATACTATTTTTTAAATCTGAAAAATCTTTATTTATTAAGTAAACTTTATTACTAAATACACCAGAGAAAAATTAATTCTACTTTTGACTGAAAATACTAAATATATGTTTTTATTTTTATATCAAAATTAAAATAGTTTAAAAGAGCAATTATATCTTGTTAAGAACAAAGGATTTTTGCAGACTTTTAAAAATATTTCAGAATTTAGTCTAAGATAAGAAAACCATAAATACTATTATAAAAAGGTTGAATGAATAGTAAAAAAATACTTTAAGAGAACTAGAGAGCTGGATTCAACTTCAGCTTTGCTTTCACTTGAGGATGATCACATTGTACTAAGGCATCACCAAGTGTGACTTGAGATTCACTCTGGTCTATAGAATGCAGGTCCTTTGGAACCTGAAGACTGCTTATACATCCTAATAGATACCAACTTCCATAGGTGCTCAAGTTTCCTACACAGGACAAGAATGGAAAGACCTCCCATGTTCATAGTTGGTGGGAATGACATTGTGAAAATGGCCACCCTCCCAGAATCCATCTACAAATTCAAAACAATCCTTATTATATATAATTCCATTGCAATTCTTCATAGAACATTTTTAAAGTGATCTTAATATTCACATAGAAGCACAAAACATCTAGGATAGAAAAACCAATCCTGATCTATAAAATTAACATCTGCTGATTTAACTTATACCAAGCTGTGTTAGCAAGCATCAAGCATTAGCCCAAACGCAGACACACTAGTCCATGGAATAGAAATGAGGACACAGATATAAGCCCGTACTCTACAGTCACCTGTGTTTTTATTTTAACAAAGATGCCCAAACCTTCTATTTGATTAACCTTTCATTAGGCTGGTGCCTGGAACACATAATGATTAGATTAGAACTCAATGAGTATCCATCCACATTGTATACAACTCAGGCAGTATCTGCTCTAAGCAGTCAACAAGAGAACATCCATAATGCCCATGAACTGTTCATACTCAAATGTTTTGCTAAATCATTTGGACTCTTTTCATGTTTCCTAAATTAATGGAATGTCTTGGGGTGCACTCTGATTTTTTTTTTGTCTGAACCTTCCTGTAACACTCTAAAGCTTGGATTATTTGAAAATTCAGCCAAGTATCATGCACTTTTCAGAAAGCAGAACACAGTGCCTTTTTCCCCTAAAATTTATCTTTCAAAAGGCTGGTGATAGCTAGGTGGGTAAAAGTCCTTGCCAAACAATGCCAACAACCCAATTCTAAGAGCCCATGTAAGGGCCAGACACTGGAGCATGAATGACTGTGACCTCAGAGTACCTCTGTGGGAAGAAGGAAGGTAGAAAGGCAAGGGCTGGTACCCAAAAGCTGACCCTCAATCTCTGCATGCATGGAGACACTGGCGTTTACCCACACCTTTACATGTAAATCAGTAAATCGGCACACACACACACACACACACACACACACACACACACACACACACTGAAATAATATAAGTATTTTTAAATAATTTTTGAAATTATAATTTTATAATTTCCCCGTTCCCTTTCCTCCCTCTAAAACCTTCCATGTATCCCCCCTTGCTCTCTTTCAAATTGATGACCTCTTTTTCCTTGATTATTGTCACATATGTCACACATCATACATGTGTGTATGTATGTATTATGTTATGATGTCTATTCTTGGTTGTCAACTTGACCACACCAGGAACAAAATACCAAAAATGGAGGGCACATCTGTGAGGGATTTTCACTTAATTTGAAGTAGGAAAATCCACTTCTAATGCAGATCTTTGAAGCAGGAAGACATGCCTTCAATTCAGATCTTTTGAGCTGGGAAAGACAGGCCTTTAATGCAGACCTAATCTGGGCCACATCATCTGCTGGAAGCCTATATAAGGACATGGAAGGAGGAAGATTTGCTCTTTGTCTGCTTGCTCTCACCTTGGTAGCAAGTCCATTCCATCACTGGCCTTAGAGCTTACTTCTTTGGGATTCAGTATATGATTTCAGGAATAACCATTTGACATTGAAAATAATTTAAAATTTTTCTTGGGCTGCCGAAATAGTTTAGTGGATAAAGACACTTGCTACCATGCCTGATGACCTGAGTTTGATCCTCAGGACCCAATTGGTGGAAGAAGGTTTCCTTTGCCCTCCACACAGGTACACATATTCGGACACATGAGGCCCCTCCCACACATACAAAACAAATAAAAGTAAAAGATTTCCATTTTTACTTCTAGAATTTCAGATTTTTCTCTATTAAATAAAACTATCATGATCCTAGGAAGCAATTTTAGAAAGTGATATAAATCATTTGATTTACAACTACAAAGGATATAATATAATAGTTGGACAAAGTGGGGCATTTTAAAATGAAGCAATTGTTCTTTTTATGTGGAAATCTCTCAGTTATCTACCCAATCTACAAATTTGTAAAGAAAAGAACAAAAAAAATTGCAAAAGTGAAAAAAAATCCGGGATGTGTATATGTGAGCAATTGTGTATGCATGGGTGTATAAAGTATATTAAAATAATAATGAGCAGTTACTAAGCACTCACTGAGTCCCAGCTCTGTGTTAAGTAGCTGGTAGATACAAGCTTCGCTAGGACACACTACAGCTTGAGGATGCAGGAGTTATCCACATTTTCAGCACAAGAAAACTGAGGACATGAGAGACTCAGCTGGTTGCAATGAGGTCAGGTTTTATATCTGTGTTTATTCAATCACGCCAAGTGCCATGTCCTCATCTTGGCATAACCACATGCTAACTTCTCCATGGATAAATGAAACAAAATCCACCTCATCAGATTTTATCATCTCCCAGCAGAACCCTGGCCCAAGTGGTTTAGCCATGGTATGTGCAAGGGCTGTTGTCCCCCCTGAAAGACTGACAGAATGCTTTCCAAGGAAAAAGGTGATATCCAATAACCTCACATACAAAGCATGTCTCAGGAGAGGGCATCATATTTTTGGCTTTCTCTATTTTCAGGGATAAATGCAAAAAAAAAAAAGAAATCTCAGACTATCTAAATGTAAGCCAAAGTATGATGAAATCTAAACAGTTCCTATAACCATAGGGAAAATAGTTCCTTAAAGTAATCATTTATTTCATGGAGCACTCTTATTGTTCTTGTAGCCAAAATGTGCCTTGGCGTCCTTTTTATTAATAATAATAAGTAAGTATTTATAACATACTCCATGTGGAATGGCCTCACACTGTTTTGATTGCAGTGTTCTGTCATTGACTGCCACACAATTTACAATGCATTCTAAAATGAACTCATAATTTTCTATTCCATTTAAAATGTGCCTTTTTCCATTGAGAGTAGTTTGAAATGGGGCCTTAGGGAAATGGCTCAGAGGGTAAAAAGCTTACTGTATAAGCATGGAGAGATGGCTCAGAGGTTAAGGGCATTGGCTGCTCTTCCAGAGGTCCTGAGTTCAATTCCCAGCAACCACGTGGTGGCTCATAACCATCTATAATGAGATCTAGCACCCTCTTCTGGCCTGCAAATCAGGCATGCATGCAGGCAGAACACTGCATACAAAATAAATAAATAAATAAATAATTTTTTTTTTTTTAAAATAGCATGGAAACATGAGTTTAGATGCCCAGCACCCATTTGAAAAGCCGAGGGTGGCAGCATGCCACTGTAATCCCAGTGTGAGGAGGTGGAGAGAGGAGGGTACTGAGAACTCATTGCCAAGCCAGTCGAGCTCATTGGTAATGCTCACCTTGAGCAGGAGACCCTCTCTCCAAAATATGGGAAAATATAGGAAGAAACTTAATATTAACCTCTGACCTCTATATGTGTATACAAGGACATGTGTACCTAAACATACATGCATAACACACGAATACACACATAATCAATAAAAATGTAATTTGAAAAGTAAAAGTAAGTGTGCTGGTTAGCTTTTTGTCAACCTGACACAAGCTGGAGTTACATTGGGGGAAACACCTCCGTCAGATTGGACTGTAGACAAGTCTGTGAGGCGTTTTTAGATTAACTATTAACATGGGAAGCTTCAGTCTACTTTGAATAGTGTGACCTCTAGACACATGGTCTTAAGTTATAAAGGAAAATAAATTATGCAAGCCACGGGGAACAACCCAGTACACAGCATTCCTTAATGGTCTCTGCTTTAGTTCCTGCCTCTAGGCTCCTGCCTGGAGTTCCTGCTCTGAGTTCCTTGGTACTGGACTGTGATCCTAAAGCTGTAAAGCTGGAGTTTATTCTTTGGTTATTTGGTCTTTGTCCGTGTTTGATCATAGCAAACTCGCAAAGAAAGTAAGCTTCCATGTTATGCAGATGAGGTGTTACTTAGCAAACTCTATAACACTAGGTAGACAATAAAATAGATTAAAATTTGGCCAATATTTCTGAAGGATTTAAAAATTGTAAAGTGTTATCTATTTCATGAAACACTAAAAATTGTTTTATTGATAATTTCAAATATTCTATTTGAGAATAACCTGATAAACTGCATTTTAATAAATATAACTTGCTTTAGTGAAGGGTTTAGGCAGGTAGCACAAATAAAGACATAAATATTGGAGGAAGAAACACAATTCTGCATCTCGATGACAAAGTTAGCTTCCAGCAAAGCAAAAGACATTAAGAAAATTGTTTTCAAGGTGAGTCAAAATATCCTAAAACCGTGGTACACTAAAGTGAGTAACTGTTCTGTAAGACAATGGAACACAATTAGGCAATCCATGAAGGCAAAACAAAACAGACTGACTCAAAGTACCAAGCACAAAAGTATACATAGAATGATTTCACTAATATATAAACCAATCAATGTGGGGGCTTTACATTTTAATTTAAAATATTAGCACCTCTCATGCTGGAGGACATCCTAAGTCATTGCACAAATAAGTTAAATGCTGAAATGGTTTGTCTATCCTTCACGTAATGGTAGTGATGGAGGTTGGGGAAAGTCACCAGAATCTGGGTTTATATTGAAAACTGTCTCCAAGAGATTCTCCCATTGGATTCTATGTGGAATGTAAGAGGAGAACTATCAAAAAAAAAAAAAAAGATCTCAAAGGACTTTTTTGGGTAAAGAACTAGAACATGGATGAAAGTGGCCCTAGATGAATTAGGTGATACAAGGAGTTTGATTTTTGAAAACTTTAAGTTTGGAGTATCTATTAGCAACCTGTGTAGAAACATTGAGAATGCTATTAATGATATAAAGTTGTATATTTAAGAGTTGCATTCTGAAATGTGCCTAGGAAATGCATTGCTTAGGTATCATATGCTAATAGTTAATACTTCAAGCCACACTTAAAGCCAGGGGAATGGATGCATTCAGAAATATGATAAACAGAATGAAGAAAAGAGATTGAGTTCCAGTCAACTCCAGAATTATTTAATTATTAATTATTAAAAGATAGGAGGAGGGGAATATGAAAAATGAAACATGGAGGTGAATTTCTTGTAATCTGCCCAATGACTAATGGACCCATTTCCTCTGCTGTCAAATTGTGTCTGCTTTTACCATAGAATGTATGTCAGAAATGACACTCTGTCAGACTCAGACCTAGACTACAAAGATGTAAGACATTCTACCTTGGTCACTAGGCATCCTAAATCTCACTGAATAAAACTCAATTTTCCCATAGTAAACACTCAAGAGAAATCTTGGTCTATACTGTTCGAGAGTCCTTCAGTTAATTTCACCAAAGAATCAGTTGAACAAGTCAAGATTTTCTTGAAACCTTCACATCAGAGCATCCCTTAACATACACCATTCGAGGCCCTCAGAAATTGCATTCTGTAAAAGCCTCATGCCTAGCCCTCAGGCAAAGTCCAGATACTTACTAGGTATAATATAGATCTAGACTGATACTGAGGAAGGAGGAACAAGGGAGAAACAGCAAAGAGAAGACTAAAGGAAGGACCAGTTGGGCAGGAGAAACCAATATGCCAATCCCAGAAATCAAACTAGGAAAGAATTCAAGAATGATAATTCACTTATTATATGAAATTGTGCTTGAGTACAATGGAAAGTGAGAATTGGCCACTATGTTTAGAGGTCATTGGCAACTTGGACAAAAGTAATTTCCTTATAAATTTAGAGAAAAAAGTCCTTCTGGGAATGAATTAAAAGAAGATTGGGAGGATAAGAGCTGGAGGTGGAAAATTTGAAAAAATTCATGTCCAGTCTTTCTAAAATGACACATGAGAACTGGATGCAGGTAGATGATCATATGTCAACATGAAGAAAGGGTGATATACTTTTGTGAGGGTACATAAATACAGAATAGCCCTATGCTGATGGTGATGCTGTCTCAGGGATCACCTCCACCACACATTCTTCCAAATGGAAAGGCAGAGTGCTGGAGACCAGGGAAGAACTGCTCATGCCTTAAGGTGATAACTAGATCTGCCACACAAGTAGGGATGTTTTTAATGCAAACACGAATCCTGAATCTACACTAACATGAGTAAAGGCCAGGAATACAGAGACAGGGAATTTGAAAGAGATATTGGAATTTATTTTGCAAAATGTGGTGCTGACACACAACTAGATCATGGATCACTTGAGTAAAATAGTTTGGCTCTAGGCAGTTGCAGAAATGTAATATTTAATGGTTATGCTACGCCAAAGAAATAAAATCTATTTAATAAAATGTGAAAGTAGTTAGCAAAATGGGAATACTGTGAGCCCCATTACTTCACTCTACAAAAATAAATCCCAAGTGCATATAACAGTTATATAGCTTAAAAATCAAATAAGGCCTATTTAAAAGGAAAACTAATGAAAAATTGAATCGTTAACAGACCTGCTAGAGAATATATTCATGAGTTGTTAGTGATCCAGAAGTGGAAATGAGGAGCAACAAACTGCATATCAGTCATGAACATATACATTTGGTCTTCAGGCACTTAAGAACAGAACTCTCGACTATCACACTTACGCATCTTAAGTCTCCACCCTACAGATGTTTCAGGTTCATGCATCTGTGAAACATTTAAATCTAAGACCTCTTCTCAAACTTAGGAATTGCTGATTTCACTGAGATTCACTGTGGTACTGTGTGAGGGTTGATTAGAGTATTGTAGGTTTGAAATCTAGCTGGAAGAGTTGGAAAGAAGTGGGGGGAGGGGGCAGAAGCAGCCCTACAATGGCATCATCCAGAACACAAGAAACATTACATCTTTGTACTTTGGAGTCTATAAAGCTCATTGATCCTCCTCACATCCAAGCGTGTGAGGTTTTATTGTTATCGGTGTTTTGTCTCTCATACACCCATCATTTCAAAAAGGGAGAAAAAAGTAAGTGAACTAAAATAACCATATTTGTTTTATAGTGGTGAAATAATGTTTGGGATTTCTATTTTTACACTTCACGGTTGTGAAATTCTTTAAAATTTCAATGTAGCAATCAAGAATCATTTAATTATTGTAGCTCTCTCAAGAATACATAAGTTAATGATTATGGCCCTGGGTTAAATTTTACTCTCCCAGTTTATTTATTCCTGCTATATATTCTGATATTGTTTCATTTACATTTTGATTGCCATTGATTCAGAGGCACCTGGAGTCAGAGTTGGATTGAATCCCACATCTATTTCACATCAGTTGTGCGTACTCATCTGATAAAACGAAATAATTATACCATGCATTGCAACAAACTTGAGGAGACCAAACAAGATAACCTAATGAAAATGTTAGATGAGGTACAAAACACCATGAAATGTGCACTTCAGTTATTCTTACATTAAAATACTAACCAGGAAGACTGTATATTCTATTTCTAATTCAACTCTGTTTGCCTTTTGCAGTTCAACTAAAAGAGCTTATCTCAAAGGCAAATAGAAGAAAGAGGAATATTTATAGTGCAAGAGGAAGCCCCTAAACTGGGCTTAGAAATTTATATAAACTTATCACAAAGAATGCTTATGGGGGAAGCAAGGAAAAGATTAGGAGGTGGCTAGAAAAGCCATCAGTTATACTATAGATCTGACTTGTATAAGAAAGATGGAAAAGAAGACAGATTGGTTGGAAGCATCTTATGTACCAGCAGAGTTTCAAGAATTTGGTAAAATGTATTGGGGACCCTTTAGCCAGAGCTATCTGAAAGATGAGCTACATGTCTCCCAGCAGCACATAGGCATTGGATGCATGGACACATATGGCAGTTTCATGCCAAAGCAGTAATGGCATTCAGAAAGAGCCAGAGTTTGCCCACCAGATATGTTCCCTGCCAATCCAAGTAGATTCATGCTCTCACCACAACAATGAGTACTGGTCATTAGAAGTCTTTGTTTTGTAATGCAAATCAAAAACATCTTGAGCTTTACTAATAAAAATTTCACATGGTACCAAACATGGTGATGTATGCCAGTAACCCCAGCACATGGGAACTCCAAGGTAAGACTATCATGAGATCCAGGCCAGACATAGACTGCAAAGGAAGTTATAGGCAACCTGGACTAATATATAGAATACACCTTGGGAAAAAGTAGTTTTTCATATGCTTAATATGGAGAAAGAATAAAGGTATGTATATGTACTCAGGTGCACTTAGAAAATATAATCTAGATCTGTGATAAAAGCAATGGGCAACAATGACTTAATTCCATAACTCTAAGGGAATATCAAAGTCTAGCAAATCAACTATTGTTTTTTAACTACACAATGTCTATAGAAAACTATGACAGAAGGGACAAAGAACATGGGAGGGTCATTTAAATGAATGTTTTTTTTTAATTTTTTAAAAGCAGAATAATGGATCTAGAGAGACTGCTCCATGGTTAGAAGCACTGACTCCTCTTCCAGCAGACCTGGGTTCAAGCCTGAACACCAACACTGTAGCTAACAACCATCTATAAATCTACTTCCAGTGTATATGATGCCCTCTTCTGGCTTTCAAGGTTACTACACACACGGTGCATAGTCATACATGGGGCAACATCCATACATATAAAATAAAATAAATCTCAAAAAGTGGAGACAGAATTGTATGATTACAAGCTATAGAAGGGCCTCCAGATGGATCTAGACTAGAAACTCATCCGAATATGAGCAGACTTAATTATAAAAGTTTTTTTTTTCTAATTACATTTAATGACTTCAGGTTAACACTTTAAAATCAAGTGCTGCTCTTTCATGTGGCTCAGGAAGTTGGTTAGTCCCACAACTGAATTTTACTCATTTTATGTGTCTTCAGGGCATTACAGGAAAGATATAGGACAATAGAGACTGAATTGTGCAACTGAGGAAGGAAAAGTCAAAATTGCCTCATGGAATCAAATTGTTGTACTGACCATCTTCAACATCAGGGTTCCGTGAACCCTGAATTATGGTGCCAAGTGACTAAATAACTGTGCACAGGTTAACATGGGGCAGGTCCAGAGGCTAATTACCTTCTTTTCAACCACCTTTAGACCCCTGAATAGCCAGCCCTGGCTCCCTCTTTGTTGGAACTAAAATCCTGTGAATAATACTTCTTAGTGTTTAGTGTTCAGATAAATACTTTTTGGGGGGAGTCTATTAAATTAGCAGACCACGAGCTTCCACCAGCCCCAAACCTAAAATTGTTACCAGCTAGCATTGGAGGCCTAGAAGGACTTCTCCGTCTTGTCAAAATTTCCTGTCCAATGTTTCTATCAATGCTCTTAAATCCTCTGAACGCCTTTGCTCATTTTATTTGAGGTAATGAAGTATTCTAGACTAAAATTATATTACTATGTAATATTTAAATCTATTCACTACCATCCAAAGATAGTCACAAACAAATGGGATAGCACATAGCTGAGCACATAGCTGAGCACATACCTGAGCCTCAATATGAAGAGTGTTAGATGGGGAAAACAACTATATCTTCACTCGCAGGTCTCATGATTTATATCAATATTGTATTAATGTGTCTTTTTAAAATAAGCATCTGCATATTGTTAATGCTTGATAAGGCTGTAGGCTGTGGAATGTCACTCTGCATGCTGTGAATGTGTGTTGCTCTGATTGGTTGATAAAAATAAAATGGTGATTGGTCAGTAGCCAGGCAGGAAGTATAGGCGGGACAAGCAGACAAGGAGAATTCTGGGAAGAGGAAGGCTGAGTCAGGAGTAGCCAGCCAGATGCAGAGGAAGCAAGATGTGAAGGCAGAACTGAGAAAAGGTACCAAGCCACATGGCTAAACAAAGATAAGAATTATGGGTTAAATTAAATGTAAGAGCTGGTCAGTAATGGGGCTGGGCTAATGGCCAAGCAGTTATAATTAATATAAGCCTCTGTGTGCTTACTTGGGGGACATGAGTAGGAGAGATTTGTCCTGACCACTGGCCGGCCAGGACACAGAAAAACTTCCAGCAACAGCAGAAAAACTTCAGCTACACCTCTTTCTAATATGTAATTATCATCAATATCTGTGTGAATGACATCTTGTATTCTTTGTTTAATCATCATGATCATATATAAAATGATCAGCATTTTATATATACTATGAAATACTTCTACAACTTGGTAGGTAAATTCATGAACTAAAAATCAGAACTTTGAATGCTCTGTCACTAATTATATGCTGAACTATATCATGTCTAATCTAACAAAACCTACTAGACAGGAACAGAATCATTTTGCATCTTATTGTCTATTGAATGATCCCATAGCTAATCTCATGGATGCTGCAGAATATATAGTTAGAGAAAATTAATCTGAAAGGTCTCAAAGTAATAGATCTTATAGTTTGACATCACCCTCAGTGTGTGACCCATTTCAGTTCTCTGAAAACATCTATGTTTCTTCTGTCATAAAATGAAGGCCAGAGGGTATCTCAGAAACATAAACTGGGACACATGAAAGCTGTCAATCCCACAGTTTGCAATGATTCACAGAGAGATGTTAGTTGGCATGAGATAAGCTGTTATGGTAACAAACGACTTGTAGAGCTGAGTGGCTTTATACAACAAAAGCTCTTGTCTTGGTATTGGCAAAGGGCTTTCATCCTGTTTTTGCAACTCAGGAATCCCCTGATTTCCACCTTGCATGGGGCCACCCCAGCCCTCTTTACTGATTGGAACTTCATTCCTACTCTGGTTTGTTGGACTCTCTCAGATTGCAAAGTATAAATGTCCCTCAGATTAATAACACTTTGGTCACATGACACTAACATAACCACAGGAGATGCTAAGAAATTGTGGGGAGCATCTGGGAATTCAGCATTAATAATGCCTCCTTCCGAGGTGAATGCTTGAGACAGAAAGTATAGCACATGCCAGTTTCAGGACCAGAAGGCAGGACTTCTAGCTCCTACCACAAGGCTGCCTCCAGAAATATTGAAAGGATAACATAATTGACACATATAAAGCTTTTTAAATAGGCAGAAGGGAAATTCTTTCACACTATAACAGTTTGCATTTTATATTTCTTACAAAGAAGAGAAGTTTTAAAGTGTTTCTATCAGGCTGGAGAGATGGCTCAGCAGTTAAGAGCATGTGCTGCTCTTCCAGAGGTTCTGAGTTCAATTCCCCACAACCATGTGGTGGCTCACAACCTTCGATAGTGGGATCTGATGTTCTCTTCTGACATGAAGGCCTACATGCAGATAGTGTATTCAGATACACAAAATAAATAAATCTTTAAAAATAAATAAATGAATAAAAAATAAAGTATTTCTGTCAAAACATAAACAAGGCTTTGAATTAACTTTCTAGGTGGGTTACAAAATACTGCCTGTATTATACTGTGCTGTGGATATCGGTCTATATAAATAAAATGCTAATTGGCCAGTAGCCAGGCAGGAAGTATAGGCAGGACAAGCAGAGAAGAGAATTCTGGAAGTGGAAGGCTGAGGCAGAGAGATGCTGCCAGCTGCCATATTGAGTAACTTAAGGTACCGGTAAGCCACAACCCCCATGGCAACTTATAGATTAATAGAAATGGGTTGATTTAAGACATAAGAACAGTTAGCAAGAAGCCTGCCATGTCCATACAGTTTATAAGTAACATAAGTCTCTGTGTGTTTACTTGGTTGGGTCTGAGCAGCTGCAGGACTGGTAGGTGAGAGAGATTTGTCATGACCATGGGCCAGGCAGGACCAGGAAATCTCTAGCTACAATACTGTTTCCCATGCTCCAATCCAGAAGCCATTACTATGGTTTGTTGTTGAAGTGATTTTAGTAAAGAAAAAATTCAGAGCACTCCATCTGAAATTGCATTGTCTTCTAGCAAAGTTGAGAATCATGGATGAAATGGGTCGCCAATTCAACTACCAAGTTCAGAGAATTCTCTGCCCCTCTACAAACATTTTTGCTGCTTTCTAGATGCAGTGCCTGAGTTTTTAGTGTTTCTTTAAATCTGAAATTGAAGAACATATAACCTTGAGCATGGGCCGTTGTTGACTTTGACTCAAGCATTCTTGGCTTTAGTGGTTTAGATTAGAAGCCAAGAAGCGATTCGGTCTACGTGATGTTTGATGGACATGTGATTATCTAACATCTGCAATATAATGAAATCCTAAATTAATCCCATGACTTAAGCAAGCCTGTAAATATTAAGTGTAAAGCTCTTTCTGGAACTGAAATAAAGGATAAAAGAAGATAAGATATTATGCCATTGATTCGCATTTTGTCATAGTGGGATGTCAGGAGCATATCCCTGCCTTGAGAAATCCTAGGTTTTTCATCCTTTCATTAATACAGCTGGGAAAATTAGCAGGCAAGTCCAATTGGTAAATGTCATTAGAACCTTCCACTTCTCACTGTCATTCAGCATTCATTTTCTTCACCTTGATGGTATTGCAGAGTTTGAATCAGTACACAGGAAATTCATGATGTGTTCTTCTATCACCCCTGGGAACATTAGCATGACTACCCCCTGGTTTCCTTTCAAGAACAATTGGATCACACTGTGTGGCCCCAGCCTTTAATATGCTACATAGACCAGGCTAGCCTTCAACTCAGAGAGATTTCTCTGCCTCTGCCTCCCAAGTGCTAGGATTAAAAGTGTGTGCCACCATGCCTAGACAAATTTGTTTCCTTATGTGCAGGTTCTATTAATCTAAATTCTTTATGATATACTAAAAATCCTTAGTACAAGTCACTTCCTAAATTGAATTGTAGAAATTTCTATTTTTATTGCATTAAAAGAACAAGAACTACCACCATTCAGCACTAATATGAGATAATTTTATAACAATAATATTTGCTAATAACAAGAGCTTGAACTGATAAGATTTTTCTCAAATTGCATGTTTTCATTTTTGTATGATATCAACTTTTTTTTTTTTCTTTTTTTTTTTGGTTTTTCGAGACAGGGTTTCTCTGTGTAGCTTTGCACCTTTCCTGAAACTCACTTGGTAGCCCAGACTGGCCTCAAACTCACAGAGATCCGCCTGCCTCTGCCTCCCGAGTGCTGGGATTAAAGGCATGTGCCACCACCGCCCGGCAAACTACATATTTTTATTGTATTCTACTGAATGTAATAAAAAATAATAAGTCTTTCTTAAGCATTGCTTACTTTTGTACCCCTAAAACTATTATCAGTTTTAGGAAAATAAAACAAGAGTCACATGATATAATTTAGGAGACTAATGGGGAATTTCTTAGTTAAAAATAAAATGATTCATATTAACTCGAATTCTGTAGTAAAATCCTGAATAAACACATTTACCAAAATACTTACTTCAACTTCCTTCAAGTGAAACTTACAATTTCCAAAGTCAAAAGTGATTTAGAATTGCAGACAGTATCCCACAGGAGTTGTAAAGCACATATTATTCTAAGTAAACCAAAATAACTTGACTAATTGAACAGCTGACATGAAGGGACCAGTGAGAATATTTAAATAAAATAAAATGCATGAAAACCTAGACACATTTATTCCAGATGTCATTGATTTTAAGTAGTGCTCCCACACAGGGAATTCATAAACAAACTTCAACAAAATATTTAAGCAAGCTGTAGATCTTATTCAAACTTTGTACTATAATACTTCAAATGTTCAATCATAAAGATTGTGAATATGGGCTATTATTTTTTAACATTAAAACCTGAGCTGGAAGACACTTATTTAAGAAGTTATTGGCTATTGACTTCTTGGTAAATGTAAAATTTTCTATCATCATAAGAAAATCAGTTTATAATTGCAGCTTATATAGACAGTTATGACTAAAATTAGCGACATATCCATTACTTTATTTGATGTTAAGATGATGAGTACTGTGATAATGTCCTTAAGTTCCTGTGTCTAATATTTAAATTGTTTTTGGCATAGCCTTACACAGATGGTATGGACTTTGGTGATGTTGTAGGTATAAAATCTTCAATATGTGAAGCTGAGGATTTATAATTTAGAAAAAAAAAGAAGTTTACATTTACATCTTCTATCAGTAATAGTACTTTTTATGGCTCTTTTGTAATGCCTTTATTAATCAACATCAAATTATTTCTTATAAAACCAAGAGAACAACTCTTTCTTTCTTCTCAAACTCCCCTCCCTTATCCCCTACTCCCCTGCTTGTGGCATTCTTCCTCCAATACCCCACTCTGCTTCCATGTCAGGTATGTTTACTGCCCTTCTTCCCTTAAAACTTATTTACTGCTCATAGCCCTATTTCTAGTTTCATGACCAATACCCACACACAGATATACTAGTAGACACTAGTAGACACACACACACACACACACACACACACACACACACACACACACATACACACACACATACACACACACACACACACACACACAAATAAATAAATGCTCCTAATATGAAGAAAACGATGCATCTTTCATGTTTCTTCTTGTGGGTTACTTTGTTGAAAATAAAAATTTCCAGTTCCATTAATTTTCCTGTAAATGTCTTGATTTCAACTTTCTTGGCTGATGACTATAATTTCACTGTTTTGTGGATTGTATTTTATTTACCCGTTCTTCTGTTGATGGACATTCAACTAATTCAGTATCCTTGCTGTTGTAAGTAGCTCACCAATAAACATGGATGCCCACATATCTCTGTGATGGCACTGAGTACTTTAATACACCTGTCTGGATGTATAGTAAAGCCATGTGGTAGTTCTAATTTTATCTTTCTGAGAACACTCTGTATTGACTTCTACAATGGACGTGGCAGCTAACACTTCTATCAACACTGATGAATGATGACTCTTGCCTTACATTCTCCTCAGAACTTGTTGCCCTTTATTTTCCTGATAAAAGTTTTCTAAGAAGGGTAAGAATGAATCTCAGAATAGTTTTAACTAGCCTTTCCCTGATGTCTAAGATTGTTTAACTTTTAAATGTATTTATTGGCCATTCGTATTTCTTCTTGTAAACTGTTTTTGCAGCTCATTGGCCTACTTTTTGATGTTTATTCTTACAGTTCTTTATATGTTTTAGCCATTAAATTACTGTTGATGCATACCTGGCAAAGACTTTCTCCCATTCCGAAGGCTGTGTGTCTACTCTCCTGAGAGTTTCTTTCCTGACAATCTTTGGTGTTTATTGCCTGTGCTACTGGGCTCCTTTGTATATTCTTGCCTGTGCTTATATCTTGACGTGAACAAAAAAACAATATTTTTTTGCAGTCGAATCTTGACTGCAAAAAACAAAAACTCAAGTGTATAAAGTGGTTTGTTGAGGATGAAAGAGACATCAAAAATCAAAGAACTTTCCCCAGGTTGTCTTCTGGGAACTGAGGCCCACAGTTCTCCTGCTTAGGGTGAACAATGTAATATCCTACTTCCTTCATAAATGAACAATATGCACAATTTAAAAATGATGCAAACCAGTATTACACTGGCATGTTTTTTGATAATAAGAGATATACAATTTAAATAAATGATCTCTATAGCCTATGATTATTTAATGTTAAAAGAAAGTATTTTATAAAAACAAATGATTCAAATATTTTCTGAATTCACCAATATATCTACTTATCTTTAAATCAAATTTTTTATATGCTATGCATATAAATAGAAAATATAGTTACATTAAATATTTATTTTTTTTTGATTTTGGAGGTAAATGGAACAATTTTCATTGTTAATGAAAGAATAATGATGAGAAAAGATCAAAAATATAATATGAGAGTTTAATATACAAAAATCTCACTCTTCATTTTCTGATTAAAGCTTCTCTTACAATTGCTGTGATAAGATGTTTGTTACTGTGAGGAAGATATTTCATTTTTCTATACCAGAGGGTCATTTTCTAACTTAAGAAACTCATATTTTTCAAGAAAGCCATTGTCTGTCTCAAGGCTTAATCAAAACCAAATGAAGTCTAGTAAAACTAAATGAAAACCGAACAAGCCTTGGGGCTATATGAAGAGTTTACAACTAGCAGTCTCACCTCCAGTTACACACAGTGCTCAAAGATTTTGTTTGAACACTAAAATCTACCTTAAAATGCTGCCAATCCTCATGTATTAGACATAATATAGTCCCCTAGCAGTTCTATAAATGGTTCAGTTACAAATGCAGAACTATTCATGATAGAGTTATATACTTCGGCTATTAAGACATACAAGTGATGAAGAATCAATGCATACATAATAAAAATAATAGCAAAGATTAATGTTCTGGTAGTAAAATGTACATGATACATTAACATTATTCATTAAACAGAAATTTCAGGAAATTGCTCCCAAAAAGTCGATGAATAATTCCCAGAAATGGTTCTCCAAATGCTGAAGTTGTAAAAGAAATACACAGGAGAGAAGATACAACAAGAGCTGGAGGGGAAGAAAAGCCCTGAAGTATTGTGACACTTAGTGCACTTCACTTGATTTTTCTTGCCATCAAACAAGAGTTTTGCAATAAAGACTTATCCTAACTCTTGGTATGTACTTTTCCCACAGGTGGTCACATAAAGAGCAAAGCAGACTCAAGTTATCCTAAATGTCCAAAACAGTTACCAGCAAATATCAGAACAGTAAAAACAAGACAGCTCACTTCTAAATTCTTAGCTAAGCAGTTAGAATTTTCTGTTTGTGACAGTGTCAATACATTGGAATACAAGTACGATAGTGTGTTTTATCTCATGTTAGATAATATGAAGTTTATTATTCCTCAGAGATATTCCTTCTTAAGTGAATATCTGTTCCAACAGTCAGAATAGCAAGCAGCATTGGCCTTTTGCTGACTAGACCAAAAACATCACATATAAAAGTGATTTAAAAGAGCTAGTGTTGCAGTCTTTGATAGGTCCAAGAACCATTTTTCTTTCCATGTGCTTGGATTCCTGCCAGGCCACTTTTAAAATTATGGAGTGTTAAAAAAACAAATAGACATAAAATATAACGGGACTGTCCTAGGGGAAAGTGAAAAGGAAAGTTTCCTTTCAGGCTGTTAGATAACCTATATTTTTTACAAACTGGGAACAATGAAATATGTTTGCCCTAGTTAAATTTGTACCAGTTCTTCGCTGTACTTAACCTAACACTCTGATTAAACAAGAACATACTGCATAATTATTATTTTGCTTATAATTTTTAACTGGTAACTGTATAATTTAATGCATCTGATCAGTTTCTTATATTAATGAATTAGTACTTAATAATTTAAAGTTTGATAATGTAAAGTATTGCCTTTAACTAGTTACCATTATGTTTACCTTATGGTCAAAGAGATTTTTATCAATTACCCTCTGGCTTCTAACACCTTGCATAAATTAAAAATCCTACACGGTCATTCAAATAATATACTAAAATTTAACTCACTTGCTCAGAAAACATCCTCTGGTACTCTTGGCTTCTGGTAAATATTGATCAAGGGAAAAAAGGAAACAAATTCTTCCAGAAAGTTTTCTGAAAACAATACACTTAAAAGGTTAGGTTGTGAGTATTGAGATCCCTAACTTACTCAACAGCTTCACTGGGTTGTGAATAGCTGTTGTGGCTTCATTGCTGGCAGTGGAAGTAGTCCTACCTTTCTCCTAAGGTGGAGAGAACCAATAATGCTGATAAAATTCAATAGGAAAACCTTAGAGTAAGGCTGATGTTGATGTGGATGGTGTAAAATTACACCCAAACATGAAAATATCAGGAATATTTGCTTCTGCTGGAGGGGCCTAGCTACTTTATACTCGTTCTCTTCCTGGAAACAACTTAAACTATCTTGAAATCTTAAAAAGGAATGTTTCAAATATATCAGATAACATATATTCATGATAAATTACTGGGATGAAACGCAGGAAAAGCCAAAAACTTTATTAAGCCACATTCGGTACTCTAGGCTACTGGAACTACCTACTAGATGTAAATGAGGAATTAAGAAAATAAACTGCCTTACAGTTCTGAAGGAATCAAAACACATAATGTGTTTGTCCAGGGGCTTAAAACATTGGTTATGTTGGGCTAAGAAGTTCTCTTGGCATCAGGATTATAATCTGAAAGGACTGCTCTGTAAGAATACTGGAAGAGCAAAACCACATGAGCCGTTGTATATACTTAAAGCTCTGCATTATAAGGGCCAAAAGACTGTGCATCCATGAAAGCATATAAAAAGTACCTTGGGTTTATAGGTCCTCTGGACTATAATGAAACCAAATGAGGATCCCCTGCATACAAAGACAATGCTACACAAGGTTCCGATGCATTTCTGAAATGTTTCTTTGAATACAATGTCTAGCCCACACTCAAAAACAACTAGGTTCTCAGGAAGTATGTACCACTTAAAAAGCCCAACAGACACAAGCTCATGGAAACCTTATATATTGGAATTACCAACATGAACTATAAAATAACATTACTTACAATTTTTTTCGAGACCCAACTGTTTTCAAGTGACATGATATACTTTGGAAAAAGAGCCAAAAAGAATATAAAGAACCCCAAAAGTGTCATACAAGAATAGGAAAAGTCAAGACATATAAGTCTAAACTAAATTTAAAATTATTTTAATTTAGAATATTTGGGATGGGGGGCTGACAAGATGCCTAGATAGGCAAAGATACTGGCTGTTATGGGTACAGGAGTTCAAATCCACAGTATCCCCATAAAAACTATGCATTAAGGCAAGTATCTGTAGCCCAGAAGCTGTTTTCTTCAATATGTTTAAAAAAAGTCTAGAATAAATAGTTCTGATCTTAAACACTTAGAAATTAGAAAGGTGGAATGGGTACATTCTAATTTAATAAATTTGTGAGCCTAATGCCATCTTAATATAAAACAGAAAAGAGAAAATTTGAAAGTGTTGGTCTCATGCTCATAAACTCACAGAAACTATGCTAAGTACTATATAATGCTGGGAATATTTTTCTGTATGCTGTGAATGTAGGTAAATAAAATGCTGATTGGCCAGTAGCCAGGCAGGAAGTATAGTATAGGCAGGATAAGCAGAGAGAAGAATTCTGGGAAGAGGAAGGCTAAGTCAGGAGTTGCCAACCAGACACAGAGGAAGCAAGATGTAAAGACAGAACTGAGAAAAGGTACCAAGCCATGTGGCTAAATGTAAGTAAGAATTATGGGTTAATTTAAGTGCAAGAACTAGTCAGTAGCCTGAGCTAATGGCCAAGCAATTTTAATTAATATAAGCCTCTGTGTGTTTACTTGGGTCCAAGTGGCTGCAGGACTGCAGGTGAGAGAGATTTGTCCTGACCATGGGCCAGGTGGGACACAGGAAACCTTCAGCTACAATACAACACCTGCCAAAGAGCAAACCAAGGAACACAGAGAGGGGAGGGATGCATGAAGCCCCACCCCAGCTGAAAAGCTACTGGGATTTGGTGGCTCCTTGGGAGAACAAGTCACTTTTCATTAAGGGTGTGACTACTGGCTAATTGATAGAGAGTGGTCCATCACCCATTTGCCATGTGGGTATTGACAGTATTAAGAGGACTCAGTAAGATACACTTTTTTAACAGAGATGACATGAAATTGGGAGGGGCCTGTGTTGGGGAAGAGGCTGTCCAACAAGAATTGGAGGGAGAAAAGGGTGGGTCGATATAATCGAAATACATTGTATACATGTGGAAAATTCTCAAAGAATAAAAACTATTCAAAATCAAGTAATAGAAAAACCATCTAAAAAGGATGTTGGATAATTATATGTATATATATATATATATATATATATATATATATATATATATATATATGTTTATTGAGATAAATTAATGCTATAGATTGAGAGACACCACACTCATGAATTGGACTCAGTGTTAAGTCTGTGTCAATTCTGCAGAAATTATAGGCTCTTTGTAACATCAAAGATCACAAAATGATTTACAATTGTACAACCAATTCTAACTGGAACCATGAGCAGCTACACACTCATGGATACTTGCAGGCAATGGGACAACCTGCTAAGCATGTATAAAAACTTACCACAATGTATAGCCATGTGCTAAAGTCTTGATACAAACAACAGCATAAAGATGAACAGGACAGATCAGAGATCTTTGGAAACTAGGACATACCTAAGTTGAAGATACCTGTATAATAAGAAGGTACCACGTATAACAGAAAGGGTGTCAGTGTAGACATTCTGGATTAAAAACAAATATTTTTAGGTCTTTGTGTGTTATAGTGAGAATAGCCATATGCTCATTTCCTCTAAAGTAGCTCTTTTAATTTGGTGTTAAAAATCATTCAAATAGCTATGCCTGTGGCACACACTTTTCATCCTAGCACTTGGGAGGCAGACACAGGAAGATGTCTGTGAATTTAAAGTAGGCCTGGTCTATAGAGTGAGTTCTAGGACAGTCAGGGATACACAGAGAGACCCTGTCGTGAAAACCAACCAAATAAATTAACAAAAATAAGGCAAATACTCCAAGTTATAAAATAAGGTCAATAATATCTAATTATTTTGTTTTCACAGCATAGATAAGTTAAGAACATCATGTTAGTGCTACCTGGTATACATTATTTCCATTGATTAGAGATGATGATGTCACCTGATATACATTAATTCCATTGCTTCAATAGAAACCATGATAATGTCACCTGGTGTACATTATTTCCATTGATTGGTTAAGATGATACCTTATATGTGCTCCTACAAACTGAAAGAATATCTCAAAACTTTATCTTCTAACTCCTAGCTCAAATTTTTATCAAGAGGAAGACTATGGTAAATATAATGTACCGTATTCATCTATACGGTTTATAATTATAAGGCTATCCAAACCTGCGTCTCAAAGATGTAGTTCAAAAAATTTAATGCTATTTTTATAAAGTGTATAAAACTCCCTTGAATTATTATTGATAATTTGAGTTCTTCTAAGACATTATATTGAGGTCTTATATATATATCAGTGAAGTCATAAGGTATAGGAAGACATATGCTTTGAAGAATTACATTTCTCTTATATTAAATTATATATTTAAAGACTTGAAAACTAGTAGTTTTAAGTGAAATAAATGTAAAATATAAATACAACATGATTTTTTTACTTAATTAGAATTTCCTAAATTTTTATTATATCTAAATGCAAAGAATTTGGTGAATTCTATGAAGTGAACTTTTCTCTCATATTCAAGTAGAATATGGATATTTTAATTAGAATCTCAAAAGGTAAAAGAAATAATTAAAAATATGCATTGTACATTGTATCAATTGTTCAGATACATGTTAATCTTATATTCATTCAAGCTCAAAATACCCAATAATGCTCTATCAATTAATTAATTACAATTGATCATTTATCAACTATACTTAGAGAATTATACAAAAATTCTGAAACAAGCTGGAAAATTTTAAGTCATATACTATTTATGTTATAAAAAAAATTGCCAGGGATTTGTTGATGTTATAAATGGTCATTGCAAGTGCAATGTCCCCCACTAGAAATGAGACACCATTAGAGCACTCGGCACATTAGAGCCTCATAGCAATCTGTTTCCAATTACAGAGACTGGGGAGAACCCAGCTGTATTGAGGAGCTGGCAAATGCGTTTCACTGTGCTCCAGAAGTTTTGGTTTCAATAACGCTTATAAAATCTTTTCTCATCTCCCTTCCTCCCTCACCTTAAAACACATGTACAGAACATGGATCTGTAGGGGTGGGGTGGGGGTTATTCCATCTGCAGTGGCCCAGAAGTTTCCGTACAAACGGATGGCAACAGTCTTTCCTCTCCTTGGTACACTAGCTGAGAAAGGAACTCAGGAAGTTACCTGTGTAAACTACGGGGTTCATTGTGTTGGTGACAGATCTCTTTAAAAATGGTTCTGTTTTGTAGAACCAGGGAGTGCCGCTCTGCTGAGAACTGCAGCGCTCAGCCTATGAGTGTCTTGGAACAAGCTTGCAATAGAAAAGCAAAGCAAACAGGGAGGTGGGTCAGGAGAGTTTTAAAGTAGCCACGACTACTCTTCACATTCTGTGCAGAAATCTTGTAGAAAACTTTCTAAAGCAACATTTGTTAGCAGACATGGTTTCCTGGAAGCATCAATTCAAATGGAACAAACACAGAAATTAAAAAGGCTGTTAAAGTTGAGGTGAGTAGAATAAAAATGTATGGAAATCCTGCAAATTTAACCTAGAGGAGTTAAAAAAGAAAAAAAAAATCATGACTTGAAAGCTAACTTCATAGCTTTCTTTCTCCTTTACAGTCAAACAGAACAGCATGATTCCTTTTAGTCGGCTCACTCAGTTACAACTTGTTTTTTTTTTTTTAAGTAAGAAATTTTCTGTTCATTTTATATACCAACCACAGGTGCCCCTCTCCTCCTTCCTCCCACTCCCCAGCCTTCCCTCCCCAACTCACCCCTCATTCCTACCTCCACCAAGGCAAGGACTCCCACAGGGAGTCAGTAGAGCTTGGTATATTCAGTTGAGGCAGGTCCAAGCCCCTCCCCCTGAACCAAAGCTGTGTAAGGTGTCCAAACATAGGCATGGGCTACAAAAAGCCCACTTATGCAGCAGGGATGAATCCTGATCCCACTGCCGGGGCCCCTTAAGCAGATCAAGCTAAACAACTGTCTCCCCAATGCAGAGAGCCTAGTCCAGTCCCATGGAGGCTCCAACTATTGGCCCACAGATTATGAGTTCCCACTAGTTTGGTTTGGTTGTCTCTGTACCAGTTACAACTTTTAAGTGATAAATTTTTAGTAAGAAACATTTTAGAAAGACACAATTCATATTTCCTATATCTAAAGGCTCACCTGTAAGGGGTAATAATATTTTTGTACTTGAGATTAGTAGAAGAGGAAATTAATGCTTGCTAATATGACTCACTATAGGATTTACCATGTGCCAGGAACTATTAGAAAACCTTTAATATAGCCCCATTCACAGCCCTCATCCATTCTAGTCACCCCTAAGCAACCTCCTCCAAACACTCCTCTCTCTCTTTGGGACTCACCTCCTCCAAACACCCCTCTCTCTCCTTGGGACTCACCTTACCCAGACTCATCCTGAAAAGGGATCCTCTAATGCTGTGGGATGTTCTGTATGTCCTGTGGGAGCCCGTTCTCGGGTTCCTCGTGGCTTTACCCAGCAGGTCCGCATAGAGGATGATTAGGACCATGGGCCTGAGTGCTGGTGTCTGAGATGGTCTGCACTGGGCTGTGCTGTGGGATGGTCTGTATGTCAAGTTGCTCTGATTGGTCAATATATAAAACACTGGCCCGTGGCTAGGCAGGAAGTATAGGCGGGACTAACAGAGAGGAGAAATAAAAGAACAGGAAGGCAGAAGGAGTCACTGCCAGCCGCCACTATGACAAGAAGCATGAAAAGATGCCTGTAAGCCATGAGCCACGTGGCAAGGTATAGATTTGTAGAAATGGGTTAGTTTAAGATATAAGAACAGTTAGCAAAAAGCCTGCCATGGCCATACAGTTTGTAAGCAAAATAAGTCTCTGTGTTTACTTGGTTGGGTCTGAGTGGCTGTGGGACTGGCAAGTGACAAAGATTTGTCCTGACTGTGGGCAAGGCAGGAAAACTTAAGCTACACTCTAACGTATCCACATTACTTGGAAGACACAGGTAGGCTACTTGTTCTTGCTTCACAGCCCCTCCAAAACCTGATTCTGATCACACCTTGGCTGTTAGCCAGGGATCCCAATTTCCTCCTGGCCCTTTCATTAGGACACAACAGTTCTCAGCTTGCTCCTCACATAGGACTCTCCAATCGACATATGTGGATGGGAGACCCAGGCTACATCTTACTTCTTGATCCTCCAGAGCCGTACCAACTGTCTTAATGGGATTTCCCCCCTACTGCCTTATCCAGCCTTGAGACCTGGGACAAGTCCACACTGTCAGGAGATGTTTTTCCGAAGCTATCTGACCAAGCCTGAAGGTACCAGACTGCAGCTGATAAGCCGAAGTTTAATAGAGGCTGAAGCCCCAAATATCAGACAGAGAAAACAACATCCAAACCCTGCAATGAATTAGTCCTACCCTGAACATTGTAAACATTCATGGCTTTTTATACAAGTGTGAAGGATTGAACTGAAGTCCTTGTAGTTTCTTGGCCACCACCATCATTGGCTGAGCCACCTCCCCAGCCTTAGAAGATAAATTCTAATGCATTTTATTGACATAAATTAAATATATGAGGATTTGCGGCTTCTTGGGAGCTATAACAGATACTTAGTTAAGTAGTGAAAAGGAAGAATCTGTTAGGATAACTCTACTGCAGCTAAAAATATTCTACTTAATTAGCCAGCATGGCTCTGAGACAGAGGTTTAAATGAGCCCTGCAGATTCTTCTTCCTGACTGTGAATCAAGAAAACTAAACACAGAGAGAACGGCCTTGGAATGTTGGCATTTATTATGAAAAGCATCTTTGACTCCAGCCATATAATCCTCTTAATATAAGTAAAAGCACAGTGGAAACTAGAGATAAGAAAACAAAGGCAAAGTGGAGACAGTGTGTATACAAGACAATCCTTATTTAAAGCAGAACATGCAGATTACATTAAAAAACACGAAGTATGAATTGGATAGATAAAATTACCAAGTTCCTAACTATCACCAGCTGTAATCTCATAGAAATGTATCTATTACTTTAAAATGAAAACCCAGTGATGAAACTGAGTACTTTCCTGGCAGGACTGCAATGGACAGAACTTACTTTCTCCAGTACATTTTAGAAACCGTGGAGTTATTTGTGTTCTCTCAGGCTTTAAAAACAATATGCCTCAATTCATTATGCAAAGGACCTTCACACATCTATTTTCAATGATTTTGCTTCCTAAAATAGACAAAATCCAATAACCATCTTGCCTTCAGTTAGTTTTAAGCGTATATACAGTAAATGTGTCTCAGATTCATTCAAAATTCACTCATCCCTGAACTTAATTACAGTGTAGGCAGCTAAGTTTGAATTTTTCTTACTAGAGACCTACAGTGAAGAAAATTAATAAAGAAAGAAAAATATAAAAATATTTATTTTTTAAGTATTTTAGCTACTCAAATTTTTTTCTGACCAACTTTTTAAACACAGTGAGCACCTCAGCCACACAGCACCCCTCCTGCCCAGAAGTTTTGTTGCATCACATTTCCAGGAACACCAAACCAAAGCCAAATAGGTTGTGATGCCTGAAAAAAAATGAGTGAAAAGAAATCCTTTCTCTTTTTTACTGAAAATAGATTCTTCCCTCATCTCAACCATAGTTTCCCCTCCCTCCATCCCTCCCAACTCTGTTCCCTATCTTCCCACTCCCCCAGATCCACTCACCCCACTTTTCCTCTTCAGAAAAGAGTCGTCATCCAAAAGAAAGCCAAAGAGGGCAAAACAAGATACAATAAGACAGGGCAAAGCCTTCATATTGAAGCTCGATAAAGCAACCCAATAGGAGGAAAAGAGTCCCAGGAGGAGGCAAGAGAGTCAGAGAAACACCTGCTCCCACCGTTAGAGTCCCAGAAAAAACACCAAGCTAACAACCATGACATAACAGGACCTGGTGCAGACTCGTGTAGGCTTTGTGCTTGCTGCCTCAGTCCCTGTGAGCCCATGTGAGCCCTGCTTAGTTGATCCAGTGGGCCATATTCTTCGGGTGTTCTCCATCCCTTCTGACTCCTACAGTGTTTCCTCTCTCTCTTCTCTATGTTCCCCAATCTCCGAGGGAAAAATTTTACCTTTTTTAAAATAGCTGTTTCAAGTCACAGCATGTTTTGCCTGGCATGTGTTACCTTAGTGAGTTAGAGCTTCCATGTGAGCATATCACAAAGTGGGTGTATTAAACAATAGAAAATGATTTTCTCACAGGTCAGGCTGGAGGCGGGAATGTTATGATAAAGGTGCTGAAAATTTTGGGTTCCTTTCAAACCATTTCTTAGGCTTATAACAAAAAGCCATCCCTTTGCTGCCTGCCTCAGAGTCAGTCACTCGATACATATATGCTTCTTTGAGCTCACATTTCCTCTTCTAAGGCTACTGGTCATATTGGATTATAGGTATAGCTAAACATCCCATTATAACTACATTATTCCTCTAAGATTATATCTCCACATGTAATCATATTCTTATCCATAAGAGGTTAGGACTTCAACATGTGAATTTTAAGCAATAGAACCCCCAAAACAATAGTACCTCAACACACACACACACACACACACACACACACACACATTTCAATATGAGAAAATATAAGATGTTGGAATAATCTTTTGGGACACTGTGTAAAAATGTGGTTGGTATACTGTACACCCCAATAAACTTATCTGGGGGGTCAGAGGACAGAACAGCCACTATATTAAACATAGAGGTTAGGCAATGGTAGCACATGCCTTTAATCCCAGGAAATGATGGCAGGAAGCAGAAAGGTACATAAGGCATGAGGACCAGAAACTAGAGGCTTTTAAGCTTTTGGACTTTTAGTAGCAGTTCAGCTGAGATCCATTCAGGTGAGGACTCAGAGGCTTCCAGTTTGAGGAAACAGGATCAGCTGAGAAGTTGGTGAGGTGAGGTTAGCTGTGGCTTGTTCTGTCTCTCTGATCTTTCAGAATTTACCCCAATAGGTGGCACTGAGTTTTTATTATTATTATTATTATTATTATTATTATTATTATTATTATTAAGACCTTTTAAGATTTGTGTTAAATTTAGCAACTAATGTGGGGCTCGGATTTATGAAAAAGCCACTTGCCTGTGGCCTTGCAGTCACCGGCTCAGTCATAATCTGCACTTGGCCTGTTGTGGTGGTGCTGAAGGAGGCAGAGGCAGGAGGATCCCAAGTTTGAGGCTAGCCTGGGAAGCTTGCTGAGGAGAAGCTGTGGTCAGGGCTGGACCAAGCTACAAATGGTGGTGACAGGACCATGAAGGTAGCAGCTACTGCTGCACATTGCCAGCTGTTTCTCATCATTTTGGTGGTGGCGAAATTGTGTCCGTTTAATTTCATCTGTGTAAGGCACCCTTTGATTGGTTTAATAAAGAGCTGAATGGCCAATAGCTTGGCAGGAGAGATGAGATGGGACTTTCAGGGAGAGATAGGAACTCTGGGAAAGAATTGAAGGTGGGGGAGATTCACCAGCCAGATGCAGAGGAAGTCAAACATACAGTACTAAGGAGAGATAACAAGCCACATGGCAAAACATAGATTAACTTAGAAAGGTTAATTTAAGTTTTAAGAGCTAGTTGGAAACAAGCCTAAGCTAAGGCCAAACTTCTGTACTTAATAAAAAAATCTCTGTTTTGTTATTTGGGAGCTGACAGTCCAAAGAAAGACCTACCACAATAAGAAATGTAGATACTATTTAAATTATACAGCAAAAATATGCTTATGTTATATACAAATTCTATAACATTTTATATAAAGGATTTGAGCATCCAGGGATTTAGGTATACAAGAATTATTGTGCATATGTAAACATATATAGTTATACTTTTAACAGAACAATTCTCTTTATTTTCAGAAGTTATATGCTTGCAAATAACTGAATACATGGTGCTCTAGCACATAGGTGAGGCCACTCCAGGCAGTAGCTCTTTAATCATTTCAGCTTTTACAGTGCATTCCAGCCATAAATTGCCATCTCATAAATCCACAAATGAATCTCTTCTCCAAAGTATGAATTTCACTTTATCATTTTCTGGAGTGACCTCATCTACATGTTGGTGATTTTCTTCCATATTTTTCTGGACATATACATTTTTCACTCATTAATTCATGCCTGAACAAAGTTGACCCAATATATAGATTACTTTTGTAATACACATCACATCCTTGGAATCTCAAAATAGTACCTGCCAACTCACAATACACACCATGCCACTTTAAACAACAAAAATACTAAAACCCAATAAATGTGGACCAAACATAACACAATATAAGCAACAATGTATGTTTTTAGAAAAGAGAGATGAATGTGGTAGAAAAGAATGCTTTTATTAACACTGGGTAAGACTCATCTCAAACTTCCTAGCACTCTGCATATGAACATGCTTATGAATTGTCACAAAGTATATTGAGTATAGATTTGCAACCATAAATAAGCTTATCATGTAGGCAAATCTATAAATACCAAACTTGACCTTGTTTGTGTGTGTCCCCCCAATTTTTCCTTTACTTCAGCTTCTGGAGTCAATATTCAAAAGAATGCCACAATAATTTTCTAAAGTGTGTATCAAATCAGGTTATCATCCAAAACCTCAGAGGAGTCAATGTGAATTAATACATGTCAATAAGAAAATTCGAAAAGAAAAAAAAGAGTCAACATGCCAACCATGTCCACTTATCCTCTGTGGCAAAGCCCTGGCTGACCCTCTAGCCCATCTCTGAAACTCCCTGGTCACCTTGGACTCCTGTGATACTTGACTTATTACCCATTCTTTAATCCTAGGCCCTGTTCTTAGGTACTGTTATCACAATACTCTCCCCTAAGAGCTTTCATGGTTCTCTTCATGTCTATCAAATCTCTACTCTGGACTTTTTCAGCCACACTCTCTGAAATAGTCCTTCATCCCACCCTTCTTTCCCTCTCTATTTTTTTTATACTGTACTTACCAGCATCTGTCTAAATTTTGTTTCTGCATCAGGGGGATTCTAGATTCATGGTGATTAGGCACTGCCTTGTCTTTTCTCAATATGATATGACTCAAGATAAGTAGGCAAGGCTTTTTCATAGTTCCAGGACCAATATCAACACAGTCTTTGCTGGAATGGTAACCATCTTAAGAAGGAACAGGAACTGAAAAAACAGTATCTCTACTCCTCCCTAAGAAAGAAAACTTAAATATCACTGTGAAATAAAAGTTCAAAGCTAGATCGCAAATAGAAAAAAGATAATAGCTATTTTAATTGGAATTTTTTAATAAACAACTTCACATATTTTCATAATTTTGAAATGTTTTTCATTACATTATAATCAATTTCTTACCAATAAATCATTGTCAGGAGGAAATGCCCATGTAGATTTTTACTTCAAGGGTCATCTACACTTATCGATTGTTGAATCTCTTTTCCTGCTCATTATTTATTTTGTTGTCTGTTTTTATAAGTATGGGTATTTTGACTACATGTATGTCTATGTACAACACATATCCAATAACTATGGAGGCCATAAGAGGAAATTGGGTTCACTGAGACTGGAGTTGCAGACTGGGTGGCTATGTGAGTGCTAGGAATTGAACCCAGATCCTCTGGAACAGCATCCAGTGCTCTTAACCACTGAGATAAGGTCCGCCCCATGTCCATTATTTTTTTTTTTTTGATTAAAAAAAAATCACTCATAGAGGTAACCCAGACACAGAAAGACAAATATGGTATGTACTCACATAAGTGGGCATTAGCTTTTAAGAAAAGGTCAATCATGCTGCAATCTACAGACCCAGAGAGGCTAAGTAACAAGGAGGGCTCAAGGGGAAGATGCATGTGTTTCCTTTGGAAGGGGAAATAGAACAGATTTTGTGGGTGGACTAAGGGCAGGTGGGGATGGTAACAGGGGAGATCTGGCATAGGGGAGGTAGAGGGGAAGAGTACTAGAAGAGATGACTGGAACTGTGAGGTACTTTGGGGGTGATGTGGAAATCTAGTGCAGTGGAAACTCTCTGGAATCTGCAAGAGTGACCCTAGTGAAATCTCCTAGTAATGAGAATACAAACCCCAAGCCTGTCATCTTCTGTAACCAAGTAAGGCTTCTGGCAGCGGAACTGAGATATAACCCAGTTACAGAAACTTTAATCTTTAGTTTGCCCTGTCTCTAAGATATACTGGGGCAATGGTGGCACAGAACTTGTGAGAGTAGCCAACCTATGACCTGACACTGCCTGAATGGCCAGGAACCAGAGAAAGGGCAGCCCAGAGATTCAGGACAGAACCAAACAAGACTTTGGGATGGGAGGTGGTAATGAAATGATTTCTATGATGTTCTGCTATGCCCATGGCCTAGACCAGTTGTCATTGAAGGGTTGTCAGCCAACAACCAATGGGAAGAGATGTAGAGACCCAAGTCCAAGCACCAGGGAGCCAGGGTAGCCCCTCAAAGGAGGGGAAGAGGGATTGTAAGAGCAAGGTGGCAGGGGGACACCACGAGAACACAGCCCACAGAGTCAAATACTAGACAGTGCTTGTGGGGGCTCACAGACAACCCCACAACAAGCTGTGTGGATCTGAGCTAGGTCCTCCGCATATACCTGTGTGGCTTGATGATATTGTGGGACTCCTAACAATAGGAGTGAGCTATGTGTCTGCCTCCTTTCCTTGTGCTTGGGACTCTTTTCCTCTTGCTGGGTTGCTGCTTCTGGCTGTGATATGGGGGTTTGTTCCTAGCCTTACATGTTAGGCCATGTTTGGTGGATGTCCCTGGGAGGCCTGCTCTTTTTCTTTCTTCCATTTTTAAAGGGAAATGGAGGAGGAGTTGATGGGGGAGAGGAGAGAGAGGGGAAGCTGCAGCTGGGATGTGGTGAATAAGAGAAAAATGAAACTTGAAAAAAGAAACAAAATTACTCATAAATACTACTATCTTTCTTTTAAAAAGAGGCAATAGTCACAATTTATAGTAAGAAAAGCAAATAATTGACTTTAGAAAATCCATCCACACACTCTATATGTTGGTACCCTTGATTATGACAGCAATACACAGCTCTCTACAAACTCTATTGAAAACTGGACCTTATAGTGGCCAAGGTGTAGTTAATAATTGAAACCACTTTGCCACTTTGTTTTAGGGCTTGAGGCTGGCTTAAGCTTTATCAAACACTGAAAGCTAAACCACTTATCAGCTTGCTGAAGTATGATAGATGGGAAGTTAATCCATATGACCACATACCAGAGGTATACAGTTTTATCAACCACTTACATTTGGCTCCAACATGCCCTCAAATTTAATAAACAGTAACAGTGAAGCTCAGAGTCCCATTTCACCAGTGTCCCAGGCATCTTCTATGAAAATATAAAGCATTTAGGCATTCCATAATTGCCTAATAGATTCTGCAATGATGAATTTTATCTAATAAATGAAAATGTATCTCTTCGTGAAGCCAATCAGGTTTGACAAAAGGAATGACATGTCTTACCTCAAACAAAGCAGTATAGAACTTTTTGGCTCATAGTTCAACCTTCACACAGAATAGTCCAGCGAAATCTCAGTATAGTTTCTCATTTTTACCATAAAAACATAAAAGTTAAAGATTAGCAATTTTTTTGTTGTTTTCTTCTCTCTTGAGTTGTGGCAGGTCTATTTTCTGATTGCTGATAGTCCACCAAGCATTACTCAGACATAAAGAAGAATGCCTTGTTTTCTTTAAGAGAATGGATGGAACTAGACATTATCATGCTAAATGAAATAAACTAGATTCTGACAAGTATAACATGTTCTCTCTCCCTCTCCTCCTCTTGAGAGTGGTGTGTGTGTGTGTGTGTGTGTGTGTGTGTGTGTGTGAGAGAGAGAGAGAGAGAGAGAGAGAGAGAGAGAGAGAGAGAGAGAGAGAGAGCAAGCTGTGGGATGGTCTGTATGTCAAATTGCTCTGAATGGTCAATAAATAAAACACTGATTGGCCAGTGGCTAGGCAGGAAGTATAGGCGGGACTAATAGAGAGGAGAAAAAAAAGAACAGGAAGGCAGAAGGAGTCACTGCCAGCTGCCACCATGACAAGCAGCATGTGAAGATGCCGGTAAGCCTTGAGCCACATGGCAAGGTACAGATTTATGGAAATGGATTAATTTAAGCTATAATGACAGTTAGCAAGAAGCCTGCCACGGCCATACAGTTTGTAAGCAACATAAGTCTCTGTGTTTACTTGGTTGGGTCTGAGCAGCTGTGGGACTGGCGGGTGACAGAGATTTGTCCTGACTGTGGGCAAGGCAGGAAAACTCTAGCTATGAGACAGAGAGAGAGAGAGAGAGAGAGAGAGAGAGAGAGAGAGAGAGAGAGAGAGAGATGTATATCTGTATCTGTTTGTGTCTGTGTGTATTTATGTGAGGGGTGTCATTTAGGAGTATTGTGGAATAGAAGGGATTCTAGGAAGATGTTGGAGGGGGAACAAGTGAAATGAATAGGATGTACACTAAATAAAGTGTCCTACATACATGTATTAAAATGTTAGCAGGAAGCTCATGTACAGCTGAGAAAAGCATAATCATGAAGTTAACATTCAAGCCAATGATCTTATTTCTATGTAATTACTTGTGGTAAATGAAAATTACATCTACTCAAATAAGTGTGCTTAAGCAGTCGCATAACTTAACTTCCACAAAATAACTGTCCAATGACTCCTTATGGATCAGTGAAACACAGAATATTATCTAGTAATAAGCAGGAACAAACTAGTAATATTTTCAATAATATTGATTATTCTCAAAATTATTACCCTGAGCACAGATAGAAAAGACTAAATACTGCATGATTTTTTTTCCCACATGGAATCATTGAAACTGGAAAACTATAACAACACAACACAAATCTTTAGTGGAGGTAGTTGAAGGTATGAGAGAAGGAGAAGGCTGACTAAAAGGGATTCAAGAACCTTCGGAAATGATGGTAGTGTTTTCTATGATATTGGTCACAAAAGTATAAATGTTCATTATAGGAACAAATTGTACACTTTTTGCTTAAACACAAATTTGATTGTTGTACTATACACAACACAAAAATAGAGTTGAGCTTTGATTATCTCATTTAATTCTTGTAGTGTTTGTATAGTGAAATTATTATCATTCCATATCTAGACCTTGGTTTTGTGATTACCAAATACCAGTAATGAAACTACCCCATTATGATTGTTAATGCTGCCACCTCAACAGGACCTGGAATCATCTAAAAGACAAGCTTCTAGGCCTACCTGTGAGGGATTATTTAGGCTCTGGGCCTGCATGTGAGAGATTATGCTAATCAGGTTAGTTGAGGTGGATAGATCTATGATAAAGGTGGGTAACTACATTCTCTAGGCTTGTGTTCTGAACTAAATAAAGAGAAGAAAGTTACCTGAGTAGAAATACCCATCACTCTCAACTTGGGAGGCTGGATCCAATGTGACCAGTCACTTCAAGCCCCTGTCACTTGGAGAGTTCCATCATGATGAATGGTGCCTTCAGATTGTGAGCTCATGTAAGCCCTTCCTCAAGTTGCTTTTGTTAGCTTATCGGAACACACTTGAACTTATAAGGGCTGAAAAGACTTCTAACCAGGACACTAAGAGCACAAACTTTAAAACTAACAATCAACAACACATGATCTCATGGAACTGAAGTTCCATACAACAAAGGAAACCATCACTTGAGTGAAGAGGTGGCCTAAATGTGATAAAAAATATCATATGTATATATACATATAGTGGGATATTATTTAGGTGTTGAGAAAAATGAAATTCTTAGGCAAATGGGTGGAGCTGGAAACAATCACTTTGATTGAGGTAACCCAAACCCAGAAAGAAAAACTGAAGATGCTTTCTTTCTTACGTCAACACCGGCTTTGAATTTTTAGGTACATATGTTTCATTTGGAATATCCATAGGTGCCAGGAAATCGCTAAGGGGCCATGACTATGGGCTTTCCAGAGAGAAGAGATAAAGCATACTGGTATGAAAGGTTAAAAAGGCATGAAAGGATCATGAAGGGTTAAATTGGTGTGGGGAGAGGGAGAACAGGATAAAGGAGGGAAATGAGGAGGCATAAATATCATTAAATACCTTTTAAAATTGCAGAAATGCCTATATATATATATAGGCATTTCTGCAATTTTAAAAGGTATTTAATATATATATATATATATATATATATATGTGTGTGTGTGTGTGTGTGTGTGTTTATATAATGTATATACATTATATAAATACATAAAATATTTTAAATGGAGGTACCCTATAACAGGGTAATGATGTCCCTACCCAGTAACAGGTACTAATAAATGAGAGCCCAGTGCCAGGAATGGGTTACTTCTTTTAGAACTGTTATCCAGTAAGGTATCACAAATTTCAAAACTTTACAGGCCATGGTCAATGCTGCCAATTACCCTCCATAACTTGGCAATACGACCATATTAATGAAGACACCACATACTTGAATCATATAACATAGAAGCAGCTGGTACTAGCCTAGAAGCTTCATTCCTATTGGCTAGCTTTCACAGTTCTGGGAGATACTAAGCATCCTACTAAAGGAGGAAAGCAATCATTAATTTTCCCAGTTGTGAATCCTTCAAGCTACAATAATGACTGACCTAGCAAGACATGCCCACTGATGGTATAATGGCACAGACCTTATGGGAGCAACCAACCCCTTTCTCAATGGATATTTAAGTCTTCCTCCACAAGATAAAGCCTGTATCTAGCACTATTATTGGTCAAATAGCTTGTGACAGATCATAGACCTTAGGGGATGCTGCAGTTATTTTGCTAAGTGGACATACTATTAAACAAACTCCTAATGACTGATATATTATTGTATCTATGTACCAATGCATTTACCAATACTCATCAGAGAAGCTTCTGTTTGCAGTAAGTTGTGATAAACACAGAAACCAACAACTATTCAAGGTGCAAAGAATAAGAGACTGTAGAATGCTTACCCCTAAATGGATCATATATACTAAAACCCTCCCTTCAAAGGCTCAGGAATTATTGCAGAAAAGGGGTTGAGGATCAGGAAATAGTCTCTTCTGGACACAGCAGGGCAACTGCATTGTGAACTCACAGCAGTTGTGACAACATACCTCAAACCTGTGCAAGTCCAAGGAAGACAAAATCCAAGCGTGGAGAGTGGAGCTGATCACAAAGCCCCACAACTAGCCAAGAATATATTGGCAATTGACAGCTATCGGGAGAGGAGATTCAGTTATTTCAAAGACTATAGGCCCTGGTAAGTCAATCATGCTCCAGTAGAAGGCTATATATCTGAGAATTTTTTGTCACAAATTGGTATTGATGGCTTTAAAAAACAAAAGGACATGAAATGAGTGGATAAGGAAGAGGGGTGGATCTGGAAAGAGGAGAGGGAATGGGTGGTTATGATCAAGCTGCACTATACAGAAATCTCAAATAACTAACAAAATATTTTAAAAACTAAATAATAAAGCAGTAGAAAAATAACGAAGACACTCCTTTAATATGCTGCTTACTCTTGCCTTAGAATTCAAATACAGTACTTAATATAATGCCATATATATTGCTAATTGAAGAAAGAAAAAGTAAGTCTTGCAATTCAGTTGTGATAAGCCCTATCATCATTGCCCTACTTCCTCCATAAACACATAAATACCACAGGTTCCATTTCTTTTATCGTTTACACCATTTCATATGAAGAAAAGTTGTGTATGTTTATGCCTTCATCCCAGTAACAATTACACTAAAACACATACTGATTAGATTTACCATTCTGGCAGTTAACCTATCTGCCTACATTATTCACCTTGTCTTTGAAGGGTTGACTGCTCTGTCCTGGGGGATCCACTTTATGCTGTTATCTGAAGACTCAGAGCAGAGGACTTCAGAGGGAGACAGCTGTAGGAGATATCTGCACTACTCCTTGATGTCTGGATTAAATATGTACATATATGTATCTAAATTGTTCAAAGAGAGATACAGTTCATTTCTGGAATGTTTAAAAGTAATTTTTGATAAAAGTGAAATGAGGAGACTTCATGGTGCATGATAAACTATTAACTGCTTTGGTATGCTACTGCAGAATATACTATTACCTACATCAGTATTTAAAATTTTTTCCATGATAAGAAATAAAATAAAAATATCAATAAATAAAAGTTACATTTAAAAACTATAATTTATTCACAAATTACAGAAAAAAGTACTATGTCCTAAGGCTCTTTATGGGAGTTGGAGAGATGGCTTAGCAGGTAGGAGCACTTACTGCTTTTGCAGAGGACCTGGGTGTGGCTCCTCACACCACATGGAAAATCTCACCACCACCTATAACTCAGATCTAGAGGATCCAAATGCCCCTTGTCTCTGAGGATACCCACACTCACATGCACATACTCCCAAAAAGACACATACATAATATAAAAATAAGTATTTAATGTTTTTTGACAAGTTTGTTGCTGGAAACCAGCCATTTTTATTTACTGTATTTTATGTACCTCAAGACTGGGTTGCTGGGCCAATCCATGCAAACATATGAATCTTTATTTTAAGTTACTAATCACTATGCTTCAGCTTAGGTCTGCACTTAGACATCTTTTGTAGGATATCTTGGGTATGTAATAGCCTTACATGATGTTATGTCCATGTTGGTCTGTGTTCTACAGAACTGATAGAAGGAAATTTACATGTAGCACATGCAGGTGTGTTAACTGTCACTGATCACCCTGGTCCTGTGAGCACATCACAATACATAGCTCCAACTCTAGAGAAAATGGACAATGTTAAAAAAAACCACAACAGACAAGATAATCGACAACTTCCCAAGGCAAATCAAATACGTGATTTCTCTTCCATAGATGTATATTTATATGTTCTCCTACTGGAAGGACTTAAGAAGTTTAGAGATCCAATAATTACTCCCCTACTGCAATAACCTTATTTCTTTACAAATATTACAGAGTCTTAGTATATAGATGTATCATTTAAATGGCAAGCTACAAAACATTACAGATTTCTCCACTGTGCATTTATAAGGACAGACACATTTAGCCACTAAAAGACTACTATAGGCTTAGTTTCCCCCTTATTTTAGTCAAATTAAAAACTGCGTGTATAATAGAGGAAGATTATGCCTTTCGGATGTACTTGTAAGCAAATGTCTGGTATTATTCAATTTTTGTTTGAAGAAAGTTTTGATATAGCAAGAGCAAGTCAGGAACATAAAAATGAATGATAAAACTCACCCATGTATTCTGTATATTAGTGAAGAAAGGCTAAGTATGGTGATTTGAATAGGAAATGTCCTTCCTAGGCTCATGTATTAGAACACTTGGTTTCTTTAAGAAGATTGTGGAACCTTTAGGAGGTGCAGCCTGAGGGCAGCCTTTGAGGGTTTATAATCTCACCCCCACTACCTCTACTTTTCTGCCTCCAGTGTGCTGATGAAAATGTGATCATCCAGCTTCCTTCTCTTGCAGACATGCCAGATTTCTGATCACATTTCATTGGACAGAACTAGTTACGTGGGGCTACTGAACTGATCACCAAACTGATCAATGAAAAACCCATTTGTCTCTTTTATTGAGAAAAAAAAATGAAATTTGGTGATCAGAAGTCATATTCTTTTCCAAAAAGATACAGAAGATTTAATACAAAATAATAAACTTTATATTTAATTCAATGTCATAGGCACATTTGAGGGACTGTAATGTCCACCACCCTCAAATCAGTCAGATAAAATCTGAAACACAATAATCAAATGATTTCTAGAGAAAATCCTTAGTACAAACCCCTCAGGAATCCATTTTGGTAGAAGGATTGATATTGCTAAGAACAAAATGTCTTTTATGATTTCATTTTTTAATTCATTTTACATACCAACCACAGATCTCCCTCTCAACCCTCCTCCCTCTCTCTCCTTCCCCACTACCCCTCCTCCCACAGGATAAGTTATCCCAAGGTGGGGACAGCTAAGACTGATACACTCAGTTGAGGCAGGACCAAGCCCCTCCCCACTTTATCAGGGGTGAGTTAGGTGCCCTACCATAGGTAATGAGATCCAGAATACTAGCTCATGCACCAGGGATACATCCTGAGCACACTGCCAGGGGCCCCTCAAACAGACCCAACCATACAACTGTCTCCCGTATGCAGAGGGTCTAGTCCCATCCCATGCAGATTCCACAGATGTCCGTCTCAAGTTGTGAGTTTCTTTGAGCTTGGTTCATTTGTCTCTGTAGATTTACCCATCATGATCTTGACCCTCCCCCCCCCCCTTGCTCATGTAATCCCTCTTCCCTCTCTGTGACTGGACTCCAGGAGCTTGGCCTGGTGCATAGTTGTGGATCTCTGCATCTACTTCCATCAATTACTGGATGAAGGCTCTATGATGATAGTTAGGGTATTCACCAATTTGATTACCAGGTTTAGGCCAGTTCAGGCACCCTCTCTACTATTGTTAGTAGTCTAATCTGGGCTTGCCCTTGTGGATTCCTCGGAATTTCCCCAGCACCAGGTTTCTATCTTAGCCCATAATGTCTCCCTCTATCAAGATATTTCGTTTATTGCTTACCCACTCTGTTCCTCCCCCTGCTAGGTGATTTCTTCTCTATTACATTCCACGTAGAAATAGGCACAAAGAGTACCACACGCTTATCTGAAAAAATGTACTATGTAAATATTGAAAAATGGCACCATCAAATGTTCTTTGAATTGAGCATTTCATACACTAATTTAACTTGTATTCAACTTTCTCCAAAGGTGTAAAAAGACATTGCAATATTTGATTCACTATGCTACCTGAATTTGATTAAGATATAACAGGACTAATCTGAGGAAAATTCATTCAATGGTCTAAAGATATGATTACTTAAGAAATGGAAAGGTACTGTGTCAAACATTTAGTAGCAGTTTGGTTTATATAGTTAGAGGTAATTCAAAGACCCAGGCTACCATTTAGGCCTAACAGATTATGGAGTAGCCAGCCATCTTTGGACTTCTAACTCTGGCATTTTCTCTGACATATCTTGTATACCACAGTTGCGGGTTTCTTTTCTGCTTTGCACTAACATTGCTAATGAAAGGCTTTTGTCTTTCCCATAAGGCACCGTAAAAAGAGCCTGTCCCGCAGATAAAACTGAACTGAAATTTAGCTGAAGTTTGAGTTTGAAGTTATTTTTTCTTTAAAAACTTTTCTTTTAAAACCTACAAAATTGACAATCCAAGCACTTGAAAATGCTTATGCCCATGACTTCCTAAGAGAGCTGCCTCAGAAAATTATGTTGACATTAGCCAGGTCTTGTGCACCATGAACCAAGCCTGGATGTCAGGATTCAATGACCAAGAGAAGGAGGTTATGTGTTTTGGTAATCATGTTCTTTATCATCAAAATTTGGTTAACTTTGAGAGCAAATATTTTTGGAAGCCAACATTGATTTCTCTTGGTTAAACAAACGTAAATTTTGGGGTCTTTTCTGCAGTGTATGATTATTCCTCCATAGGTATTCCCACCTTGAGGAAGACTTACCAGGCTACTCAGTGTGACCTATATAAGGTGACATCAAATTAATGCAGTGTGTCTTTTTCTACTGAGGTGTACAAATAAATAGTGCCTGATAATGAGAAATGGGGCAGCTTTTGAGGGGATCACTGTCGGCATAAAACTACCAGCTTCTTTGCATTCTGGGAGGCTGCTGATTTTCAAAGGAAGGTATGCTGTATCTCCATGATGCTTTATATCTTGCAATTTATGAGCATGGGGTAGCTTCCTACAATGACTCGCTCTCTAGTTCCCTGTCAAATTGATACATTTGATGGAGTTCCGGTTGGGCGATTGCCTCAATCACCTTAGCCTATGGTCATGTCTGTGGGACACACTTGATTGATAATTTGTATAGGAGGGCCCACCACTTACACAAGAGGCAGTACTACTTCGAGGAATCAGTTCCTTGGCTATATAAGAAAGTTACTGAGCAAAAGCTAAGGAGCCAGCTGCTCATCCTTCAGTTCCCTGACTTCCCCAAAACACCTTTTCCTCCTGCAAGTTGTTTTAAGTCGTGGTGTTTATCACAGTAAACAGAAAAGTAAATTAGAACAGTAATCATCCTAGAAACACTTATCATAGTGTTCACATATCACATAGCCTGAAATCATCTCCTCCCTACAAAGTAATCCAATATCCACAAAGCCATGATGAAGGTAAACTGCTTTTATCACTAGACTTTCAGTGCCATAGGACAGAGTGAATGTTATGAACTCCAAAAGATGAATAACCGCCATTGAGTTAATGACCTGGCTTTCAAAGAAACTGAAAAATCAAGAATGTATTAGTAATAAACTTTGAGGCCAGCCTGGACTACAGAGAGACACAGAGAAAACCTGTCTTGAAAAACAAAACAAAACAAAATTAGATTCTCATGTAGATATAATGTTTAGAATAATGTGCAATTTTTAGAAATTGTCATGACCAGAGCAAGTAATATTTTACAAGGTATTGTAAAAACTGGACTAACCAATAATAGTTTCAAGGTTCTTAAAAACAGAATATGAAGTGAAAATAAGTTGGAAGGCTGAAAAAAATCTTAAAGTTTAATATGAGAAAATGGAATTCCTCAGAAAGGTGTGCCAATCATAGAAATGTGATTAAATATCAGGCAGTACAAAGCTATCATACAAACACTTAATTTACTGCCATCTAGTGGAGATTTAGTTTCCTTTTTTATTGACTACCTAAACAAAAACAAGTCTAATTTTCAAAATCTACGGATTCTAAATAATAAACCATGTCGGTTGTTTTCAGTCTGTACAGAGGCCACTCTGTAACCACAGCACTCCAGCATGACTCCAAAGCACTCACTTGAACACAGTCGAAGAAGTTGCACTTTCCTATGTCTTATATTTGGGCTCATGAATTTATTTTAATGATCTTACTTGTAACAGAAGAAAAACACATTGGAAGGCTTTCCCTCAACTACATTCATCATTCTGTGGATGGATACACTAAAAATGTTGATTTACCAATATCACACAAATGACTGGTGCCATGGATGGCTGCAGAACCTACCCTCTTCTGAAAATTATTCTCATTGAAGTATTTGATTCAAATTTCAATTCAAAGAAACAGACTTCAAGTTCAGTGTTCTTTGATCAGAGTGCAAAGTTGATTTCTCTCTGAAGCAGGTTTTTGACTTTGACCATCATTTAGAATCACTTGACCCTACTACTTACTCCCTTGTAGTATTTGAAACCTGGGTGGGAACAAAATCACAAAATAAATCAGTAGAGATGGGGTTGTGGCTTTAAAACGTCAACACATTGTGAGCAAGATACTTTTAGCCTTGAGTTCCTTAAAAATAATAGAAAAGTAAAGTGTGCATGGTATTCTCCCTCCTCTTCAGACTTAGTATTAGAGGCAAAAAGACACTGCCATGCACTTAGAACTGCCATAAGACAAACAGTTCTGCTGGCATGCAAAGTATACTGTTGTCCCACGTGAGTGTTTGTGCCTCCCAAGCGTCTGTATGTTTCCCTAGCTCAACTCACTTCCTGTTCAGCAACAAGATGCCTAAGTAAAGGACTGAAGAGGAAGCAGTCTCATAGGAGGTGATCACTGTTGGTTTGTTTTTCTGGCTTAACTTTTGGAGAAGTGGAAGATGGTCATTTTTAAGTGTTAGAAGGAAAGAGCAGATTCAGGGCAAGATGATGAAACAGGAGGAAAAAGAATCATTAATTTAGCAAGGTTTTTTGATGTGATAGAAGGTATAATCTAGAATCCTAATGCTAAGAGGAAACACTATTCCCTCTGAAGCAGGAAGGGCATCTGCCTCCGAGATACTATTTGTTTGACAAATCTCATTAGATTTAATGTGCAAAGAAAATATTTTTATTGAACTACACTGAGATCTTCATAATTTATCTTTATTTACTCTTGGTTATGAATTTGTAATTTAAAAATTCAGGCTTTTAAAGTAACTATCTTATAAGTTCCTTCCTTTTTAAAGTGTTTGTATAGCCAAAATCATTTAGAGTATAAAATGATACATTTTCATTTTCTTCCACATTTAACTTTCAGATTTATGTTAGAGAAAATGTTAATTTTATGAACAAAATTCTTTCTAAAATTGCAAATTTTAAAAAATGGTTCTTTTTCTGAGTTGACCACAAATTGCTCCATGAACTTACAAGCCAAAGATCATTTCTTTCCCACACTTCTCTGTGCACATTTGAAAAATAATGGAATTCAGCCATTATCTTGAGTCTGGGTCAGACTCTGCATGGTCCTGATGTGATTGTTCTCATTTTAAATGAGTATGATTAATATATAACTTGCTGATTATTTCTTTTACAATCATGAGTCATTATAATTTTAAGATGTTTGTAGGCTTTATGAAGACTTAAATAACAAAAGAGTTTGTTTGCACAGCATATAAATAATCTTCAAAGTTCCAGGATGCATTTTAAAAGATGAATTGTGTTTCTTTGTGTAAGTGACAATAATCTATCCTTGATGAAATAAATGGCAAATAATTTTTCTATGCATATTTTTTAAAAGTTAATTGAACAACAGAAAATGTGACAACTACCAGAAAAAATGGTATTTAAGTTTCTGATTTACTATAGTAAATACAAAGTCATAGACAACTGGCCCAGTCTCCACAGAGAGACCCAATATTCAGGTAAGATAAGGAATGAGAGGAAGGAGAATGTACGCAGTAGGAGTTCATAGTAAAATAAATCTACTTTATGCATCAGACCTACTCTTTTTTCATCCACAGTCTAGGGGCTGGTGCAAATTAGACCAAGCTAGCTATTAAATGCAGCCGTAGCCAGTCTTTACCTACACAAGATTTGTAAAGCAGCAAAATCTTATCAGTAAAACTTAATGCTTTATTATTACCTCATTGTTACCCATGGCTCAGCTTTCTATGATTCCAATTATTCACGTTTCACTTCAATCGAGATGCATTACACATAAGCAATCAAGATAGCATATATCTGCAATTCCAGTACTCAAGAGGCTAAGTAGAAAGACCATGGGTTCAAAGCCAGTCTGGGCTACATAGGGAGACTTTGTCTCAAAAACATTTATATAAAGCATAAAACATAAACAATCTATGATTTTTAAAATTTGCAGTATAAATAGCAAGATGCAATATTAGAGCATCCAGTTCAGTCTACCTGGTATGTGAATCATTCTTTCTTAATCTTTCCAAATGTTATGTTGTACACACCACTTGACCATTAGTCACTTACCAGCCATTTGGATAACGATATGAAATGCTGTGGTATCTCAATGTTTCTTTTCAATGACTGAAAACCATACAAGCAATAATGTTGGAAATGCTATTACAATATGTTGTAGCAGGAAGATCAGGCCTGGGCTTCAGGGGATTGAACCCAATCTAAGAGAAACAGAGGCCGGCAGTGGTGCTGCATGCCTTTAAGCCCAGCACTAGGGTGGTGGAGATAGAACTATAAGGTGGGTGGAGATGGGATCTGGGTCTCCTTTTTGGTCTGAGGATATGGAGAGGTAAGAAGTGATGGTGGCTGCTCCTTTGCTCCTCTGATCTTTGAGCTTTCTTTCAGCTTTCACCCGCAATATCTGACTCTGGGTTTTTATAGTTAGATGCTCTTCAACCAAAAAATGTATAAGGAAAATGTAGTAAATTTACACAAGAATTGCTCAGCTGTAAACAAACAAACAAACAAACAAACAAATCAGTATCATTACAAAATTTGTAAGCAAACGCATAGAACTAGAAAGAATCATCCTGAGTGATGTAACCCAGACCCAGAAAGACAAACATGGTATGTATTCACTCTTAAGTGGATATTAAATGCAAAGCAAAGGATATCCAGACTACAATCCACAACCCCAGAGGAGCTAGATACAAAGAAGGACCCTAAATGGGACACACATGGAGGGCCCAGGAAGGGAAAATAGTTAAGATCTCCTGGGTAAACTGGGAGGTGGGGTAGAAGGGAAAAAATGGGGGATAGGAACAGAAGGGACTGAGACGGCATGGTAGAGGGAGAGCAAGGAAAAAGATACTTTGGTAGAGTAAACTATTAGGGAGTTTGGGAGAAACCTGGTGCTAGGGGAATCCCCAGGAATCCACAAGGATGACACCAGCTAAGACTCCTAGCAATAATGGAGGGGGTGTTTGAACTTACCTTCCTCTATAAACAAATTAGCGACTGCTCTAATTGTCATCATAGAATCTACATCCAGTCACTGATGGAAGCAGATGCAGTGATCTACAATCAAGCAATGGGCTGAACCCCTAGACTTCAGTTGAAGAGAGGGAAGAGGGATGACAGAAGCAAGTGAGGTCAAGATCATGATGGGGAAACGCATAGAGACAGCTGTCCTAAGCTGGTGGGAGCTCATGTACTCTGTCCTGTCAGCTGGGGAACATGCATGGGACTGAACTAGACCCTCTGACAGTTATGTGGCTAGTTCTGTTTGGGGAGCCCCTGGCAGTGGGACCAGGACTTATCCCAGGTTCATGAAATGACTTTTTGGAACATATTCCCTAGGGTGGGATATCTTGCTTGGCCTTGGCACAGGGGGAAGGGGCTTGGTCTTGCCTCAACTTAGTATGCCAGACTTTGTTGACTCCCCAAGGGAGGCCTTGTCTTCTCTGAGGAGTGGATGGGGGGTGGGATGGGGGAAGCGGAAGCGGGGGAGGCAGGAGAAGGGGAGGAGATGGGGAACCAGGATTGATGTGTAAAATGAAAAAAAATTCTTAAAATAAAAAAAAGACTAATTAGGATTGCATTACAGTCATTCATGCTAAGGTAGCTTTGTGTAGCCCAGCACCTAGAGCCCTGCCATGTTTAGCACACAAGCGTGCCCTACTGGACCAACTTTGCCTGAAGCTTTCCTCAAAAAATGTTCCATACTCTTAGATTCTCCAACATCCTGGTTTCTGCAACGGAACTTAGGGTTCCGCCTTAGGTTTACATAGAGCCATCTCAGGTGGTCCCACGTAAGGAATCTGGTGCTTCTGCATGTTGCCTACCTTCTAGGCTTTTCTCTGGAACCTTGCCACAAACTTCTGAACTTACGTGAGCCCATAACTCTTGCATTCTGCATGCCTGAAAGATGCAGCACCACGTGTACAGTCCTAAATCCTACTTGCTAATTCAAGATATACCCTGCCCCACTTTGACCCAAACTACAGTGGCCCCCTACTGCCTGTGTGGCTGGAGTTGGGAAAACATTTCTACAGGCATCCCTATTTGAATGTGGATCCCCGTAGTAACAGTTTATTTTCAAAGGAATGACATACAAAATGAGCTTCATATTTATAACATGGAACCTTTGAAGGGTAGGGTTGAGCCCTCAAAGCATTTTTCCTATTGTTCTAATGCTAAGTGAATGGGTTCTCTTTGATGAAGCAAATCATCTGTTATGACCATACCTATATTATCCACAGCTTAAATGCATTTACTTACTCATTCTCACAAACCAGCAGGTTTTTCACTTCTTTCTTTCCTATGATTTGATCTGGATTCTCATGTAAACCTGACTAAAAGCAGTCACCAACAATTAGGTAATAGTATGAATTCTATGCTGTCTTGAACTTTCTTACAAAAAAAAAAAATTAGCCCCAAAGCTTTCAATCCAATCTAACTCAAAATTTCAGGAAATAAACAGAATAAGTTCCTTAACACATTTAAGTATATGATTGTTTTTACAGTCCTTATTCTCATCTGTAACATCATGCAGACCATTTTACTCTCTATTACCATAAGCTTTTTAGTCTCCCAAAGTTGTCAACAGAATCATTCATTAAGCTCTGTTTGTAGCATCCTGGGGCTTTTCTAGCAAACACCTCCAATCTGTTCCATAATCATTAATCATTACACACACACACACACACACACACACACACACACACACACACACACGTCTAAGATCCACAATGCAACAATCCAACTTCTGGAACCAATTGTGTGTGTGTGTGTGTGTGTGTGTGTGTGTGTGTGTGTGTGTGTGTGTGTTAGTTACTTTTATCATCATTAAAAGTATTTGATAGAAGCAATTCAAGCTTATTTTGCTTCATCATTTTTGAGGAAATAATGGCAGGGAATGCATGATGGGAAGACTCCATGGCAGCAAGAGTATATGGCTACATTTTCTCATGTGGTGGCTGAATTATGAACAAGACAAGAAGTAAAGATCGGTCACAAACCCTCAAAGCCCATTCCCAGTTATCCACCTCCTATAGCTGGCCATACAACCTCTCAAGCAACATGATCAGCAGAGATTCAAATTTTCAAGCACATGATCCCATGGGGAACCTTTCATATCCACCTTGTAGCAGAGTACGTAGAGTTTGTCAATAACCTCTATTCCAGGCAGCTGTTGTGGAGGTTGGGGTATGTATCCATCAGTTACGGTGGTGGAGACTATGGTAAACACATGTCATTATTCTATGAAGAGCACGTGGAACACAGGTATCCTGAGACATTGCCTTTGGTCTTCTTGCTTCACTGCCATCTTCTTAAGCACATACGATAATGTATCAAATATACTTCTTGTGCTGGCTGGGTTTATGTCATCTCAACAGAGAGAGTCATCTGTGAAAACACGTCCTTAAATTTGGACTATATGCAAGAATTTTCATAATTAGAGAACGATGGGGAGAGTTCAACCCACCACGGGTGGTGCCACCCCTGGAGTTTTCTAAGAAAACAAGCTGAGCGAGGCATGTGAAGCAAGCCAGTAAGCAGTACCCCTCCATGGCTCCTGCATCAGCCCGTCTCCAGGTCCCTGCCCTAAGGGTGTTCCTGTCTTGATTTCTCATGATGATGAACAGAGATGTGGAAGTGTAAACCAACAATCCCTTTCCTCTGCCCGTTTGCTTTTCGTCATGGTGTTTCATCATTGTAACAGTAACCCTAAAGAAGAAATTTCTTAACCATATTTGGGGAAAAAATTAACATCTCAGATTTTTGCTGTTATTTGTCTAGACTAGATTACTAACGAGCACTGGCGTAAAAAAAAAAAATGAGTGAGCTTAAATTAGTTTTATTTATTGCATGACCAACACCTATTTCCAAAACTTATTTATTTCCCACCAGTTATGGTGGTACATGAGGAAATAAGCTGAAGAGGCCGGGGAAGGATGATCAGGGTTTGAGTCTGAATTTGATCTGGAGGACAGTCTGGGCTACAGGCTTATGAACTGTTGAGATGATTCAGAGGTCAGAGTGCCTGCTGCTCTTTCAGAGGCTCTGAGTTAGGTTCCTAGCACCCATGTCAGGTGGCTCACAACTGACTGTATCTCCACCTCCAGAGGATGTAACACCTCTTCTCTATGGGCACCTGCCCCCACATAAACATATCCATATATAAACATACACAGACCTACTCATAATTTAAAATAATAAAACTTAATTTTTAAATAAAAATCATTTATCCCTATAGTAACCATAGCTTCAAAACCAAAGCAAAGGTTGCAATTTGCACTGTACAAATGTCCTCACTAAAAATTATACAAGTGTTGGTGAGATGGCTCATTGATGATGAGCACTGACTGCTCTTCCAGAGGACCCAGGTTCAATTCCCAGCACCCACATGGCAACTTACCACTGTCTGTAACTCCAGTTCCACACACAAAGACATATATACAGGTAAAACACTAATAAAATAAAAACAAATTAATTTAAAAAAATATGTCCAAGGGCTCAAGTGGTGGCTCAGAAGCTGAGTAGTACAGCTCTTACAAGGATCTGGGTTCAATCCCTAACACCAATAGGCAGCTCACAACTATTCATAATTACAGTTCTAGGGAATCTGATGCTTTTTCTGAACTCTGTGGGCTGTTCACATATGTGGTACACATACATGCATTCAGGAATGCCCATACATACACATAAAATTAAATAAGTATTTTTAACATTCTTTAAATCATATATGAGAATATTTGAAAATACAGTTTAACCAGGAATTAAAAAGTTAAATTTATATTATATACTGGCTGCACAGTTAACAATTTAGGTGAACTACTATTAAAAAAATAAGGAAAATCATAAAAAAAAATCACCACGACAGGGATAAACTAGAACTATCCTGAAGAAAATAGAATATATGACCTCTCCAACACGTTGAAGCCTATCTCTCCCCCCCCCCCGCAAAAAATCCCACTTACTCAATTCTTGATGGTTAATTAAACAACAGAAGTCAAAATTAGGTAAGCTTAGTGACATTTTTAAATACTCAATGTCCATCTGTGTAGGGGTATAACAGTGTCCGCAAGACAAATGTCTGTTAAGAACTGAAGAGCTGCTAGACTGGCTGAGGTAACAATGTCCTAAATATCATTTCTCAGGAGACTGAGTCAGGAAGATTGCAAGTCTCAGGCCAACCTGGACTATACAGCCTGGCCCTACCTCAATAATAAAAATAAATCAAAAGCTAAGTATCTCCTAATGCCCCAGAACAAACCCAGGCACCATCTCTGGTGATGTTTTACGGGGCATTTTTCAATTTCTATAATAAAAGATGCAACAGGGAGTGTTTTAAAGCAACACTCTTAAGTTACTTAAAATAGGGTATGAGGACTGGAGAGATCAGTAGGAAAATATCTTTCTCTACAACCATAAGGACGTGGATTTGGATACCCAGCATACACATAAAAGAAAGGCATAGAGGATGTACAATTATAACCCTGTCAGTGGGAGTTGGAGGAAGCACACTAGCCAACCAGTGTGCTCCAAGTTCAATACAGGTCCATGTCTCAAAAACAAGGTAGAGGACTATCAAGGACATGTGTGATGCTCTACCGACTGAGAGATCCTGGGTTGAGTTCTCAGCTCCGGGGGGGGGGGGGGCGGGGGGGGGGGAAGGACGTGTGTGATGTCTACATCTGCTTTCCACAAGTGTGTGCACATCCAACACCCCCACATAAAATCAAATGCTCTATAAATGTAAATTTTAAAAAAATAGAGCAAATTATTTGTTTTTCTTAGACATTTAAGTCAATAAAATAGCTACCTCTATATGATGGCAAGTTTAATTTAATCATGCTCTATGGAAATGACACTACAAGCAGAAGCATAGATAGAGCTCGAGGAAATAATAGGAAATTTTAATAGGTGAGAAGAAAATGATTTTTTTTGGAAAACAGTGCAGCTGCGACATTACTGCTGATTTTGCATCTGTTTGCCATTGAGCATCTGTTTGTCTTGAGGGCAATCGCCAGAACCCTTCAGAGTCTCTAGTCCTAACAGATACATCAGGTTGTCAGAGATGGAATTCAAGATGGAAGTGTAGAGGAAGACAGGGAAAGGGAGGGGAGGAAAGAGGAAGAGACAGAGAGGAAGAGGAGAGGAGAGAAACAGCTCTATCACCTTTGAAATGCAAATAGCTTTAGTCCCTTCATTCTTAGGGCAGGATGAGAAAGCAATCTGATTTAATTAACTTCCATTCAAAATCCCTTGACTCCAGTAGAACTAATTGGAGTTGTGTTTAGAAATATAAATGAAAGTATTCTGTCACTTTCCTAGAGTTTCCCTCCTCAAAGCTAGCATTTAAAAAAATCCTTTTGCTTTTATGAACGTTTAAATATACACTAGCTGTAACCTGGATTTCTGATTTGAGTATTTTCTTCCCAAAAAGAACAGGGATCACTACAGGAAAGTCCACTGGCATCAAGTACCTGACTATTGAATGCCAGATGCTTAGAATGTGGTTGAGTTTGCAAGGATGCCATTGACTGGGACCTAAGCTCTGCCTGCTCCTTAGCGGATTAGACTTAAACATTAGGTAGACTCAAGAGTTCTGAAAAATATAGAAATAAATGGTTCCATGAATTTCACATGTAATCTGGAATACTCATATTTTTTGATACACAAAAAAAATCCTAAGATCGGAGAAGATGAGTTGATGTTATTAGCTTCCCATACCTATAAAATTATGTCACTGTTATTAAAAGACTCCCCACTTCTTAAATAATAAAGGACTTGAGTTTACTTATCTTTATGCCAACATGGATACACAGAACCATTTCATGGTGGATGCTACTATAAAAAAAATAAAAGAAAAATGAGGCCCAGAGTAGTTGTGTAATAAGTCAAAAGTTATGGATCTAAGGTAAGGGAGTCCAGAATCAGAACCCAGCATGGCCAGGGATCATGCCCTTATAAGCTTCCACGCTACTGACATAGAATTGAGTGATCATTCTTTGTAATTGATACAGTTCTTCATACCATTAGCTCTTATTTTCATTATGTATACAAATAAGCATTCCGACATTTCTTAATTACTTCATCAACCATGTACTTTCTTCATTAATTCAGAAAGCCATGAAATAATCTGTTGTGTTATTCCAGCTAACAAAGAAGTAATTTTTAGAATTATAAAAGTAACGGAATCTTGAACGAAAAAAATAACACTTTGTAAATAGAGAATTATGAAAGGCAGCCTTAAATCACGATGTGACTCTGAAAATTACTAATGAGATTTCACCACCACATGGATGGGTCTAGCATCTGCCAAACTCAAACAGCACTGCTTCTGAACTGGTTGGATGTCCCTGGAGCACTGTCTGGAGCTTGAGATGTCAGGGTTAAGGCTGAACATCAGACAGAATGCCTTAAACTCAAGTGAATGTCACAGAGTTCAAAACTATCACTTTTCTAGACCTTTTTGGATGAGAACATAAATTGTGCAATAAAACTAGACACTTCCATGTAACCTATCCATTAACAAATATCTATATAACAGATTTGCATAGTGAACAGGAATAACAATGTTGAAGTTGAAGTTCACAAGGTGAGGTTGATTGTTTGCACATTTTTCTGGAATATGACAAGGTGAATGCACACCATGTTTGAAAAAGAAGAAATTGAGGAAAGTAACTTGGTCACTGATTTAACACAAATTGAAAAATATGTTCATTCTGGCCCTCAGCTCTGGCTAAAAAATAGAAGCCATTAGCATTAGACTTAAAGTTTGTTTCTCTATTTGTAATTAACACAAAATACTTCTCTCAATATCCAATGGGCTGTACTGTATTTTAGACATAAAATTTACAGTAAGGATTGAAAAAGCCAAGCTACCTTCAATGTCGGCATAGTCATGTTTTAATGAGACTGTTAGGTAGCATGCTACAATTAGCAAGTTAATAAGCATTAATTTTGTCATAAAATATAAAATATATTCCATAAAAAATATCTAATGATAGAGAAAGAGGAAATGGAAATATTTTACCTAATTATCATTTTTAGTAATTTATACTTAAAGGATATTTTAATAACATGACCTTATATTTATCTGGTACTTTCCATATATTAGAATTGTTTTTGTATGTACTGTATTAAATGATCCTAATGATTAAAAAGATACTAAATGTCATTGAGACATCAACAGCATGTGATGTTCAATGTGAGGTATAAGATACAAACTATAAGTATCTAAAAGAATAAACATACATTATTTCAGATGACATAACAGTTTCTATCCTGGTAACTAAACAATAAAATCTCAGGTATTAGTTTTTCAATTTGGATGAACTGATCATAAATATAGTCTTATAAGATAGAATACTTGATTTGAATCCAGTTTTGTTGATTATTAGACATGGATGTTGAGAAATTACTTAACATTTTGAAGCTCAGCTTTCTCATCTGTGAAATGATGCTGGTACTTGAATGTATGTTTTCAGGGCTGACCCCTCTATTGGATAGCCAATTGGTGTGCTTCCATATAGACTGAGCATGTTATAGTCAGGAATATATATATGCCAGATACTAAATGAATATATATATATATTCATGTAACAAGAATCAAAGAAAAGGCGGGACATGAATTTGAAAGAGAACAAGAAAGAATATATGGGAAGGTTTGGGTAAAGGAAAGGGAATAGGGGAAATTATGTGATTCTATTATAGTCTTAAAAATACACAGAAGAAAAGATGCTGTTAACATAACACCATGGGATTGAGTTGTGATTGAAATGAAATACTCTAGGGTGGAGTGTGTGACACATGACACACAGCTTATTGCCAGGAAATAGTAGCCATTAATCTGCATCGTTTTGCTTCTCTTCCTAGTATAGTATCTGGACATAAAGAAATTTCGTATTTACCAGCAACAAGATGTTAGTTTCAGTACATAAATACACTTTGTGTGCCCAAACATATTGGGCACTGTGATTAATACTTACCATGTTTTAATGGCTGATTAGAAAGTAGCCCCAGAGTACACATACACTTTAATCCAGTGTCATCTAATACTTTCCCAAATTGCAAAGAGCTGATTTGTCATCTACCAGTTTATCTAATATTTTTGCTACATAAGTATTTATTCCTACTTCCATAAGTTAATAGTTATTTTTAGGACAAGCATCACAGATTATGATATTAAGGGTGCCAACATAAATGGAGAGATTTCATTATTTCTCTCCAGTTCATCTCTATTTTAATAAGTTTAGAAAGACAATATTATTCAGAGGTCATATCTCAAACCATGAAGTAAGTCAATTCCCCTTTGTATAAGATGCTCCACATCTACTCAGCCATTCTCTATACTCTGAGGCATAATTTTATTAATAGAAGATGCTGGACAGTCTCAACTCTTTTCACTGTCTTTGAGAGGTATTAATCCCAGGGGTCCACTGTATTCAAAGTTGGTTCCCTGTATTCAAAAGCTTCAGATTCATCTTTCACTACTCTGAAAATGGAAACATTTCATTTCTGAGATCTTAACAGAATAAAAAGTATCAAAAATAGCATAATCCATGGTTTATCTTAAATAAACAGAACCCAAGCTATTTAACCAATCCTATGCCTTAAAATGAATTAAATTAATAAGTCATTGGAAAGTGAACCCTGATGTCAGATTCATATTTGTTTGAAAAAACAAAATTATAATTATTTAATGAATATTAGGATATTCATTGGGATAACAAATTATTACTACTGATTACATTATAGTATCTTAAAATTTTTTCAGCCAGGCGGTGGTGGTACATACCTTTGATCCCAGCACTCGGGAGGCAGAGGCAGGCAAATCTCTGTGAGTTCAGGGCCAGCCTGGTCTACAGAGAGAGATCCAGGACAGTCACCAAAACTACATAGAGAAACCCTGTCTTGAAAAAAACAAAACAAAAAAATTTTTTAAAGCCTTCTTTCACATCCATCTAGAGCCCAAGTCCTGTGCAGAGTGATCAATTACATCAGCAAATACGGTTTACATGAGTCCTGAATGATTATGGAATCCCATATTGCTGACTTGTAAAGTAAACGTCATTTAGCAGAGTAAAAATGTATTGGGCCAGTCTTGCTAAATACTAAATGCCAGTTCAGGCTATTCCAGGAACTTGAAAGTATGTATTTAGAGCTGAGAAAATTTTCTCTCTTAAGACTTTTACAAAATACATATTTTTTGCTGATGTCTACTCTAAAGTTTTTGTTTTTACAAATATAAAAGAAAAGACATTATAAGTAGTCTAATTATTCCATTTGCTTTTCAGAACATATGTGAGCCAACAGTTTGAAATGGGATCTTCCAAATCTAATGACGATGATTTTAAAAACGTTTTAACAAGATCATTGTTCACCAAGGAATTCATCTCAATTTTTCAGGACTACCATAGCCAAAAGGAAACTTATGGAGATAAGTAGCATAAAATCAAATATGTTTGGCCTTGTGCTATCAAGTTATACTAAAACATCCAGAAATGCATTCAATGGGTATTATACTAGATTACAGATTAAAAAAAAAACACATATTAATTTTAGCATGATAAAACTCAAGTCCATAAATCCTGACTTCTTGAACTTTGCAAGCACTTCAATTTTAATTGCTAAACTTTTCCATGTAATTAACTCGTTCAAGTAATTAATAGTAGAGTTTGATACCATAATTTTCTTTCCATGGTTACTTTGCAATTAAGCTACACAAAGTTCACTTATTTTTTTTTTTTTACGTTTTAAAGCATCAAATTCTGTGAACTTAGCTCTTCATTTGAAACACAAAATGCATTGTATTTTCCTACAACTGGTTATTCAAAATATGCACACACACACACACACACACACACACACACACACACACACACACACCAAAAACAACAAATAAAGTTGTGTTCCTCTCTTCTAAGCCTCAATCTGAAGGTTCACTGAAATAAACAGCACAGCATAGAAAAGGTAAAAGCTGACACCCGTGATACCTAGAGGTAATGGCTGACAGCATCCTAACAATCTCTCTAATTCTTGCAATTTCTATAATGATGTACAATGCATTTATAATTCATTAACTGGAATAGAAATTCCAACGTTGGGGATATAATTCACGATTTGTAGACCTAGAGGCTCAAGGTCGATTCAATGTGGTCTAGTGGCAGAGAGGTACACATGTGGCTCTGGAAAAATATGAACTGCCACAAAGGCAGGGGTGGAGGTAAAAAGAGAAGAGGGAGATCTGGCCCTGATCTGGAAAGATCTTACAGATGGCACACTTACCCAGTTGCTTGAAGCAAATGGGGAATTCAATGGTTAAGAATGGAAAGCAAATCCTAAGGTGCCATCTGAGTGTTTACTCTCCACAGGTAAGGAACGCAGAGATAAACTCAGTGATCTGATCAAGTCCACAACAAAAGAATCAGAGCCGTGACTGGAATTAACACTGAAGGTAGAATGGCATTGCTCCATCACTCCACTGCCTTCTGGAGCAGAGACAATTCCTCTGTCTGCGCTGTGGTCTCCACCCCCTAGCTAGCCCTCCATGGTGCCACACCCTTTCTAGGACCCAGCTAGGATAGGCACAGAAAGTCACAGACAACCATGATCTCACAAAACGCATTATATTTTAGTAGCGTCTATGCAGTCAAATATGTTTAGATGTATCCCCTTCTCTCCCTCCCACCCGATTCTCCATCAATTCAAAGGGACAGGGGTGGACGCTGTTGTCACACGGCATGCTCAATAAAACCTGATCCATTTCTTTCAATCTTCCTTTTTTTTTTTTTTTTAAGCTTCAGTTTATCGAGTGTTCCCAGTTCTAAGAAATCGTAATTCCTAACATGGGGGAGGTTGCAGAACTTTGGCTGAGGAGGTTGTGCAGGTGTTATTCCTTAAGGGGGACAACTGTGACTGTCCATGTGAGTAATGGCTGTGAGTCGGCTTGCAGCCAAAAGTTCTCTTATACCAGAATGTACAAACCCTTTTCCTACTGAGAGAAGGCCCCCAGTAGGATAATATATTATTACACATGATTCAAATTACAGGATCTGCAGCAGGGGAGCTCATGACTGATTCAGGACAGTCGCCCCCTGAATACTGATGACGGGATGATGGAATGCCTCGTGAATTAAAAGGGCCATGGGTTTCTTGTCTAAACCCTTCATGGGTCTATGCCTATCATTGTGCTCGCTAAGCTTCTTAAACGAATTGTGCAGTTATGAAACCTTTGTTGGTCTTATTAAAATTCCATGTCTTTGAATATTTATATCCAAAGCATTCTCTTAATAAAAATAGACAATGAAACTTTACTATCTCTTCTAGACAATCACATGCCTTTAATGCCAATAATGCAAAAAAAAGAGATATGAATTAACAGAAATCGCATTGAAGTGTATCCCAGTTTCGCTCGCTGGGAGTCTGTAAAGCAAAGAGAAATCTTCGCAAGCCACATGTTTCCGATGCTTTAAGTCTTCTGCTAAACAAAATATTTTATCCCAGACCAATGAAATACAAATGTACAAGACAGCATTGCACTTCCAAAGGTTTTCTGTAGCTAAATGAATTCCTTCTTGACTATGATTTCATTTGCTCAACTCTGGTTATATAACGTTCCCATAAATTCACTAAAGGTATTGCACTATAAATGGAGATCAGACATTTTCAGAGAAACATTAAAGCAGCTGTTACAGATTATGCCTCCTGAAAAACAAATGGCTGTGTCATATTCTTCCAAATAATATGGAAGCTGTTCTCTGCACTTCTTTTCAAGCTGGTTCTTGTATTCAGCATTTCTAGTAAATGGATGCAAATCAGGTGCATTGTGCTATGATGGGTAGGGGGGAGATTTGTCCAGAAGTGACCTCAGTTCTATTCATTAATAAAATGACATGTTGGCCGAGAGCAATGAAGAATGAAATATAACAAGAGCGAACTTTCCTCCACGGGACAGATGTACATATAGCTTTTCCTTGCAGAAAGCACCGTATATAAAATGGCCACTGCAACATAAAACCTGAAAACCTGAATGGAACCTCTAAGATGCAGATTGCTTGGGAAAAACAAAATCCCAACTTCCATGGTGGTGCACACCCCTGATTTTCTGTGATCTTGTACAGCTGTAAGTTGCAACTTGGAGAAAAATATATATTTCACTAGAAGGGCCGTCCAACAAATAAACAAAAGTTTAGGGGGGTTCTACGAGTTTGTTTTTTCCTTTAAGAAACAGAAGATAATATTTGGGAAACCAAAATTAATAGAATTGTTCTCAGAACCGCTTCTGTGACTGCAGACACAGGTTGGAGTGTGGGTAAGAGCTACCAGAGAGAATGTAGCCACATTTTTGCATAGCGTTTTAAATTATGCCAGCAGAATAATTAATGGAAGGACCTAATATGGGGGGGGAAGGGTAATAGGAAAAGGGGAAGGCTATGTTAAACAAAGTTCATTACTGCATGATGTAAATGAGTTTCTCACCAGTGATGTCACTGATTGGCTGAGCGGCAGGACTGACTTCAAGCATGGCCGGATTGGCTGCTAGCTCCTCTGGTGTCTGCCTGCTTGGGCAGCGGTTGAATCAGATACTTTCTGTCTCTCTTGCTGTCGTTTGAAGCAAATCTTGTTCAGCCCAGCTGTGTCTCCATAGTAGTGGCACCCTAAGAGAGAATCTCCCTCCTGCTTCCCACAGCTCGTCTGTGAGGCCGTCGTTGCTGTGTGAATACCAGCCCTTGGCACGAAGCCCAGACAGCATTCTCAGATCCATCTATAACACACACACATACAAAAAGAAAAATAAAAAGCAGTTCTTTCATCTGAATTGCATCCTAAGGAGGATTAAGGCTTCTATTGCTACTGATTTGTGTCCTTTCATTTTGATGGTTAAAATCGTTTTTGAAAAACACTATCTTCTAATCTACAGCAGAATACCATTGGTTAAAACTGGATAAAAAAAAAGCGACGGGGGAATCCCCCTTTTCCCATGTTTACCTTGATTACAGAAACATACTTCTTCATTTTCTTCCTAAGCACCGTAACTGATGCTTTTGGTCCCCTACCAGAATTTTAAACTCTCAGCAGATTTCTAATTACAGCCGAGTCATTATTTTCAGGTTAAGACATGGGATCTTAATTAGCATTCCTTTTTTAGCTATTCGAAATGAGACAGGGCAAGAAACAGAAATGATCTATGAAGAGAGAGAGAGAGAGAGAGAGAGAGAGAGAGAGAGAGAGAGAGAGAGAGAGAGAGAGAGATCTGTACAGCTTCTACAGTTGAGCTGATTCCCCCCTCCTTCCCAGCTCTCCCTTCACACACACACACACACACCCCTTGCAAAACAATGCAGTCATATGAACTTTACCAGACAATGGAGTACCTACAGGCTCTCCCCTAGACAAGTCCTTTATAACCAGCCAGTGCTATGTGCTGCAGACAGTGGCCAATCGGCAGGCTCCTTTCTGCAGCAGGGACACAATAGGTGCATTGGCCACACTGTCCTCCTAGACCCTGACAGCAGTTCAGGTTCATTTATTGTACACTGGAAGGCACATATGTCTTTAATATTCACTGTGAAATGATCAGTGTGACTGCCTTTATTTCCCTGTGATTACATCAACCTAATTACTGCGCAAAAGCTGCAGGAGCACTGTTTGCTCTGAGTGACGCATAGGCATGCATGCCGAAAGAATATGCACGAACATGCTTGCTTATTTCAGTAATAAAATCCACTGATTATTTCCTTCCCGGAGCTTAATGCTTCTTCCACAATACTTGGGTGGATATAGTCATCATTTTTCACTTCAAAGGAAAAGTGTGTGTGTGTGTGTGTGTGTGTGTGTGTGTGTGTGTGTGATTTAAACATTAGTCTAGTCATTTATTGGTGTGAGCGATGGGGGTGGGACCTAGTTAGCAAATAAAAGATAATTAAGGACCTAAAGAATTTTTCAGTATCACTAGGCATCAGAGTAAGGAACTAAGTGAATCTGCGTGTCTCTCCACAGCCATGCTTAGATGCTGATTTTTTTTTTTCGGTTCAGTTGTCATGAGCATCTGCATAAGCTTCATTTGTACATTTCCGTATCACATAATTATGGCATGTCTTGCATCACTAATTTGACTGCTTAAAAATTAAAGTTTTTGTAACTTTATACAAGATCAACATAGTCTGTCATGGTGTGCTGTGCAAGCTGCTATTTTTTTTAATGCATGCTGCATTTATAGACTCATAACTAGAACAGCAGAATGACCACTGCTTCTGAGAAGACAGGATCTGACTTACAGTAGAGTTCACTTCTAGATGATACTGGCAGCATATAATGACCAGAAATAGACGTTGTGTATTTCATTTAGAAATAACTCATTGTAAAATAGAGGGCGTGTGAAGGCAATCTATATGCAAGTATAAAGACGTTGGAAAGTGAAGAAAATTTGAATTATTCATGGCCACTCACCCATACTAAAGAAATAAGCATTTTGAAATGTAGTCTTCTGACTTGGATCTTTGCAGATAAAATAACATTTGTTTATGAATGTTTAGAATATTATGGAATGTCTCGTGCTCATTATTATTATTATTTCATGATTTGAGTATTTTGTTCTCCAAATTCAAATGGTAACTTATGTGCTAACTATTTTCTATGTTAATTTTCTATTAACTATGTTAATTTTCTATTAACTATGAGGTGTTTAACTAACATTTACCTGTACTGGTTGGGGCATTTGATTTTTCAACTCACAGTTCTCTGAGTATGGAATTCATCATTATGGTAGATTCTAAAAGAAATAGTTACTCATTTACACCCAAATGAATACATGTATATAATACATTATATTACATCCATACCATAGAGGAAGAAGCCAAACAGAATTCCATGAATATTTATTTTATAATCCTCTTTTGTAGTATTTGGAAACTTTCGATGAAATATGCACATAAGAGGTTTTTCGAATATTATGTTTCAATATAGCATTTCCTTAGTGGTAAAGCAAACTTAAAAGGAAAGTGCAGGTCTTCAGGTCTATTCTTCACCAAATGAAGCTAAGAATGAAGGGTCCAGTGGTGGTGGCGCACACCTTTAATCCCAGCACTCAGGAGGCAGATGCAGGTGGATCTCTGTGAGTTCAAGGCCAGTCTGATCTACAATGCAAGATCCAGGACAGCCAGGGCTGTTACACAGAAAAACCCTTTCTTGAAAAGTCCAAACAAAAAAGAAGAAGAAGAAGTGGAAGATAAAAGCCTAGTTAGTCTGAGAGATCACAAGGCTCAATCATAAACAACACATAAGGAAATATAATATATTATTTATGAACATGCATCAGAGTAAAAAGACCTGAAAAGAAGGGTATATATTTGCTGTTTGCTACATAATAAGACTCTTCACTAGGTGGGCTGAAGAAAAAGGAAAAATTAGGTAACTTCTTGCCATTCTTACTGATTTTTTCCCCTAAATATTTGATAAAGCTATGCAAATTAATATAAAATAAAATTAAATTATGCAATGTTATCCCTCTTTCTCCTGGTCCCTGCTCTTACATACACATACCCATAAACATATGCATATGCATTCACATAAACATACAAATTCATGTATACATATACATACAACACACATATATGCAGTCTTTGTTTTTTAAGACTGTATAGTTCATCTTCCTATTCATCTCAATTGTTTGATCTGATACTTCATTAGAAAAGTTTGAGAAATTCAAGGATACTGGAGAGATGACTCATTGATTAAGAGCACTGACTGCAATTTCAGAGGATCTGAGTTCAATTCCCAGCACCCACAGGGCAACTCACTACTGTAGCTCCAATTCCAGGGAATCTGGACAGATGTGCATGCAGGTGAAACACCAATGCACATAAAATGAAAATAAAATCACTAAAAAAAGGAAGTCATAATTGCTAATATTTGTTAACTAAAAATATAGCAGATTAAAATCTGAGAACAGTGAAAAAATTAAATTGCAGTAATGCATGGAATATTTTTGGGAATTGAGTGTTATGCATGTGTATGTGTGTGTGGGTATGTGGGTGTGTGGGTGTGTGGGTGTGTGTGTAAAGGATTTTTACTGTATATCTTTTAAACAAGATTAGTTGATAGTTCATACTTGACCAGCTTAAACAAGTAAGTATGTGTAACCTAATGAATATCATAAACAAGGGAACCATTACATGCCTTGGGCCATAAATTCAGGCAAGTTAGAAATAGTATCATTTGTGCTATCATATATATGTGGATTCAGCATTATTTTTACTAATTTTCTTCATATGTTAATTACAATTTAAAATTATGATATTTTAATATATTATCCAAATATGAAATAACTTTACAATTGAAACTTATTGGGAATTGTTTTTACTAGAGAAGTTAGAACTAGTTTATAGTTTACAGATTTAAAACTTAGTTTAGATGTGACATCCAAAGAAAATTAGTAACTGATTTGGTGTATTTCAACCCTTATGCTGCCTTCCTTATTAAGAATACAGCTCTGACCTGCTCCTGTCAGGATATTCTTAATTGGTTGAGTTTTACTGCAGATAAGAAACCGATGGCCTCCTCCTCTAAGATCAAAGACACTCATTTATAAGATAACTCATAGGGAATGTGAGTGCCATCTGTGTTCACAAGATGGAGGACAGCAAACTCCTTTATGAAGATCAAAAGCATAACCTTAGATTTACAATCATGATGATCTCATCAAAAGAGTCACGTCAGCGCAAATTGGCTGTAAGACTGTAAAATAACAGCCAATCATCTTAACCTTATAAATAATACAATGACTTCTATAAGAAGAGCCAACTTGGAATGAGATGCGAAACCAATAAATTAAAACACAACTTGTCAGTCTCCTAAAATGACTCATGCTTTAAAAAACAACTTCACCATGCTTAATAGGTATGGAAAATATTCATAGTATAATTAACATCAAGAACCACTCTGTATGCCGCTGTCTCCACAATGACAAACATTCAGATCACAGGACAAGATAAAGTTCATCAGCAAAACGACTCCAACTCCAGGGGCTTTTTTTTATGCTTACAAATTCACAGCTTGAAATTTCAATGCTTATGTTTTAGAGTCCAAACATGCAATGCTGGAATTGTTTAATAGTGATTATTTTTTTTGGGGGGGGTGGTACTTGAAAAGCATAAGTTCATAATATTTTCTCAGAAAGATTTTGTTTTGTTTACACTTACCTCAAGACAGTTAGTAGTGAATTTATTTGGGTAAAGTTTATCATTACACCTCAGTTTTTAAGACTAATTTTCCTAAATAAGAACACTTCATTAAAAAAGAAACCAAAGCTACAGGACTTGAATAACTGTTTACATGATGGTCTTTAATCAATATTATTTATTCTCCCATAAGTTACAAGAATTAGCAGAAAACTTGTTTTTATTCTTCGACGATTTAAAACATGTATATAATGACGTTTTGTCATTTCCTCCCCTACTGCATCCTCTCATCCCCGGCACAGAAATTTCTTCACCCCAGCCAGCCTCATCCTGCTTTCAAGCTTGTTTGCTTCTTTTTAAAGTTTTATCTAAGAAGTTGTCACCAAGGTCTTAAAAACATTTCACGTGTTCAATTATTGTTTTCCTCTAAGATAACTCATTTAATGACAGGATGAACTGGATGCAAGCATCCCGCTGCTGCCACGTGGTTAATCCTAAAATGTAATACCGGGTGGTGACTGAATCTTCAATGAAAAGGAGCATTCTGGTTTTCATGACAGTTCGTGTCACTACATGCAAGAGGGAAAGTCTGCTCACATGCACTGCACAGGTGTGCACAGGAAGCATGGTCTTGTCACTTTCTGAAAACGGTGGAATTTTCTTCATGTGGCCATGCCTCCTGGAAGGTGCTAATCAGGAGGGAGAGCTGCCAACTGGCTTCTTTCAATGTTTTGTTGACAGTTTCTTTTGACTTATTCCCTGTGCGGTGGATAGAATGAAAGTCCTCCTCCAAACTTGCTCACATCCCCATACCAGAAACTGTAATATGTCTCCTTACATATCAAAGGGAAACTACGTGTCTGATCTCACAAAGGCCGCTATCCAGCTACTCTATCATTAAGAAAATCGTTGTACATTATCTGAGCTTTATTTTTTAGCAAAGTCAACTGACTCTTTAAAAGTGGACATGGAAAACAGAAAGGGCTGATGGGAAGTCTGAACAATACAACAGTGATTTGGGTGCAACATTGCTGGCCTTCAAGGAGGGGAAGGCAGTTTATAAGCATGAACATAGGGTGTCTTCATACTCGAACAACTTTTTCCTAGGCACATTTTCATGCAATATCCCCTCTCCTTCTCAGCTTTAGGCTTCTGCTGGAAAACCAACCGGCTCAGTGTCACAGTCTTTCCCACCAAAGTATGTAAGAGTCTTTCTCCTCACACTATGTGGCCATAGTGACTTGGTAGATTACCCTATCCCTTCATTTGCTTAGCACTTACAACTGGCTAGCCCTCCGTGTGGTGTAGCCATGACTCTGAACTGAGGGAAATCAAAAGAAGGATACATTTTTTTCAGTCCATGTCCATTCATCTCTGTGACTCTGGAAAGCCTCCTCTTGCCTTAACCAACAACTGACACCAATCAAATTTTCTGGTGGCATATATAAGAAAACTTAGCTTGGGGCTCATCTTTCTAAGATGAGCTCCTTTTCTTTTCTTAAGGGAGGTATCAGTGTGAACATCAGAGATAAAACAAGTAGAATGCTTGGGATCGAGATCCATCCCTGGAGCATGAGCTGGCTTTTTGGAGCCCAGTACCTAGGGTGGGACACCTTGCGCAGCCTTGGTGCAGCAACGGGGAGGGACTTGGACCTGCCTCAACTGAAGGTACCAGGCTCTGCTGACTCCCCATGGGAGACCTTGCCTTGGAGGAGGTGGGAATTGGGGGTGGGGTGGGGAAGAAGGCTAGGGGGCGGGAGGGGGGAGAACAGGGAAATTTGTGCTTGATATGTAAAGTGAATAGAAAATTTCTTAATAATAAATTTTCTTTAAGTTCATAAAAAAAAAAAGAAAGTAGAATGCAAGGAGCCAACAGGTTACTGAAACCAGATTTAACCATCAGTAGACAAAGGCAAAAGTCATTCCCAAATTAATTCAAGCATCGGAGGTACCTGATGTTTTGGGACATAGAGACAGAAAGGGGTAGAGTTATGAAACTGGTTAAACCATGTTTACAAAGAAGCCACCCTATGTGAGAAAATTCTTTTCCTTTCCTCTAGAAGAATTAAGGCCTACTACTCACACTCTAAGGATGAATACAATATAATTACTGGGTCTTCCCATACTATTTTCTTCCACAATGTGGCTCTCAAAATGCTAGCTTCCGCATGCTTACTTTCAAGAAAGATGGATATAAGGCTCTGTGTAGCATCATTACTTTAAAAATCCTTCAACTTAGCATATAAAAGCAATGGTGAACAAAATAACAAAAATGTATCATTCAACAAGAAATGGTGTTTGTTTACATAACCCTATAAATGTGTAGTCAAAGTGATGGTGATAAAGCATGACTAAAGTCAATGTGTCTCTCTTCTAAGTATGACACAGCCATACTTTCCAAACTTATTTCTTCAAGATCTCTTCCCTTGTCTAAAATTCAGATAAATCTGTGGGATAAATTTGACCATGATCATGTATTAAATCTATCGAAGCTTTATTTTTCTTGACCACTAAATGATTATGTGGAGGATAGGGCTTCCCACAAATTGTCACTTCTGTACTGTTATATATAGAAAATATTATGCCATAGGAGGAAGGATAAGTAAGTAAATAACAGAAAAATTGTGCCAGGCAAGTTGTTTTCGTGAGACAGATTGAACATCATGATGTCACAGTTGATAAGTCTCACCCTGCATATAGTATTTCATTGATCTCCAAAGATCCTATATTTTAATCAGAAAAACAAGTAAAGCTTGAAAATACAGGGGAGAAATAAAAATGAAAGCATGCAATGAGAAAAGAAACAGAACGGTGGAAAACACATTACTTCAGAGAAATTATGCTTCTAAATGTCTATTTTTAGTATCATTAAAAACTACGAATACTATCAGATCCATGGAGTAGGAAGATTTAGATAACAAAAAAAAGCTATTGAAAATTAAATTAAGTTTACTTTTGTTAGGGTCCTAGAGAACTCCCACAAAAGACTACCATCCATGTGTGCAATCACCAAGAGAATTTATATCTCGAGAGTAAGAGCTCCAGCATGCTAGCCACACATCAGACACAAAGGCAAAATGGTGACCCTTTTTGGCTCTTTTATACACAGCTAAAGAAATTCTAAAGATATTTAGGTCATCTTATCTATTATTGGCTTATGCCAGTGGCAATCATATTAGTATGCTCCTGATTGGTTAGGGCTAGCAGGGTTGGCTAACGCTGTAGTTTTTCCATTTGGGGGCAGGTCTGGACAAGTCCCAGGCTCTGTCCTTATTTGATTATTACCTTGAGATACTGTGGGGGCTGGCTCAGGCCTGGTTGGTCCCCTTGTCTTTGTTGTCAGGGGTGTTGGTGATTGATTACCCTTTGCTCATGGCTTCCTCAGAAACTGTCTGTCCAGTTTCAAGAGTCAGGAACTGAGGCCTAGTTCTTAACTGAGTTACTAGGAGCCTGTCATGGTATTAGTCTGGCCTTCTCAGTTTTAAAAAGAAATCTATGAAGTTGTAACTTAAACCTAGGACAAAATCTTACCCAACCAAAAAAATAGTAAGTACATGAAGAGGAGAGAACAAAGGAGAAAATTGTAAGATGATATTGGGGTGTCCACATTTTAAGAAACAGGAGGTTTTGGAATAAATGAATATAATCTTGATGAAAGATATCAATAATCTAACTTAATAAGTATTCTTAAACCAGAGAAAATGAATCTCTAGAAAGTGTTCTCTAAGTGCCCAGAAAAATTAATGGGCATGGAATCACACCCACCAGAGTATATTAGTAATTTCCCAACACCTGACAGGACTCTGCTTATGACCATGATGAAGTAGCTGATACTGATAAAGGTGCCTGGGGGAAACAATTTTTAGAGTAGAACAAAATGTAAAAATTAATTTATGTATCTATCCAACTCCTATAATAATATCAAAAGCTTTGGGTTACAGTCATCATTGCAAGTGAGAACTGAAATGTCATGACAGTTGGGCAAAGACAAGTGAGTGGCAACAACAGTCCCTTATTTACTTTTTCTTGAGTTTTATTTCCCAACTTGAATACAGGGGACTAGAGACAAGGCAGAAAAGATTCTCACTAACTACAGAAGTTGGACCCAATGCTGGAACAGCCAGAGTGTACCTGCTGCTATTCTCACAGGATGAAAAAAAAATGAGATTAGATCTTCAAAAATATATGTAATTTTCTCCTCAGATCAGTAACAGTTGTCTTTTTCCATGTACAGGGATAAGAACCCAAGAAGCACAGCTGGAAATCTCTGCACAGCTGAAAATCTAAACAGAAATTTCATCCAGCAAGTAGTTCTGGGAAAGCAGGAATGGGAGTTGAAGTCTTGTTAACACATAGGGCCCTGGGATCTCTCTCGCCCTCTCAAAGTTACCACCTTGCCCAAAAGATGTGGGATTAAAGATAAATCAAATACAGTAATCAGAATAAGTCCTGAACCTAACTTCCAAGACACATATGTTGACAGGCTCTCCTATTTTTCAACCAAGCTTTCCTATATTTAACACAATAATGTTTAAGCATATTTGCAAAAAGAGGAAAATGGGGCTAACTCGATGATTGACAGATAAAAGGAAAGCTAGAAGAACACTCACATTTGATGTAGGTGTAACAGTGACATGTAAGCACTCTAACATAATAATAACTGGTATTTTATAATATTTGAGAAAAATCTGGTGAACATTACTTGAGACAATATATCATTAAAAAGTAACTCAGTGAAAACTTGTCCAACTTCGACATGATGGGTTTTGTTTTATCTTATTCTATTGTATTTTTTATCACATTTTGTGTTTTGTTGTTATCTGTTAGATGCCTGATTATTTTCTGAAGAGAAAGAAAAAGAGAGTGGATCTTGATGGGAGAAAAGGTGGAGAGGAACTGGAAGGGGTGGTAATCAGGTGCCCTATATGAGAAAAAAAATCCCTTTTTAATAATAAGGGAAAAAAGAAAAGTATAGAACAGAAACAATGTAAATTAAGAGCAAATTTATTGTATTTGTAAATTATTAGGTTCTGTGGACAAAAAGATCAGTTATCTGAAAACGATCCTGGAGGAGGGAAAGATGGAGACAGCGAGGGACAGACAGACACTGAAATGCTTAAGGATAGCACAAATTCAAAAATATGGACCCATGAACAGGGAGAAGCAATATTCTAAGCCTTTCTTAACAAATATTTTCCAAAATGAGAAAATAAATTAACTTATAAATAAACTTAAACATTAAAAACCCAAAATAAAAAGAAAAGAAAAGAAAAAAGGCTTAACGGGAAAGATTAAAGATCACATTAAAAAAAAAAATAAAAGGACATAAGGGCAGAAGGAAAGTTAGCTCTGAAGTGGAGGGGCCAGAGATGGCAGCGGGGGCTAGGGCGAACACAGTTGAAATATATTGTGTGCGTTCATAAAAATTACAGGACACCCATTCTTTTCTAATAGGTAGAGGATAATAACAACATAATAATCACACTGATGATAAAAATAAGATGAATGGATATACATGTAAAGTGCTCAAAGATACAAAAATAAAACCCTGCCAATTTAGAATCCTAACTGTTGAAAACATCCATCAAAAATGAAATCAAACTAACAAATATTTTAGGCATACAGAAAATTTTGTGCTTTCTCACTGTACTAGAAGAACGACTCAGGGGTTTATCTGATTAAGGAAAATAAATCACTAATAAAAGCATCATAAAATAGCATTTTTATGAATGTCAAACAATAAAAGCATGTAATATTTAAAACTTTCCCAAAGAAAAATTCTGGAAAAAAAAATATGAAAAGCAGGAGGGAATAAATGGAGTTGAACGACAAGGTTATTGTGTCACTAGGGAGAGAAGTAAAGGATGGAATTCATATAGAACATAAGGTCAAACATGATGATCATATCTGTAGGATAGTGTCTATAATATAGTATAAGAAAACATAGCTAAATAGTGACAAAAACAAATGAAATAAAAACATTAGTATAAAAAAATTAAAGAGAAAGAATAAACAAATGTAACCAAAAGATAGTAGCGAATTTACCAGTGTAAACTCAATAGTCTCAGTAACTAAGTTAAATTTAAATACATAATACTCAATTAAATATAGCCCACCCCCCTGGCAGGAGAAAGGGAGGAAGGAGGAACTGGGATTTGTATGTAAAACGAAAAAAAAATGTTTTTAAATAAATTAATTAAAAAAAATATCCAAGTAAGATATAAAAAAATCTGGTTCAATGAGATGTTGCTTGGAAAGGACATAATTTAAGTGGAAAGGATGAGGTATTTTGTAAGTAAGGGGCAGGGAGATGGCTCAGCAGATAAAAGATACTTGCCCCAAAGCCTGATGACCTGTGTTCAATCCCTTGGGTACACATGGCAGAAGGAAGGATCTGACTCCCTCAGTCTGTCCTCTGATATCCTAACACACACACACACACACACATACACACACACACACACACACACACACACACACACACACACACACACACATTCAACTAAATAATTGTAATAAAAATACTTAAACAAAACTAATGAGACTATATGACCCCAGACAAAGTAAAAGTTATAAGAAGGAACATTATGGAAAATAAATCAGACATTTCAGAATGATAAACAACTCAATTTAATAGGAAGATAAAGCAAATATAACTGTATATTAATCTAAAATCTCAACTTAATATTTGTACAAAATAAACCTCTTTCAGAAAGATGATTTTAAGAGCCAAACTAACCAATGTAATTTTACTAAATAAAGGGAATAATTCAAAATTACTGTATGTTTTATTTTTCCAATTTTATATGGAATATTGTTTTTATGAATATAACTGGAATACGTGATGAACTATAATGACTGTCTCACCAAATTTCAGATGACTATAATCAGACATCATATTTAATGCAATCAAATGGAAATTAAAGCAGAAATCTCTGTAACTCTGTAGATATAATGTCTCCTCAAAAATGTTCAAACATTGAAAGTTAGGCAACTCATTTTAAAACCAAATCATGTAACTAAGAAATGAATACCAAACAGAGAAAATATTTTCAACAGCTTAGACACATCTGGCTAATCAAATACAGTATGATATACATAACTATAAGTTGTGATTGGTGAAGATTTTCAGGTTTATATATATATAAGTGAAAAAAGGAAGGCATTGAAACTCATTCAAAGATGCTAGATTTTAAAAATAAATTAGAGCCTGTGCAAATAAGAAAGAAGGGGTCTGGAGAGATGCTCAGGGGTACAGAGCTCTTCCTGCTCATCTGGGGACAGGAGCTCTTTTACCGGCACCCAGGTCAGAGGAACGAGAGGCTCTCTTCTAGCCTCCATTGGAACATGGACACACGGCAAACACTCACACAAACACAGACACATCAATAAAAATCAAACTAAATCTGAAAAACAGGAGAAGGAAATTATATATAATATCAATGAAACAAAGTGCGTCTAAAAATGCAGAAATTCAACATGCACACTGAGGATGCAGATGTTGTACTGAATATGTTACAACTCATTATAAGATCCTTTCTAAATCTAGTGTCACACAAACTTCATCAAAATCAGAAAGTTCAGAAGAGAAAAATATGAGATGCGAAATCAAGAAAATGCACACACAGAACAACAAAAGAAAATGCAACACAGTACAAAACTAAGGAAATCTCTGAGTAGTTGAAGGGAGTCTCTATAGAAAAAGTACTACACACAGGGTAGAGTAACAATAGGCTGCAGCTGGTGACTCACAGATAAAGAGGTGTGTGTGTGTGTGTGTGTGTGTGTGTGTGTGTGTGTGTGTGTGTGTACACGTATGTTGGGTATGTGTGCATGCAAAATGAATGTATATGCTATGAGTTGCATGTGTGTGTGGCGCATGTGTGTATGTTGTGCATGCATGCAAGTGCTGAAAGCTTGTATCATCATGCAGGCTAGAGTAGGAAGGAAACAGATGGCTTCGACAGCTCTCCACTTTATGGCCTTGAAGCGAAGTCTTCCCGTGAAGCCCAAGATCATCATTTGGGCTAGGCTGGTTGGCCAAAGGACTCCCAGCATATACCTGTTTCTTGCTTCTTTCCAGGCTGGGGTTACAGGCACACACTTCAAAGTTCAGCCTTTGATATGGGTCCTGTGGATTTACAGTCCATCCTTACATTGACTTATGCAGGAACGCTTGGATCGGTCTGGGAGGGGGGGGGACTGGACCTGCCTGGACTGAGTCTACCAGGTCGACCCCGGTCCTCAGGGGAGACCTTGATCTGGAGGAGGTGGGAATGGGGGACGGGCTGGGGGGAGGGGGAGGGGGGCGAGAGGGGGAGAACAGGGGAATCTGTGGCTATTATGTTGAACTGAATGGTGTTGTAAAACAAATTAAAAAAAATCAACAGGAAAGAGACACTATAAAAAAAAAAGAAAGTTGCTCATCTTTCAAGAAACAACTCCCAACTCATGCAAGAAACCATAATCAAACTCAGTGCGCAACACAACCACCAAACCACCCTGAAAGCAGTAGGGGGAGCTTGTTGAGAGGAAAGGCCTCCACAGGAAAGGGAGGAGCATGAGAGGGGGATGGGAAGTGAAAACCAACAAACATCAGTATATACCTGTATGAAAATTTCCAAGAACAAAATTAATTTAAATTAGTTCATTAAGTAAATTTAAATAAATAAGTGATTGGAATAAATGTGGTAAGTCTTAAACTTGTGCCATAGTGTGAGGATTGTGACAAGGTCCAGAGAGCAGTCAATTAAAAGAAAAATCTGAAATAAATTTCTGAGTGCAAAACAAAAGTGGAAAACAGTATCTCGAAGATTGAGTACTGAAGAAAAGCACAACACTAACAGGTAAGTGAAAGACACACCAAGTCTGCTTGCCTTTACCTGGTCAGGACACTCACTCCATCAGAATCTTTGCCATTTGCTTTATAAAAGTCTGAACCTGTAATTACCACCTCTGAAGCTTGGATAGTACAGGAGGATTTCACCAAGTTTTTACTAAATAAAGAGCACACATGAAGCATTCTGGGTCTGAGACACCCTCAATCTAATTACAACACGGTACGGTAGCTTCAAAAGACTTTTTAATGTGTGGCCATCAGGAGAGAAACAGAAAGCTGATTTCATACTCACTGAAGAGATCCCATCTATCTTAGCACTACAAATCTAGGTTTGATGTAGAACATTACAATGTAAAATATCAGGTCAAAGCCTGGACAGCTTCCATATATACTGACCTCCTACCCATGACATAACATTCAAATTCAGTCTTTAGGGCTTAATATCTAAATGTATTTTTGTTAATTTTATGAGCACATCCTATCCAAAGACTAACGATCCCCTTTGCTGTGTGTTGTTCTCTGTTCTTAATGGCTATTCTCATTGATTACTTCATCGTGTTATGCATTTGTTAAGTACATTAGTACGCTTAGGATGATAAGTGGAAGGATCCTTGCTCATCTGCTCAAATATCATATTTTCAACAGGTTGACAGATTAATGTCCACAGGAAGGCCATTAGCCATGGTCTCTGCTCTCTGCAATTAAGGTGACACATAAAATGAAAATAACTGGAAACAACTAGTGCAAGACTTTCCAGAGGAATCCCTAGGGATGATGTCCAGAGAAACAGGAATCCACAGTATTATGTTGGTGTATGATTTGTTCTATGTTTGCTGTAACTTTTGGAGAATCCGGTGTGCCACTTAGATGGAATGTAGAGCAAAGGCAATCTTCTGCTGCTGAGAGCCAAGTGCTGAGAAAGGAAACAGACTCCTCCCATAAGAGGAGGCCTGAGAGCATGATGAAAGGATGTTATATTTTAATTACAACTGCTCTTTCCCATAAATCTTCACTATTTTGCCAAAGATCAAAATTTAGTTACACAAACTAACTTAAGTCAAAACTATTGGAAATTCCTTTCCTAATAACAAAATTATTACAAACAAGTTTGACAGTTGACTTACCTGTCTGTTGTTGTTATTTTGTGTGTGTGTGTGTGTGTGTGTGTGTGTGTGTGTGTGTGTGTGTGTGCGTATCATGTTATTGTGTTCAATAAGAGTCTCCTTATGAAGACGGGGTTGGTCTGCACAAGGTCTTCATTCAATACCTACTACAGAGAGAAAAAGCTAGATTAAAAAGGAGATTTTTTTTTGTTTTTTCTATTGAAGACAGGTTTCTACTATGTAGCTCTACATACCTTGAAACTCATTTGGACCAGGCTAGCCTCAAACTCACAGATACCTGCTTGCCTCTGCATCCCAAGCCTGAAATTAAAGGCATGCACCATCACACCCACCTACTTAAAGGAAACTGCTGATGGAGATCAATGGTAAAATTTTAGAAATGTTTGGAACTATGAGGATTTTCTATTCTAATTCTCTCCAAGTATCATGCAACCAAGAATTATAAAGTGAATTGCAGTTTATAGAGCCAGAAGGTCAGGTGGGGGTTACAGTTTAACAAAGAGCTATTTAGTCATAGCAAGCACAGTGCTATGGCCAACCACAGTGAAATAGTTGGAGATTCTAAGAGAAGAAGAAGAAAATCATTCTGTCATTTGAGGGAGATGGAAATTTAGACCCTAGATGTCACCTCCCATATCAAAGATCTATCTGTAGCTTTGATGGCCTGTCACAGATAGTTCTGTCACAGAATTGTGAATAGCACCAGGGAAGTAAACAGAAGAAAAAAATTATGGCTAAATCATAGAAGTGTAGGCCAGGGTTAAGACTGGACACTTGGGTTTTTTTTTCTCTAATTTGAGTTTTTGTTGTTGTTTATTTTTTTCTATAAATTACATGGAGGAAAAATATCTTCTTAAAATGGATTTTTTAAAGGTCTATCACAGAGATATAAAAAAAATATTAATTCTGCAGGAACTTATTCTTTTATAGGTTTATATATGCTTATAACATTATGGTCACATTCATCTCATTGGCCTCTTCTATACCCATCTCACTTTAATCAGAACCTACCTCATAAAGATGCAATTACTCAGGGGACCCCCTTCCATATTCCATGGAGAGGAGACTGACATGTTGATCATAAGTGCTTACCTTTGCTTTCCTCTGGCACAGAGAAATAAGGCCACCAAAGCTACAGATGGGTCTTGAGATGGTAGGTGATATCTAGGGTCTAATTTCATAGGAGCAAGATCCCTGTGGTGGTAACTTTCTTAGTGACGAGATGTCCCCACAACTCCCCTGGCAGCCATCCAAATGGAAAGCTTTCAGTCTCTTAATAATGTTATACATTTCAAATGAGGAAAAAATACTAAACGACTATGACCATGCACTATAATTTAAGATAAAAATGTCCACTTGTTTTCTATAAAGGGACAGATTAATAGACTGTGGATGATTACACCAAACAAAGGTAAAAGCAACAACCATAAAAAATGACACCAATAAAGAGTGAAACTGAACTAATGTCAATGAAATACACTTTATGACTTACTACTTATAAAGAATTAGAAATTAGTTATATACTTAATATTTTATAAATTTACAATGATTTTTCAAAACAAATACCCCTCCATTTTGAATATCCAATGCACCAACTTCAACAAAATAAAGTTTATGAACAGGCAAGGGTTAAAGGCTAGAGATGGGATGTTTAAAATCAAATGGCTTTATCTTCTTTGCCAAAACAGTTTAGTTGGCACTTTCCTAATACTTCAGACTTGGAAATGTACATTCTAAAGTAGTCCCCAGCAATAGTGTTACCACAGGGGGAATTATAAGTACAGGAAATAATCTCAAGATGGCAGAAAGGGCATTAGGATGAGCTCACGTCAAGAGGAGATAACCCTGATAGCTGACATACTAATAAAAATATAAGAAGAAAATGAATTCATGTGTATGTATTTATTCTTGATTTCTCACTCTTATTTTGGTTTGACAATTTGTACTAACTGCAAGAAAAGCCATTAAAGAAAAATAAATTAGACTATAAAAGGACACTAAAAAGATAAGCAATAAGATAAAACATCTTCAGACATGTCAAGCTATGAAGGCATAGATTTTTCAAAGCACTCATAAAAGGAAATTCAAGGAGTAATAGAAACTAATAAACTTGACTTAAAGTCCAACGACAAAAAATTAACTGAGAAGTGGAAACTAGAGGAAAAAGAGGAACCCGTCCAATGACAGACTTGGGGAAGTACTCAAAGAATTTTACCAGAAATTACAACACAATTAGAATGGAACTTAAACACTGGACACGTTAAAACTGATTTTCTGAATAACTTGTTTAAATTTTATAGTGAAAATTGAGGGGGGATTGCAATGGATCCCACAAATAGCCTCTATCTTGGGAGAAAGAAAGAATAGATGTCGCCCTGGACCTGGGTGACTCATCTCATTAGTAACACTCTAATCAACAACGTTCTAAGTGTTGAAAAACAAAGAGAATGTGTATATCACTCAATCTGGAATCTCAGCAAGATACTTGACCTCACTGATGATTGCAAAGAAGACATGATTATCTAGAAAGATGAGATTTTTGAGCCATGTGTAGTCAGCTCATGTCATAGAAATAAGGACTAATGTAAAATCATTTTGCCATTCAAGACCAAGAGCAGCAAAAGATATCAGGATAAATGTTAGGATCTTAAGATGCAAACATTTGGCATAAGATTTGGGAGTTTTCTCTCTAGTGTATGTCAAGAAATGGAATCTAGAATGGCCCCACCAATGACATAGCTCCTTAGCTCCTACTCCAAAAAGAGACCTCACAGGACATGACTTTCTATGAATAAAAAGGAAAAACTTTCAAAGGTCAATTTATTTAGCCATGACTAGAATTTATTTAGCCATGTCTCACATTGTACAATAATCAAGAAAAACCTTCCAAAAATATTGAAGTATAGCAAAGTACAGAAGGCTTTCAGAGACAAGATGCTATATGAATTATGAATATTCCAAGGTCTCAATTAGATGCATACACAAAGGAAAAAAAGTTAGACATACAAGAATCCTTTAGAGGAAAAGTAAAGACGTTAAAAATGTGAATCTATCACCAGTGGTCTTCAGGAACTAGAAGGTGTTTACCAGAACTACATAAATTCAAGGGCAGAAAAACAGGGCAGTCACTCAATACATCCACTCTTTAGGGAGAAGGCACCTGAATCCCAAGAAATGCTAAAGTTAGAAAATAAACTGAACAAGACCTTTGTCCTTGGGAGAAACTGAGGAGAAGCACAGACCTAAAGAATCATTTGTGGACAACAGTTGTCTTTTTTTATTGTTTTTGTTTTCTTAGGGACAGAAATATAATTCCATTTCCTTTCGCCAGTTTTAATGTAACGAGTACCTAACTGTGAAGTGAACATGAGGAATAAACCAAGGGATTGTTGTGCTCAACGATTATATGGACGCTCCAACAAGACATTCTAGAAGTGATGACTGAAACACAGGGTCTCACAGGTGAAACAAGTAATAACTAAAGTAAGAGAGCCTATTCTTAAGGATCCTGTGGAGTGTAGGGTCCAGCTTCTGTGTCTTCATTGTGATCTTGAATAAAAAATCAATGTCTGAGTTAGCATTACTATTGCTGCAAAGAAACACTGTGACCAAAAAGCAAGTTGGGGAGCAAAAGGTTCATTTGACTTAGGTTTCCATGTCACTGTTCATCATTGAGGAAGTCAAAACAGGAACTCAAACAGGGCAAGAACCTGGAGGCTGGAACTGATGCGGATGCCATGGAAGGGGGCTGTTTGCTGACTTTGTCCTCGTGACTTGCTCACCTGATTTCTCGTAAAACACATGATCACCAGACCCTGAATGATACCACTCTCAATGGGTTGGGCCCTCCCCATGGTCACTAATTAAGAAAATGCATTCCAGTTGGATCTTATGGAGGCATTTTTCTCAATTGAGGTTCCCTCCTTTCAGATAACTCTAACTTGTGTCAACTTGACATAATAGTATCCAATACAACCAGCTTGTATAATTGTTTGAATTTGTTTTCAATTTTTCCGTGATAAAATAACTTGATCAAAAACAACCTGGGAAAGAAGGGGTTTATTTGGCTTAGTCATTACATGTCATTACCAAGAGAAGCAAGGCAGGAACTCAAGTAAGAACCTGGAGGCAGGAACAGAAGCAGAGTTCGTGGGAGAACATGCTCAGTATGTTCTTCCTCTCCATAGACCAGCTTTTTTCCTTACACAGGTCAGGGCAATCTACCCAGGTGTTTACTGATCACGCTGGATTGAACCCTCCTACATTAATTAGCAATCATGAAAATGGCACACAGTCATGCCCACAAGCCAATCTAATGGCAGCAGTTTCTCAACTGAAATAGCCTCTTCTCAGGTATGTCTGTTGGTGTCAAGTTGACAAACAGTAACTATGACAACTATCTGCTCAGTTCTAGTCACATAATGCTGCTTATTGGTCAGTGCCCAAGATCTGGAGTGTATTAGTCAAAGTTCTTTACAGGAGTAGAACTGATAATATATATGTACATACACACACACACACACACACACACACACACACACACACACACACACACTCCATATATACGGATTTACTAAAGTATCTTACAGGCTGTGGTCCAGCTAGTCCAACAATAGCTGTCTGCCAATGGAAAGTCCAAAAATCCAGTAGTTGTTCAGTCCATGAGACTGGATGTCTCAGCTGATCCTCGGTATAAACCAGAATCCTGAAGTAAGCTCTTATGCCAGTGAAGAAAGGGACTTGCCACCAAGAGTGAGGGCAAGCAGACAAAGAACAAGAACTTCTTTCTGTCATGTCCTTTACATAGGCTGCCACCAGAAAGTATGGCATATTTAAGGTGGACCTTCCCTCCTCAAAAGATCTGGATTTAGAGTGAATCTTCCCACTTTAAAAGATTTAATTAAGAAAAATCTCTCACACGTGTACTCAGCCACTTGGATTTTAGTTAGTTCCATATGTAGTCCAGCTGACAACCAAGAATAGCCATCATGTGGAGCTTATTCATATTCACATGTATTTTCCAGTAATGGAAGAAAAATATTCTAATCATCTTTAAGTCTCCACTATTTCCACATCAGCTTTTCCTAAAGACACCTAATTGCCACCTCTGGGCAGTTGGTCCTGAGCTATATAAGAAAGCTGGCTGGGTACCAGCAGGCGGATGCAAGCCAGTAAGTAGCATCATTCCTCTGTGGTTCTTTCCTCTGCTTCTGCTTGAGTTCTGGACTTGAATGTTATCAATGATGGACTGTGATCAGGGAGTGTAAACCAAATAAACCCTTTCCTTCACAAGTTGTTTCTGGTCATGGTGTTTTGTTCCAGCATCAGAAAGCACATAGGACATCACCCAAACATGTAAAAGAAGGTGACTTATTCTGCACTTGAATATATTTGAATAGAACAAAACTGTGTGGTGGAGCAAGGACATGCTTTATAAGCCTGAGGCAGGACTAGGTAAGTTAGCCACATGATTGTAGTGGAATATATGCTGTTTATGTATCCAAATGATTATGACCAAATCCCTAACTGCAGTGTCTTTGAACTGTCCTGGTCAGAAAGTTTTGTGATTGAGAGATGAGCAGTAGTCTTTCCAGGCCTGTGTGGTGGTTAATCTTAGGTCCATTTGAATGGGCCACAGTTGTTCAAGTAGCTGATAGCATGTATTATGTCAGGCATTGTATAAAAGTGAGAGTATACTTAATCATTTTACTTAAAGAAACTGAAGCCCAAGTCTAAAATTTCCAACAAAATTTATGATGTTGAAGAGAAAGGAGAAATGTAAGTATAGTTCCAACAATTCTCTGCTGTTTGTCTTTACCCTGGGTTATTTGAATCAAAAGGAAAAATGGACCGGTTTTGTTTTATTTGTTATGTATATCATCTCAGGTTCTTAAACATTGTTTTGACAAATGCTATAATGACCTCTAATTTTTAAAGTGAGGAAAATAATGTTCCAAAGTCTTGTAAATTAGTGGCTGAAAAAGTGGTTAGATTTCTTCTAAATACATTTTATTGTACTATTTAATGTATCCAGAATGATGTTAGATGGTACATAGCCAATAATAAGAGGTCACTACAATTAAAAATTACCATATCCATTAATACAAATAGTTACACCTTATTTAGAAATATTGTAGAGATGGAAATTTGGCTCAGTGGAAAGTGTACTTTCTACTCTTGTAAAGGACTTAGGTTCACTTTCTAACATCCACATCAGGGGGCTCACAGCTATCTGTAACTAATTCTGTGGCTTCTAACACAGGCTTCTGGACTCTTCAGACACCTGCACGGATGTGGTGTATGTATAGACAAAAAGACAAAACTCACACCTCCATAAATTTAAAAAATGGAAAAGGACCAGCTAAAAGCTAACTACTTACTTAAAATGACTCACAGAAGATGTGGGTGAGATTATTTATTCAGGAAGATGTGGCTATACTGTTAAGATTTACAATACTGGAGAATGGGGTTTAGTCTGTATGTATCTGTATTTTTTTTTTTTTGAGACAGGTTTCTCTGTGTAGTTTTGGTGCCTGTCCTGGATCTTACTCTGTAGACCAGGCTGGCCTCGTGGCTCTGCCTCCCGAGTGCTGGGATTAAAGGTGTGTGCCACCACTTCCCGGCATGTATCTATATTTTATATGTTTACCCATAATTTATGTATCTGTAAGATGTCTCAATTTATGTATATATTCCATATGGTATAGAATCAAGGACCCCCCAAAGCATATAGTTTTCTTGACTGAGGTGATCCATGATGTTGCCAACTGGGTTTTCTGTCTTTGAGCTAATTAAGCCTTATTCAGGATGAAAGCTGCCATGACTTGTGAGTTTTGGAGTCAGCCTGAATGTAAGACCAATAAATCTGCTTAAGCACACTGAACTATTTTACCGATGATCTGCCAAACACCATTTGGGACTCACTTGTAACTAAAGGTAGAAAGAATTTGCAGTTAATCCCATAAAAGCAAACTCAAGCAGAATAATTTGAATACTCTTGTGCTAAGACATTCACCTCAAGTGGCCTTGGACTGAAAACTTTATTATTCCAAATAAATCAAACATCTACAAGTAGTGTTAGCTCCTAGTGAAATTCCATTTGGGTTTCTCCTTGGTCGCTAAATTCTCTTTGATGTGCTGACTGACTTTGTCATGGACATAAAACCAGGAGAATATATTCTAGTATACTGTGTTCTCATAAAAAACTACCAAGACAGAAATCACTGTGTTTTACAAAAATCCAATGAAGGTCCTAATGTTCACTCTAAAGGTGATATTTAGATCCCATGCCTAACCACCTACCAACCACTCACATAGTTAGATATGTGCTACACTTTTGTGATTTAGGTCTCCGCCACCAAACATTGTTGTCTGCAAGAAATAATTGTCTTCTCTGTTAGTTTGCTTCTAAGTTGGGGGTTAGTGTACACATAGTCCATGTGTGGTTTGAGTGAAAATGACCTCCATAGGGTCATATGTTTGAATACTTGGACCCAGTTGGTGGAATATTTTTTTAGAAGGTTTAGGAGTTGTGGCTTTGTTGGAGGTAGTGTATCAGTGGAGGTGGTCACTAAGCTTTCAAAAGACTCACACAGTTTCCATCATCTGTCTATCTACCTCTTACCTGCAGATCAAGATGTAAGGTCTCAGCTATTCCAAGCCTTAGCTCCACCATCATAAATTCTAACCCTCTGCAATTGTAAACCCCAAATAAATAATTTCTTTTGTAAGTTGCCTTGGTCATGATTTTTTATCATAATGATAGAAAAGTAAGTAAAACAATATGTAACATCTATTTATTTAATTATCAAATTAAGCTACATACAAAAATTAACACAGTGAAGAATTAAAAAGAAAAAATATTAGAAATTTTCCTGAGTGGTTAAATAGAGAAAGTAACTTAGATAAGTAAATATATATATATATATATATATATATATATATATATATATATTGCTCTCATTTTAGCCGTAAACTTTTAGAAACCACCTTTGAGCCAAAGCCTGGTTCACTGAGCAACTTCGGCTTCAGAAAGAAATAGCTAGAGACTACTCAGTTTCTTTTTATAAATGAAAATCAAATGTCACTAGTTATATAAGGAGGAACTGAGTGAGGAGAGGTAAGCATATGTTACATGAAATTTTCCTTTTGGAAAAGTAAAACATAGCACTAAAAGATTCTTTACCACTCCCCATGAATGTGTCATTAAGCATCCATCCCTGTAAAACACACAGTTGATAAGCCCGGAATGTTGTTAGTAGTATGGATGTAGAGAAAGGAAACCAGGGTCACCATGCTCTGTCAACCTCCGACAAGATGAGAATGTATCATGACAGAAGCTTCCTGACAGTGCACATACCTTGCTATATGCTCCCCCAAAATTGACCTAAATGGTACTTACATGATATAAAATAAAAGCCTTAATTTTCAAGGACAAAGAAAATGACAGGAGGACTAAAAGCATTGTAATGAGGTCCATAAAACCTTGGAGGTCAGTATATAATTGGAATAACCAGAAGAGAAGGATGAGAGTCTTCTTGGAGAAAAGCCATAGCAGAAAAAAAACAAGTCAAGTCATAAAACTTCAGGAAAGCCCAGCAATCAAAAGCAATAACTATGTCCAGAGACAGAGGGTAGGCATGTAGCCATCAGACATGAGATGGGAAGGCTAGTAGAAAAATTGAAACAAGTGTGAGAACAGCAGATGCCTTTGTTGAAGCTGGATAACACTGTGTTCAGCTCGAAGATTTCTGGAGAAGCTGAGCCTCAGAGAGAGAAAGAGCTGAAACCAAAGATATGAAACTGAACTGTAAGAAAGGGTTGTTTTTTTTTTAAGTTGCAAAAGGGCATGCATTATGTGCTAGAGTTTTGATTTTAAAAACTTATAATTCAATAAAGTAGATTATAGAATAAAAGGAAGTAAGGGAAGGCTACCTGATAAATCACAATATCTCTAAACTTCAATCCCAGCACAGCTACCTCAGGCAGGAGAAAGTTGAGAAAAAATGTACAAAATCATAAAAATATGGTTGCCCTGGGTTAGAGAGACGGGTAGGCAGCTAGAAGCAATTCCCAATCTTACATGGAGGGTTTGCTTCTGAGCACACATATGGCAGCTTAACCATTTTTATCTCCGATTCCTGGGTTTTTACATGCATATGTCCAGGCAAAACACTCATACACATTAAATAAAAATAAATAAATAATATTTAATGAAATGGTGGCCTTGCCTTTCTAACCTCCCCTTAGTTAATGCAAGAAGTCAGTATACCTTGACAAAGCAGTTTCCATAAGCAATTTGGCAAACTCTGAGATGTGCGCAGATTGCTTAAGGCTGATAAATATCTTAGCAACTGTCTACAGTTAATAAAATTATTTTCCCTTCTATTTGTTTTACATTAAAAGAACCGAATGGAATCATATAATAATCAATCATGATCTAGGGAAAAAATATTGTTTTGACACGGTCTCAGAATTTTTCTCTGGCTGGCTTAGAGCTCATTACGTAAACCAGGCTGGCTTCCAACTCACAGAGACCACTCTTTCTGTTCCCCATGAGTGCTGTTATTAAAGGTACACACCACTATAACTGGTTACTAATCTAAAAATTTTAGTTTATAAACTTGTAATTATTCTAAAGGACATTCCATAAAGGATAATAATCCTAGTGAATACATTTGCATGATTCTGCTGTTTACTCATAAATTTTAAAGTGAAAATAAATTCTCATATTATATCACATTAAAGATTATATACCCTAAAGTAGTTTGAATGGAAATGTCCCCAAAGGATCATATATTTTGAATGTTTGCTCCCCAGTTGATAAATTGTTTAAGGAGGTATGAATGTGTTCTTATTGGAGGAGTTATGCCACTCAGGGTGTGTGTGGACTTTGAGGTTTCAAAAGCCCACATAATTCCTAGTTAGCTCTCTCTGCATCTTGCATGCAAATCAAGATTTAAGCACTCAGTTATGGATCCAGAGCCTTCCTGCCTTCTGCTATGCTCTCTACCCATGATGGCCATGGACTCAGCCTCTGAAACTGTAAGCCAGAATAAACGTATTCTTACTAAGTTGCCTTGATCATGGTGTCTATTCACAGCAATAGAAAAGAAACAGTAATTGTTAACAAATCTGTAGACTATTATGTATCCACTGGAAGATGATATATGTCATGAAATTAAATGCTTACATGTGATTAGGTTCATAAATAAGGCGAGATAGAAATATAATCATATAATTGCTGAATAATCAGGAAGCCAAAATAAAAATAATCCATTGCAATAGTAAATAAATCTATAATCACTTTTCAAAAATCTCAGTGGGAAAGCGAGAGAGCATAAAGTTGCCTGGGTAGGGAGGTGGGAAGGATCTGGGAGGAATATAGGGAGGGGGAAAACATGATCAAAATATAATGTTTGAAGCCAGCATGGAGGCACACACCTTTAATTGCAGCACACAGGAGGCACAGCCTGTTCTACAGAGCCAGTTCCTGAGCTCCATAGAGAAATCTTTTATCAAAAAATCAACAACAACAAAAGGCATATGTTTTACCAAACTCTCACTGGAAAATATAATTGAGGGGCTTAGAACATGGCTCAGTTAGGGAAGTGTTTGACATGCAAGCATGAGAACCTGAGTTTGGATCATCAGGATACGAGTAAAATGTTGAACATAGTGAAATAAACCTATAGTCCTAGTACTGAAGAGGAAAGAGGTGGGTATTTGGGGCTTTCAGGTCAGACAGCCATCAAATCAATGGGTTTCAGGCTCAGGGGGAAACATTTTCTCTCTATAAAAAATAAGTAGATAGATAGATAGATAGATAGATAGATAGATAGATAGATAGATAGATAAGGAGAATGACAGGATTACACCCAATGTTGACCTTTGGCCTTTATACTCAAGCACACAAGTGTACATGTGCAGCAGAATACACACATACAGGCAAACACATAATACAACACAACATTCACACATGCAGGTATTCACTTACATGTGTGTATAACTGAATAAGTAGAAGTACATAAAACTGAAACAGTGATATATCAAAAATATGAATTTAAGTATTCTAATGAGAGGGATTAAATCTTTCACATTCTGTTACATCCTAGTTGCATGATTTATTAATAAAAGGAAATTAAAATAGTCTTGAAAGAAAGTAACTGAGAAACTGGATTAACAGATATTATAATACATGGTAAATGAACATTAAGTGAAACTGTATAGACAAAGTCAACACATTTCATTATATTCAAAGATAGAGACTGTGGTGGTTAATATTGATTTCCAACCTGACAACCTCTAGAGTCATCCAGGATACAAACCCCGGGGCATACCTGTGAGGAATTATCTAAATAAGAGTAACAAAGGTGACAAGACTCACTTTGTGAGTGGCACCATCCATAGCTGGGGTTTGGGAATGGATAAATAGATAAATAGGAGAGCTCATCACTCTCAGGTTCTTGACTGTGGAAGCAATGGATTTGATGCTGTAGGTGTTTCTTTTATTTGTTTTTGTTTTTTTTTTTCTTTTACTCTTTGGTGGTCTACCCACCCTACTCCCAAAAAAACAAATACACAGACTTACTCTTTCTTATGAATGCCCTACCTTAGCTTACTTTGTTTCTAGCCAGCTTTTCTAATTTAACTTAAATTATCTCATTTTTCTTTAACTATGTTTTGTCTCTGGGCTTTTTAATCCCTCTCTGTTATAAATATTATATACAAATATATATAATATATACTTGCTTTTCTTCTTACTCCATGGTTGGCTGTGTGGCTGGGTGTCTGGTCCCTGGCATCCTGCTCTCCTTTTTCCACTCATCCTTCTTGTTCTTCTCTTTCTATTTATTTTCTCTGCCTAGCAGTGCTACCTATCCCTCGCCTACATAGCTATTGGCTGTTCAGCTCTTTTTTAAACTAATCAGGTGTTTTAGGCAGGCAAAGCAAGACAGCTTCACATTGTTAAACAAATGCAACATAAAAGAATGCAGCACATCTTTGCACCATTAAACAAATATTCTACAGCATAAACAAATATAACATATCTTAAGCTAATATTCCACAACATAATGCCTTCCTCTTCAAGTTTTTGCTGCCATGTTTTCACCAAAATGATGGATTATCCCCTTAAACTGTGAGTCAAAATGGGCCCTTTATTCCTTAAGTAGCCCTTTATAACCATAGCAATAAGAATAGCAACTAATAAATAAAATTTTTCTATCCATAAATAAAATGTTTCTATCATATGTACTTGGAAAGTAGCTTTGCAAGTTTCAAAAAGAAAATCTATTTAGACAATCATAAAAATAGTGGCTTCTTCATTAAATCTGTTCAAAATGTGTAATACATATAAAGCACAAAGGATACTAAAAAAAAACCCTCAAATACAATAACATTTAATGTTTAACCTATTATGCATCAATTTGAAAGGCAGGCAGTACCATTTGAACTATCCGAGAAATGTTGTTGTTGTTTGGTTTTTTTGTTTTTCTTTTTCGAGACAGGGTTGCGCTGTGGAGTTTTGGTGCCTGTCTCGGATCTCACTCTGTAGACCAGGCTGGCCTCAAACTCAGAGATCCTCCTGGCTCTGCCTCCTGAGTGCTGGGATTAAAGGTGTGTGCCACCACTGCCCGGCTACTCCATGTATTTCTTTTTTTCTTTTTTTTTTTTTTTTTGGTTTTTCGAGACAGGGTTTCTCTATGTAGCTTTGCGCCTTTCCTGGAACTCACTTGGTAGCCCAGGCTGGCCTCGAACTCACAGAGATCCGCCTGCCTCTGCCTCCCAAGTGCTGGGATTAAAGGCGTGTGCCACCACCGCCCGGCTTCTCCATGTATTTCTAATGTAAATTGCAATCTCTGATATAATTGCTTACTATAGTAGCATGGTTAAATATTGTTGCTACTATAGAAAGCAATTATATCAGGTTTAATATTTCAGATGATATGCCACAAACAGTTCACAACTTTTTATTCAGGAATTCTCTTTCTGGAAATTTAGTCCAAGGAAATAAATTATAATGAATTTAATTAATGAAAAGCCATTGAGTCAGTGATATGGGCATAGTGATTATTATAATTATTTTCTGTCACTGTGATAAAATGCCAAAGCAAATTATGGAAGAAAAAATCTTATTTTGGCTTATGGTTTCTGATGGATAAGGGGCATCTTGTCTAGCAGGCATGGCAGCAGGCAGGCATGGCAGGATCAGAAAGCTAGAAGCTCACATTGTCAACAACAACAACAAAAACTGGAAGCAGAAAGACAGCACACCAGAAGTGGGGCTGGGCGATGTCATCTCATGGCCCACCCCCATGTGACATACTTCCTCCAGCAAGGCTGCACAATTAAACTTTCCCAAACATGAGGACCATAGCAACCAGAGGATAACCTTGATATATTGAGAAAAAAAATGTTGTACATAATATTAGGAGTTTGATAAATAAGTTTTAAAAGTATCCATTTGGGAAAAAAATATGAATGGAAATAGCATATGCTAAGATCTAAGCTACTTTTCATTTTTATTCAAAATTTTATTGCTTGCCAAAAATATAGACTTCTGGGCCAACATCCTGTGGAGTTGTTTAACAGTGTTGGATTCTTTAATGGTTAGTGCAGTGCAAATAAAGGAGTTTTAGATCCTTTGCTAATACAAATTATAGAGTTCCGCTGTTCAGTTTTTTACTACAGATATTTTAGATTTATATCCTGACTCATTGGCCAGTTAACTGCTAGAAAAGTGAGTAGCAGAGAAGCTAGTTAATAAAAAGAGAGGCTCCCAGGCTTTGCCCCAGCTACAATGCCTTGGGACCTGACTGACTCCCTTCTCTATAAATCTTTTCAATCACTGACTTGGGGTAGAGGGCTGATTTTCACTTCATATTAAATAATTGGAAGCAATTTGGTTTATGTCTAGTTACATGACACTGAGATTTTGAGACACTCACTGCAAGCTTCTCTTTCTTTGCTATGGTGTAAGCCTTGTTTGCATAACCAGTTTGCCACCTATGAGAAGCTAAAACTTCAGAACAAAATCTACAGAGAAGAGAATAGAATTACATTGATTGGAGAAACAGGTGGAGGCCCTGGTACAAACCAGCCCCCAAACCTTCACTGTCTCTGGACTTCCAGGGGTAGAAGGCAATGAACAGTTATACATGAACTATAAAAATCATATGCTATAGTACATATGCATATGCAAAGTATTATATAATAAACATGTGTGTGCTCACACAAGATGAATTTGTATTATATAATATATGTGATGGTATAATTACTACTTATAGTGCATACCTCTTCTCAAAGCATTCTGATAACATGCAAGCTGTTTATTAATTTTTAGGCATTGGCACCATTCTCTTTCTTTAGTGTAACTGCCCTAGATAAATAATGTTTGTGCTTAATTCAAAATTTAGCAGAAGAAACCGGCAACTCCTTCAAAAATTCCTTAGGTAACTGGTAGCTTTTATGGAATGTAGACTAAACAGGAAGAGAACTTTTGTTCACATAAAAAGCATGATTTATTATACGGAGTCTTCTGCATTTTAGAAAAACGAATTCAAATTATATTTAAAGTATTTCTAAATTTATAGTATACTGTTATCTTTGTATACTAAATATTCACTAATAATGTATAAAGACTATCAAAATGTATAAAGCCTAAATTTTAACATTTATTTATATAAACTATATAAATTTATATATTATATAAACTATAAATATACTCAAAGTTTCTAGTAAAAAAGGTCAGGATACAATAAGTTAAGATTTTTAATAATTGCATAGATAATGACTTTGTATAATTTATTAGTGATATTTAATAGTCTTTTCATTGAAATATCTTTGTTTTAAATGTCATGTGTTTTGAGTGGATGAGGTATCTTAGTGGGTAGAGGTGTTTCCCTAAGCCTGGCAACTTGTGTTGTATCCCTGGAACCTAACCTGCAAGAAGAAAAGAAACCAATTCCTGCAGGCACATATGTACACATACATACACACAAAAATCCATATTTGTAAATAGTGTATGCCTTCATTTTTACATATTTTATCCTTTCCAGCCTTATTCTGTTTAGTAGATTTAATGATCTTCTCTCATAATCATATGAGATATAAATAATAAAATATAATTTAGCTACATTATATTTTAATGAAGCATTTTATGTAAAACTAAACAAAGTAGTAAAGGCAGCAAGACCATAAATAGTTCAAATCTGAACTTCTAAAAACCAACTCCACCCTCCAAGTCATTTGTTGCTTCTCTTTTATACTTTCTATGATGGTAAATTGTGGTGATATTTTAATTGTGCTGAAACGTGATCTTTATTTGTATGTTAATAAATAAAGTTTGCCTGGAGGTCATTAGTGAGCCAGGAATAGAAGTTGAGTGGTGGTAGCACATGCCCTTAATCCAATCACATGGCAGGAAGAGTCTGTGTGGTCAAGGACACAGTTAAGCGTGGTGACCCAAGTCTTTAATCCCAGTACCAACCATAGAGTCCTGGAGGTCTGTATAGACAGGCAGTGACAAGGAAGTCATGTGGCTGGGCTTAGAGCCAATGAGAAAGCAGAACAGGAAAGCAATAAAAAGACAAGTCACACGGAGAAGCTCTCTCTAGGGGGAAGCGACTGCAGTAAATGGTAAGCTAAAGGTAGTCTTGGCTCTTCTATAGTGTTCTGATCTCTTGGGCCTTTAACTCTGTATTTAGCTCTGTGTTTCTTATTTACTAAGACTGTTTAGAATTTCGTCTACAGTAAATATTTAGAGTTTGTTCGCTGCTTCAGTAGCTCAGGCTTCCAATGGAGGTATGACCGTTCTCCTAACTTCATCATCGTGATACCCATTCAGTCAGCTTCCCACTTCATTCTAATGCCCCGTGTGCATTGAGTAGCCCAAAGTTTATCAAAGAAAGAATCCCACAGCTGCTTGGTTTATATCTTCTACTGCCTTAACTTGCAATAATTGACTACGGTAATACAGTGCCCCTTTAAAACAACCACCTTTAGAGGATGGAGAAATGGCTTCACAGTTAAGAGTGTTTGCTACTCTTCTGGAGAATCCAGGTACAGTTTCTAATGCCCAAGTTGATTGGCTCATAACTACCCCTATTTCCAGCTCCAGGGAGTCTGACACCCTCTTTTGGACTTTGAGAGCATCCTCACAAACAAGCCATGTAAGAAGATGCACACATATACACATAAATAAAAATAAAATTTAAAAGTATAAGACAATGTGAATGATTTTAAATTGCCATAAAATCCACTGTTTGTCCTTCCTATCACATTTGCACAAATATATGGAAACATTATTTTCATAAAAATAGTTCCCATAAAGATCAATATGCTATTATTTTAGAAATATATTTTTAATTTTTATGATCTATAAATAAACTATAAAATAATGTTCCCTCTTGAATTTCACACCTTAAGCTAATTATTAATCACCTACACATGAAATAATTCAAATTTCATAACCAACAGTTAAAATTCTACTCTCTTGTCCATAATTTCCACACAAAGTGGGAAAGCCCAAAAATTATTTTCAAAAATAGTATGTTTACCACAATGCATTCATAAGTTCAGACCATAAATATTGCACAGTGTGCCATTATTTTTGTGATTCAATAGTAACCTTTTATCCAGGAGTCCTTGGAAATTTAAACATCAAAGGGATGAAGTTGTAATCATATCTTCTAAATACTTTAAATATAAATTGATGTTCTCTCAAATACTTGGAAATTTATAGCATTTCAAATATTTTCACAAGTAAAACTTATTGTGGAGATATTATATAAACCAGAAATGACTACTGATGAGTGATTTTTTACATCACTGATTGAAAACTTCTCTTTCAGTTATTCAACTCAATATCATAATAACATTTCAACTAAATGTATGTTTTACTTCACGTCCTTTTGATTTTCATGAAGTCATGAAACCTTACCATTCTTAAATATCCAGTGGTGAGGATAAACTACTTATAAATTTATTGAAATAATTCATTCAAATTTTTCAAGAAATAAAAATGTTTGTTTTACTTTTGTTGACTGTTGTATAAAATATATTTCAGGCTTTTTTTTTTTTTTTTTGGTTTTTCGAGACAGGGTTTCTCTGTGTAGCTTTGCGCCTTTCCTGGAACTCACTTGGTAGCCCAGGCTGGCCTCGAACTCACAGAGATCCACCTGCCTCTGCCTCCCGAGTGCTGGGATTAAAGGCGTGCGCCACCAACGCCCGGCTATATTTCAGGCTTTTCTGGGATTTTTTTTTTCTCCAGAATCAGAAGAGTGTGTAGGAGGCAATTTGTTATTTTATTTTATATAATCTTTGCTTTATTTTTTTTCCTTCTTCTTACTATTAAGAGATGTTCTATTCATTTTACATACCAACCACAGATGCCCCTCTCCTCCCTCATCCCGACCCCCAGTCTTCCCCCCCAACTCACCCCCATCCCCACCTCCTCCAAGGCAATGTCTCACATGGGGAGTCAGCAGAGCCTGGTACATTCAGCTAAGGCAGGTCCAAGCCCCTCCTCCCTGCACCAAGGATGTAGAAAGTGTCCCACCATAGGCACTAGGCTACAGAAAGCTGGCTTATGCACCGGGGAAGGGTCCTAATCCCACTGCCTGTGGACCCCCTAAACAGTTCAAGCTAAACAACTGTCTCGCCTATCCAGAGAGCCTAGTCTAGTGCCATGGGGGCTGTTCATCCGTGTTCAGTGGTTTGGTCATCTCTGTACATTTTCCCATCATGATCTCAATGTCCCTTGCTCATAGAACCCCTCCTCTTTCTCACCAACTGGACTCCTGGAGCTCGGCCTGGCACCCAGCCGTAGATCTCTGTATCTGCTTTCATCATTCACTGGCTGAGGGCTCTATGATGACAGTTAGGGTACTCAGCCATCTGATCACCAGAGTAGTCTAGTTCAGGCACACTCTTGACTATTACAGTAGTCTATGGTGGAGTCATCCTTGTGGATTCCCTAGGACTCTGTTTCTCTCTATTCCCATCTTTGCTTTATTTCTTACAAATTCTAAAATCTTATGTTTATAATATGATGGGGGAATGTCTTTCTGTATGCTGCAAATATGTGTTGCTCTGATTGGTTGATAAATAAAGCTGTTTGGCCTATTGCAAGGCAGCTTATAGGCAGGCGGGAAATTCAAAAGAGAGAAACAGGAAGTAGGTGGGGAGAGACACCAGCCTGCTGTCCAGGGAGCATCATGTAATGGCACACAGGTAAAGCCACGGAGCATGTGGTGACATATAGATTAAGAGAAATGGGCTGAGTTTAAATATAAGAGCTAGTCAGTAGTAGGCCTCACCAATGGCTAAGCAATTTTAATTAATATAAGCCTTTGTGTGATTACTTGGCTTTGAGCACCTGCAGACTGGGCCGGACACAGAAAATCTTCTGGCTACAATAATATAATCAAGTATTGTTAAGAAAAACTTACTGCCTATTAAATTTCTCAAATAAGAAACTTAAATAATGATTTATATATTTCTAAGCAATAACTAAAGAACAATGAAAAACATTGGGTTTAAAAATAATTTTAGGGAAGGATTGGCATTTTTGATTGTTTTAGCAAACCATTCTCTAAACAGTGACTTCTAATATCTTCTAATGAGTTTTACTTAATATTGGAGCTATGAGAATTTAATACACAAAGTTGATTTTGACATTAAAATTACAGAAAATAGTTTTGCCAACTCTTAGAATAGTTACCATGTTAAGAAAATTTTATGTTGTGAAATGTTGTGAGTTATTATTTTAAATATAAACACTTGTGTTATAATGTAAGACGGAAAAATAAAACAAAATTTATGAAAATGGTAAGGATCAAGCTAAATCAAATATTTTTAAAGTTAAGTGTATCAAATATGTGTATTAGAATGCGTTTATTTAGCAGATATTTTTATGACATACTTTTCCCTGAATGTCATATTTACTGCACATAGTCCCCAAGATAGTGGACATGAAGTGACTAATTCAATGTCGTCAACTGCTCTTATAGAGGAAATTTTGAAGAGAAAGTCACATCAGAGTGATACCAATAACTTCAGAGTACAGGAAGGAGTTATCAAATTTCTTCTACATGTAGGATGTAAAGCATATACACGAGACTCCCCCCGCCACCCCCGCGTGCGAACAGGGCATCTGGGAAGAAAAGAAAATCTAGGCTACAAAAAAGCAAAGTCCTTCTAGGGAATTTTGTCCCACTCTGCAGAAGGGTTACTAAATGTTTTGAAACAGGTCTAGTAACAGTTAAGCATAGGCATTAAGCTCTAGGCTAAATTAATATTAATCATTATTACATTACATTATCTCTGTATTCAGCCCTCCCTAATTGAAAATCCTGTTGGTCCCTAGCTAGAAACTGACAGCTATTCTCAAATGGTTAAGTGTATTTTTTTAATGCATAACATTGATCTTGATCTGCAGTTCCAGATAATTTTAGTTATTATGGCAAACTAATCCATGTAATTCTAACTTCTCAATAACTGGACATAATTAGTTAAGAACATTATAATCCCCCAGGGTCTGGTGGTAATTTGGTACAATAAGAATAGGAAAAAGACATATTCTCAGAATCATATTATATTTGTGAATTAATGAAGGGGCTATACAACACAACCCCTACTTGTCTAACTTAAATTTCATGAGTAGGACTTTGGAATGGACTGGTCTAAATTTTGAAATCACATAGAGTGATATTTCTTCCTACAGGAGAATATTAGAAAGATCTGTTTATATTTTATTTCCCTGATTGGATTTTATTTATGGGGGAAAAAACAAGTTAAGGAAGAGTGACAGAATAAATAATAAACTTCTCAGAATTCAGAGACACACAAAACAAATGAAAAATTTTTCCAGGAAATGAAAATAGCCAAGAGCTGGAAGTCTTAAAATATACATCATGATGGGGATACATAAAATGAAAACAAATAAAAAGAGAACAATTGCTTTCATTTCTTCTTATGTTTTGATTATACTCCCTTAAAACAATTTCTTTAGTTATTAGATAAGCCTTTATAGAAGATCCATGCCATTATATAGAATATCTTGGTTGTTTCATATTTTTGAAGTATTCTGATAGTTAGCTTTATAAATGATGCCATTGCTTAAAAATAATCTTGTCCAACTCACTTTCATTCATATTGAAATGCTATATTGAAATCATGTTTTATGACTACCCCAAATTTACATGCCTTATATAAGTTCTACCAAAGAGTATTCGGTTGCTTATTAATTTTTAAGTCTACAAAAAGACAAACCATGTATTGTTAATTATTTAAAAAAATAAGATATTTGATAAGAAAATTTTTGAAGCTAGTTTGGTAAATTTTAGTAGTCATTCTGTTCAGCAAGTTATACAGTACTTCTGGTCTAGAGGGAACCGTAAAGCAGGGTTTCTCACTGTGCATTTTTGCTCTACACACACACACATACACACACACACACACACACACACACACACACACACACGAGAAAATATGTACAAGAGAAGAATAAAACCAAGATGAAAGCAAGAATCTGATGACTGAAAACTGCTGGTATCATAGGAAATGAGTTTGACTGTATAACTACTGAAAGCCATTAAAAGACCCTAAATAGTGTTGTGGTATAACCTTTCTTTAAAAGCAGTGACATGGGTAGAATAGAAATCAATCCTCCTCAAATAGGTAAAAGTCCTGTGAGCATCAGAAAGAATGGAGATAAGACAAAGAACCGATGAACAAAAATATCGTTTACCCTGTGTCGTAGCTACCGTTCTATTGCTGTGATGAGACATCATGACCGAGGCAACTCTCATAAAGAAAACATTTAATTGGAGTTTGCTTACAGTTTCAGAGGATTAGTCCATGATCAACACTGAGAAGCAGGCAGGCATGGTACTGGAGTAGTAGCTGACAGCCTTGCATCCTGGATTCTCAGGCAGCAGGCAGAAAGGATCCCATTGGGCCTGGCATAGGCTTTTGAAATCTCAAAGCCCACTTCCAGTAACACACCTCCTCCAACAAGGATGTACCTCCTTATCCTACTCAAATAGTTCCACTAACTGGGGGCCAAGCATTCAAACGTGAAAGTCTGTGAGGACCATTCTCATTCAAGCCATGACACTCTGGGAATTAACAGAGACTAAGCTCTTGTTCACCCTTTCTTACTTGAGTGGTTGGTTCACTAACATAAGCAACAAAGAATAAACAAACAAAAAATCAGGAATGAAAGATAGAAATGAAGATTTCAATTTGTCAAAAGAAGATTGTAAATGTTTTTAAGTAATTTCCAAAAAGGCAATTATTACTGTTGTTGGGGGGTTTTGCTCTTCTCGGGGGTGGGACCCACCACCCAGCTCCCAAATAAATTACACATGGAGGTTTATTCTTATTTATGAATGCCCAGCCTTAACTTGGCTTAGTTTCTAGTCAGTTCCTCAATTTAAATTATCCAGACTACCTTTTTCCACTGGGCATTTCCTATTCTCTTACTTCTGTAAATCTTAGTCTCACTCTGGCTGGCTGTGTCCCTGGGTGGCTCCCCGCTGGAGTCCTCCTTGTTCTCTAGCTGCTATATCTTAGCTTCCTCCTCCCAGTTTTCTCGTTCTATATATACTCTTTGCCTGCTAGCCTGCCTATCCTTTCTCCTGCCTTGCGATTGTTCAGCTCTTTATTAGACCATCAGGTGTTTTACACAGGCACAGTAACACAGCTTCACAGAGTTATACAAATGCAACATAAACAAAAGTACCACACCTTAAAATAGTATTCTACTACATATTATAGTATCTTGGACACTTGAATTTAATAGAGAAGTTGGGTAAAAACTTGAATTTAATAGAGAAGTTGGGTATGGAGGATCAGTTTCGTGGACATGGCTGGTTGATTGTGTTCTCAAAGGAAAGGACAAAAATGGTTGTGCAGTTGCATCACTAATAGTAGTCTGGGGGCTTAAGAGACAGGAACACTAAGAATTGATTTGAGGGTTTCCACTGTGGTTGCTATTTTTCCAGTTTTGTATTTGTATGTACCCCTGAGGAGAGTGGATGAGAATGTACATGTTCCCATATATAAGCCGCAGAAGTACAAGTACATATACGTGTCTTCACACAAGCTATGCATATGGAGACCCAATGCTGATGTCATGCATCATCCTCAATTGTGGTTAACTGTGTTTTCAGAAGCACGGCCTCTCACTGAAGAGGAAGCTCTCCCATTTGGATATGCTTTTTAGCCAGCTTGCCCCAAGGATGCCCTGTCTTCACATCCTGAGTTATGAGACTATAAATGGACCTCATGCACACTTACTTTTATGTGGGCACCTGGAATCTCGAATCTGGACACTAAGCAAACATTTTATCTACTGAGCCATGTCCCCAACCCTAAGTTGTTGCTGTTGTTATTTGTTAAAGAGACAAAAACCAGAATGGCTACAGAGAAGTTAGAGAAGGACCAATAAGAAGAGAAAAAGGTACAGTAGAACGATGATCTAAGAACAAATGAAGAAAGAATCAGTAGAAGAGAGCTATGAAATATAGACAATGTAGCTATGATGAAGCAATTTGCGTATTTCCATGGCATAATGGGGCTTCCGACATACATAACTTGTCTTGTTAATTATGTAAGCATAGATATGTTTATTTCTGTTTCAAAAATTTACTAGACAGCACTTTCCCCAATCTAAAGTTGAAGTAACTATTCTACCCCAAATTCACCATCCAGAATTAAGCATTTACAGAATAGCAAATAGTCATTCTGATAGTGGCTCTGATGAAAGCTGTTTAAAAATGTGTCAGTGATGAGTGAGACCTACAGAAAAAATGTGAAGAGGTCCATAGGCTTGTCCCACTCCCTAGGAAAAAAGACACAGAAAGTAATTCCAGGAACTCGGCATGAGAGATGTTGAGAATTTGAACAATGGGTGACAGCATGCTATGTAAGCTAGAGATAAACTGAAACATCCAAGTACCAGAGAACTGTGCTCCATTCTCTGGGAGAGAGACCATTTCCAGCCCCTAGAGATTCTTTCTTATTTATTTATTTTTTTTGCTTATTCTTTGAGAATCTCAAACATGTATCCAACATATCTTGATTGTTTCAGTCTCCCCCTCTTCACTTTCAATTACCCATGGGGACCCATGACACAACTCCCTCCCAATTTCATGCCTACCTTTTCTAAAAAATAATAACTTAATGAGTCCGGTAAAGTGCTTCTCAGATGTACATTGATGTGGAATCACTTACTGGGCCATGGACAACTTATCAGTGTTCACCTCTCCCCCAAAGAGTGACTCTCTCACTCAGTAGTTATCAATTGCCAATAGCTTCTCCATTAGGTGTGAGGCCCCAGTATCCCCTTCTTCATCCACACTGGGATTTTAACTCACTCGATCTCATACAGTGCTTGTGCCAGTAACCACAGCTGCTGTGATTTCATGTGTGCAGCCACATCGTGTCCAGAAGATACGACTCAGCTTGCTTAGACACTGAAGTAAAAAAGAATTCTGTTCTTGGAAACCAAATCCTAGAGATTGAAAACCTTAATGAACATTGTCAAGGAAGGATGATAACTTCCAAGAAAGGAACAAAAATATGAATAACAACATAATGAATCTTGGAAACATGTCCGGAGGTAATATTTAAGGTGTCCATCCTGAAGATAAGGGTTTGAGAGCCTACAGATTAGGCAAGTAGCTCTATTTAAGGTTTATTATATTTAAATGCTTGATAAAGATTCCACATTGAATACAGAATATGGAAGCATAAGAAGTAACCACAAAAATTCCCTTCTGTATGTTTAATATAAAGTAGTTTGGTAATAAAGAGAATCTTTAGGCATTTTATTCATCAGTTAAAGAGGAAACTCAATTAAAAATTAAAACCAATTAACAAAAAAGTCTCTACAGATTCCATCCATGCTACAGTTCCATATAAATAACCAAACATTATCTGTATGAATGTCATTATAACCAACATTTTATTGTACTCACGACAAAAGAGTAAAAATGTGGTTCAAACCTTAAGCTGACCAAACAAGCAAAATATCCTCATTTTTACTAAGCCAATTTTAATGTTTTAAATCCCATATTATTATATGTCACTATAAAAATATTTTAAAAGCTAAGGGAAAAAACCCCACATAAACAGTAGGTCTTACAATGGAAATACTGAAAGTTTCTGTCTATAATGCTGTTTTTAGGGAGAGCAATAAGAATTCCACAAGGGATTCTAATGATACGATTGTAGTCGGTGAACAGAACCTCCAGGTTTCTTAACAGACAGTGTGTGTCCACATATCATGGCATGGGGGGGAACACATGGAACCAGTTTAATTTAGATGTGAGTTGCATGCTGTATCATCAGGAACTGATAAAGCAACATAACAAACAACATATGTGAGCTCGGCCACCCATAAAGATTGTGTTCTGTGGAAAGCAAATGTTCAAGAAACAAAATTAATACTAGTATCTTTTGCAAAAGTCAAAGGGACTACTTTTAGTTGAGCTGAATAATCAGAGCATCTCCATAAGTGAAATCCCATTTATTTCACATAATAAAAGGAAGCTTATAGTCTCCCATTTTTAATCATCTTGGTCTCATACTCAAAACTAAGTTTGGAGTCATGTAGAGAAAATGAGATTATAAAATGGCAATCCTAGTTTTTGCCAAGGAAACTGGAATGGTGTAGAAGATGACTACCATTGTTGCAAAATTCCTCCACTGTAGAGGGACTTAGAGCCCCAGTGTTTCATGTCATCTTGGAATATTCAACCACTATGATCATAATGAGTAATAACAAGGCAGGAAACAAATTCCCTTCACAGACCCAGGCAAAGCACGTGTGTCACTTCTTCCCAGGCCTCTCTGCAACTGAAGACATGAGGATGAAAATTTAAAAACCTCAAAGATTTGAAATGAATGCTGAAAGTTTATTTCACAGCTACTTCAATGGGCTGGTTTCCTGAATTGCCGTATTCTAATCTCAACTTTTAAATTGTTTTAAATTTACATTATTCATTTACTGAGTGAATGTGTGTGGTGGGGGTGGCTCAAAGCACAGGTCAAAGGACAGCTTGGAAGCATCTGTTTCCTCCTTTCACCATGTAGGTTCAGGAGATTAAACTCAAGTTGGCAGGCTCAGCAGAAAATCCCTTTACCAACTGACTCATCTTGCTGACCCCAACCTCACTTTTATCTCTGGAATCGAACTCATCCGATTATCTTGAGGTCTATTTCTGTGCGTGTGTCATTCCAGTGCTGTGGTCTACTTAAGGATTGTCATTTGTATCTCATTCTGTACTAAGATGAGCAACAGCGAGAAACACACGCACACACATGAGAGAACGTGGAAAGGATTGGGTTGTGGTTTTGCTTCTTACAATATTTCTTCTTCCAATGAGCTTTGAGTCCACCTGATTAAAATCACATGTTCCTTACTGATAGTTAACTGATATTTTACTCATTTAATATTAGTGTGTATTACCATACACGCCTGTTAAAATGATAGAATGAGTGAAATACTTGCCACCTCTTATTTTGCCTCTGATAGAATTTTTCCAGTATATTGCTATCATCTGAATACTCATGTCTTCTCCACCCCAAATTCACATCTGACCAGTGAATGATATTAAGGTTGGCATCTTGGGACTGGGGAAATGGATTAATTGTTAATAGTGCTTGCTATGTTTCCAGAAGGTGTAAGTTTCTTTCTAGTACCCATGCTAGGACATTGACAAGCACATGTAACTCCAGCTGCAGAGGATCCAACACTCTCTTCTGGCCTCTGTGGGCACTGAACTCATATGTGCATATATGCATGTACACACACACACACACACACACACACACACACACACATACACACACACACACACACATTGAGTGTGCATATGAAAATAAATATAAAATTGTGAAGGTATTCCTGTATGTGTGGAGCCATCTGTTTTCATTTATTAACATATATCATGAGATTCTCACAACTAATAAATACATGAATACTTCATTTTTAATAACTTCACACTGTTCCATTGTTGACCTACTGCATGATTTTTAAATTAGAAAATTACGAGGTTTTCAATTTCTGTCTATTGGAAGCAGTGTTATAATGACGCTATGTCACCATCTGGGAAAACACATCTTGGTCACAAACCCCATCACCAATTTGGGGAAAATGTTTAGAAACGAAATTGCAGAGCCGATGAGTAAGCACATATTTAAATGTGAACTATTTTGTAAAACTGCTTCCCAAACAGCAGAAGAAAGGATGCTCCCCTTGCCCCAGCTCCTATTTATTTATTTTTATAGACTCAACAAACGTTGGCAATATGCTTCCTATGTCCTGGGCAATAGGTGCTAGGTAATGAGAAACAGGAGCGTAACACTGTTCCAGCCAGCTCCTCCCAGAATGCTCAGTTTAGAAACGGTATGGAGATAATTTAAGTGCAAGGTTATACAAGTGAGTTTTAATAGCATGCTCAGGGATGATTAAGAAGAAATTATGCTTCTAAACATATGTCAATATATTGAAGTATCTACTTTTGCATGTACCTGCTCATGTTCTAGCCCTAGGCTTCATGTTTGATGAGTCTTACTGCATACACTCTGAACAGGGAAATAAATCTAACTAAACCTTGGAGAACTGAAATAACTTCTATAAGTGTTACTTCTGTGGTCACAGTTCAGAGACCTTTAGTTTTGTGACCATGGGCAAGTAAATGCTAGGAGTCAATTTTTCAATAAGTAAAAATGAGGATAAAGTGAATTTTCAGATTGCGGCAAAGAACTGCCTTAAGTTAGCATGCTTCCAAAGCATTTTTTAATCAGATACATTTTCTTCAGTATTCTGTTTAAACACCCTCAGTATCCCCCAGGGTCATCTGGTACAGGGGACACCTTTACCTCTATGGAGGGAATTAAAATGTCTCTAATACTTTCTTCCTATTTACACTTTACATTTTCTTTTTCAGGGATTCTTTAGCTAATTTTTATGAAAACTTTATTTTGTCTCGCTATATCACATGCTTGCATTTTACTTCAACTATCCAAAGAAGTTACAGAACGCTGAGTTCCTAAAATAACGTAAGATCCGTTTTTAAAACTCTTCCAGCAGAAGTGGGCAATTCACACACATGCCATTATTTAAGGGCAGAAAGAACAGGCTATGTTTAATGGAGTAAAGTAAGCTCTGCTTCAGAGTGTTGAGGTAAATCCACAGTTTTAATGACTCTAATTTTAGCACTTCTCACTCATGTAAATATATAAAAAGTCACAAGTGACGTATTCCGATCCTCTCAAGCAATTCATTAAAGCTAATCACTTTTTCCATTAATTGTTCCGGAGCCGGCTTGTAGCCCCCATCACAGCTGGCACTTGGTATTTTTATTTAACTTTGATAGTGCTCCTAAAAGCCTAAGTATGCCGCATTTGCCCGTTTTTGTCAAAAAGGAGGATTTGGTGGAGAGAAATATAGAGAAAGTCTTGATTTGTATTCATGCCTTCAACAGAACAATCAGCTAAAAGGCTCTTTAGAGTTCAGAGCACACATAAAACAGCTCCCAAAGTGAAGCTGTCTCAGCCATGTTTCAAACATAAAGGTGATCCTCATTAGAAACACAAAGACGCAGAGAAAGTATCTGCTCTGACCTGTTGAAGTAGCAGTGATGCAACATGGACCAAACTGGTTCTTCATGGCTTCCCTCTTAATCATCTGCACACCAGTGGTAAGCTTGTTCCCCAATGTATTCCTCTAGTGGTTCACTTAATTAAAACTACAGCATAGAAATCATTTAAGTCATCTCCAACTAGGTCTATGTAAGTGAAATATTATCATACGGAGGATTTGTGAAGCACCATGCAAAGGAAAGATGCATTCTACCTCGCTAGAAAATATACACGAAGGACTTACAGTGCATGTAATTTAAAGAATGGAAAATAAAACACTTTTAATCTATTGTTGCAATCATCACTTCCATTCATAATGGGTTTTTAAAGCTATTTAAAAATTCATATTTCCAAACAGCAATACAAAGTCACTCCTAAAATTGAATGATACTAACTCTTCTTCTTCCCAAGTGTCCTTTAGAAAACCTCTTTAACCAGAAGAGAACCAGGTTAACCAATCATATAAGACATAAACATTCTGTCTTAGATATGGAACTTGAGTCTTGTACAGGAGGCATCAGTGAACTATTTCATGAGCTTTACTGGTGATGGGGGTTAGGGGTCTTTTCTGTGACACATAATCCAACGGTAGCTTCAAAGTCAGATCCATATCCAGTCCTGTGAAACATAAATACAGCTCTTGCCTTTGAGTGGCTTCTAGAGGGAGTTCCTTTATGTCCATGGACAGTTTAAGGGGGAGATATGGTTTGGAGAGACAGACAGAGAGGAGGAGAACGAAGAGAAAGAGAGAATATTAAGAGAGCCACAATAAGAAAGAGCTACATTTTAAAAAGAAAGAAATATGAAGTTGGTAAATTCGATTGAAAGGCCAGAGCACTATCTATATCTCTCCATTCACAGTTCATCCAGTTTTGTTTACAAATTTTTTATCTACACACTTAAAGAATGAACATATTTTTATAAACAACATGGCTAGAAAGGACAATTAATAAAACCAAAATGATATGTGTGTATGTATCTATGAAATAAATCAATCTTATTTTTACCTATCCAGTTTGGTTTCCTACAAAGCAAAGCTTTATTTTTCTAGTTCCCACTTTCTCTTTTTAGCAATTCCATTTACTTCCTGTAAGGCTTTATTCTTTATAGACATTTCACCAATAACTACCAGGAAAAAATTAAATATTCTAGGACAGTCCTATTTAGGGCCAATGTTCTTGACTCTGCATCACACAGTAAACCTGTGTGTAATTTACGATGCGTATTTATGTCCTTAGAAACTTTGACATAGTGAATGCTTTATTTCCCTGGTGCTAAAACTATTGTTTGTTCAAATTCTTATAAAGTATTTAACAAGTTGCTTTTGTGTCCTTAGGTAAAAATAAATTAATTTGGAAAATGAGCTCAATCTAATTAAATTAGGTGCCACGTTGCACTACATGTCCATAATTACAGAAGGAAAATAATACCCTCTGCTAAAAACAAAATACACATGGAATTAGTTTCTTGGGGGTGTTGATTAACACTAAAACATGAGATGTATTGAGAATCAAATATTCTCCCCTGTGTTTCAGGAACACTTGTTGGAAGCAAATAGCATTATTCTGAGGGAATTAAAATTTGTTGAACAGGAAAGAGGTTTCTGAGCCAGCGAGATTGCTCAGTGAGTAAAGGCACTTGCTGTAAACCCTTAGGTCCTAAATTTGACATTGTGGACCCACATTGTAGAAAGAGAGAACTGACACCCATAACATGTCCTCTGACCTCCACACACATGCTGTGGCACCACACACACACAAACACACACACACACACACACACACACACACACACACACACACACACACACACAGATTTCTGCCCTTCCCTATCTTGAACATATAAATACCTATTCTTCCTTTCCATTTCTTTTACACAGTCTGTATCAGTGTTGGCCTGAACTGTTCCAGGACATATTGTCAAAACAAAATACCCATTGTAAACTCAATTTTTAAAATGTTACCTGAAAATCTGAATAGCTCATTTTCTAAAAAAAAGATATTGTTTTATACACAATAGGCATCTGATTGGAATGAACAAAGTTTATTTTTCTCTCCATAGAGTTTTAGGACCTGGTCTGAGAGAGACATCCATCTTGTGATAGTACCACTTCACATTTCACACAGTACTTCAGCATTTGCCACAAAGCGAGAGAGAACTTAGAAAACCCAAAACTCCTCTTTGGGGAAGCACTTCGCTTCACAGTCCATCAGTAATCTGTGTTGCTGACATGCTTTGGAACATTTTAAACAAAGGTAAAAAAAAAAGTTCTTGGTGGTGAAGAACAGCAGTCTCTACCACCTTTTTCTCTCTCACTAGATATTCGGTGAACATTTCCCACACGTAAGACACACTCAGGACCTCCACATGGAAACAAGCTGGAGTCCAGTCTGTGTTGAACCTCAATGTCCAGCATATGTAGGTGAAATGCATTGACCCCAAGTAAGCGTGGGGCTGCTCTTTGTCCAGAGACCTCTAAATTTAAAGGCTAAATTTCCTCACCATGCAAATGTATTCACAAACCCTCAACAAACCGTTTATTGCCAGGGTTTACTCCCTTTTAGAAGCAGAAGAAGGGGCGGCATTTCTACCCCAGTCAGTTCGAACGCTGACATTCTGCACAGTACATAGAGAAAGTACCAGTGGGTGGTTGCTCTTTCCACTGGATGAAAGGATCCTTTTTGTCCATTTCCCACTGGTTGTATTTAGAAATGCATTTCTTCTGGACTGCCTAGCGTTTCCAGCTCTTGCTCACTTAAGTATGTGGGAACCAAGGCCCTTTGGAGCTTCATTTAGTCAATGGCCTCTTCAGTCTAGGCTGTGGTTTCTTTGGCAGCACATCTCTCTCAGATGCTTAGGCGGCTTCTTCTCTGTTTCCAGTCAGTCCTAGGATGGTAACCACACCCACAGTAGCAAACACCCACTTTGAAAAGCTCCTGGAGCTCCTTGGTGTCTCATCCCCACGCCTCCACTTCCTCTCGATTTGAAGGTGAATGCCTTGAAGTCTGTCTGCCATAACAAGTGGGAAGATCTCACTTCAGAATTTTTTGCACTGAGAACTTTAACCAATTTAAGGACTATAATCAACTGAAAGTATTTAATTTAGTAGTTATTACCCATAATCTTGGGAAAATCCCTTTCCCCCCTATTAAGGTTCTAAAAACATTTTCGATAATGTACTTATGCATATTTCTAGATCTACTTATTTCTTCCAATCTGTTTGTGAACCAGAAGACTATTTCCTGTTTACATTTGTTTTATAATAACTTTTAAAATGATCAGTAGTAGTTAACATCATCATTTCTTTTTTTATTAATTAAATTTTTTCACTTATTTTACATCCAGTTCTCAGTTTCCTCTCCCTCCTCTCTTCCCATTCCCACCCTCCCCACATCCTCTCTGCCCCTCCCCCATCCACTTCTCCACTGTTTCTATTCAGAAAGGGGTAGGCCTCCTCTGAGTGCCAACAAAGCATGGCATATCAAGTTGAGGTAGAGTTAAGCTCCTCCCTTTGTATTAAGGTTGGGCAAGTGACCAGGTATGAGGAACAAGTTCCCAAAAGCCAGCTCAAGCATTAGGGACAGGCCCTGATCCTACTGCTAGGAGTCCAACAAATAGAACAACACAACTGTCACACACACACGTAGAGGGTCTAGATCGGTCCCATGCAGGCTCCCTAGCTAGTGGTCCAGAGTCTGTGAGCTACTAGGAGCCCACGTTAGTTGTTTCTGTGGCTTCCCTTGTGATAACTTTGACCCCCCTGGCTCATGCAATCCTTCCTCCCTCTCTTCAACAGGATTCCCAGAGCTCAGCCCAGTGCTTGGCCTGTTTCCATCAGTTACTGGATGAAGGCTCTCTGATGACAATCAGGGCAGTCACCAATCTGATTATAGGAAATAGCCAGTTCAAGCTACCTATCCACTGTTGCTGAGTATTAACTGGGGTCCTCCTTGTGGATTCCTGGGAACCTCCCTGGCCCCAGGTTGGGAGAAACAACACTCTCCAGTGCTTTCCTCAGTTCTACTTCTGTCTCTTATCCAAGAGCTAAACATTACCTAAGCCTCTACTCTGCTTTTCAAATTCTGATTGTAATGGTCTCACCAAACGTCTGACTAGAACATGCATTTTCTTTGTCGTCTTTGGAATCAACTTCCTCGGTGCCTGTGCATGCAAACCATTGTACTTGAATCCTGTCTCTAAAATTCATTTCTGTGTGAGAACAGATGAAGTTATGGATGAGAACAAATTACACTGAATTTCAAAAACTGGCTAGCTCATGAGTAAATGATTTCTATTTCTTTGTATTTAAAATATTTAGATAAGCATAAAGATATAAATAATCCACCGTGAGTTTCTTTGATCACCACAATCATATGGATATATTTGTTAAATTACTGAATTGTATTATAAGCATAACTATGAAGTTTGATCCATTTCTTTACTTATGAATACACTTAGCAATTGATAATGTAAACATATCATATTATAATCTAATTGATTTATAACTTTTTTGGGTAAAGCCTTATTTCAGAATCAATGAACCAATTAATAACCTTAGAAAATCACAATAATAGAATAACAACAAAACATCAGCAGCAGGATATAGTAAAAGCAAGGTATAGACAATAGAGATGAGCTTCAGAGAAAACAGTCAAACTACACAGAAATATCATAAGCATCCATTTCTGAGGTTAATAAACATTTTGTTGACAATAAGGATCACCAAGATATCAAACAATCTCATCCCCCAACAATGGTGACACTGAGTACATCTTTCCAGCACCCTATGTTCTAGTAACTTAAGTGGCTTTGGAATAGTAATCTCTTAGAGATGAAAATCATCAGGACATACTAGGAAAATAATATATACTAAAATTTTCTTTGAGAATAAATATTTAATTATTTCAGAGTAATTTCCTGGAAAACTATACACAGGAACAAATCAAATAAAACCATATCTAAGGCATAATAAAAATATAATCCCTTACTTTAGAAGCAACTCCTTTGAACTTATAATCATAATCCAAACTAGCTCTCTTGTGTAGAGATAGGGCCATGAACTTTGTGAAAAGTCCAAGAGTAAACACTTTAGGTTTTGTAGGCTTTAGATCTCTATCACATCTACTTGACCCACTAATGTAACAATGACATAAATAAATACCCACTATCACCAATAAAATATGTATATGTATGGAATGGATATGGGTATTTCTCAATAAAACCTTATCTAAAAGTCTAGGTCACAGGCTGAATTGTAGCTTCACATGATAATTTGAAATTTTTCTATAATATACAGAAAAAAATTCTGTAACAGAATTTTTAAATCAAGAAATCAGTAGTTGGGTTGCTCCATAGTAGAGCATAGACTTAACACATGATAGGACCTAAGTTGAATCCCTGATGCCAAATAAAGGGGAAAGAAGGAGCCACAAAATGAGCTTTCATTCAAAATTCCATAATAAAATTTAATACTTTGCATGATAATTAAAGTAATGAATTAACTAATTAAAATAAAAACAAACAAGTTATCTGATGTATAAAAAGTCCTCATGACAGAAGCAGGAGAGAAAAATAGTGCCAGCAAGGGTAGAAGTCTCAAGCATGATCTAGAAATGAAAGGCCTCGGAGTCACTGTTCAGGTATATTTGTAGTTGCCCAACTCTTGACTATCAGTCACTATACTACTGTGTGCTGTTTTCTTAACAATAAACTCTATTCATGGTGGTCTTCAAAAAAACAACAAAAGTTGGTCAATAATATGCAAGAGTAATTGCTATCTGTAATTAAAGCTATGTAAAAGAAATGGAATTCAATTATTCCAGAAACATTTTAAATACCATGATACGTAGTGAGAAGAAGGCACACTATGTTGACATAAACTGCTTAAAAATTTTGAAGTTGAGATAATACAATTAGAATTAAGAATTCTTACCAACTACACATCTGATGGAGTGTTTAGAACCCCCAAGAAATGAATATCAAGGAAAACAAATAACCCAATTAAAAATCGCAGACTGAATCTCCTCACAGCTAGCCATAATCAAGCCCTTTTACTGATCTTTTTAAAGTTTCAAAAGAATGAGGATTCTTCAGAGGGTCACCTGTTGCTTAAATTGTCATTAGAAATTAGTATTAGCCGGGCGGTGGTGGCGCACGCCTTTAATCCCAGCACTCGGGAGGCAGAGGCAGGTGGATCTCTGTGAGTTCGAGGCCAGCCTGGGCTACCAAGTGAGTTCCAGGAAAGGCGCAAAGCTACACAGAGAAACCCTGTCTCGAAAAACCAAAAAAAAAAAAGAAATTAGTATTAATGGGTCCCTGAGATGGCTCAGTGGGTACGACTCCTGCTGCCAAGCCTGACGACTTGAGTTCGATCCCCAGGTCCTATATGGTGGAAGGAGAGAACTGACTCCTGCAGGTTGTCCTCTGACTTCCAAAAGTATGACTCAGCATATGCCCCCCATAAATAAATAAAAAATAACTAAAAATTAAAAAAAAATGGGATACAGATCTAATCCAAATTATCAAAAGCAGAAATTCATATGGCCAACAAAATACTTAAAGAAATGTTTTACAACCTTTGTCAATTGTTAAATGCATGTCAAAACTACTTTAAGATTTCATCTTATACCCATTAGAATAAAATAGTTTATGGTTCACGCTCCTGAGGATGTAGAGTAATGGGAACATTCATCCAGTGCTGGTGGTGTACAAACTTGTACAGCCACTATGCCACTATGGAAACCATTGTGGCAGTTCCTCAAGAAGATGGGAATCAACCCACCTCAAGATCTGGCTATACCACTTTTGGACATATACACAATGGATGCTTCATCCTACCACAGAAACACAGAAACGCTTGCTAAACCATTTCCATTGCTGCTCTACTCACATAGCCAGAAATTGGAAACAATCTAGATGTTCCTCAACAGATGAATGGATAAAAAAAAATGTGGCTATCTTAACTATTTCCTCTTCCTGGGGCCCTCCATGTGTGTTCCTCTAAGCCTCCTCCTTTTTACCTAGCTTCTCTGGAGTTGTGGATTGTAGCCTGGTTATCATTTGCTTTGCGTCTAATGTCCATTTAAGATTGAGTACATACTGAGCAGATGCAGTGATCCATATGAAGGACTGGACTGGGCTCCTAGACTTCAGTGAAGACAAGGAGGAGGAATCACAGGAGCAAGTGAGGTCAAGATTGTGATGGGGAAAACCACAGAGACAGCTGACTCAAGCTGTTGGGAGCTCACAGACTCTGGCTGTCAGCTGGGGAACATGCATGGCACTGAACCTAGACCCTCTGAATGTGGGTGACAGTTATGTGGCTAGATCTGTTTGGGGAGCCCCTGGCAGTAGGAACAGAACTTATCCCAGGTTCATGAGATGGCTTTTTGGAACACATTCCCTAGGGTGGGACACCTTGCTCAGCTTTGACACAAGGGGGAGGGGCTTGGTCCTGCCTTAACTTAGTATGTCAGACTTTGTTGACTCCCCAAGGGAGGCCTTACCTTAACTCTCTGAGGAGCGGATAGGGGTGGGATGGGGGAAGGTGGGGGGATGGAAGAAGAGGAGGGAGAGGGAACTAAGATTGGTATGTAAAATGAAGAAGAAAAACTTTTTTTAAAATAAATAAAAAATATTAAAAATATGACACATTTACACAACAGAGTATTATTTGACGGCAAATATCATCAGAGGGAGAGTTTTAAAGCAGACCATGAAAGGTTCTTTTATCCCTTGGTAAAAGTGTTATAATACCTTTGTATTATATTTTACTTTGTATATATTTTACTGGTAACTTGAAACCTAATGCAAAAGTAAACAGAATCCATAAAGTTAGAGAACTCATTACATATACCCAGCCTCATTAGACACTATTGTAAAACAGTGTGCCTACATTTGCTCTAGTAAGCAATGTTTAAACATGCTGGGCTGAAATACATTTGCCCAACAAAGAGCTTGTTTTTTAAGCCATGAAAAGTCTTCATAACTAACCGCCAGAAGAATAAAACTTCTCTTCTTCAGTGAGAAAGCAAACAGGGAGGCCATAAGGTCTCTGCAAACATGCAACGCTGTTCTCCAGCTAGAAGTCCTGGCTCCAGGCGTGTTGGAAAGAGTCTTGCAGAGGAATAAGCCAATAATAAGGACACCATACTTACAGTGACCTTTGAGCAATTCCAGATGTACACATGGAGCTTTTTTCCACAGTTCATCCGAAGTGGTCTGCCTTAAGAAGTGCCAGGTCTGTGTAGTCTTGCACAGGGCTACAAGTTCATGAGCATGAGAGGGAAAGAGGGGGGAGGGATGAAAACAAAACAAAAAGAAACAGATCCTTGAAATGAAAACATAGCCAATGATTACATGCATTTTTACCAGTTCCATAAGTAAGGAGGAAACACATGTCATTTTGTATTTTCTGCATATGATTATGGGTCTATCAGCAGCTAGATCCAGACATGCACTTATTTCTGTCTGCCATTAACAGTACTATTTATTCATTCTAACTTATTTAATTCACAAACCAAACCAACATGGTAGAAACTAATATTCACATTTTATGATTTCTAATCAAAAATGAGATAGAGATACTTACGTAGTATGACTAAGATCATATACTGAAAACAGAAGTAAAAATCTTCTTAAAGAGACAATGAAAATTGTATTTCATACTGACCATGGAGTACCCCATCACAATTATTCAGCTCTGCCGTTGTGTAGGAAAAATGACCCTATGAATGATGCTTCAACATGGGACACAGACGTCTTGCCAAACCAAAGGGTACTAGAAAGTATTAAAATCAAAATTCAAATTCGACTCTATGCCTACAGAAAGTGTGGTGCCATACAAATACAGTAAGAGAAAGCAAATGAATGTGTTTCTCTTTATTTCTGTGAACTCATTCATTCTGAAATTCTTTTGAATTTCCGTTTAGTTTTATCCCGAAGAAATGGACTAGATAATGTAAATTTCTACTCTTACTTGGTGATCAAAAAGATTTGGGTGCCCAGACAATATGAACAAAGCAGGTCATATCCCCAAGGGAATGAATTTTATCATTTTTGATGGTGGTGGTGGTGGTGGTGGTGGTGGTGGTGGTGGTGGTGGTGGTGGTGGTGGTGGTGGTGGTGGTGGTTGTTTTCAGGATGGATGTATAGACCTGAGATTTGGACAGTTCTCAGCCTTCTACAATAGAAAGCATAAGGAAGGAAGAATGACTTTGGGTTCTTTTATTGGCACAGAAACATTCGATCTAACAAATCTTACCTCTTTTATCATTACTGTGTTTCGTTTCTGTTGTTTTTGTTTTCTGATTGCTTGCTTGATTGTTGTTCTGAAGCAGGGTTTCCAAGCACAGCAACCTGAAACTTCCTCTCTAGCTAAAGATGACCCTGAACTGTTATTCCTGCCTCCATCTTCTAAGCGAGAATTACTGACATGCACCCACACACTGGTTTCATGGGTTTTTTCTTAATTTCAAGATATTGTCAAGTAACAAATTTGTCTCCTGGGTATAATCTCAGGCAAGAATAGTTACTTCCATATTAAGTTGTCAGAAAGTAAATGCTAGAAATCATTATTTTAATCTCATTTTGATTTTTGCATCTTTAAAGAAACAATATTTGGGAAATACCAACATGATACTGATGGAATGAACAAATGGCACTGAAAATTCCTAAACATCTGAGGCTATGCAGAAATAGCTTCCTGCTCAGGAAGATGCCAGCCATATCACATGCCAGATCACCAAGTTTACTATGAAAACTACATAAAAAGACATCAACTTTCTTGTAAATCATTATATTCATTAAGATAATATCTACAAACTTGGGATCTAACTTTTAAAAAGTAAAGAATTTTTTAGACATTTTTTTTTGTTTTTCCTTAAAAATCTATACTACTTTTTGCCCGAAACATGGAATATTCACAAAGTTTGGAGTCTTTGCCGTTCTATCTCCATAATTATCAGTTAATTTTTTAGGACCTATAAATCTTATTCTTACTGTTAGTAATAAGGAACATAAAATATGGTAGTTTCTAAATATTCATTCTGCTGGATTCCTAAATATTTGGTTTCAAACTTCTCAGAAACTGACAACCAACAACAGTCAAGATACAGAAGACAAGAACACAAGCTGTCTGTAAAAAACAGTTTTTATACAAACCAACTAACTACCATTTTGGCTAGGTTTCTCAGAAGCATGGTAAGGATGCTGCCGTGGGCAGTGTTCTTTTTATAGCCGTTACAGCCTGACTCTCGGAAGGGCTGCACTTTCCCACTTTCTACTGTCAGCAGGAACACGTGACTTGTGAAAAGTGAGACATGACACATGTCACTGACGGGGAGAAAATTCAAGAGCCACAATGCTGTTTGCCAGATTCTTTTTTTTTTTTTTTCCTTCTGTCATGAGATCAAAATCTTCCAGATACGAGCTGTGTGATCAACCTGAGGCCCTGAGGGAGGACAGCGTGACTCAGAACTGACAGCAATCTATAGCACCTTGTCACTTGAGTGAGAAATACAATGCCTTTGCTATGATTCATTGATAGTTTGAGTGACTTGTGGCAGGATAACATAGGCTATCCCAATGAATGAATACAGTGTGGAAATAGAGCTACACTCATCCTTTGATACTTCATTTAGAGTAATTAACTTGGAAGTGACACAAAATATCTCATTTGCTCAGAAAATTTAGAAAGCCTTCTTATGTTTTCTGTATACTTTCAACAGGAAATAAGACCACCTTTTATCTGCACTAACTGCAAAGATGTTGCGTGGAATTCAAACCCAACATAGGTATCTTTATGCATGGGCTATGAAAGGTCATAACTAAAGAATCACATGGCAATGACTATCAGTCATTATTTAGAGATTAAGTGCTTACTTTAAAAATCTCTATATAGGTACTTGCTACCCTGTCTTAATTAATTTCATTTTCCTATTTTGGATATTTTTTGGTTTTTTGTCTGTTTGTTTGTTTTCAAGACAGAGTTTCTCTGTGTAACAGTTCTGGCTGTCCTGGAACTCGCTTGGTTGACCAGGCTGGTCTCAAACTCACAGAGATCCACCTGCCTCTGCCTTCCAAGTGCTGGAAGTAAAGATGTGTACCACCATTCCCAGCCTCATTTTTCTATTTTGAAACTCAGAAATTTTGAAATTATCTTCAATGGAAAACAATAGCAAAATGGCTTGGCAAACCTCAGCAGATTCACAAAATTCAAAGGCAGACAATACAACTAATATTCATCTTATTAGAAACTCAGTCCTTGTGAGGGCTTTTGTTTGTTAATTTAAGAAATAGTGTCAGCATTAAAGCAATAAAATCTCTTGTATCTGGTGCAAAACATAGAATAGACAGTCTTAGTTATAATTGATATAGTCTGCAATTTCATGAAATTATTTACCCAGTGTAAAGGATATCCAGCCCTCTACAGTAGTTTTATAATTTTGTAAATTTGACCAAACAGTTACCAGGTAATTTCATTTAAGACCCAAGTTTGACATCCCGTGATTAAACATTCTATGTCTGCTCTATTTCCTGTTTTCTTGGAAGATGTACTATTATTTCATTATACTCACATGAGAATCAATCCCTCATTTTGCCTTAAAATACTGCTTTAGTTCTGTACCTTGAATGGGGCATCCACCCATATATGACCTTTTTTTTGAGATTTTATTTAATTACATTTCTCCCTTTCCTTTCTCCTTTCCAGACCCCCATCCCATCTTCCTCCTCATTCTCCTTCAAATTCATGACCTCTTTTTTCACTATTTGTTAGTGCATGCCTATGTGCATAAACATGTACATATATGCTCTTAGTGTATGTTCAGTCCATATAATGCTACCTGTATGTAAGTTTCTTTATACTACTCCTAAAGAACTCGTAATGATTTTTTTATTTTGAATTCCTCAATTTGTAATCTCTTACTGCACTGTGATTATTCTCCTTGATTTTATGACACTAATTAGAACGTGTTAGAATTTTTTTTATACATTTCCTCAACTTTACACCCACTTTTGTAAAGAACTTTACACTTTTCGCTTTATCTCAGATCTTCCTTGATATGTCAAGACTTTGGTTCAGAAATGCTCTCTATTGTTCTCTGCACAAATCTTTCTCTTTCTCAAATGTTTGGGGATAGAAAATGCTAGATTAGCAATTGTTTTCCTTCATTACTTGAAGATAATACACATGAGCCTCTGCTCCCTGTTAGAGAAAGCACTTACTTCCTTAGTTAGAGTAGCCTCTCTGACGGCCACCTTAATGGCTTTATAGTAATTCTTGCACAAACTATCCAAAAGTCTATTTTAGAAATTCAGTTGTTAACACCAGCTTGGAGAGTTTTCTATAGTCTTGTATTCCACCTCTGATTCAAATTCCAACATTTTACTTGTTTTCTCTGTAGCTACCATTAGTTTATAACCTCTAGAAATCAACTGCTATGTTAATTTATTATTAATATTAATTATTATACATGCAATCATGTTATTAATGCTATAGATTACTAGATTAATTATTAATTAATTTGTCAATATTAAATTAACTTCTGTTGACTTCTAACAGGTACTTTAAATTATATACTGATGTAAAATGCAGTTTAGATCATCCACAGTTATATTAAATGAAGAAGAAACATGTTCATGTACCACCATGTACTATTTCACACAACCACAGCATTAAGAAAATGTATTGGTAGTAGTTTTTGCACAAAGATATTCAAATTTTTATAGTGCATACATCTATGGTTAAAAAATATCCAATGTATCATGCTTATTTTCAAATATACACAAGATATGCTAACAACTTTCAATAGAAGTAAAATATTTTTATTCTTAAATAATTTGAATAAAATGTAATCATCCAACACATCCTGAAGCGCATGTCCCATCAGTAGAACGATGGACTCTAAAAATTTCCTACACATATATTCTGGACATGTGTTGACCCTTCCCTTTATTGGACAATGTACAGATTTTTCAGTCTCTTCATAATTCAAACTAATAAGAGTAAAAAAACAAACCACACACACACTGTTTCCAGTGACAAAGTACAGTGCCACTCTATTAACATTCCATCCCAACCAGTGCACAAATACAGCATCAAATGGAGTATTATCACTAGTCTTCTTATCAATTCATCAAAATATTTTTTATATAGGCAGCAGTTTTATAGCTATCTTAGTGGCTAATGTCAGAGTGGCTGACCTGAGTCACAAACTGTACCAAATCTTAAGTCAAAGAAGAAAACTATAAGACAAGTACAGTATACTTGTAGGGTCCAAGCTGGGATGCCAGGAAAGAAGGAGGATTTTGTAGTAGGTCTGGAAATGAAGACAATGGGGGCAGTAATAGGAAGATAAGGCATACTTCCTTCACCATCACATGTGCTGCTAGGCAGGACAGAGCTCTGCTGGGCAGCACCATGCACACACAATGGCATGCACAGGCCACACACAGGCAGACGTAGGCATACTTGCAGCTGGCACACAGGCTGCAGGTAGGTATGCACAGGCCCACAGAATACAGCTGGCAAAGGCAAATGGTGAATGCCTCTGATCTCAAAACCATATTTATTCATAACCCACGCAAAAGGGGCACTTTGCCAGGAGTTCTACAACACACTACATCAGAGCTTATTTTTAGGTGTCCCAGACTTAGGCCATCACCCAAATTTTGCTGCCTCATGGCTTTCCAGAAGTCCAGTACTCTGCCATCTCTGTTCACACTGGATGTGTGTGTCAGTACCGTGTTGTCTAAACATACGCTGACCCTTAGGGACTTCTCTCCCCTATAAGACTATGTGAGTATTTAATTCAGGGAAATTTTGAAAAGATGCAGGTTCTTAGGATTTGGCTTAAGATTACATGTAAGACAAATTGCTAAATGGTCTTATTAATAAAAACCTGGAGCCAGATATTGGGGTAAATTCTGAAAGATCAGAGGGATAGGACAAGCCAAAGTCAACCTCACCTTACTAACCCTCAGCTTCCAAAGAGAGATACTTCCTGTTTACCCACACCTATATTCCTCTCTGTTCTGCTAACTCATTTCCTCTCTCCACCTGCTATATCACTTCCTTTTCCTGCCCAACTCTGTCACTTCCTGTCTGTCTGTCCAGACCTCCAGACTTTTATGATTAACTAGTATTGGAATTTAAGGCACATGCCACCATGCCTGGCTCTGTTCCCAGTGTGGACTTAAACTCACAGAGATCCAGACAGCTCTCCCAAGTGATAGGATGAAAGGTGTTTGCTACATTGCCTGACTTCTATGTTTAATATAATGGCTGGCTTTTTCCTCTGATCCTCAGATAAACTTTATTGGGAGACACAGATAAAATATCACCACAATTACACCTCAGCTAGAATCTTGGTAAACATTAAAAAAAATGAAAATAACTGTATGTGTCTGAGTGTCTATGTGTGTGTGTCTGTGTGTGTGTATAAGGGAGTGTACAAGTGAATGTTGGCACCCATGAAAGCCTGAAAAGGGTGACACAGGGAGTTACCAGATGCTGGCTGTGGGTACTGGGAAGTGAGCTCAAACATGGAAGCACAGTCAATGCTCTTCACTGATGAGTCATCTCTCCAGCCCCAATATCTTACTTCTTAATCCTGAGAGTCCGATCCTAACTCATGTCTTCTCTTTGTACTATCTGAAATCCTGGGTGCACACTAAAAACTGTTCATAAGAATTTAAACGTATTAAACACTCTATTGATGATTTACTGAGTCCAGACCTTGCAAGTCTATCCAATCTTGAAAAGGCATTCCCCATGATGGATGGGGTGATTCCAAGTACTGATTATTGGAGATCTGGTAAATCATACAAATGTATCTTGGTTTTCTGGAATCAAGAGGGAAAGAGATGGAAGTAAACAAAAATCATCAGGAGATGCTACATGAATCAACTGCATTTTAAAATGGTACTTTAGCAGCTTAGATTTTAAGTTGGTGTAACATGATACAGCACAAATTTAACCGGCATTGTATTACAAGGCTATCATTATTAGACACTCAAAATACATGTTTTATTTCAAATGTAACAACCTAATAATCATGCTTCTACAATTAAATAAAATTACCCTTTTTCTTTTCCTTTATTTTATTTTTTTATTTGTGTGTGTGTGTGTGTGTGCCTGTGTGTGTGTGTAGGAGTAAGAATAGCCTCACATGTCATTCTTCAAGTGTCATCTACCTCTTTATTTTTGAGATTTGTCTCTAACCAGCCTGGAGCTCACTGGGTAGGTTAGGCTGTCTGGACCATGAGCCCCAAAGATCCACCTATATCCCTCTTCTTCCACTAGGATTGCAAGCTCATGACACCACACCTGCTTTTTCATGAGTTCTGGGGATCAAATGCAGGCCCTCATGCTTGTTCAACAAGCACTTTGGACACTCATTTTTATTCCAACACAATGTCTTAGTCTTTTTCTTTTCTTTTGTCTAGGAATATGCATACTTATATCCCAGAAAAATCTGTAGTTATTTGTCTGGTTGTTCACTTCATTGAAACAAAAATAATGTTCTTTTGTGGCATGTAAAATTTCTTAATTGTATATAATTGAAAAACCTTTGGATTATATAAAATACACATATTTTATTAACTTTTTGACAGTATATGTTATGGTGGTATTTTATTTGTACTGAAATGTGATTTTAATTGTATGTTAATAAATAAAGTTGCCCGGGGGTCAGAGCTATTAGAGCCATAGCAAGAGCATGGCGGTGGTGACGCATGCCTTTAATCCCAGCACTTGGTAGAAGAGCTAGGTAGATCTCTGTGTGGTCAAGGATACAGCCAGCATTGGAGACACACACCTTTAATCTCAATACCATAGAAGACCTGGAGGGCTGTACAAACAGGCAGTGACGAGGCAGTCATGTATTTGGGTTTGCAACCAATGAGAAGGCAGAACAGAAAGAATATATAAAGACAAACACACAGGAAGTAGGTCCTTTTTCAGAGAGGTCTCTTGGCTTAGGAAGCTAGCTGCAGCAGGCGATAAGGTTCTTAGCTCTGATCTCTTGGCTTTCTCCTATACATTGGTTCTGTGTTTCTTATTTAATAAGACGTTGGTTACATCTACAATATGTGCCAACTTTTTGGCATGTGTTGGTCTCTAGAAACTTCTCTCTGGGTGATGATTTGAGTGTATATGATTACAACACATTTGGGAGACTAAATGTCAGGTATCAGTTGCAGTGACTACCAGGCTCAGAAGCCCTGTTTTGGAAAAACAGTATTCCCTTTAATCCACTGTGGTAGGCAGTTCCTGAAACATCTCGGTTGTTGGTCTTCGTTTCCCAGATCCATAAATGGGGGTGTTTGAGACCCTTCAAACTCTAACAGTCTGAGTTTCTGGGATAATTCTGCTGGCAACAAATCTCAAGGAAATGGGAAATCAGTTTTCTCAACCAAAAATTGTGTCCCTCCAGCATAACAATGGGATAAGCTTATTCATTGATTGGACAGGCTCCAGAATGTTGAAACATTTTTGGCAATTGCAATTGTAAGTCATTGGAAATGAAAGACGTATAAATATAGATTAGATGTAGATATAGGTATAGGTGTATAATTTTCTGTATAAGCATTGCATTGTATTAGCTATTCCCTTAACAGTTATTTGTATAAATTTTACAAATACATTCTATCCTTATTAAGATAGTAAATGCTCTGTTAATTCTTGATTGTCCTCTAAACTGATATCATAATCAAATAATAATTTGAAATGTAGAGGTTTTTACCTCTACTTCAGATAATACCCTCAATTAGAATATATATAAAATTCCTTCTTATGTGAATGTGCACTGCAATTAGTGGAAGGAAAAGTAAACAAGAGAAGAATAAATCTTTTCATCTCAAAACAAGAACAAACAACACTCTCATTTCGTCAGTACAAAAGCGCACGTGTCATTTTCATGTTAAATAATTATTAGTAGTAAGTTGGTTCATGAAATACTGGTAAGGATATTTTTCATGAGGAAAATAGCCTTTAAAATAAATCTTGAATGTAAAATTATATGGATTGAATGGTGAAGGACAGCTCCCAGAGGAGAAGGCTGACTGGGCTCGGAGGTATGAATATTTTTAAAAACTCTACCCTCATTTCACCTTCTTACTGAATGCCAGATTGTTTGGTGAACTGAATTCATTCCAATCTGAACATACTTAATATGAATAAACATTTTAGCAAATGTTAACAAGGCCAAATTCTACTAACATAAAAATTTTAAAACAAATAATCATCACAAGTAAAACAGTAATAAATTCTGTCTTATAATGCATGCATAGTTGAATTTTTATAATATGCTTCTCAAAGTAATTCTATGTAATTTTATCAAGTCCTTAACACTCATTAATTGAGTGGCTTTTAGTTTTCTTTACAGTTTCTTCCAACAAAAATATATCACATATCATATATGTGGAAAATGTTTAACAAAACCATACCTAGTCTTACTGCATGTTACACACTTACATTTTATGTTATCTTTTATTTCCCTTTTAAATCACTGTTGAAGTTTAAGTTAATACTTCTGTAGACTTACTTCACTGTCATGGACCACAAATCACAGTTAAAAAATAGAGGAAACAAAGAATCAAAAAAAATTCAAAAAGAGAGTAAAAGAAGAAAAATGAAATGGTGTCAGGAGAGGGGAAAATGGATAAACATAGAGAAAAGAAATCAGCAAATTTTCAATGGAAATTGCTAGAGAAGAAAATATCAAGAAAACAAAGTTTTAAAAACAACAAAGGCTAATCTTTAGCAAGTGGAAGACTCAGAAAATAAACATTTTCCCCCAGATATCTGAAATCTGAGAACCTCACAGATATCATTAGAATACTAATATTCACTTAATGTATAAAATAGATCTAAACTACAAACCAAAGTCAAACATTTGTGATTTTTTAAATTATGATATATCAACTTTTAAGTGCAGTGGAGACTTTTACACTATTTACAAGTCTTGAAGAGTTAAGGCTGGCTATCCATTGCATTTAATAACTCTAAAAATTCAAAAGCTTTCATTATAATTTCCAAATTCCTATGTGCTAAACTTGCACTTAATTCTTAAGACTAGCCAACACCTGAGTAGAAAGCACAGGCTTCGGAATTGGAGGACTATAATTTTCTGTTATATACCTTTTGTAAAAAAGATAAATGACAAAAATGTAGTAGAAACACTTTATAAATCAGAATGTCCCAGGGCACTGCAGTTAATCTCAGTCAATTTATCTACTCATAATCATATAGGGTTACAAAAACTTTCCATAGAAGAGTCCATTTATAACACAGATGTGTCTCTATTTTTTTCCAAGCCAATCATCTAAGCACAAATTTTTCCTCTTACTTTCCCTATTGCAAGATGGTTTATAGAGAAAATTTTACTTTCTGCCCCATGTTGCCTTTTCATAAAGCGCCTGTTATGACCAGCAAGGATTCAGTAAGCATCCTCTAGAAATCTATCGTAACGAAGACAAGTGTTTAATTAGATGTTTGTAAATTAAATTCGGTTGTGAAGAGTTGAGGTTTTCTTCAACTGGATAAGACTGAAGACATGCATGCACCCTCCTGTGTTTTTATTATTTCAATTATTATTCTCTGTGTTCTAGTTACTGCATTCCTCCGTTCTCAAGACTAATTCTGGGTTAGCTGTAACCATGTGACCCTCACTGCTGATAGAATGGAACATCTATGAGGGCCAGTTTGTTTGCTGTTGTTTTGAACAGTACTCATTCTAGAACCTAGAACTCTGTTGGACACATTGCTTATATTATGTTGCTGTTGGTTGAATAAAGCGAAATTTCACCTTTCCATGAATTTAGCCCTTTAGTCTTTCCCTTTTAAACCTGTACCTAATCTGTGGTTATACATCTTGAATAACTAGGTCTCCTTCAGTCTAGAGTGCTAATTCTGATATGAAGAAATGTAGAATAAGGGTTGCTAAATGACTCCTTCCCCTGATTCTCCTAAGCCAAATCCATTCATTAGCCTACTCTTACCCAGAACTCTATTTTGTTTATAATATTGGTATTTGCCAGAATATTTTCCCCCAGAATTAGATGGAGAGTTTTTTTAAAAAAAAAAAAAAAGGTTTGTATTATTTGTCTTCATTTCTTCCTCATATCATCTGGAATTCATGCCTGACAGATTTAGACTGCATCATGCTTTCACACTGAGGATGGGGGACTGTCTCTGGGTTGTTGTTTTATCTAGCTGATGAACTGACACTCCATAGGAGATTGTCTCTAAGATGGGTTACTGAGGAGCCTTTTTATGTTTTCTACTTTATTCTTCAAACTTGAAAACCAAGCAACATTTTTTCCTGTGATGTTTTCTTTGGAGCAGTGATAAAGTAACTGTGTCCTATACTGGACCGTTGGGAAATTAAAAGTCTTATTTAAAAAGACAGGAACGTATTTTTGTCCACCTGGATAACTAAGAATAAATACTAAAAACCTTCCAAAAGTTATCTATCACTTGAATTCGGGTCAGAGCTTTATACTGTATCAAAAGAAATGTAGGACAAATATGTGCCCAAGGAAGAGCTAAAAGGGGTGGTGGTGGTGGAGGTGGTGGTGGAGGTGGTGGTGATGGTGGTGGTGGTGGTGGTGGTGGTGGTGGTGGTGGTGGTGGTGGTAAATTCACTCCATCGTGACTTGTGGTAATCATCAAGCCCTGTGAGTGAGAGCTCTCCCACTTCTATAAGAAGGCATAAATCCATCAAAAGGATCTAAGCATCTCTTATGGGCCTTAGTCTCCAATCCTACCATGATGGCAATCAATTTTCTATTTATTCTTCAAAATTTTCATACATGTATATACAATGTATCTTGAGCACATATATTTCTCACTCCTCCTACCCAGTTCCCCAAGATCTCCACACAAAACTCCCTTGTAACTTCATGTCCTCTGAATTTTGTTTCAAACACCCGTATGGGCATGGAAGGGGGGCCATCCAATGGAGATTGGCAAACTACCAGTGACCACATTTCCAAAGAAAAGTGACTCTTTTTCCCCTGGCAATCACCAACTGCCAAGAGCTCCTTTGCTAGCCAAAAGCGTTCTTTTCTACATATTTGGCATTTTCCAGTTCAGATATGGCAGAAAGGATCAGAGGCAAATCTCATCTATCAACAAGCAATCATGGATGCTAAACTTGACCATATTAAGTAGCAGAAATGTCAGTATCATCTCTTTGCTAAATTCTTCTCTAATGTTTCCTCTTTCCAACTCTGACTCTAAATTCACATTAGAATCCTCCTACAATTCAGTATCTTAACTCATAGAAGGATCTCTAAATCTGACTCAAACTCTGTCCAACAGCCTTTACATCAGAGCCAGTATATTTAGCTAAGTTAAGACAGGTGTTTGTCTTGGACTAGGAGTATGCAAATGCCTTAAACAGAGACATGACTGTAGATGCACACCACATCCAAAAAGGTGGATGTCCTTCCAGCCAGTTGTGAGAGTCTGTGCTAACAACCCTGCTGGAGTTCATTTCATGATATAAAGGGAAAAATTTGGTCTTCTTCCGAGGCGTTCAACTGGGAAGAAAACAGGAGGAGGAAAAGGAAAGGCTTAAAGGTTAGCATTATTCTGATAGCCTTCTGAACCTAGAGTTGCCTTATTCTTCACACTTGGAGACCTTGACATGCTACATATAAAGCAAACACTGATAACAGTACAAGAGCTTATTTAGAGGACCTCACCTACATGTTACTGTATGAGACAACTTCACAGTCCAACGACTAAATACTTTTGGCAAAATTCAATATTAGCCCTATTACATTTTTGTTTCTTTCAGGTATCATTAAAAATCTAATGATACACTTCACTTCTTTAGGAAAAAGGAATAAATTTTGGACTGCTTTCATAAAACAGCTGTTTGCTGCAAAAATATAGAGAGAGATATAGATTGGAACAAAACTGCAGCATCAATAAAATTTTCTTTGGACACCTTTTACAAACAGCTCAAAATATTTATTTCAAGTAATGTGCCTCTAAGTTCTTAGGAAGTAAAAAAATCATTTAGCATTTATATAAACTAGCCATAATCTGAAATACACAGAATAGAAAACCCATGGCTACACAAAAGATAACAGTGGTCCTGAGGCTGAAGAGAACGGAAAGTGAGTGCCGGTGTATGTGCAGCGCTGTTCGCAGGAATGGAAGTGTTGGGGATCTACATAGTGGCAATGGTAGATCCTTTGTGATGACTTTGTGACCATACTGAAAACTAAATTATATGCTTTAAATGAGTAATTTATAAAGTACATAAAATATAGTTTCAATAAAGCTTCAAAATTAAAAATAATCTATCTATGCTATTTAGACCAAATAGATAACAAAGGTTTTATTTATGTAACTGATGAGTTTAATATATTTTTCTATATTCTGGGGCCTTGAGTAAAATTTTACTAGTTTGAATTACTGTACGTTTTATAGACCTGAATATAAGTCAACACCCATGAACCATTACAATATTTCCTATGAGGAAAAAAAGACAATCACTGTGAAATTGAAATAAGTTATAACAATTTCCACAAACATTCTCTAATGAAAAGCAATGAGAGGTGTGCTCTGTGCCCCTGCATAGAGAAAGGACCACAGGGGCTACTGTCCTGGTATTTCCTATTCACTTCATAGGTCCATTCACACATCAGAACAAGTCACATCCCTGGGAGGATTTTGGGGACCTGCAAGTCCTGCTGAGGAACAGTACTGTTTATCAATGACAGGTCAACATCAGAATTCACTGAATGAGGTGATTGGCATATTGTCTGTTCAGTAAGCTGTAAGTTCTCAGATACATTCAGAGAGATAGTTATTCATGACCCTACCTGTGTCTCCACTTCTGAAAGCTTGTTCTTTAGGAATGGATTGGGATTAGGTTCACAACTGGAATCAAATGCTTAGTCTGGAGGGTGGTGATGCATCCAAGTTAGAGAACCAACTTTATTAGGAATGAAATATCCAAAGAAGAGGAAGAAACTAGACCACATGTACCAGGTATTTTCCTGGAATATCAGGCAGCTTGATCGGTGACAGCTGAGCTGGAGAAATAGTTTAGTTCATTTAGTGTAGACAAAATTCTAAACAGTCTTAGTAAATAAGAAACACAGAGCCAAATACAGAGGTAGCCAAAGAGATCAGAGCACTAATGAAGGGCCACAACTACCTTACCACCCCATTGCCGGCACTTCCTCAGAGAGAGAGTTTCTTCCTGCCTGACTTGCCTTTTTATTGCCTTTCTGTTCTGCCTTCCCATTGGCTCTAAACCCAACCACATGATTTCCTCGTCACTGCCTTGTCTATACAGACCTCCAGGTCTCTGTGGTTGGTAGTGGGATTAAAGGTTCGTGTCATCATACTTGGCTGTGTCCTTGACCACACAGAGACTCTGCCTGCCATGTGATTGGATTAAGGGCATGGGTTACCACCACCTGATTGCTGTCCCTGGCTCGCTATGACTTCTGATCTCCAGGTAAACTTTATTTATTAACATACAAATAAAATCACATGTCAGCACAATTAAAATATCACCACAATTGAGCGCTTGCTACTCAAGCATGAGGTCTAAGTTCAATCCCTCTAACTCATATAAAAATACCAGCCATAATGAGGAACATGTATAACTCCAGCACTGGGGAAGGAAAAGTGTGTGTGTGTGCGCGCACACACACACACACACACACACACACACACACACACACAATTCCTCAATGCTGATTTTCTCACCTGTACTTCCATGAATTCAGATCACATCAATAAATTCATGAATCAGATTCTATTCAAGCTTTCCATGCAGCTTTGTATTAACGTCTATTCCCTTAAGTCCATTTTTAACTATTTCATGAAACTAACCTATTAGTTTCATTTTTTGTTTTTGTTTGTTTGTTTTTACAGAAGCCAGAAAAATCTGACAGTGGAAACTGCTCACTCAGTAAAATGTTAAATTATGCAAGAGATTTGGCCTTTTGATGAGCTTGGTAAAGGCGATTTTAGAGCTGCTCATGTTATATTCCCAGAAACTGAGAGTGCAAACCTAGCTGAACGACTCTGCCTCACAACTGAAGACAACACATTGGTCCCAAAGCAAGTGACTAAAGAGCCAAAGTCTAAGAGACCATTTTGATTGGAAGGTTAGGAAAGCTCCATTTTGTTTTTCAAAAAAATATATATATTGATTATATATAAATATATATATATATGATAGTATATACTATATATGCAGTATAGAATAGACTTTCCTGATATATAAATGTGAGATTAAATAATATCCTGTATACTGAAAAATGTCTCATATCTGTAACTTTTAATCACTGGGAGATGAAATCTTTTGAAAGCTTTCTAGCTCTCCTATTCTGATCCAGTTACCCCACGGCAGCCTGAGTAGCTGAACATCTGTCCTCTGCACAAATCCCATGATCTCAGTTTCTTCAACCAAAACTGCAGGGCAGTTTTTCTTCATTTCAAAAGATGAAATGGGATCAGTAATTCACTCTGCAGCCTCAGAATGGGTGAACTGGATGCAACCCATCACCTGTGACTCTTACCACCTCCTCTTCTGCATAGATCCCTGAGCCTTGAGGGGATAGGTTTGATAAGGACATCCCATTTAGATCTGAGTGCTCCAAAGCTCTCACTTACAGCACATTACTCATTTTATCTTAATTCTCATATCCTGCAAGAAGAAGCTTCTCTGATGAGGGCTGAGTGGGGCACTGATTTATGGCATGTCATTGGGAGTCATTTAATTGCTACGCTCTTTTAGCAAAATAATAGTAATAGGTTTTATCGTAGGCTCATTACCTACCACATCTCAGGTTCTTGGCTCCTTTAGCAGAGTCATGTATGGATTCCATTTGGGGGAGTGAGCCTTAGATCCAATCAAACAGGACTGATGCACATATGACTTCACAGAGACTGTGGCAGCATGCACAAGACCTGAACTGCTTTAAGCCCGCACAGGGTCTCAGTACTGGGAAGGAAGTGAACATGGTGTCCTACCCCTAACTAAGAAGCTATGTGCAATTAATATGTGCTGGCAAAGGAGAAACCATTTTCCTCCAGTGAAGTGACACTGGGTATATGAACCACACAAAAACAAACTCTATGGTTTTGTGTTTTGTGGTTTTTGAGGAAAGGCGGTAATCTGAGAGGAGTTGGGGGGCAAAACCATGATCAAAATATATTGTATGAGGAATAAATTAAGGAAAAAAAGAAAGGGGTTCATTCAAAATAAATCAGGTCCATGAAGATACCAGAATATTAAGGTGCATGGTAAGAAAAGAAAAATGCTTAATTTGAAAACTACTCAATTTAAAATTTTAAAAAAGAAATAAAAGTTTGTTGTTGCACAGTAGTACATAATACCAACCCCAGAAAGTCACACAATACAGCCATTTTTGCAGTTTATAATATACTGCAAGGATTTTGAAATGATTTGTCATAATAAAAGAGAAGAAAAATTTGAGGGTATTTTTTACATGCATGTGTTAGAACAAGAGGGGAAAACCTCTGTAAGCTAGCTAAAACTAAGTGTGAGCATGGAGAAATGACATCATCATTAAGTAATTTGACATTTGACCAAATCCATGCTCTCTAATCATCCCCACTAATAAAGTCAGAACTGTGATATTTAGACATGCCCCACCTCCCTGCTGGAGACAGGCTGAGGCTCCATGACTGAACTTTTATCTCTTGGCAAGGAAGGGCAGGCAAAGATAACCCACATATGCCCTCTCTTTCTATCTCAATCTGTGTCTAAGGAACCATGCTGTTCAAGGTAAGTTACATATTTACATCGGTCTTAATATTTATAAAAGCAGAGTAGTGTTGGTCCTTTGATTCCATAACTCATTCTCAGTTCTATGAGGCTTATACAAAGGTCAACTGTTATAATTTTATTTGATGATGTATTTAAACATTTTTATTGAGAGCTTGGCTGCTGATATATAGACATTCTTTTCCTAAAACCCTTATGCATGCTAAAAAAGAAAAAGAAAAAAAACCTGGACCGTAGCAATAGGATTTCAAAGCTTAGAAAGATATGAGAGACCATCCAGTATCTCTACTTTTGCAAATATAGAAATTAAGACTCGGAAAGTAGGAGACAAACTATGCTTACTAAGCAATGTTGCAGGGTAAGAAAGGAGATTGTAAAGTCAGAAATCCAGGACAGCAGCATTGGAATCAACCCATAGATTTTTAAGTGTGAAATATTAAAAAAAAAAAAGTACTGTGCCCCCAACAGGAGTTTTTGACATATCTAAACTTAACTAATCTGTTTGTGAACTTGAGTTATTCGTCTGAAAAACTGGGACGAGAAGCTTTCAGGGTGACTGGAAGATACAAAGATTGTATATTAAAACGCTTTAAAAAATAGGTTAGTTGCTATTTTAACTTACTAGCAGAGGTTTTTAAATCCCAGATCTTGCTCTTTCTAACAGGATGTGAGATTCAAGTGAGCTGTAAGTATATCCATGCTTTTAAAAAGCCTTTAGTGAAAAATCTCCTTCATCGTAGCTTTATTCTTCAGCAGTGTTATAGTTAGGCCTAGATGATTAATCCATGATTCCTCAACATTAAATTCAAGATGCTACAAGAGACCCAAGGCAAAGAATTCAGGAAATGTCATATTCTGTGGCTTTGGACTTGAAAGGCAGAGTTTATGAATATACAAAAGGATTCTAGAAAGGTCTGTAGTAAGTTAATTTGCTTATACTAGCTCATCTATACTTTCTTTGCCACACTTAATAAATGATGACTGTTAATAACTCCAAAGACTGGACACTGCCCAGGAAACCTCTTTCCTAAAAATTGCATGTGAAAGAATTGCTAAAGGCACAGAGGCGGGAGCTTAGTGAAATGACATGGATAACTTGAAGGTGACGGTTTAGTCCCTCCTAAGTGTTAGGTAGATAAAGTGTTAAGACCACTGACTTATTTCTTTTCATTTTTCATAGTTCACATTCAGGATGTATAAGTTGGAGGAAAAGCTGAGTGTAGGATTTAATACTATCTTAAGTGAGAGAAGTATTGAGGACCAAAGAACCGACTGATTGCGATGGACACTTTGAATTTGTAATTTTAAATGTCATGTGTAATTTTTTTCCTCAATAAGTTGTACATCTTAATTTTATTTGCACAAAAATGACTCTATCCTATTTTTTTTTAAAACAAGTTTCTCAATCTTTATGTGGGAAACCAAAAAAGGTTTCATAAAATTAAATACTTATTATCAAAGAGGAAGCTTTCTTACTTAATGGGTTCCAAACTATCTGTAAGTATTTGGAAAGGTGAAACATCAATGCCTCTTTTAAGTTCTGAAATTGCAGCAGCCATATTAAGGTCTGTACTGTAGAAAGAAGCAGTTTTCTACAGGTAGCTAATATTTTAAGGCAGATTACAAACCATCGCATCATACCTATTGACAGAGATAGACTGCAGTTGCTTAAACTTAATCTCTGCATTCTGGTGATCTCAAATCTCTTGAGTGTCACAGTATGGTTTACAATCCAGTTACATCACAATCCCTCAATAGAATTACAGCCTCGTCACTAATCTCTCCCTATCAGGTATCCTGTGAGGAAGGAAGTTGCAAGGCCCCACTGGAAAGCAGCAAAGACATGAATGATTGCATTCAGTCTCTTTCCACAACAATATCTGTAAGTCTGGAAGTGATAAATGGCACCCAAGTTATAAATGAGCAACAGGGTCAGTAGCACCAAGGAGCCAAGAGTTCAAAGAAAAGGCACAATCCTGATGGGTTCAAGAAAAGGCCACACACTGCTGGTGTGTATCATTGCAGATAAATCCTCCAAGATGGCTTGTTGCAATTACAAAACAGAATTAGAAAAGGCTGTTATTAAAGAGCCAAGATTTCTGTCCAGGAATTGAACAAAGAACATTGATTAGCACAAAAAAAACATTCTTTTCCCCCCAAAAAAAAAAAAGTCCCGACCTGTCAAGAATCCTGGTGGAAAATATCTTCAAACTGTTAAATGATTCATTGACACTAAAAGACAAGGAACTGGATAATGGGTTTATTTTCTTGCTTTTCTCTTTTTATTCTCATAAATACACCCCTAAAAAGCCTTGGAAGAGATGAGTTTGGGGTGGGTTGTGGGTGAGAGAAAGAGAGAGGGGAGCGGGACCTGTGGTTGATACATAAAATGAATAGAACATTTCTTAATTTAAATAAATAAATAAATAAATAGAACATCTAAAGTGAAATTTGATCAAAGAAGATTCTATTTGTTTATAACATTTCAAAAAAAGAGTTCAGGAGAGACACAATTAAATAGCTCCTCCAGGGCCATTTACACTGCATCTTTGTTCTACACAAAACTTCCTTGGGTGAATGAAACACAATTAAAATATGTTCTGCACTTATCCATGAAACTATACAACTTCTCTAACATATCTCTTAAAAACCCGCACAGAGTGCTATAATGAAATCGTCTGTGAAATCTCAATTACAGGTTACACGGTGCACATCGTAAAATACTGAGAACCCTATCCATGTGTTGTCTCTGGTAACGGGGAAACTGGGATTTAGATGATTGAACCCCTGATGCCTACTGCTATTTTTTTTTTTTTTTGGCCAGGAACTGGTTTTTTCTCAGACAAATAGCCACTGTTAACCTTCTATCTGGCTTGCTCATTTGGATAGAATTTCTCTTCTCGGGCTCGATTGCTGTATGTGTTTGCACAGGTTTCAATGTCTGTTTTTACTTGACATTTTACTGGTTCATGAAGTTCCCTTGCATCATCCTGACATTTTCTGTTAGAGTCATGGTGGAAAACTGGATTAGCAGATGGGAAGGGACAGCCATTGCAGTTTTGATTAGTCTTCAGACAGAGAGACCTTACTTACACCAAAGAACTGTAAGAGAGGTAAGAGTGCACCTTGCTTCTTCTGTTCTATTCCTTCAACAGGGCGGTCACTATCCTTTCACAGCCATGGAGGTCACCTTCTTACTCTGGAACAGCCATTCAGAAGGATTAAAAAATAATGCACATTTCTCCCTGACTGATAAAATTTAAGGTAATGATTTTCCCTTAAACAATGTGGAATATGAAGTGGTTTTAGAGAAAACTGCACATAAAATATACCAATCAAAATTTAACATATATTTTACATTCTTTTTTACTGTTTTTATTTTTATACATTTTAATTAAAATATATCATATATTCCCTTTCTTTCTCACCTTCCAGAACCCCTTTTCCCGAGTTCTCTCCCTCAAATTCTTTCTATATCCTCCCCCCACTCTCAAAGTGATGGCTTCATCTTCCCCAATTATAATTGCTAGCTATACATGTGCATATGTATAAATATATAACTATAACCTATTGAGCACATCTTTGTTAACTATTATATATGATTTTAGGGATGACTATTTTGCTTTGGGTAACCAAATTGGGAGTGGGGATTCAACCCTGTGATAGGTTCTCTCTCTCTCTCTCTCTCTCTCTCTCTCTCTCTCTCTCTCTCTCTCTCTCTCTCTCTCTCAACAGTCAATAGTTGCTGGTAGTTCTTTGTCTAAGGGTGGGACTCTAAAATTCCCCCTTCAATGTTAGTATGTCATTGATATTGCTATTGTTCAGAACTTGTTTATACAGACATTTCTAGGAGAGACAGTTTCATAGCAGACTTCCTGGTATTCTGGTTCTTACAGTCTTTCTGACCCCTCTTCTGTGGCATTCCCTGAGTCATAGATGTAGGGGCTGTATCCACTGGGAATTACAACACATGCTGACAAGGTCATTTGGGAAGACCAACATTCATTCACTGTTGGTGAGAATGAATGTTGTTCAATCACTCTGGAAACCATTATGAAGAATACTCAAAAATCTAAAAATATATATTACCATATCACCCAGCAAATATCTACTTGGTATATACCCAAAGGAGTCCATATCCTGTTTCACAGATATTTGCTCAGCAATAGTCACTGCCTAACTATTCACAACAGCCAGGAAATGAAAACAATATAGATAGCCTTGAGAAGATGAATGAATAAGAAAAATGTGGTACATATACACAATAGAATACTATTCAACTGTATAGAAAAGTGCAATTATGAACTTTTTAGATAGATGGACATACCTAGAAAATATATCACTTGAGTTAAATCCAAATGAGAAAGACAAATGTCAGACATTCTCTCTCATTTGTAGTTCTTATCTCTAAATCTTCAGATATTAGTGTATACCATGGAATAACGACAGAAGTCGGGAAATTATAAAGATACCTTTATAATTTGTGGGCAGAGAGGGAGAAGGAGGGAAGAAAGACAAATAACACCAAGCTTGTTTGATAAAGCCTTGAGGATTCATATTATTTTATATTTACCTAAAATTACACAGAATGCATGTAAGTATGTACATACACATGCACAGTCCTTAAAGGAAATTATGCCACTTGGGCTGACAATGTACCCTATAAAAACTGTAGAAAAAAATCCTGTACCAGGTATGAGAAACCCCCTTTGAGCTGCTGGTCAGGTTAGTCCAAAAGACTCCCAAAACAACAGAGGCTCCTGCTGTTGTCCTTCACTGTGTCTCAGAGTTTGAGGTGAGCCCCTTTACTGAAGACACCACACACGTTTTATGTTTTTATACTTTAGAGATTAAAGTTGCCATTGCAAGCTCCTATATATGAGGTACACACACACAAAATATACTCTACTGAAGAGTGACCTTAAACTTCTACAACTGATAATCAAAGAGCACACAGTTCTTGATGGACTATCCAAGAATTACTTGTCTTTAAACTCTATTTTTATACGTGATCATTTTGAGTATGCCTACTTTCCCAGGGTTGGGGGAGAGACTTTAAACATTCAAATTTTACCATAAATGCTCAAAAATTGATTTTCTTCATTGTATTTATATCACCTCCCAGCTGACCTTGAGAGCACCTGTCGGACTGCGCTGAGATCAGGTCCAATGAATCCCTGTAATTCTCTTGCTCTGGAAACACCCTTATTCCATTCCCCTCCAGTTCTGCTTTGAAGGGGCCTCTTTTCCCACTATACCAAATGTGAAATGCATAATGTAATACTTTCACTCAAACATACAATTAAGCTATCTAGAACATAAGAGTGAACTTGGGGATAATGAAAAGCACGGGTGCCCAAGAGTAAGTTACAGAAGTGCAAATATACATGAGACTATGCAGTGTTGTCATCTGGCGGAGGGTAAAGTGAAAATCAAAATGCAGCTACGGAGGAGCTCCATGTACTGTATACTCTAGAGAAAACACCATATTCAAGGGAAATTTTTATACAACATTTCAAAGGGTTTAAACCCTTTCCTTCTGCTAGAATATTCTAATTATGGTGGCTAGAAAAACCAAATGGAAGAGTAATTTATCACCTCTTTGGTAAGAATGGGAACAAAATATGGCAAACCTCAATTTTTTTTCTCTTTTCAGGGCCAGCCACCCAGCTCCCAAATAAATCACACATAGAAACTTTTTCTTACTTATAAATGCGTGGTCTTAGCTTGGCTTATTACTTGCCAGCTTTCCTTAACTTAAATTATCCCATCTACCTTTTGCCTCTGGGATTTTCCAGTTCTCTAACTTCTGTAAATCTTACTCCGTGACTTGCTGTGTAGCTGGGTGACTAACCCCTGATGTCCTCCTTCTTCTCTGGCTCTTTCTTCCTCCCAGATATCTCCTTCTATTTATGGTCTCTGCCTACCAGCCCCACCTATTTCTCTCTCCTGCCTAGATATTGGCCATTCAGCTCTTTTTTAGACGATCAGGTGTTTTAGACAGGCAAAGTAACACAGCTTCACAGAGTTAAACAAATGCAACATAAACAAAATAACACATCTTAATATAATATTCTGCAACACTCAAATTCTCTAGCACCTTATTGTTGCTGGCATCCTTTTTTGTTTTCTGTTTGGACCAGGTCTTTCATGAAGATGCCAAATGTAGAATGAATCATCTTCCCTTTACTCTGCGAAATGCATTTCTTATGCTTATCAGTCTTGTAAACAACACTGTGTACACTCCTGAGCATCTTTCTCTAGGACTTGCAGTTAGTTGCATATCCCTCCTACCTCAAGTGTCACAGCAAAGTGTTTCCTTTAGTCTTTGCTAGCCCAGAAATTCTGGCTTCCACACTTGTGAGGAGAGTCTAACAGAGACATAATTTTAACAAAAGCATCTCTAACTCAACCAAGACTAATATTTCAATGAGAATGTTAAGGGACAAACCTTGCCTGCAATTGGCTGGAGCTGGAAGACTTAAAGCCTATGGTGGATTTTATTGTTGTAATGGTTTTTACTATAATGAAATTTAATGCATTACCAGGAAAAAGCCATGCCCTGTACTTGGGTGCTGCTTATATTTCAAAACACGTTAGCGTGAAGCTACAGCCAGATCTAATAATAGAAATGAACTTACCTAAAGATGCATTGATTTTTATATTAGGTCATGTTGAGAATTTACAAAGAACATCTAGTGTACGAAACAGAAATCCTCTTGAGAATAGCATTGATTGCAAGAAGGTAATATTAGAACAATAGAAATCCTCTTCCTCCAGAATGGTGCACATTCATATAATGGATTTAGCTCACTGAATAGTTTAGAAAAGGTCATCTTTCAGATAAATGATAAATTTGATGAATTTCAGTAGATTTAATCATCCCTTGAGATTTTGTCAAAACAACAATAGAATAAGAAATGGATATGAGAAAAAATCTATCCTACCCATATAATTTGTTTATTAGAAGCACTCGATTTATTCAAGCTTCTGAAATTATATTTTTGTTATCATGTATCTATCTGTTCAACAAGATACCTCACAAAATAAATTCCTATCCCTGTAGTTCACACTATAATCATTTCATAGCTTAAAAATCAGGAAATTCTTAGTCAAAATATATGATTTAAGAAGGGACATAACAGAGAATTGAGATATTTATGTGTATCCTAGAGATCTGACTAAGAGATAAGCAAATAAATGAATTCGTTTTATGCTTACATTATTATACACTTGAAATCAGCTTCCAATTCTACAGTCAACTGTTTTACATTTATATGTTTGTGTATCAGCAAACACTGGTGACAGGTTTTTCAGGTTAGCATGATGAAGTGTGTTTATAGATTTTCATCAGGTTTATTTTGTTCATTTAAACTTTTTAACCTTAATTTCTAGTATATGTTTAATGCGTTTCATTCTGAAATATTATGATAAAACTTTAGCTTCCGTGAAACCCATACTTTTTTTTTTTGAGTTTTTATTTATCTCTAAGGAAGTTCCGGCTCTCTTTGTTCCATTTTCCCTCTATTAAACTGAATTATTGATCCACACCTAATTGAGATACATTTCAAACTAACTGGAAGAAATGGGAGCTTCCAACACAGAGAAATAATGGAACTTTGAGGAGATGGCAACACTAACTTTCATGCTTTCATGATTTGATGACCCCACAACATATAGATGCACTGAATTACACTGTACCACATAAATATGCAAAAATAATATTCATTGTTTAATTTTTAATAATTAGTGTTAAGTTGAAGTCACCATTCTAGATTTTTCATTTTTAAGTAAAACAAGCTTCCATGTTCTTGCAGTAAGATTTTAGGCCTCCCTTTTCCCACTCTGTGGCTCCAGGGCGCCCTCTGGTGTTACTTAGTGATTATTAAAGGGCTCTTATTTTGAGTCTCTCAGTACCCCATCCTCATTTTTATCTAGATCAAGGAAGGTAAACTTGAGTCTATGAAACAAATGTAAGTCTTAGATCTGTATTTTAATTGCATTCAAGCTAAGAATGTGTTTTATATTTTTAGACTTGTTTAATATACGGAAACAAGGAATTGTGGGAAAATGCAGGAAGGAGACATTCAAGATCATATGTGACCCATAATAATGTATCTCACACAGTTACTGTATGACAGAGAGATATTTGCCACCTCCTGAGTCTTGCAACATTTTTTGACCCTGTCATCACTGTTCTGGCCCTAGAATTCTCTCCTAGACCAAGCCTTTGCCCTGGCAGAAAGCTGCTGATTCTTAGTATGAAGGTTATTATAGTACAGGTCCCATGGTCCCCATGCACCTTCATGTCATGTCCGAGGAGCTCCTGCAGCCTGTGATGCTCTCAGATGGCCACACTTGGGATTCTGTTCTCTGTGTTTTTGCCAACATTCAGGAAGAACCAAAGTCAGGCTCTTTCTCCAAATCTCAGCTTGCTTTGTCTTTATTAGGTGAGAGATGCAGAGGACTCAGAAAGAACTCATTGTGAACTCTCATGCAACTCTCTAAGAATAGAAATTGATTCAGTAATGCCTGCTAGCTTGACTTGCAGTTCCTAACTTGTCTCCACTCAAACTAATTATTTTACATATGCTAGTAATTAACCTAATCAAATAAACACATTTCAATAAATATATTAATATGCATTAAAATTAAATTTCTCCCAGTGAAATTGGAGTACTGCTACTAGGGAAACTCCTGAATGATGAAGCCTCTCTTGGAGAATTTACCCTTTCCTCTTTTATTATAGTTAGTTCTCACAGATGAAGCATAGCATGAACCTTCATGAATAAGAAGGACATTGTAGTTTATATTAGACTAATCTATCTACAGATGATATTCAGTTATGTCAGAGACCATGTTCATATGTTATACATTATGACTCTGTATGTTCAACATTTCAGACAAACTATTAAGATACTCTCAAGAGACCTCACAGAGCTAGGAAAATAGTTCAGTCAGTAAAGTGTTAGATGCTCAAGTATGCAGTCCTGAGTTCGATCCTTAGAACACACATATACTAGCAAGTCCACTGGGAGACTCTGCCTCAAAATGTAAAGTGGAGAGTAATTGAAAAAAACACCTGATGTCCACTCCTGGCTTCCAACTACACACACACACACACACACACACACACACACACACACACACACACACCACATACACACACACATGCACACACCAATAAATAAATACCTCTACAAACATTTTGGAAGAATATTTTGTATGCTCATGTAGGAAATATGGAGAATTTCACTTTATTTCAAATTCTAAACTAGGACGACTAAAGGAACTGAGCAATTTCAGTAGTTGACAATCACAAAGCAGAGTTTGGAGTTAAAATCTGGGCAGGTTAATTTCCTGATATGGTAAACATCAAAACATTTCATTAGAAAGTCCTAGAATTCAAGGTCTCTCAGAAGAAAAAGTAAGCAATAGGCCAAGGTCTCCTTTACCTCAGGAATCTGGAATTAACAGATGAGAATTTCAAAACATCCATTAGAAATGGGTGCAAGGACTTACTAATAATAGGCATACCATGAAGGTGTGCAAGAACTTACTAAATAATGGGCACACCATGAAGGTGTGCAAGGACTTACTAAATAATGGGCACACCATGAAGAAGAGAGGAAACTCAGCAGAGAAACAAAAAAGACATGGAGTTGGGATGGAAGCATGTAAGGAGGGAAGATGGAGGAGAAGGAGGGGGGAGATAAGATTCAGTAGATAAGGTTAAAATTCATTGTATACATTTATAAAATTATCAAGAATAAAGTGATTCTTGAATGAGGATGTGCAGTTACAGTTTTACAAGACAATGTGAGTTCTGAAGATGAACAGTGTCAAAAATTACACCTTATAAAGGTATTTAATACCACCAAACTGCATACTATAAAATAGTTAATATGGAAAATGCTATATTTGTATTTTACCACCATTAAAATAATAATTTCAGAAGTTAAAACAGGACCCAATGAGATGGCTAGGAACAAATACTGTCTTGTTGGAAATGAAAATGTTATCAGATTGGAAGTGGCAAGAAGAGATTTAATGAAGATTCAATACATTCCTATGTACTATAATACAAGCACCAATTAGAAAAATTGTCAGCTCGTTTTTGATACACCCAGTTCTAATGTACAACTCAGTCCACACAAATCCTCACACCAGCCAGCAGATCCCCTGGGAGAGATCAGCACAAACCACCATTACTGTGCTCAGGAAGTGACCCTGAGTCTTCAGTCTTAAAGCTTAAAAGAGAGACAATAAGAATTCACCTTCATTGGGGGTAAGTGAAAGTGTGGGGTGATGTTTTGAAAATGTTTTAGCATTATCCAATCAATTTGCAGTTAGCTGCTTACAGAAGTTCACCTACAGGACCCCTCCAACATCTCACCATCTCATCTCAATGTCCTACCTTTGTGAAGAACTGTACTGTAACAGGCCCTGTGGAAGGTCCCTGCTAGAGATACAAAGGTGATGAGACACCATCATAACCTCAAAAAGAAGTTCAACTCTAGGTAAGTTGCTTTGATGTACATGCATATGTAAAAGACAATTAGACTATAAATAACATGCTAGGCATGATGGCACATGTACAATCCAAGAACAGTGGGACTGCCAATTCAAGGTTGGCCTGACCTCAGAGTGAGCTGCAGGTCAGCTAGAGCAACGTAGTAAATCCTGTCTGGTTAAAGTTTAGAATGGAGGAGCCCTGAATGCGTGGATTGTGCTGTTGTTCCAAGGAGCCAAAGGTGTAGAATATATCCCTGTAAGCTGTTGGGAAGTGAGGTCCTGGGGACTCCAAAATATCACAGGCTATTGCCAGTGTTCTTGATTGCTCACCAGAACAAGAATGGAAGACCTTATTGCTGAAGACACTACCCACTTGGGTTGCATGACATTGGGAAATCAATCTGGATCTGACTTGGAAGTTGCCTCTAGGGTGACCAGCATTCATAGAACCCAAAGATGCTACTCAAGCTGCAGGGAGAGTCTTACCACAGCTGTGAGCTACAATAATGGCCTCCTAGCAAGACATAACCACTGGTGCAATATTGGCATGACTACATATGAGGTAACCAGCTTCTATGGTGGGTTCTGAGACCTGTTTCCCTGAAGAGAGCTCATGCCAGCACTGTAAATCTGGGCAAGAGCTAGTGGTTGAGGCGATCATGCCCCTGTGAAAGAACTGTCTTGATAAATGGGCATTGTCTCAGACTACCTTCTCAATGTTTGTCTTTGTACTTACTGACTAATGCTGTCCTCAGTCTTCATCAGCGTCTATTTGTCGTAGGCAGCAATTAACACAGAGACTCACAACTGGACGATGTATGGAAAATAAGTAACTGGAATACTCAGTCCTCAGTGGGAGATTTATATCACACAACCCTCCTCCAAAGCTCAGGGAACATTGTAGAAGAGGGGAGAGAAATGTAATTACAGGGTCAGGAGTCAAGGAGTGCCGTGAACAGTGTCTTCTACACACGAGAGGCCCTGTACTCAAAAAGTCACTGAAGCGGTGCATACTTGCACTAGATCTGTGCAAGATTGGCCCATCACTATCATCATGCATGATGGAGGGGCTCATGGGGCCCTCTCCCTTGCTGAGAACCTAATGGGTCCAATTTTTTTTTAAAAAAAAAAAAAGGAATCAAGGTAGGAAAGCAATTTCATCAGAAGTGGCGAGGGAGAGTAATGTTGGTTAAAATGGCACTAATGTGCTTGTATAAATGGTAAAAATGACTGATATCTCTAGAAGACAGCACATGCTCAGCAAATTTCTCTTCAAATAACTGCAATAAAGTAACAATTTCTGATCTAGGCTTCTGGAGGACTACAAGTCATAAGTGAGATTTTGAGCGCATTGGACAGTAACTTCCACATCCCACTGTTAGGAGACACCTGAGTGGGTATGTGTCTTCCCAGGGGGTACAAACAGAAGCAGAGCATCCCCATGCAGAAGAGATGCATAGAGTCTCAGGAATACTTTCTTGGTGCCTTAGCAAATATTTCCACTCATTTATCCTCATGAGGGTGTGCTTTGTCTAATAAACTCAAACCTAATTGAAAAACTGATAGATGCTATTCATTCAGGGTTCAGGAACAAGGCATGATCTGAAATTCAAGGAAAAATGAACAAATTTTTCTCTTTGTATTATGATTGTGTGTCATACACTTATTTTTCTCAAACATACACCTTTGAAATTGAATCTTAAAAGGGATAAAATCAAGGTATAACAGACTTTTTTCTTTCACTAGCATATTCTTTTAGACACTATAGTCATTCACACACCATGCTTTTCAATGTGCTTATGTATGTATAGGAAACTTGTGTGCTACACACAGTCAAGCTTTGCCTCTATATGAGAAAAGGCTAAAAACAATGAAGAAGTCTACAAATTGAAATATTCAGTGGAAACTTGCATTCAAATTATCATTCAATTATGAAAAAGAAAATGGAATACCCTAAAATCGTTGACTTTCAAATTTTTATCCAGTCAGTCATGTAACTTTCTGTTTTTCTACTAAACCTCTCAAATAAGGAAATTGGACTCCCTGGGAACTGGGCAGCCTCACTGGCCAGGGAAGCAGGAAGGCAGCCTTCAGACCCTTACTCTTCCTTCTACCCTTACTCTTCCTTCTCTCCTCCAAATCCAATCCTCAAGCCTCATCCCCAGCTCTGAAACATACCACCTGCTGAAGCCTCTTCTTCCTCTCTCTCCCATCTCCAGCAAATCATGCAGATCTTCTCCTACAGCCTCCCTCACCACCCCACCTCTTTTCCTCAGCCTCTACCTTCATGCCTCAGCATAATAAAGGCAATTTACAAGCCCGTAGCTAAGGTCAACTCCAGTGGAGAGAAAAACCAAGGCATTTCCACTAAAATCAGGAGCAAGACAAGGTTGTCCACTCTCTAAAAATCTAGTTAATACAGTAATTTAAGTCTTAGCTAGAGCAATAAGTTCAGCTGAGATTCATTCTGGAAGAAGACTCAGAGGCTTCCAGTTTGAGAGAAAAGGATCAGCTGAGAATTGGCAAGGGAGGAAGCTGTGGCTTGCTCTGCTTCTCTGATCTTTCAGCGTTCACCCCAATACCTGGCTCCAGGTTTATTTTTATTAATAAGACCTTTGAAGATTCGTGCTACGGCTGGTCAAACCAGATGGCTACATGTAAAAGAATGCAAATAGATCCACATTTACCATCCTTCATAAAACTCAAGCCCAAATGGCTCAAAGACCTAAACAGAAGGTCAGATACATTGAATCTGATACGAGAAAAAACAGCGAATAGTCTAGAACTCATTAGCACCAGAAAAGACTTTCTGAACAGAACACAGATAGCATGGGCACTAAGGACAACAATTAATAAATGGTAGCTCATGAGACTACAAAGCTTCTATATGTCAAAGGACACATTTGGGCAATGTGGCAGGCTACTAATGGGGAAATATTTTTACCAACTGCACATGCAATAGTTGGCTAATATCCAAAATATATAGATAACTCAAAAAAAACTGGACATCAAGGAAACAAATAACCCAATTAAAAATTGATGTACAGATCTAAACAGAACTCTCAAAACAGAAAGCTTAAATGGCTTAGAAAAAAACTTAAAAGAAAATTCAAGAGCCAGACATAAAAAGCACTATTCTTGGCAAGGTACTTCTAGACTTTCCTTTCACTCTCTCTAGAGTATTTCATTCTTCCTTGTATGCGAGAAAGGAAAGGACATGTAGCATGAATCTTAAAAGTTCTTATTAATAAAATCAAACCCGAGGCCAGTTATTGGGGTCCATGCTGGTAGATCAGAGAGACAGAACAAGCCACAGCTATCTCACCTTGCCAGTTCCTCTGCTGGTCCTGTTTCCTCCGACTAGAAGCTTCTGTGTCCTCATCCCAATGGCTCTCAGCTGAACTGCTGCTTAAAAGCCTGAATGCTTAACCAACCACATGTTTAACCAGCCAAATACTTAACCAGCCAAATGCCTCTAGTTTCTGGTCCTCACGCCTTATATATCTTTCTGCTTTCTACCACCACTCCCTGGGATTAAAGGCTGGCTTTCTGGGATTAAAGGCGTGTGTCACCATGCTTGGCTATTCACAATGTGGCCTTGAACTCACAGAGATCCAGAGGGATTTCTATCTCTGGAATGCTAGGATTAAAGGTGTGAGTGCCACAATTTTCTAGCCTGTGTATCTAGTGGCTGTCTGTTCTCTGACCCCAGATAAATTTATTAGAGTACACAATATTTTGGTGAACACAATACCACCACAAGGACACACACAGGATGTCAGGGTATTAAATCTCCATATTTATGAAATTTTTCCAGAAGAAAAATTACCAGATACATTGATTTCTAATGTCTAGTTCTGACTGTTACTTGAGTAATGTTAAATGACAATATTAAAATGAGCCAAAAGGCTTTCACTATCCATTGGCGCTAAGAGATACAAACCCCCAAGAACAACAACAATAATAGTAATACTACTACTAATAAAGTGATTTAGATTAAAAATGTTTTTTATTGGACTTACCAACAGTAGTAATAGCAACATTAAAGTCTTGAAGACTTAACTACAAAGAACACAGTCTCTTCAGTAATGACTGCAAGGTCACATCACATCAGTGAACCAGAGAACCAATTTAGTCACACATAATACATACTCATATGTATGTTTTGGGGGGACACTGAATTATATGTAGAATAAGTGGCCAGATTTTCAAAACTAGATAAATATTCTAGAGTCACAGATCCAATTAACTTGATACATTACAATCATAAGAAACACTATATCAAGCTATGTCTTAATCAAACTTTTTTGAATTAGCAATAAAAATGTTTTAAAGCAGGCAGAGGGAAAACAAATTATATCACATTCAGAGGGGCAAAGTTAATTTATATTTCAGAATGAATTTAACAGAGAAGTCAGTGAGCAAACATCTTTAGATGCTCAAAGATCAAGTGTTCTGGCCAAAATAAAGCCAGAGACAAATAAAGACATCCTAGATATATAAACTGATAGGTAGATAGATAGATAGATAGATAGATAGATAGATAGATAGATAGATAGATAGATAGATATACATACTTAGTACAGCAAACATCTACCAGTTTTATAGTTTCAACTATTTTCTCCTACTTCTTAAAGTCACCCTTTAACTTTTCTGTGCAGAAACCTTTAGCTTCAAATATTTCCACTGATACGGTTTTCATTTTTATTGCCTATGCTTTTGGTGTCATATCTAAAAAACTCTATGCAGAGGTTAGGGATGTTAATCCTTGTACTCTATTTTAGGTGAAAACACAAACTGCATTCCTAGTCTTTGAACATAATTCACTTTAGAAAACTGACAATATATTCATCCATCTCTTCAAATTAAAATGTTGTGGCCCTATCAGAAGATTTTCATAGATCTATCTCCCATGTGCTAGCTATTTCTCTCTCCATTGCCCTTCAGGTCTTATCCATGTGCACATGATGTCACTGGCCCCTCTTATAAGAGACAACTAGTAATTCTTCATTAATCGGCTTAAATATTGCTGATCCATCAGTCCATAGCATTCTACACATATACTGTAGCAAAACAGCTCTGTGCATAAAGGTGTATCCTGTGGTCACTTACAGGTTATAGAGCCTACCTCTTCCCTACTTGAAACCTTTTGTCAATCGCCGATGTGACAACACAGGCTATTCAATAAAACAGCCTCATTTGATTGGGTCCCCGGGGAAAAACTGGAAACATAATGAGATGATTGGTCCTCCATGTATTTTAAAAATTAAATCATTGCTTTTTCTCACCTTTTTGCTCTATTGTGGCTATCTGCCCCACTAGTCATGATTGTTGTTGCATTAATTGTCTTTGACAAAACATCAATAATATGTAGCCAAAAGCATATCACTCTAAATCTGTATGCTGATACAAAAAAAAAGGTTGCTAAAAAGGGTATTTATGTATGTACAAACATAAAAATACAGTCTTCGGAGTCTGTTTTTGTTACTTGAGTGTATATGGTTTAGGGTTGACCATTTGGTGTTGGACCACCAATAAGGGAGCTCATCCCTGGGAGAGGCTAATTCGCCCTTTCCCAGTAGTCATTGGTTCTTGTCTCAAAACTGACTCATCAGGCTGTATTTATATATTTGTGTATATACACGTATTTGGGTATGTACATACCAATAATAATCAAAGAAAAAAAAGAAGCTATCAATTTCAGAGTGGGCTACATAGAAGGGGTTAAAGGGAGGGTCCCTGGTAGGGGCTGAAGGGAGGAAATGGTGTAATTTCATTTTAATGAAACATGTATTTTAAGGGCATTTCTCTTCCTTTTTCCTGGTATAAGTAAATGGATTCACACAGAAGATGGTTGTGTGAGTTGCAGAGACCATCAACGAAGAGACACAGAGAAGGAGGTTGTGATATTGCTGAAATTTAACTCACAATATGATCTGTCCATGCCACAGTTAAGGCGATCTTTGGGGTAATGAGCCAGCTGGAGAAGAATCAGACTCGAAATATAATAACCCCAGGAGAGGAGGCCCAGGACAGAAAGCTGGAGGCAGTCCGGCATTGGCTAATGCCATGCTCAATCATCTGCTACATTAAGTTTTGGCCAGGGAAGCTGGCTGGAAAAAAAACATAAAGCAGAAACTTGCTCATTATAGAGGTGCAAGTTGACAAAAACGAGACTAAAATGCTCAATAATTACTACCTTCTCCCCTACGATCCTCTCCCTGAGCACACATATCTAAAAGTAAATAGTGTTCAGGCTGAGCTGAATCGCCAGGGGAGTCCATGCCCTGGAGGAGATGGGAATGGGGGGTGGATGGGGAGAGGGAGGCGGGAGGAGGGAGGACAGGGGATTCCGTGGCTGATATGTAAAATTAAATTAATTATAAAATTTTAAAAAAAGTCTTTGGCCACAAAACAAGCAAAGAGTCCAGGAAATGAACCCCGGAAAGAGCTTTCAAACAGACCCTAGACATCTTCATGTTGCCTCCTTAAGTTTGTTGATGATGTTTTCCCCAGAGCAACAATTAAGATTCTCCAGATCTTCCTTCCAAGAATCCTTCTAGGTCATTCAGTTTTACCCCTCCTCCCCCTTTCAGGTCAAGAATAATGTTTAAAGTTCTTATAAACTAAAAAGAGAAAACATGTTCTTCATTAATCTATGTCTGCTTGAATTCAAATTTCATCTTTCACTTCTAAACTCTCTGTAGTAGTCACTAAAAGTAAGCCAGCAGCATGAAACACTAAGACAACACAGCAAAGCCCAGAGGAAGGTTGTGATGCTCTTCTACCTCTCAATACAGCAAGGACTAACATCATCTTAAGTCAACTATGTCCCCAGAGTGTGGTTTGAATATTCATTTTCATATCATACTATAGGAAAACTGGTAAGTTTTTTTAAAATTAATTATTTCAAATAATAGTCAAAATTCAGTGTCAATAAAGTTTCCACACGGTTGTCTCCCTTTCCCTAAATTTCCATCAGTACTCCTTGGCTTCTTCTGTATTCTTATTCTGTTATTAGTTGTATAATTAATTTGGACCTCTACCCCACTTGGCAATCTAGGGTTACTGATGTAGCCTTTGGAAACCTGAAGAACAAAGCTGGGTCCTGAGTTTTGCACAGCATGGGAGACCTGTGCTTTTCTGCCAATAATGACCATCTGTCCATCTGGCACTCAGCATTCCCTACCTTCTAATTTACTCATCATTGACCTGAATATAAAGTGATTTAAAATTAACGTGAAATATTCCTCATATTGAGTCCCCCAATCTAGTGTATTTTACCACCAGCGACTGTAACAGCCACATCTGGGTTAGCTCTAAAGAATAAGAGGTGGATGAGCTCCTAGCTTCCTCCTGTTCTCTCCTCCTCCAGGAATATTATCCATATTGGCACTTGAATGTCCATCTATTGGTTGTTTGAACACGAGGCAATATTAATGTATATAATTAAGACTATTCTCAGTCCTCTCCCATTATCTCATTCAGTTAACATTTCTAACTCTAAATATGTGAAGGTTTTACAGAGATGGGAAAGGAAAGAGTGAGCAAGGGAGGGAGAAATTGTACAGATGGATCTCTAGCAAATTTCTGTTAGGTGTTGCCCAGCTCAATTTTAGTGCTATGGTCTTGGAGATAACACCAGAAACAGTCTCACAGCCTACACATCATTTTTGAAAGCCAGTTTTGAAGTCCAAGTAGCTTTACATCTGCTTGTTTAACCTGTTATAAATTAGAGTTCCCATGACACCCTTCAATTAATTTGTTGGAGTAGCTCACAGAACGTGGGGAAATATTGTGCTTAACTAGTTTCTTTTCAAAGATGTTACCAGAAATATAGATGAGCAAGTGCATGGAAATGTGTGAAAGCCAAGGTAATTGAGGAGGGGCATGGTGAGCCCATACCCTCTGTGGGGAAGTCAATTGCCAGGAACCTCAATGTGCTCAGAAGTCTATCCAACTTAGTCCTTCGGGGTTTTATGGAAGTTGCATTGCATAGACATGATTGGTTACATTATTGACTACGGGGTTTATGAACTCACACGTCAGTGTCACTTCCTTCAGAAAAGTGGGATGTTGGGCTAGGCTGGAAAGTTTAAACCTTGAAACTGTCACTTGGTCTTTCTGTTTCCAGCCCCCTAACCTGGGGCTCTCAAGAACTCAAGCTACTAGTCATTACATTCATGCCAAAGGGAGAGACTTCAGGAATCTTGAAAGCTTTGTCAGAATCATGGACAAGCACAAAACTGGACTTCCTGGTGTCACATTTACTAACAACATCACCTTGTGTTGGATTATCTGGATGTGCACAATAAAATCCCATGATCACAAGATAAGAAAATCCACTGGAGATATGGAAACATGGAACCAAAGAAGAGGCTAGGAAGATTCCTAGAAATAATTTCGCTCCCATGCTGGTGCTGAACTGCAGACCCCACATGAAGGGCCAGAGAAGGACATTGAGAGGCAAAGAGAAGCTGCAGACAGCATCCAGGAAATCTATATCCTTAAAAATTGGATTCTGTGACTAATCTAAAAGATCTGGGAAACTGATTCTTTCTCAGAATTTCCAGATAGGAGTCCAGGCCGCTTATACCTAGATAACAGCCTTGTAGAACCCAGAGCAAAGAAACCAACTAAATAATTCTGGACTTGTCACCCACCGAACTGTGGGAGTATTCATCTGTGCTGCATCAGACACTAAATTTGGGACATTTTGCTATGTAATAGAAAACACCTGCAAAACAAACTGCTCATATATATATATATATATATATATATATATATATATATATATATATATATATTTGTATGTGTGTGTAAAGAAGAAATTGGTGGTGTAGAGGCACCTCCGTAGAGGCACCTTTGTTTAAGATTAATATTACTAGCTTTTTTTACACACAAGAGTTTAGGAACCTTGCTACCACTTTACTATGAGCATTTTTCTTTGTGTCATCTACATGACTCTGTATGTCATACATGTACTGATCATTTTTTAGGTCCAACACTCCTAAGCAGAGGTTGATGCATCCCTCTCCATGTGGATGAACTTAGCATTCCACACACCACAAGGGTAGCTTTCCCTCTATGTAGGACAACTTTGACTCACATATCCAGATGGCTTTCCCACTCACATTCTGGAAGTCTTTTGGCACAGTGTGTTCTTTTAAAAAAGTGTCTACAAATAGCATGAAATAATGGGGGGGTGTTAAGTGGGGATGGAGCTGGGAGTGAAGGTCCAGTAGAGAATGATAGCTTATAATCCAATCCAGATGATTGAACAAGATGTATGTGGTTTAACAGGACGGTGTTCAATCATCTGGATTCTCCCTATAATCCTCTACTCAGAACTAGTCAAACCGCAGAGAATGAGTGACTTCAGAGTACTCAACACCAAATGGGACATTTATACCACCCCTCAAGGCTCAGTAAAACCCCAAAGGATGAGTCAGAAAGGTTGTAAGAGTGAAAGGTCAGGGAGGACAGGATTGCTACAAAACAGTGACTTTTAGACAGGACAGACAAGGCCACTGAAGTCATGAACTCAGGGCCACTGTGGTTTTCTGCAGATCAAGCCAGTCAACCTTCCAGCATGGATAGGGAAGGGCATCGCTTGTTGACTGTTGGGAAGGGAGTATCATTTTTATGCAGGAGTGCAGACTCTCATAGGTTGTCCATGTTCCAGTGGATATCCCCATATCAATGCATATATGGACAGCCAGCCCCAGCAATCATCCAGTCTCTGTCTTTCCGCAGGAGTGCTGGGACTCTGGTCATGAAGCCTGTGCAGAAAGTGCTCTTTCCCACTGCTCCATCTCTCAGCTCTTGTCTCCGTTTAAAATCATTTTTGTCGTTGATGTTCGAGAAACACAAGGATGAAAAAAAATCACAAAATAATAGAGGAAATCTTTCTTTTTTATTGCTACAAATAAGATTGGTTTACTTCAATAGTATTTTTAATATGTTCTAATCCTGATTTACTGTTTGCAAGCAGCTATAAAGCACCTAGGAAGCCACACATACCTCCCCACATACAGCAAGGCCACAAATTGATATTTATAACACTTCAAAAGTTTAATGAGGTTTTTCTGGGATGTCTGGCTGAAAATTACCCAAACAGTCTGTGACAAGAAGCTAGTGTGCTTTCTGGTAAAGAGGTTTTTTGGGCATGCTGGCATTGCCCAACTTACTTGAACCTGCCCACCATTTAGTAGGTTACCATTTGCCAAGTTCACAAAGGAAAGGTTTATGAAGGAAAAAATTCACCCTTCTCCTCCTTCAGCTTTCTGCATCTTGTCCAACACAGATTGACCACAGCCAAATATTTAAGGGTTGGGCTCAATTGCTCTATTTTAAATAGGAGTCACAAATAAAACTGTCAACCAGTAAGAATAAACGCAGTGAGCATCATGCCCAAAGTGGTAGACTTAGTCTAGCCAGCATTGCCAGAGCAAATACATCCACAGAGCTCAGTCAATGACTGGCAGATTCTGACTAGAATCCAACAGCAGCAAGTGGAAACCCAGTCAATCCTCAAGTCACCTCAAGGTGGCTTCAGGGGTTCTAAGCCCTGCCTGCTACTGCCACCTTAAGAACAGCTAGTTCAGACATGTTTTCTTCCCTGCAATCTGAAAATGGATCTAATCACACAGTTTCGCATTAAGAATAAAAAAAAAAAAGGAAAACAATTTTCCTTCAAAGCTGGACTCACAACAGACATACAAAGACAGCTTGAAAGCGAACACGTTTAGGCAGGAGGGGAAATGCAGTTTACTTCAAAACTGAGAAAAGGGAGACAAACACATTCCTTTAGAGAAAATCTCATTGTTATCCAGTACATTTCTACTTTGGTGGTCTGAAAAAAAAGTCCCAGGGTGTTTAGAGTACAAAAATTGCTTCAATTGCAGAAACATGTGACTGTGTGTCTCTCAAGGGAGTAATTGTCAACTGCTGCATGGGAACTATCTGTGATAACAAATCCCTACTTCAGACTAAGTAAGCCAGAAGTTCTGGGAGTAAGCCCCAGGTGACTCTCAAGTCCAGCCAGCTCTGTAAGCTAAAGCCTGCTGAAAAAAGAGTAGGTTAAAAGAGTTGTGAGAAATGTTTTCTGAATTGCCTGAAAATTAGCATCTCCTAGGATACCTAAAGCACACCCTAACCTATTGTTTGCCAGTCTCTGGAAGAAACCCTGGGAAATGTATGATTAAATACTAACTAATACTCTGTGTTATCAGGAACCTACTGCCACACATGAGTAAAAACATAAAAGTTTTAGCGGTATTCATGAGGACAACAAGATATTTCATCTGACCTCTAAAGTACAGCAAAAGCTTTTTGCAGTTGAGAGTTAAGGTATACATTAACCAAGCCATGCTATAAAAGAAACCCAATCTCCCGTATTCAAACTTAACCCTCAAGAAAACAGGAGACCCACAAAAGGTCAAAACCAGGATGGACACCTAGGCCACAGGGCAGAAGAGGCTTAGTGGAGATTTCAGTGGGGAGGACTGGATTGGTACAAATCAAATGCTCTTGTGTCATTGTCTTCTCTTGATGTCACTTTTCATACCTAGTGGTGATCTCTATTTATTCTATTTTATTGTGTTGAATCGGCTTCTGGAGCAGCTTTACAGTCCTGTTTCTAACTTCACAAGACCAAATGCTCCACATGAATTTACTACTTAACACCATTTGAGAATAACTCCTTAGGAAAACCTATTTAAAGATATAGTTATATCTCGTTCAATGACTTTAGACTAGATTGTTGTCCTGGCCAGTTTTATGTCTACTTGACACAAGCTATTGTCATTTGAAAGTAGGAAGCCTCAGTTTGAAAAATGCCTCCATAAGATCATCTGTAGACAAGCCTACAGGGCGTTTTCTTAATTAGTGATTAATGTGGATGGGCCCAGCCCATTGTGTGTAAAGCCATTCCTGGAGTGGTGGTCCTGGGTTCTCTAAGAAAGCAGGCTGAACAAGACATGTGGAACAAGCCAGCTAGCAGCATTCTTCATGGCCACAGCATCAGCTCCTGGCTCCCGTTCCTACCCAGCTCAGTTCCTATCCTGACTTTCTCCAGTGATAAACAATGATGTGGAAGCATAAGCCAAATACACTCTTTCCTCCCTAACTTACTTTTGATCAAGGTGTTTTTAATCACAGTAATAGTAACCCTATCTAAGACAACTGTCTAGTGTTTCCTTCTTGCAACATCAGGATACAATACTGTTCCTGTAGTATCCCTATAAGCCCAACTCAAAGAGGACTAAGGAGCACCCTTTGGATCTTTCCCTGAAAGATTCCATGAAATTAGTTGCATTTAAACATCCTGTTAAGTTCTAGATATTTGGAGGGATACAGTAGCTCCAGTTAAACATGATGGTACCAGGGATCATGTGGTCAGAAGCCCAATGGGCATGTTGCTAAGAAATGCACAGTTTTCTCAAACAGAAATTGTCAAGTTTGTTATGGGTGAAATTGTACTGATTTCTGTGATGTACACAAGGAATCATTTCTATTTTTCCATCGGAAGCCCTTGGCTTCTTTTGAATGATACAAACTTAGCAATTGCCACCGTTTAGGCTTGTCTTAGTTACTTATGGATTGCTTTGAAGAGACACCATAGCCAAGGTAATTTATAAAAGAAAGCATTTAACTGGGGCTTGCTTGTAGTTTTAAAGAGTGAGTCCATGACTATCATGGTGGGAAGTGTGACAACAGGCAGGTAGGCATGGAACAGTAGCTGAGAGCTTACATCTGATTCACAACACCAGACACAGAGAGAGAGAGAGAGAGAGAGAGAGAGAGAGAGAGAGAGAGAGAGAGAGAGAGAGAGAGAGAGACTAACTACTAATGACATGGAATTTTGTGACCTCAAATCTCACCCCCATCTCATTCAAACCATCACAGTGCTAAAATTTTAAATGTGTTCCTTTTCTGGGAAACCACAAGGTTTTCAAGTCTTCCTGGACTGACGTTTGGTCTAGATTGTCACTGTAAAAATCGGGTTCACCCCAGCCAGCAAGAGTGATGCTATTTCCTGAATTCGGTGCTTCCTTGAATTTTCTTCTGCTAGATAAACTAGTCTATCACATCTAAACTCAGCCTCTCTTGGGGTCTGAAGGCATTGAAAAGTTATGAACAAGTGTTTTTGGCAAAAGAAAAAAAAAAGTATCACCAATGACCTCTAATCTAATGCCCAATAACGGTCTTACTTCCGTCATTAGCAGTCTTTACTGTTCATACTCCCACACACATTCTGCTCTTCTACACCCTTCTCCACCAGGATTGATCACCAATACCTACTCACAAAATTCTAATATTTTGATACCCCAATTCTCCAAATTTCCCCAAATCCCTCGCACAAGTCAATGCTAAAAGCTTCTACACCACATAGATTGAGTACCAATAACTGACTGTCCCATCCCTGGTAACAATTTTAGGTTAGACAACTTTGTGTTACTGTCGTAACTTACCTGAAACAATCAACTTACAAAGAGAAAGCTTCACTTTCGTCTATTGATTTTTAAAGACATCAATCCAAGGTTGCTCTTCTTTCTAGCATTGGGCCCCATGGAAAGTTATGAAATTGAGGTAAAAACTGTGTGGTAAAAGCACAGCTGTTGACCTTTCAGCAACCAGGAAGCAAAGACTTAGAGGAAGAGGCCAGGCATCACCTTCCAGGGCATGCTGCCAATGACATACATGTTAACAGTTTGCCACACTTCCAAAAGCTTTCATCCCTTCACCAAAACATCCTCAGCGAGAAACCAATCCTTAAACAGATGAGTTTTGAGGGGACCTTTAAGATCCATGCCAGGAGTGGAAGAAACACAGGAATATCCTATTACATGACTTCGGTGTTGAGCAAGATAAAACTTGGACAAGACTTCAAAATCCCAGCATGGATGAAGAGGAGGGGTCACAAAATTTCCTCCTAAGGTGAAGAGCTATTGGCAAGATGGATGCTGAGAGAGGGGGAGGCTGTTTTCTTCGGAGATATGTCTCCTACGAGGCCAAATAAGCCCTATTAGGTCTCCTACAGCCATGAAAGACAGTGAATTCAGTGGGCTTAAGAAAAGAATATTTGGAACTGGGAGGGATTGGTGAGAGGAGGATGAATTGGACAGGAGGGACTAAGGGATGTATGAATTAATCAAAATAGCTATATGCATGTATGGAATTCTCAAACAATAACTTTTTATAAAAATTAAAATAAAAACTGAAAATAGAAAAAGAGCAACCACTGACAGCTTGTTTAGTATTTAATCTTCCTCATCTGCACATTTATTAATTTTTGTAATTGTATATTAATAAATTCAAAGCTATGACTTCAGTTGCAAGGGATTGCACATGGGACTGCTTATGGAAATTTTGCAATATGTATATAAAACAATTTTATGAAGCAATATAATTGTCTGACTATTCAAGTTTCATTGGGGGTTTTACTAAGTATATTGTGTTTTAGTGGTATTTTTCTAGAAAAGAATTCTCTTGAGAAAACTATACCACTATTTAAATTGCTACCCACCTACAGGAGAATTTTCAGTCTGCAACTCAGCAGACAAGGTTATGGGAAGTGATTCGTAATCACTTGAGGAAACTTTTCCTTTGGTGATTTCCAATTTCTATTTTGTCTGAGCTTTAGTTTCAGGACAATGTGAATTGCCTTTCAGGATTTGCAGAGCCATGTGTAGATGAGTGAACTCTGTTTACTAGGTCCACCAGTATTTTATTAAAGTGGGAATATTCTTCTGAAAGCTGGAGAAAGAAATGTAAGTGAAATGTTCCTACTGTGTCATGAAGAAACCACTTGAATCAACAATTTAGACATCAGAAAGTAGGTGACTAACCCTCAATAACACATTCCCCCTCCTCATGGGCACCGACACTTAATCCCTAAGATTGTTTTCGTTGTCTGTCCCACATAGGAATTGCATAAAACATCCACCAACACATCCTATTCTTCTCCTGCTCATCAAAACCTGTTGCTGGGAAGCAACGCTGATCCTCTAAGTTCACTGAACACCAGCCTTGCCTACCTTTAAATGCCTGGGTTGGGAAGGGCTGTGTGGAGAGTCACAGGGCTAGGAGAGGGCAGCAGCAGGTGAGGAAGGCATCAGGTCTCTGCTATCTCAGCCGTCTGACCCCTTCTCTTCAGTCTCCTGAGTGGAGAAAGCACAGATGAGCGTGGCTCTTGTTTACTCGCCTTCACGAAAAGGAAACCAGGCAGCAGGTTAGTTTGGCAGTAAAGTTCTGTGGAAGGAGATTAGCTGAGAAAAATAAGGACCTGGATGGAACCTGTTTTCCACACTAGAGGCTATGTGATCCCAAACAAGTCTGAACTGCACTATCATTTCCCTATCAAAAGTTTAATAATGACTACAAGGAAGCAAGTATACCAATTTGGTTTTAAACATGCTCCCAAAATTATAGTAAAGTAAATACAAGGGCTGAATAACTTAATGCATTATTATAATTACCCAATAATAGATAAGGACCAAAATAGGTTTTAGTTTCAGCCAAGTTTCCTTTAATCCAAGAAGTTTGGCCTGAGAAAGAAAATACCAGTCAGCCAATAAAAGAGCTACTTTAAGGATCTTAGTTCCTGGATATCAAATGACCTTTAAGAGCAAAATCGTGATACCACAGGAGTAATAAGAAGCCAGATGTGTGGATTCCCTTAGTGGTTTACACAGATATGAGAATTGTCAGGAAACACTCAGAGAACTGCATCATACTCTGTTTCTGAAAATTGTATTTAACTCTTGTAGTGAGGTGTTAAAACTCAGAGAAGACTTTTTTAAAGACTCCATTAAAGAAAATGTCTCAGTTAAGTTTAAGTCTGAAGTACCTATTAGCTAGTATTAGATAATTCCCCTACTCATTTTCAAACCCAAGGCTATATATGTAATGGTTGTTCAACACATTTTCAAATGAAAATACATAATCTTGACTGTATCCTATCATAAGGTGAGCAGAGATGCTTATCCATTTAAACCCACATTACCTTTTGATTAAATCAATATTCCTTCCACCATAATTCGTATGTGCAGACATGTATCTGAGTTTTAGCTACTGATATGAATAGAAATAATTCACACCCAAATTGCAGGGCCCCCAAACCTCCACATCCACTCTTCACCCTTCTGGTGTTATGCCAAGAGACAAACAAAACCTAGAGGTCCTGGAGACAGCTACAGAAGCTGGGAAGGACCTTCCTCCCTGAATATAAGAGTAGGAATGCTCCAACAGAACATTCACAAAGGCTGGAATGAATCAAGAAATAAACTTCTGTCTAGCAAGTACTAGCATGGTTCTGTTCATTAGCAGGGATTGGTATATCCTAACTAAGACACAGAATTACATAATTTGATATATTAAATGATGGTTTCTACTCTGAAAAGCTAATGGCTGCATGGGATATACTTCTGCAACCCTTGTTCTCTAATGCGCTATAGCTCTCACTATGGAGAAGGCTGCCTTCTGTTCCCCCAAGGACTCCTGTTACATATTTATATCATATTATCATCAGATCCTTTCCCTGTCCTTGGATTCAGAAATGTCTGTTATTATTAAACAAACAACAAGTTCTAGGTTCCTCATGAAATACTCCTTTTCAAAAGTCAATGGTGAAGAGACTAAAACACTATTGATGGAATATTTTGGAAATAAATTAATAGTGGCCAGATGATGAGCTGTGGGAGGAAGTGGCAAAGAATCTAAAGAAAAGCAAAGATGGAGGAATTTCATTTAGAAATTCTGTGACCCATGATGTTTGCAGATCACTGGCCAAATGGAACACAGGTCCAAGAACTACTTTACCCATCAGGGGTCTGTGACCAGCTTCATTCCCACCCACAGTACAGACTTCACTCACTGAAAGTAATTATTTCTTTGGGATACCAAAAAATTTAGTAAATCCACAAATGTTAATTGAACGCCTACTACACACTAGGTGTAATGAAAGTCAAAAAATATCTTTGTTTTTCCCCAAAGTTAAATACTTTATGGAGACTTGCCTCCTTCAAGCAGAATCCACAGTAAGATGGTCAAGGCAGACAGTCACATTACAAGTTTCCATCACTCTCCACAGATGTTCTCATGAAGTGATTGCTGATGTGTGCAAAGATGCATGAGTCTCCTTACAACGCTGCTGGAAAGCCATTGGTCCTCTGAGCCTTTCAAGTCAGATCTTGACTTAAAATACCCTCTGGGGACCATATTCACAAGCTTTCATAATGCAGAACTCTGAGGAAAATGCTGACTGCCTGGAGCTTTTCCAGGGCATGTCTCCTTCCTTAAACTGGAGCAAATTAACACATAGACAAACCGTAGACTCAGCACATGATTGAAGAAAGTTTCCTGATTAGACATGCAGAGTCCATTTCAACACTGATCCCAGGTTGTATATGGGAACTGAAAGTTTTCTAAGATAACTCTTTACTGGTCATAATTTTATCTTGACTTTAAATATTCATACTTCTCCATGTCTCACTGAGCTAGGAAAGCTGAAAGAATGAGAAATGAAAGCCAGGGAATCCTTATATAATAAGGATTGCAATTGGAGAACTGAAACCCTGAGAATTTTATGTTTCCAGAGAATTTCTTTTTTTGTAAAATAACTTGATTTGTATGGATGAGAATATCTTGAGGTTACAACAGTGGTGTTAAATAAAATCTCAGTGCTCACAATTCTGGCAAAATCACAAAGTTCTGTCTTCAATGGAATTTCTGGTAACACAAAACTTTGCATTTCTCACACTTGATACTGTAATAAAAAAAAAAGTCAACTTGGCAACATGGATAAAGAGAAACTAAATCAGCCAGTGGCGCTTGCTTAGCCCATACCCAAGGTGCACACAGGAATACATGTTGGAGTTGGTTCTACCTAAAAATTCTGGAGAAAAGCTCAGAGCCACTTCTAACACTCCAATCAGTTACTCCCCGACAAGTAGGGCCTTCATGTCCTTTCATCTATGAGAGGCAGAGGTGTGAGGGGACCCTGTGACCAAGGCGAGGAAATGCTTTAGGGACACATGATGGGAATAAGTGCCAATGTGCAGTTTCACCCACCACAGCCGCTCACATCCACCTCTGTCTATATCACCTCCGTGGTTTGCATTTTGTATCTTCCTCCTGCTTTCCTTCCTTCCTTTTCTTCAATTGCCTTATGTTACTTCCTTTTCTCTACTACCACTTAGTTCAAGTTTTATTTCCCTCCACACCACTATTATTATTATTATTATTATTATTATTATTATTATTATTATTATTATTTAATGTTCAGGGTTACCATGTGTGTAATTTATGGCTTTTCCTCATGTATGTGCCATGGCACTTTGTTCTTATTCACCCTTTCCCCCATTTCATGTCCCCACACCCCTCTTTCTGTTCTCTTCCTCGTACTTCAGAGCCCCCATCTGATTTCATGTCACATGTCATGTATATTCCGTTTCCCCACCCCCACTCATATTAAGATGTCTTTGTGCTCTTGAGGTCCCATTTTTAGTTTCTTAAACTATACACACATGGATATACACATATAAATTTAGATTCTGAATACTAGAGAAAAAACACGAAGCGTGTCTGAGCTTGTCTTTCTATTGGCACAATCATCTCCACTTCTGTGGATTTTCCTATAAATGCCATTGTTGCTTCCTAATCTACCAAAGCATCATTCTTAGGTTAGAGAAATGGAGACGAGGCACTTTCCCTTTCTTCCACTATATTCAGTAGCTACTCGAGACACATACATGTGCAAAATACAGTAAGAAATATCATAGGGGTAGGGAGAGATTGGAAAGGACAGTGAACCCAAGAAGCCAAGCAATGACATTGTAGTAAGATTATTGTTCATGTTTTTCCTTAGACACTCTAGACTCAAATTGGGAAATGCTTACTAAAGTAACTACAGTAATGCTTCAGCTAATCCTGCTTTCCTTGTCCAAGGGATCTGGAGAAGAGTATCCAAATCCACAGTAGCTCAATTCCCTACTCCCTTCCAGGACGAGAGTCAACAGGAATTCTCACCTGGCCCAAAGGTAGAGACAGTCTTCCATAACTGACTGCTGCTGCACTAAGTCAAGGACTGTCAATGGTAATTGGAAGGTCCATCTCCACCAAGCACTACTGAATACCAGACCAATCTGCTGTATCCATGTAGACTGTAGCCTGACTTTTTACCCCAATTCTGCTGTAATGAAATCATTAAATAAGACATGGAAGTGGAAATGGAGAGGGAACCAAGAATGAGAGAAAATGATAAAAATGAATATGAATAAGCTTCATAATATACATGCATGGCAATGTCACAGGGGAGTTCATCATTTTTTACAGTGACTACCTGGTGATAATAAGAACTAATAGAAGGAGGTAGGAGAGGCAAGGTGAAAAGGAGGAGAAAAGGGAAGAAGGGATGGGGAAGGAAAAAGGAAGGAAGACAGGAAAGAAATCCCATTGCCTCTCCATGCTTCACCTAGAGAAGACCTACTAGAGGGTTGGAGATTTCACCACTGCCTGTCTGTTTTCTGGTGTCAGTGTTCATGCTGGCTATGAAGAAGTAACAGGAAGGCCTTCAAGCCATAGAGGTATTAGAAAGGATGGAGCAGGATAATCTAAATTCTTACCTCCACCCTTCAGTAATGAGATGTCCTCTTCCCAAAATCTCCCTTCTTCTACCTGGTGGAGAACCCAGATCTCACCTCACAAAAATGAAGAGGTGCTTCCAGGCTCCTCTCCAGCTTCAGAGGTAACCAGATATATCTAAGTATCCAATATGCACTCTTGTAATAAAGTGTATAGAAATGCCCAAGATATAATCACAAACCACTCACATTACCAAGAACTAGGAAAATCTCAACCTGAAAGAGAAAAGATAACCAATAGATGTCAATATCAACATAGTACAAATGTTGGATTACAGATATGGAGCTTAATAAATCTTATTTGAAGATTTATTATTTATACATTATTATTTAATGTAAATGTTGGTTCCTCCGTGTAACAAGATTGCTCAATTAAAGGAGATCTAAGAAATTAAAGTTAATATTCGATAAAACATGTTTATAAAATAGTCATGACACCAGTAACCACAAAAAAAATGTTAATGGAAGCAATTAAGGACAGCTTTTTAGAAAAGAAAAGGAAACAAAAATAAGAGGCAATAAAATATCCCTTTCACTTCATCCGCATACATTATTTTCAACTAAATTATGGAATATTCATTACTCACAAATATATATTTTTCTTTACCACCCCTTTAGCTTGTGTACATGCATCCCATAAACATTATCAGTGAAATTATTATAAGTACATAGCCAAATGTTCACAAATTAGTGTTATTCAAATGCTGTCAAGCACAGTTGTGGCTGTTACTTATGGAGCCTCCTGGGGAGGAAGGGTAGTCAATCAAAGTGGAGACTCGGGCAGCTTCTTGTCTCCCTGAACTACTTTCTTTATCCAAAGACTCTTAGGCACCTTTATGATCTAGTTCCTTTAAAAACAAACCCAAATTACTTGACTGAGTTTGAAAGTCCTAACATATCTCTTCACTGTAAACACTGTTTCTTCTCTCTCTTTTTAAGTCATTTTTTATTAAGTCTTTTTATATGAGACAAGGCTGTGACTCAGGGAGTTTCCTTCCCCAATAGGAGACTATAAAGGTCCTATAAACCTTTCCAGTCTTAAGAGCTAGAAATAACTGAACCCAATGGGCTTTGAGCCCTTGGACATCCTCTGATGCATGATCATTGTCCTCTCCTGATGTGGTTCATCTGTTGCTGTTTTCTAAAGAGGAAAAAAAAGAGAAAAAAAATCTGGATGATTAATTTTTAAATTTAAACGGATGCAAATAATATAAAGTTATCAACATCTCCTTCTGTAGATTTTGTTTGGAGGTGTGTGGATCTCAGGGGTAGGTCTAATTAGGAAGGGAGGTTTCAATTTTATTACTAATATAAACAAACAAAGGAAGTTGCTTTCTTTTAATATCAGTCTGGCATGCTACCACATTCATGAAGAGAGAAAATGAGAAAACAAATAAAACCCTCTACCATGCAAATAAGAAAGATTACCCAAAGCACAGAAAATCAAACTTTATTTTACTAGAGTACATAGAATTGAGATAAAGCATGCAAATTATAATTATTTCAAAATCAGTAAATCACAAAAATATAGGGAGCAAAAAATTACTCATAAGCAACATGAAGCTAAAATGTATTTTAGTTAACAGATATGGTATTTCAGAATAAATATCTATGACATTCAGATAATAACTGTAACAGATACTTTAAAAAATAATCACTGCTGTGTCTACTGGTTAACTGTAGTGTTATATTCATGTATACATTTAGCTGTGAAGTTTAGAGGGAAAATAGGGGTTGCTGATGCCTTAGCTTTCTCAATACTACCTTTCCCCTTCTGCTTAATAAAAATGTGTTCTGCACAATTGTAATAACATATAGGAAACTGCTAAACCATTTCAAGTAAAATATAAGATAGGGCTGAAACTTATGTTGATAGCTAAGCTCCAGAAATTGTAACATAGCAATACATTACTTATATAATATATTCACTTTATTTTTATGGTTTGTTAGATTTTTTTTGAGTAATACAATGGAGGAAAAACCAAGCATTGCTTCCAGTTAATTCTTCCCTAATTGTTTGTGCAGCCACCACAAAACACACCAGTGACAGCAAGAATTCAGAATATTATGGGGGCACTATCCAGAGCCCAGGATTTCTGCAACAATGCCTAAGAGGTACCAGCTGTGTGAAGTTCTCCTAATATCAAGATTGACTTGAGAAGCAGTGCTTTTCTCTCTAGCTAACATCTAGACTCTGTTATTTTATGAAAACCTCTATAATCCCAGAGAGTTACCAAATACATTTGTCTGGTCTATACTTATTGGCCTTGCTCAGTCACTTCAAGAGCTTTTATGAATTTTCTTTCCAAAGAGAAGGAGAAATTTTATGGGAATTAAACAACATTAGAAAAGTAGAGCAAAACAGAATTCCTTCTAGAATAACTTTCATATGCGACTTTATAGTGTATTATACACGCAACCATAACTGGTGGCCTCTTTTTTCTTATGCAATCATACCGTGTGAGGACAATTCCACGTCTTAGATGATTCAGCAACACACGAAAGTCATCTTGGCCCTTACTAGGCAAGTGCAATCTGAACTCAATTTTTAAGAAACCACAGTTTTTTCCTTCAGGGAAGGAACTGTTTGTGGCTAGGTGGTTTACTTTGTAAGAAAATTATTCTCCAACAGAGCATTTTCACAGGCCAAACATAAAAATCATGACCCCTTCCCTGCTTTCTAAATGTACCTAAATATTTCAAATACACCTTACAAAAACGAACCATTAACTAGTCCTCTTTACGTAGTTTAAAGAACTATGAAGCCAGATGCAAAACTGGTTACCCAGCAACTGGTATCATTTGATTGATGAATTAGTAGAGTCTAAGTCTTGCTAAATCCCTTTCTTTCACAAGGGAAAATAATCCCACTTGGCTTTTGCCAATTGTAAATTGACTACATAGCAGATCCAACTCCACCCTCCACTGCCCTGCTTTTGACACTGGAGATGAACCTTGCAAATATTTCTCCTTTGACAGTGGTAAATTATTAAGTGCTGTGAGCAGGTCACTCTAGGGGATAATGCAGGGGGAAGAGGATTGCTTCCCGTGTATTCTGCTCGACTTGCTGTGCCATACACAGCATCTTACGCTGCTGGAGGATGCTCAGTGAGGACCCAGCGGCTGAATTCTGCTACCCTACAGGGCTTCTCATAGGCAACATCACTGACCCTTTAGAAGCCAGCTTCTCAGTACTTCATCCCCTCAGGCACCTTCCTAGAGAACTGTACAAAGTAACATCTCCTCCTAACAGTTCCCAAGCACCATAGAAAGTGGCTTCCTAGCAATTTCTGCAAGCAATGTGTCTTGAAGAATTTCTCTACCTCCCAATAGACCATGGCCATAATAAGCCATGACTATGGTGCTCCAACCCAGAGTAAGGGGTGGAGAGGGTATCAGATTATTCTACTCTGAGCTGCTCTGCCTCGGGCCTAGAGATAATAGCTATTCACTACATGGAAGATTCAGTATCACTCAGAGTTCTTTTCTCCATTGTTGTACAATGTGTGTAGATTATACTTAACAGTTTATACCTAACTTTCTCTGTCAAAATTACAACAGTTCCTTTCTACTGATTGGTCCTTGAATAACACACTTCAATCTTCTACAAATTCAGTAAATACAAATCTTATCATCTTATAAACTATAACTGCAGAAACTATAAAACACTACTTTCACACACTGTGGCCTCTTCTCATGGAAGTTGAGTTTAGAGTCATGGTAACCAAGCTGGGGAAAATGGGGAGGAAGGAGGGATGGAGAAAGGCTGATAAGTAGACAGTACTTTAGAGTCATAGAGGAACAAGAAGTTCCAGTGTGATACACAGCAGCTAAGAACAGCTGTGCTGAGCAGTGCACTCTGGAAAATGGGAAAGAGGAAAAAGTTCTTGCCACAGAGATTGGAGATGGTACACATTTATGCCTACTTAAAAACTAAACCATACCATGGCTGTATGTGTCACAGTTTTAGATGTAGATATATATATATATGTGTGTGTGTGTGTGTGTGTGTGTGTGTGTGTGTGTGTAAATGTATATAAAACACATTTTTAAAAATTTAGTATGTGATAAAAATACATTCAAACAAAAGTATCATCATTAAAATACAACTTTTTTTTGTTGTTGTTGTTGTTTTGAGACAGGGTTTCTCTGTGTAGCTTTGTGCCTTTCCTGGAACTCACTCGGTAGTCCAGGCTGGCCTCAAACTCACAATGATATGCCTGCCTCTGCCTCCCGAGTGCTGGGATTAAAGGCATGCGCCACCACCTCCCGGCTAAAATACAACTTTTAAGTAGACATTATTTTAAGTATCTGCTTAATCAATAATACAACATGCCATCTAAAGTTTATCTCATTTCAAAAACAATTTCTCCTAGTGCAAAAGTGTTGCTGAAATACTCACACAAATATAGATCAATAAAAATGCCAAGTTAAATGAAATCGGCTTTTTTTAGTTCTGGAGATCAGACCCAGGGTCTTGCACATGGCTGTTGGTGCTCTATCACTACATCTCTAACCTGTCCACTAACTGTGTATCTTTAAGAAGTAAGTTTCTCTTCATATTACAGTATGTAATTCAAAGCACCTTTGAAGTTACTGGAGTGGAAAAACATTCAATATCATTCCAACCTTAGAAATAAAAAAAATCATGGTAATATTTAAAGTTATTAAGGACCGGTCTCCCATATTTAAAATTAACATTTTCTTTCCTATCATCTCCATATAAATGTATATTCTTTTCCAGGTACAGAATTCATCTAAGATTTCAGAGTTTACTTTCATACCTTATCTTAGACTTATGATTACTTAATTGCAAGCAAGAGACACATGGGTTGCCCAAGCTAGGCACCAATGGAAATGTATCAGAGCTTATGAGGTTGGCAGGAGCCCTGGAGAGCCAGGCTCAGAACAGCCCCAAGGAGAGCTTCTCTGTACTTCCAGGAAGCAAGCTCTGCTGCATAGCTCTGCTAAGGAACTGCAGAAGTGATGGGCTGCTGGGAGCATTTCCCCATCTTACTCCCTCCACTCAAAACCCATACTCCGGGCGGTGGTGGCGCACGCCTTTAATCCCAGCACTCGGGAGGCAGAGCCAGGCGGATCTCTGTGAGTTCGGGGCCAGCCTGGGCTACCAAGTGAGTTCCAGGAAAGGCGCAAAGCTACACAGAGAAACCCTGTCTCGAAAAAATGAAAAAAAAAAAAAAAAGTGTTTAGCCGGGCGGTGGCGCACGCCTTTAATCCCAGCACTCGGGAGGCAGAGCCAGGCGGATCTTTGTGAGTTCGGGGCCAGCCTGGACTACCAAGTGAGTTCCAGGAAAGGCGCAAAGCTACACAGAGAAACCCTGTCTCAAAAAAACAAAACAAAACAAAAAAAAAAAAAAAAAACATACTCCTTGGAGGATTATCCCAGTTCATTTTTCTCAGTTCATATGGTTAATCCTTCCTTAGAAGAGAGCACAGAACTGTGGATTCCCTGTCTCGCTGAAAAACACACAAGGAAGACATAATTTGTATATTTGGTGTATGTTTAAAAGAAACCTGCAACCTTTCCCAAAAGACTCAAAAGGCAGACTTTGAGTAATACTCGTCTGAGTTTCTCATGGTAGACTACTATTGATGCTATCAAAAATATTAACATACCAAAAGTATCAGGTATGGTGGACGTGCAAGGCAATGTGCCATTCTACTGAAATGCAGCACCACCACCCCTTACCAGGGTAAGAGGAGACTAGGTCCCACCAGCTGCTTTTTCTTTCCCTTTACTCACTTTATACACTCAAAAACATGTTCAGATCACCTTAAACGTTCACTATCTGAGTTATTGGGTTCCAGGGTTTGTGCCAATAAGCATAAACTTGGAGGCTTCAAACAAAACAAGTTCAATTTCTCTCATGGTTCCAAAGGGCAAAAGTTTATCTTCAGCTTCATTGAACTGACATCAAATGATAGACAGGAGGTATGACACTTCCATAGCTTCAGGGGAAGGACTGTTCTTCATCACATGAGCTTTGAGTGGTTGCTAGCACTCTTTTGCTGTGGCCACCTCACTCCAATCTTCGTGTTCATGCTCACATGGCATTTCTCTTTTCTGCTTTCTTTCCATCTATTTCAAATGTTCTCCCAAATTGTCCTGTAAGAACACTATTGATTTCAGCCCTAATTCACACTTAGGAAATGTAGGATAATACCTAATGGTATTATTATAATGATCATTTTCCTTATGAAGTACTGTTTATGTATGTTAGAAACTAGAGTCGGGTATGTTTGAGTGATGATCTATAGCCTAGTACAATGACCATCACCCAGAAAGCTTGGGTCATTTTGGAACTATAAAAACTACATAAATATTTGTCTCATCTCTGCTGATTTGAGAAAAAATATGTTCTAGTCCTACTAACTATAGATTTATCCATGTGATTAGTGTTTGTCTGGTGAAAAGTTGGAGTGATGAATGATGAAAATCCATGGTTTTATTTTTGCAGATCTAGTTGTTGATGGAATATCAGATTTTCTGTGGTGTTTGCACTACTGTGCAGAATTTCTCCCATGTGTTACTATTGGGTTTTGTCTTCAGTATCTCTTGAGTACACAAGTATCATCAAGCGTTCCTTGCCCAAAATGGAACAGATAATCCAGCAATGATTGTCTGCATTCTGGAGATAGAGAGAGCCTGGTCACTGCTGAGTCCAATACAATAGTTCGGGATGTTCCCTAGCAAGTCACTGGAATTAGAAGGCCAAAGAACTGGTGTCTAAAATCAGGGAGGGATTGCAGCAATTCCAATAGACATAGTCACTCAGAAAACACACAATCGATATTGAGGGCTTGTTTTCCTATCTCAATTAACCCTGTCTAGAAGCTCCCTTAAAGAAATGTCCATAGGCTGTGTCTTCTCAGTATTCTAGATTGCTAAGAAAGACCAATAATTACAGGAAGGATTTTCTTCTTACAGTTTTAGAGGGTACAATCCATGACCACTTGGCTCCGTTCTTGGGCAGGAGATTATGGCATGTAGATGTGTGGTTCATTTCACATGGGATTGGAAGTAGAAAAGTTGGTAATAAATGCTCAGCTAGCCTTTACACTTTCCCTCTTTAATTCTCATTCAGGTTGGATTTTCCCCTCTTAGTTAAATTCCTTGGGAAATACCTGTATAGACAAACTCAGGGATTTTCCTTGGCAGTCTCCACTGTGAGTTTAAATTCAGTGAAGGTAACAGGAAAGTTCAGTCATCACACCAAACTTATTTAGTTTGTTAACTGGTTCTCCATTGTACCTTTTCCTAGCGACTTTTCCTTGTGGCTTAATTTAGTCACAAATTCTCTTCTCCTGATTTTCTGACCTTTAGTTTGCATAAAGAGATACATAGGAGTCAGGAGCATGTGTCCTTGTCCACAGAGAGTTTTCAGTTTGGTAGGCTTCTCAGCTAGGGGCACTTAAATCATTAGGCATTGACAGGATTAGGCTTTGACTTAGTGGCTAGTATATTTCTGTTAACTCTTACTCATAAAGCTGTAATTGTCCGAGTTCCAGGGAAGTGGGTTTTGCAGTGGTTCTCTTCATGAATGGCTACTGAGCTTCATTTTGTTTTCCCCCAGTTCTCAGCTCTCTGATTCACCCTAAAGCTGTGTGTGAACTTGCTCCTTGGGCATTTGTAGATTGAGGGAAGCAAAAGCAGCCCTGGTGCTGAGATAATACTTCTGAGCCTCCATTTCATCCTGCCTTCCAGCAGAACAAGTGGCTTAGAAAACAGACATTGATTGCTCAGTTGTGAAGGCTAACAGGACTAGAACATGGTATCACTGGAGCTGGTGATTTCTGAGGTCTCTCTTCTTGGCCTGTAGATAACGGCTTCTCCTGGTGTCACCACATGGTCTTCCTTCTCTACACCCCTGAATACAAACTTCCTCCCCCTGCAAAGTTGCTATTCAATGTTAATGAGAGCCTATCCTATTAACATAATTTTCTCTTTAAAGACTCTAATTGCATATACTGAGGTACTTGAGGTTAAGTCTTCAGAATAAAAGTCAGAGGTGGCACAATTCAACCAACTAACCAGGAACAATGGACTTCAGCTCTGTAGTGGAATAAATACAGAAACAATAGACAAGCTAACATGGGTAGGGAAAGCCCAGGAGCTTCCAACCCTACAAAACACTATCAGCAACTCATAAATGCTGAGAGCAAGAGAAATAGTCTTCCCCATTGAAGGGCACATCGATTGGTTATCACATACCAAATGGTCCTCCCTGTAAATGTATATGAAGTAACATTATACAGACTGAAAAATTTGTTTTTATGTATTTACAAACATATGTGTGTGCTGTGTATGCATGTATGCATGTATGTGTGTATATGTGTACATATGTGTATGTATCTATGTATGTATGCATGTAGCAACAATTAAGGAAAGAAAAGAGGACATGAATTTGAAAAAGAGGGAGTAGTGATATGTGGGATTTTAGGGAGAAGGATGGAGAAATGATACAATTTTATTATAATCCCCCAAAATAAAAGAAATATTTTTTTAAAAAGATACTCTTATTTTCATACACCTGTAGCCCATTAGAATTTGGAATGAAATGCAGAGCATCTTGAGGAAAAGGCTCTTCAAGTTACTATACACAGTGATGCAGGAAAGAGACAACATTCCTAGGAAATGTCGCACTTAACTGCCACACTCTCAGGCTGCCACATTTTCTTTGTCTTTCTCAAAAACTGTGGTGTTGAACATCTCCTCATATTTGGTAAGATGTCTCGGCATTTTTAACTAATAACTTTTATTTAGTGCTACCTCCACTCAAATTTTTAGTTATCAGAGAAAAAAATACAAAATGAAAAAGGCTTTACCTCCTCTGGTGAGCTTTAATCGAGGAAGGAAATATACTTCGCCACAAGAACTTAGAGCATCCCACTAAATATCAAGGCATAGGGAGAGAGCATGAACTTTCTGATTCTGGACTCTGACTTCTCACAAGCACTAAAATACCCAAACAATAGACCTTCTGATGTGGTCACTTCGTATCTGTAGTACCAAAAGAATTTAATTGTTTAATCTAAACAGTGTCACATTTACTCAACATTTACTATATACTTTTACCAAATTGAAAACAAGCATATTGCTGGCCACAAAAATCCACATTAACGCACAGATCTTACCATTGAAGGAACTATACATAAGACAGTCCTGGAAATGCTAAAACACTGAAATGTTTGGCAGAGTGTTGGGAGCCATCCTTGTACAAAGACTGTGAGAATACTATGTGAGTGCAAGTACTGAATTGCCAAAGGAAATCAAACAGACTTCCGTAATAATAGTAGGTTTTGAATTTTACATCTACATTCAACTGAACTAGAAATAGTGGAACTGCGGCATGGTCAGTTATTTTTAGCACAGACAGTTGAAAAGCAAAGCCCCAAATGGAAAACATTCCGAGAGCGAAATAGAGGTTACAATAGTAAGAATGGCAGCTTCAGCCTTGATGCTTTATTTCCAGGACAGGAACAATGACTTTTTAACAATGTCTAAGATACATGGGCACAAACAGATCATGAAAAGTGGTCTGTTCACTCTTTTGCCCATCTTCTTCTATGACCGCTGTAGTTTCGTCTAACTCTTGAGAATGAAGGAACAAAACGCTGCCACTTAATACATGCCTTTTGGCAAGAAACATAAATTAAATACACATACATGGAATTAATATGTTCATATGCTTCATAACGTAAAAGCAAAACTATTTTTGAGACTAAAAGCACATTCATTTGAGCAAATATGTAAATTCTCTCGTCCAATTTGATTTTAAGTTTTCAGTTCTCAAAAGCAGTGTTCTAACACCACCTACTGGGAATTTAGAAGACAACAGTCAATGTATTTCAGAATAACTATCCTTTCCTCAAGCTAGAAGCATGTTAACAGTTGTTGTAGAGAAATTTGAGGAATGATCAACATACATACAGACAATGGTATAGAGAAATTTGGCAAAACTATTAATTTTCATTTTAGTCAAGCCTCTAGTTTAACCATTTATTTTCCTATTTTGGTTACTCTCTAGTAGGATTGATCATAGCTATATGAATTTGAGAAGTTTAAATGAATGAAACTGATAATTGGTTTGTTTATTAACTTAGGTGTTCATTTGCTGATTTATACAATGCGAGAAAATTGCTTCTATGGTGATTTTGGTTCTGTGTCAATACACAAGAGGAAATAAATTATAGGACCCTGCTAAGGTGAACATCTTATGTAGCCCAGGCTATTCTTGAAAAAGAAGCAAGCTCGATAAGCGCCTATAGGAGAAGAGGGGAAGGCTAGAATTGAGTATGGAGAAATGGACAACTATGATGGTCAAAGCAGTGTGAGCCCAGTAGAGAATTCTGCAACATTTTGGTCCTGTATTGAGCCAAATTGTCCTGATCTTTCTTCCACATACCCCTTGGGACTCAGGATATGGGTGACCATAAGAGGTTTGTATGCTATGCTGGAGTGACCCTCTGGCCAATCCAAACCTTGAAGCAGTTCAGTGATGAGTGCTCTGGTCACTGGGTCTGGAAGATGCTTCTCCAAATCAAATTCAAATGGGATTAGGAGAGGACCTGGAGTTTAGGCTGTATTTCTATAAGAACCGTTAGTCCAGTAAACAGATTCTACTATGTTATTCTTTCTATGGATTTCCCTCCACCGTGGTATCTGAATCACAGTTGACGGCTACATCTTATGCATTAACATCTGCATGGATTCTTTATGCCAGTATTCAGACATGTTTATATTTGTCTATTGGTTATGGCTTTTTTTTTTAAATCAACTAAAATACCACATCTCTCAGTGATAAACCTTCCCCATTTTTTTAATTACCAATCTTCCTTGATGCAGGTTTTTTGTCCCACAAAGTATCTAAACTCTTCCATGTCCAGGTTTCTACCATCTCTACCAACCTGTAGCCACATAATCTTTTAAAAGAAGGTCTCAGCCGGGCGTTGGTGGCACACGCCTTTAATCCCAGCACTCGGGAGGCAGAGCCAGGCGGATCTCTGTGAGTTCGAGGCCAGCCTGGGCTACCAAGTGAGCTCCAGGAAAGGCGCAAAGCTACACAGAGAAACCCTGTCTTGAAAAACCAAAAAAATAAATAAATAAATAAATAAATAAATAAAAATAAAAAATAAATAAATAAATAAATAAATAAATAAAAAATAAAAGAAGGTCTCACCTGAGATTGTTAAACCATGTCTGGAACACCAATTCTAGCCTTAAGTCTACACAACCAGTTATTCAGTTGATGGTTGTAAATCATTCCTTCCAACCTGGGACAAACCAGGAACAAGGAAAGTGTCACATTTACTACTTTTCCTTGCAAAGAGTTTCTCCCTTTTGTCTTTGTGCGGGCTTTTGGCTTTACATTTTTGTTTTATGTGTCCTAATACCTAGTTTATAGAAGGGAACGCTGTTACATGAAAATAGCAAAAATATGGGTTGATATTTACTTGAGAAAAGTTTTAAAATTACAAAAAGATGGATTTCAATAGATATCATCACCAAACATAACCCTCACACTTTTTGTTTTGTTTTGTTTTTAGTTTTTGTTTTGTTTTTTGAAACAGGGTTTCTCTATGTAGCTTTGCACCTTTCCTGGATCTGGCTCTGTAGACCAGGCTGGCCTCAAACTCACAAAGATCCACCTGCCTCTGCCTCCCAAGTGCTGCGATTAAAGGCATGCGCCACCACCGCCCGGCTAACCCTCACACTTCTTGCTGTCCCCTTCTTATTTTGATTTTCTAATCTGCTTTTTATGGGGAGAACATGTTTAGTCTTCCTTTTAGCACTGCCCATTACAACACATTCTGACATCAAATGAAGATTGCCTTCTTCCAGTGTGGGAATGCATGAGTCCTGTCTTAACATTTTATCTACTGTGTGAAGCATCATGCTCTCTCACTGTGTGGTCAGCAAGCCTGCTCTAACTAACTCTCTCTCAACCCCCGCACTGTTGAAGTCACTGCATCAGGCCTCCATGGGCACCATCCAGTTCCTCTCATCTCACTCGGTGCTCTCCCTCAAGCGTGACCATCTCCTACTTTGGGGAAAACATGTCTCTTAAAGTGAGGCATCAGATTTTTACCTACTTCATTTGCCATTCTGTATTCTGGGAGTTTCCTTCCAACACAGGCGTTTTATTTTTCCTTCTATTTTTAAGATTAGTACAATCACATAATTTTTCCATTCTCTTTCCCACAATTAAACTGTCTTATCCTTGGTCTCTTTCAAATTTATGACCTCTTTTTTTATTAGTTGATATTACATGAATATATATACACATTCCTAAATATAACCTGCTCTGTCTGGTAATGTTACTAGTATACATATACATATACATATACATATATATATATATATACATATATATATGTTTTGGGGGGCTGACAATTTGGTATTGAATAACTGATTGATGTGTTCTTTCCTGGGGAAGACCATTTCTCCCACTCTGAGCATTCCTTGGTGGCCTGCAGTTCTTTGTGTAGGTTTGAGACCTCTTATGCCCCTCAAAACTTAGTTCTGGCTCTCCTCATGTTACATTACAGCAAATATCTTTGGTGCTTCTTAGAGCTAATGCTTCTCATCTGTTCTCCAAATCTGCAGTGTCAATTGGAAGCACGTACACCAAACTTTTGAAATGAAATCACATTCCGGAAGCAACTCCAAAGTACTCTAGATATCCTTTTCAAATCATACATCACCCTTAAACGGAACCATTTTCCGAAATATCTGGTCATCTTTTCCCACCTTCTATTTTAAATTTAGTTGAAACTTCTGTGAGTGACTTCTTATAATTTGGCTTTAACTCGTGTTTTGGAACATTTAACAAATAAAACTATAATGGATACAATTTTGTCTGGCTTCATTCATTCATGATTTACTCCCATTGATATATGTGGCTCCAGTTAGCATGCTTTTCCTGATGTGTAATAGTCCACTGCATTCATATGGTGTAATATTGTCAGTGTACTGCTGATAGATTTAAGTTATGTCTGGATCTGAATACTGCCTCTAAGAATGTTTTGTATGTATAAACTGAAGCATGTGTGTGTGCCCCCAAACGCATTCAATATGTTCAGAAGAATATGAAAGAACTACAAAATCATGTACTATCAACTTTAGATATTTCACTAACAATGCTAGAAATGCCTGTGAAGTGGTTGCACTAATTTAGGCATTTACCTACACAAGGGAAGCTTTCCTAGCACTACATCCTTCACTAGCATTTGGCCGGGATAAGCCTGACATTGGCAGTCTTAGTGTGTTTATTGTGTCTCTCTATGGTTTAACTGAATTTTCTTGGTTGCTAATCAAGTTGGCTATCTTCTTAGGAATATCACCACTGGGGTATTTTTGTTTTTTGTGAAACAATGCCTGTTTGAGTCTACATTATTATCATCATTATTATTAATTATTATTATTATTATTATTAACTTTTACATCCTGACCACAGTTTCCCTACCCTCCACTCTTCCCAGTCCCTTCCCCCACCTCCCTTCTGTCCTTCCCCCAATACACTCCTCCATTTCTCTCCAGAAGAGGGCAGGCCTCCCCTGGATATCAACCAAACATGGCATATCAAGTTGCAGTAAGACTAGGCACCTCCCCTTGTATTAAGGCTGGAGGAAGCAACCCAGTATGAGAAACGCGGTATATATTCATGAATAAGTGGATTTTAGCTGTAAAGGATTACCATGCTACAATCTGCAAACCCAGAGAAGCTAAGAGCAAGGAGGGCTGGGGGGCGGGGCAGGAGGAGACATGCATGAATCTCCCTGGGAGGGGTAAATAATAGAATAGACATCAAGGGTAGACAGGTGAGGTGGGGATGGAGGATGGGAACAAGAGGGATCAGGTGGGGAAGGATGGAGGTTGAAAGTCCTGGGAGAGTCAACTGGATTTGGCGGGGACAAGCAAGAAACCTAGTGCAATGGAAACTCCCAGGAATCTGCAAGGATGACCCCAGCTAAGGCTCGTAGCAATAGAGAATATGGAGCCACCTCCTGTAACCAGGACTTCCAGTGGAGGGATTGGGACAGCAACCCAGGCACAAAACCTTCAACCTACCATTGTCTTACCTACTAGATGTGCTGGGTTAAAGCTGGCACAGAAATCATGGGAGAGACCCCAATCAAACATTAGGAAGAGCTGGGGAAACCCTGTGGAAAAGGGGAGGACGGATGGTAGAACCCAGAGGTGTCGAGGACAGTCTAAGAACACAACTCACAGAATCAACTAACATGGGCTCTTAGGGGTCCATAGAGACTAAGCAGTCTACAAGGGAGCATTCATGGGACTTCCCTAGGCCCTCTGCATATGTGGCTGTTGTGTAGTTTGGTAGTTATGTGGGTCTCCCAATAGTGGGAGCAGGCCCTGTCTCTGGCTCTTTTAACTGCTTTTGAGACCCCTTGCCTCATACTTTTTAAAAAAATTATTAGGCATTTTTTTTTTTTCAGATTTAAAGGTGTTGCAAATCATACGTGTATTTTTTTTTTTTTCTGCTTTGCAGTTTATTTTCTTTGCTACATCTTTGGTCTTTCAAGACTTACAAAGTCTCTCAAAAATAACATAGCTGCTTGCAGTTTGGCACCATACACTTGTATTTTATGGTTTATGAGAAAGCATTCCCAATTTACTGAGAGCTGTGATCTATAACTCGTTTATCGGCTCTACTCTCTAGGCAACAATCTGGGAACATTTCAAAGAATATGGCTTAATGATCTTACCAACTTGACATTTCATGGCTTTGTTAAGTGGACACGATCCTCTTGTATCTAGCAGATATCTTTGGTCAGTACATACTTTTCTACATTCATGATCTGTAGGGAGTCTTTTTGTTGTGGTTTTACAGTGCTGGGAGTCACGTTCAGTGCTTCATTCACAGAAGCAAACATTTCTACTGAGCCACATCCCCAGCTCAGGGGACTTTCTCTATTTCTTGCTGCTGGAGACATTCCTTAGCAGTTTAACAGTGCATACTGCTCTTGCAGAAGTCCCATAGACCATATTCAGTTCCCCCTTGCCTGTAACTCCAGCTCCAGGGGATCTGACACCCTCTTCTGGAATATGCATGTACCTACAAACAAACAAATCAAAAACTATCTTTTAAAAATTCCTTTCTTGCTCAATTTTGTATGTGGAGAAATTAATTGTACTGGGAGATCTTACCTCTATGCTAGCATCTAAAAGATTTCTAATATTTAGCCATCCCATAACAGATTTCTAAGAAGCCTTCCTGCCACAAATATAAATGTAAATTTAGATGCAAATACACAACTCTCTTCTCATTTACACTGAGTAAAATTTACCTGATCAATCAAAAGAATTTAAAGGTTCCAACGTGTTACCCTGAGGACATTTCATAAGAAATTATCTAAAATTTCAGGAAATTATATGAAACCATGAAAAACAATTTCCATAAATTTTTAAAATAAGCACTATCTTAGTCCTTGCTTGTTCAGTTTTTCAGTTAATTTTATGTGTTGTGCTGGAAAGGTAGACACAATAACTTTCAGAATTACTATAAAGACAGAGACAGTTATAAATTAGTACTGTGTTTTTGTAAATTCTCAGCCTTAGATATAAGTGCACCAGCTTTTAAAAGAATAGGCAGGCAAATAGCTACTGCTCACTTAAAATAGATATCTGTGCTAACATAAAAGCTGACATGTTTTTACATTAATATTTTTTACCAAGTAATATTTTCATTTTCATTTCTATGATGATAAATATCAACAGACCTAAACTGTACCTCTCCCAAACAAAATTTTATTTGAAGTTAATAACTCTTAAGTATGAAAAAGATTCGGAGGCCAAAAAGGTAGATACTTTTCTCTGCCAGGAACACTTTCTTTCTTTCTATTTTTTTCTCTTGAGAAGCCACAAAGGCATTACAAGGCTTGCAGGGAGACTTAGCTAAAGAATAGTGAAGGGAGGCACCTTGAGAATTATGCCATGGATCACAAGACACTAACATAAAACAAAACGAAGTCAAAGTTTTTGGCTTAGGAGCAGTCCTTAGAGGAACACCTGAGCATCTCTGTGTGTCCCATGTTCTGTTGCCACAGATTACAGCTTCCATCACAGGGCTGACAGGGCTTTTAGTTACAGGAAAATTAAACCATGTCAAAGTTACCTACAAAATAAGACAGAAAACTTCAAAGGAAAATGGCTATTAAGGGAGAATTCTTGGGAGTGATGTCTGAACAATTAGACATGAAAATGTGTAATAATATTTTCAACTAATGACAAAATATAGAAGAATAGTAATGAAATGATACCTGCACAAATAAAAAGACAATTAGAACTGATGCATTTATAAATATTAAATATAAAAATTACTTTATGAATTGTACTATGACAATTAACTTTGGAAGGAGATGCTTAATGGAATTTAATTGTCAAATGTGTTAAAGACACACACAAAATGAAATCATAAAATATCAGGAGATACACTTGTACTTTTATAGTTCTGGCCCAGGGAAAAGTCATTCTCAGTATTATACCAAAGACAAGAAACATAAAATAGCTCAATAGCTTTGATTACATAAAAAAAAAATGAAAGCAGATATAAAGGGACAATAACAAAGCTCGCAGTGACTGGAAGACTACTTGCAATGTATAATATGGAATTAATCATTCCTCAAGTATACTTCTGCAAATAAACATGAAAACTAAAGGAAAAATACGTGACTACTGAGCTATTCACATATTCAAATACTGTCATTAAGCAGGAAAATTTTTGTGCAACATTGGAACATATTAAATACCAACACTATTCTGTGTTACTTAATGTTGGAAAGAAACAGTCCCCGTGGAGCTGTGGGTATCGGTGTAAGATGGACCAAGAGCACTGGTGCAGTGTATACTTTGTGATCTAGACACAGGTCACACATTTAGAAAAAAGACAAATGCATAAAAATCAGACACACATAGCAACCTGCATTATACTTACATAATTATATGACAACACATTCATATTCTGTATAACTAGACACAGTACAGCAGTAAGAAACATATATTATATATGAAATATATCTGCATCCATTACACTATTTTCATGGTATCATGTGGTGATATTTTATTTGTGCTTCAACAAATAAAGCTTGCCTGGGGATCAGAGGACAAAGCCAGCCACTATAGTAAACATAGAGGTCAGGCAGTGGTAGCACAAGCCTTTTATCCTAGCATTCAGGAGGCAGACATTCTCCATATCTCTGTGAGTTCAAGGCCACACTGGGAAAAGAGCAAGGCATGGTGGCACACGCCTTTAATCCTAGCACTAGTTGATTATAGAGGTCTGGAGGTCTATACAGACAGACAGGAAATGATAGAGCTGGGCAGAAAGAGGAAGTGATGTAGTTGGGTGGAGAGAGGAAGTAAGATGGCAGAGCACAGAGAGGTATATAAGGTGTGAGTTTGCAGGAAGTAGCTCTCTTAGGCGCAGGATTTCCTAGCAGTCAGAACTTGTGGCTGGCTTGTTCTACTCCTCTGATCTTTCAGCTTTCACCCCAATATCTGGCTCCAGATTTTTTATGAATAAGACTGATTAGCAATTCCTATTACAGTATCATGCTGGAGTAGGAAAGCAGTTTGGAAATTGGTGGAGACAGATTCTCAGAGACAGCTGGGGCTTTGGACTTTTTTAAATCTTGCTCAAGCTGCTAAAAGCCAGCAGTGTATAGCTGACACAAAGCTGAAGGGTAAACAATAACAATAACAAATGTCCCTGAATAGTTTTCCCTGTGTAAAGCAACCTTCCTGAGTTTGGGGTTATAGAACAGCCTTGACTGATGACAATGTTAAAACTAATAAAAATAAAGTGAGGTTAAAGTCTCCCCCACTCCTCCTTGGTTTCAGAAGACAGGCAGCCGCCTCAGGCAGAGGCCGTTCTGGGCAGAAGGCAGTTCTCCAACTCTAGTCTACCAGAGCCACAGCCAGCTGAACTCTAGGCAGCTGCTTCCACGCTCTTGTCCTGCCCCACCCATCCCTCTGTTCTTGCAAGGTCTATTTTATTTCCTTCCTTTTATTGATAGCTTTCCCATTAAGCTCTACTCTGCTTCCCACTTCATTCCTAGTCTGGAAAGGTGCTCTATACGTCCCTAACCCTAAGCCAGCTCACCCAAGCATGAAGCTTGGTAAGAATTCTTTGAAAACATTTCCTAAGAACTGTTTAAACAGAATTCTAAGAATTCTTTAGGAAGAATTCTTTGAAACAGCTGTGTACAACACACATGTTTACACGTACATAGGAAGATGTCAAATTTGGATAGACAGGTAAAACTGGTTGATTACCTTTGCCTCAGATATTGGTTTTATTTTATACTCACCAAAAGACTTCATGGAACATGTTGGCATTGGACGTATGGATGAGCAGATGGATGTGCAAATAGGCTTACATTCCTGAGCATGTGTATAGTGCTCCACTGTGGATCCAGACAAAAACCATATACCTAAAAATGCAGTGCAATGTACACACACACACACACACACACATCACATCACATCACATAGACCTATAAGTTTCATTTTACAGAAAGTTTTCAATCACAACCAGTACACTTTAAGACCCACGGGTAATACACAAGTCCCTGAATACATAAAGTTTAGGAGTCACTATATAAAAAGGGAACTAGTGTATAGCTCTTTACCATGCCTTAGCTGCAACTGCACCTTGCTGCTCTCTGCTCTGGATGCTGGGGCTGGGCCTCTAAGCCACATGTCCTCAATAATCTTCAATGCTATCTTCATGTTAGGCTTTGCCAATGTGCTAGAGGAAAATTGGAAGGTAGGGAAAACATAGCTATTTCCTTCTCTCGGTTTCTGATTCTATCAGTGTTCAACCAACACCACAGTTGATTGTAGTTTTGAATAACTTTCAGGACCTCAAGAACTATCCTACAGTGTTATCATAATCGGTCCAGTTGTGAGTTTCCTAGCAGGGCTGAACATCAATGTCAAGATGCCTTGTTGAAGCTCTGTCGTACTGAAAACATTGATGCTTCTCCTTTCACTTTCCTTCTCTTAGGACTATGAGCTACATCATGCATTTGTATCTCTGGTGATCTTCTCAAGTCACTATAATTACAGTTACTCCATATCTACTCCAACATTCCTTAATCACACTTGCGACTAAATGTGTTATCTGAACAGACAGTAAACTTGTTTATGGCAGAATCAGGATGGAAATGATACTGAAATCTAAAGTGTTCCCACGGCACTAAATATGCTTGACAAAGGGATAGCATTCCCCCACACACACAAAAAGAGATACCCATATCAGTAAGAGCTGGGGCAGCATCATTCAGATGAGGATACTATAAAAATGATATAGTAGCCAAGAATCATGTAGGACTACTGAAATATGTTGAGCATGACTCAAACACAGCACAGATTTGATGGCTAGAGGGCTGAAGATGTAAAAGTGAACCGGCCTCTGTTAGGTTGTGGGTGCTTGCGTCATAAAACAGTATCATCTTTCCCTAGAGGAGTTCGGTCCTGTGCTAGAAAGCAGACACACCAAACAAGCCCCACAGGAAGACCACTGTGCCCGCAGTGTGGCAGCTGGATGACAGGGGGAAAGACAATGGCAGGAAGTTACTCTTCAGCAAATCCAATGGTCCAGATGCAGAGCTAAGAGGCCCAGTGGGCTATCGTGATGGGGAGATAGGCAAAAGCTGCCTTGTCAACATTGGGCATTGGTGGAAGTTGAATTTTTTTTAAAACTTCTGCATTTCTAAATTTATATCATTCACCAAGACATATAAGGGAATCAAATCCATTGAATAATGTAGAGTTTAGTTTGGATGTGCAATGGTTAAAGAACCTTTGAAATATTCCGAAATGTCTACAGCTTTACCACCATGAACATGCCTGATCTTGACTGAAATATCCAGATTTGATGAGATGGCCAAACAATAGAAATGCATACCACTAAGAAAACTAACCGGTTTTCAGTCAGAAAACATCGACTTGTGAACTATAAAGAATATAGGCAGGACAAGAATAAACGGAAGAGATCTGTTTTAGGAAGTTACAGACCTTAAAAATCAGGACAACAGTAATCAACACCACCAAACTGAAAAAAATCTGATGGGGCAATAAATTAATGATTGAGAAACCTCTAGATGCAGCTTCCACTTCAGGTGGAACACATGGAAAAATGGGCATGCTTCCCATCTAGGGAAAATAAACCATTCTCAAGACCCGTTGTCCCACTGAACAGCAGTCATAGCAAAACCTAACTCATTCACACTCCTTAATTAACTAGTCTCTCAGGGGTAGGACTACAATCACTTAAATAACAAAAAAATTAGAGAAGCAACTATCCCCCGTATTGTCAGGTCTCACCTAAAAAACATTTTAAGAATACAAAGATAGGGAGCTGAGGCAGGAGGACCCATGAGTTCAAGGACATCCTGGACTATATAGAGTAATAGGCCTGTTAAATAGGAAAGTTTGTCAGAAAATACTGTAACAGGACTAAACAGTGACAATGTGTCCCATGTGTGCTTGATGCACAAGTTAACACTATTAGAGAAACTGTAGATAATTAAAGAAAAAAATACAATACTTTGTTAAAGAAAAATCTAAAGGCTGGAGACTTCTATGGGGTTAAAAAAAAAGGTAGGCCTTTTGGATTGCTTCTGCAGAAGAGCAAGTGTATCCTTGAAATGGGCGTATCTTAAAAGAAGTTTAGTTCAGCTATGTATTTGGTTCTGGTTTGATTTATTTCACCTTCAGAATACTGAATTATCCAAGATGTCCTCTGTGGTGGTATTCTATTTGTACTGAAATGTGATTTTGATTGTATGTTAATAAATAAAGTTGCCCGGGGGTCAGAGCTATTAGAGCCATAGCAAGAGCGTGGCGGTGGTGGCGCACGCCTTTAATCCCAGCACTTAGTAGACAGAGCTAGGTGGATCTCTGTGTGTTCAAGGATACAGTCAGCATTGGAGACACACGCCTTTAAGACCTGGAGGGCTGTACTTACAGGCAGTCATGTGTTTGGGTTTGCAACCAATGAGAAGGCAGAACAGAAAGACTATATTAAAGACATACACACAGGAAGTTGGTCTCTTTCAAAGAAGTAGGAGCACCACAGGAGGAAGGGTAAGGTTTTAGCTCTGAGCTCTGACCTCTTGGCTTTCTCTTTTACATTGGTTCTGTGTTTCTTATTTAATAAGACAGTTGGTTATATCTACAGTCCTCCCCATATCCTGGTAATCCAACCTTACATTTACTCATAGAGAGGTATGAAGTTGAAGGGAGACCAACATTTCTCCAATTCTGTTGGCAAGGGAAAAGAATCGTCAGAGGAACTGATTAAGACACCTGATAGTGAAGATCTGAAGTCTTCACTGGGAGGAGCCCAACTAGGATATTGACAATATTGGTGCCTGTGTGTGTGTGTGTGTGTGTGTGTGTGTGTGTGTGTGTGTGTGTTCCACTGCACATCCTGCCTCAATAGTGATTCATTAATTTGCTTATTTTTGAGACTTTTCCCCTATATATAGCACAAGGTGACATCAGACATCTCTATCTCTGCCTCCTGAGTATGTGTAGGGGGGTGGGGGACACCCCTCCCAGCCAAGACTCATTTCTATTACTTTATCATCACTGTTTTTAACTTAGTGTTTTTATTCTCTGTCCCAGTGTGGCCTTTTCCTTGTTCATCCATGTCTCCAGGTTCTCCACTTTAAGGACAACTCTCATGTTGGGTGCTAACACAACCTTCATGCAACTTTATTCACTTTATTCAAGGCTTGATTTCCAAATACACACACACTGAAGGCTGGAGCTTTGATGTGGAGTTTAGTAGGCCACATTTCATGTCATACAGTATGAAGTAGCTGGGGTTTCTTCCTTTCTTGAAGTAAGGGTAAGGTACTAAGGAGACAGTATCCCACAAAACCAACTTGTTACCTCTTTAATCTTAAATTTCTAGAGCAAATATACTTCCACAGTGCTTTATTTCACAGCCCCAGAAAACCAATATACACACTCTGGAGGAAGCTGGATCATGGCCATTGCAAAAGACATTTAATTTACCTAACAATATAATGGAAAATGAAAAAAATTCAAGAAGAATGACTCATCCCTGAGACAACTTTTTTTGCTTTTTAATTTGGGGGGCTAAGAGTAGAACCTGGAAGCAAATCAACAAATTTGAATAAAAAAAACAAAGACACTAAACTCCTGGAGAATCAAATAGAGAGAAAATTCATATTATTCCTAGTAATATCTAAAATAAAACAACAACAATAAACCCATCACTTCTCTGAAACTACTAGTAACAAATATAGGAGGATTGCAATTAAGAATCCAAAGAGGGTGGAAATCAACTAGTATTAAGATACACAAAATGCTACTTTGTGACATGGGATGGCTCTCCAACTTCAATACATGTAAAAATTCTATGGAGGCAACAAGCAGAGAGTTTTGAATTTAGTTATGAGGTGGGGCTCAAGGATTTTCAGTTTTCCCATGATCCCAGACATGCTGAATGCTGTTTTTGGAGCCAACATCTTGAGAACTAGTACCATTAAATACAGTGTCTTATAACTTGGAATTTAATATTCCCAGAATATTAGGTTCACTCATGACTACTGGTCTCCATAGACCATGTGTGTATAAGTTGTCTTTGGTTAACTGACTTCTACCACAAATATTTGAAAATGTAAGAGAATACTACAGTAACCAAAATGACAAGGATTGAATGATGACCTTTCCATGGACAACTGTTCTACCAGGCTCCAACTCTTATATCACAAACTACAAGTTATACTTAATTCAAGTTATACTTAATTTTTTAATAAAGAAATTTCAATGACCTAAACCATGAGAATAGATTAAATGCCCCTAGGAAAACAAGTTGATTGTCCAGGTATGAATAAAGTTCATTTATATTGCTAAGTAATTTCAGACTCAATCCTAGGAATGAAAAAAGTCATTTTTAAAATTATATTTTATTTAATTTTTTTTTTTTTTAGTGCAAGCATGTCTGTATGTTTTCAGAGTACAACTTGTGGGAGTAAATGCTCCCTCTTCCCCTGTGGGTGCTAGGGACTGAACTCAGATCGTCAGGCTTGGCACATTCCTCACCCACTGAGCTCATTAGCCCATGAGCTCTTTTCCAAGTACAAACTAAATCTACTACTACACACCACAGGCATAGGAACTACACGATCCCCTGGATATGCTCCTGACAGAAACATTTCTACATGGTATGTGACTACTGTGTGCCTTGGCAGGCCATTATGTACATCAATATAAAGAAGTTCACCCGTTTGTTGGGATATCAGAAAATGTGAGATAACTAGCAAAACTGCAACAACACATGTGAAGTTTCTAGACTTTTAAGAAGACATAAGACCAGTGCAGAAGTCTATTCAGTAAAGAACTCTAAAGCCAAACACACTTTGATACCCACAATATGCAACATCTAATTTTACACAGGTAGGGTCCCGATGCCTCCTCATTGCTACCTCGCCATACAACATTCCCTTTGCAAAATCATCACATAAGTGATTGTTTCATCTTCTTCTGCTTCAGTGGTTCTCAACCTGCAGGTCTCAGCCCCTTTAGGATTATATATCAGATACCCTACATATCAGATATTTACATTATGATTCATAACAGTAGCAAAATTATAGTTGTGAAGTAGCAACAAAATAATTTTATGGTGGGGGGGGTCACCACAATACGAGGAACCATATTAAAGGGTTGCAGCATTAGGAAGGTTGAGAACCACTGCTCTATTGAATCTTTTGTGAGAGGCACTTGTAGAAAGTATTGGTTTTGTGACGACGCTACAACAAACATATATACACATAGCATATTTATATATTTTACTATGCTAACAAAGTATCAATTATAAAGAATTTTTATAAATTCAAAAATAGATGGGTGGTAACATGATTACCTTTAAAGCATTAATCTAGATTTTCATTCACAATATCACTTCATTGATCTTAAAACAGTAGTTCCATCTATAAAATATTCTACATCTTTCACCTTTTTTGAAAAAAACGGAGGCAAATTAAAAGTTAAGATTCTCATATTTCCTAGTTAAACAGTATCAATTTCATTCACAGCATTGATTAGTAGAGGACATTTTTCAATTAAAGTAGTATATAATTTACAAAAATAGAATAATTATATAATGAAAAACATTGCCCTCCATTATGAAGAATACATGTATGTGCATGTATGTGTGTATATGTGCACATTTTTCTTTTTAAATTTCACAATAGCCCTTATTCAAGTACTGTTATCAGGTTTCTCTTGAAATAATCATCTTATATTATTTACACATACATAAAGGAACAAACATTCAATCTAAGAAAAGGTTAAAAGTTTCAGTGCAGCTTGACTTAAAACCCAGTCACTCATTTCAGTGAAAATTTGACTGAATACAACATATGTAGGTCCAAGAACTCAGTTGATATAGACACACTGAGGTGCTAAATACTTAGTACAATTCCAATATGGTACCATTATAGTAAACAAAAGGGCTATTATTCTATGCATCACCCAATGTCAACTCCATGACTAAATTCATTTATATGTCTAAAATACACACCATTATGCAATATACCTGCTTACAAACACATAGGTAGCCATAAATAAAACTTTATTCTTTGATTTCATTTACAAGCTACCAAATAGTAGATATCATACACAGTGCTGAACACTTAATGGCTTAGTCTTGGAAATTCCAGACTAATGGAAAGCTGTTGATAAGGAAAACTGAGAGGCAATACTGCAACAGAAAGTGGCAAAAGCATTGTTCTGCCACAGGAAATCAATCGATTTGTAATTAGACATTGGTTCCAGATAAAACAAAGTCTGAGTGCCATGCGATTCGCGGCTTTATTGTTTGCAGTCTCGTTAAGGTCGGCATAGTCGTTTTGTCTTTTGCAGTTATTAAAATAAAAAGTTAAAAACTCTAGCAGCAGCAAGCAGATCCCGTGACAGGAAGATGTGGTAAGAAAAGAGCTTCTGTAGCGTGTGGGACCTGTGGGCAGTTCATCTTCCATCAGCAGGAGTACGACTGAGGGACAACATGATTCGGGCGAATCGCTCACAGAGTTCGTGGGCAGAATAGGGAGGTAACTTTGGTGGCTCGTGGAAACCTTTCATCTCGGTAGAACAGTCAAGCAGCCTGGGCAGAAAATCCGTCAGCTTTTCTTGGAGGGTGGCTGCAAATACAAATAATTAGATCCATCTCAACACACAGGAAAATTAAAGAGCTGCCTACAGTAGGTCTGTTACAGGAGAGGATTCATTTTGACATACACGGAATGACTGCCATTTGGGGGACATGAGATGTTTTTTAAAAGGGCATGGCAACAGAATTGGGCACATCTTAGCCTGTAAAGGAGGCAAATGGCTCCAGTGTGAACAGGAAAGTGCTACAGAAGATCAAACAGGATCTTCTGTTGCATTATCCCACCCCGGGTGCCTAACAGCACTGGTTCAACTTACATTCCATTTCCTGCCCTAAGTAGGAACACCATCGATTCCTCATGTCTTCCACAGCAAGGATATCCTTCTCTTCCATTTCATCCATCAGCAACAAGGGCAAGAAAGGAACGATAAACTCATTCATAATAATCAAGCCATTGTTCACTTCTCGGCCCTCTCCAGACTCAAACATCTCTGCCGCTTGCTCATTTAATTTCTTAATGGAATGAGAGAAGAAAACACATTTTACTTCATCTTACAATTAAGAAAGGAGTACCTGCACTACAGATGACATGATAAATATGTTCAAACAGTATTAGGACAAATAGCAGTCAGGCATAATGATACCATACACAAAAACAAATCTTTTAGGAAAACCTCTGTACATAACAAAGGCAACAGAAAAAAGAAAAGAAAATCACAACCTTCCATAATCTCATTAAAAAATGCAAAGACAGCACTTCACATTAAAATTAATGTAAAATGAATAGTTCTAAAAGAAAATATTTCATCAAAAATCCACTTAAAAATTCTTTGCTTACACTTAATGCATATAACAAATCTAGAAAGGTTTTCCTCATTATTTTTAAACAGGAGAAACAATTAGTATTTAGTGGTTTACAATGTGGAAGGGAGTGATGCCAAAATTAGTAGTGAGTTCAATGCCATCAAATAAATTTGGGGGGAATTTGTGATGTCACACGGGAAGGCTAGCTAATAAATACCATGTGCATCAGTCAAGAGCTCTACCTATGTAAAGTTCTGTAAAGTAGAGAAAAACATTTTCAAAGTAACATTTAAAAATCGGCAATAATAATGATATTTTAAAGAGACTTTGAAATATTTGAGGAAAAAACTACCAGTCTCCAGCTGCAAATAAAGGGTATCATGTTCAATGAAATTTTGATATTATGCAAACTAAATCCAGCATGATTTATAAGTCTCAGGAAACTAGTTATTTGCTATATAGAATATCATTCTTCATGATCCAGCAAAAAAAGGAAGTGGCAATACTGATAAGATCTGGAAATATGATGAAAGCAATTATCTTTCATTTAAAAAACATTTTATGCAGATATACCACAGTTTTTATCCTGACAGTGTTTATAGTCAATTACTTATGTGAGAATGTGGAAAGCGTGCCCAGCCTGTGGCCAATGCAAATACATTCTATGTACACTCACCAGTAAACACTCCCTTCTGTAATGCGATATCAACTCTGCATCATGCCCTCTGTAAGGACCCTTGGACAAGAGCTCTTTATTATTCTGATAAGCACAGATAAGGAACAGCAAGGAGTCTATATAACTTAAAATAAACACATGATATTAGTATTTCATTATTATAAAACAATCTACAATCATAAAATGCTAGGAGGCCCTGCTGGTTGGAGGTTGGAGTCGACCATGGCTTAGCAGCTCTCTCTGAACTCTACAACATGGACAACAACCCCCCACCCCCCATCCCTACCCCCCATCCCCACCCCAGTTCTCTACCTGATTTTATTTGGAGATTGTCTCTAGGCCTGGATGCCTGATTTATATCTCTAGTAGACCCTAGACAACAGTTTCCTACAGAAGCCTTCCTCCTGCTGCCCATATGGTAACTAGACATTGTGCTAGGAATGTTACAATAGAACCCTGCTTCCAAAGATAGTCTAAGACTTGTAGTGGGAGCTTTATGATAGGAGTACTGTTTAATGCAAATTAGGTGATCCCCCAGCTACCATTCTGTACTCTGGAATAAAGTTGAACAGATTCACTGAAGTTGTCTTCCAGAGAGATATCTGTCATGCTCACAGGCTCACAGGCTCACAGGCCCACAAAGCTCTCTGTTGTTGCTTCTGCCCCTTGTCCTTATAGACTGGTGGCCAATAGGGCCACAAGGAAAAAGGGGACACCCATAATAAAATAATCTAAGAATATACTTAAATGTCTATTCTATATGACACTTAAAAAAATCCAGTGCATGAAATGCACAAACACACTTTTAACAAGAGCAAAACCTGGCGGCAGGAGACACATCTTAAAAGAAAAACAAAAGAACTGAAGAAAATGAGAGAAAGCCTCTGCTGAAGGCTTCAGTAGTTAATTCTACTGTCTCCACTATATTGGGTTTTGATGTTGTCCACTCTTGGCCCAAATTTAAGACTGATGTGAAAGCCAATAATCAATGTGTTTAGCACAGTCCTTTTCCTATGAAAAGACTGGGGTTTTGTTTACTTTACACTTATAAGTATCATTTAGCTCATGCAATGTTTTTTTATGTATACACAAATTTCTGGCCACTGGGGAAAACCATAAAAGAGAAAATGCCCACAGGAAATGGTGGGTGGGTTGAAAGTAGGAAACATACTTCCAATTTGGAAACTTGCTGGGACAAATTAGGAAGGGTTAAACTGGGATGGGAGAATGGGGGTAACACAGAGGGGCAAGTATGGAAAGAGATGAATAACACCAAAGACCTTTAGAAAAAGACATAAAGAGGCATACTACACAGCTTCCATATACACATGGATATATACATACATACAAATAAACATGTGTACACACACACACACACACACAATTCTTAAAACAGAGTTACCTTACAGCAGGGCAACAATGCCTCTACTAAACACCAGAAGAGAATAAATAAACTGAATTCCTGGTATTGGTTGTTTCTTTTAGAATTGTTGACCATTGAGGTTTCTGGAGAGCCCCAAACACTACAGGCTGTACCCTTTGGCCACACTCCCAAACTTGATGGCAAGACCTTATGGCACAATTACAACAACTGGCCTGGCAAGACAGGCCTCCCAATGCAACAGTGGCGCAACCACTACGGGAGTAACCAACCACGTTCTGATAGGACTTCAGTGGCTTCTGCGAGAAGAAACTCCTAACTGGCACCACTATTAGGCTAGAAATCTATGGCTAGATAAGCTGTAGGTACTTGGCAAGCACTCTACTATCTAGAGTGGGCACTGGTCACAAGTGGGTTGAAGATGGTGGCCAGTGTTCCTAAGAAATCGAATATATAATTATGGAAATTTAAACTGCCAGTCATGGTTGGTAACACTGTATTAAACAGTTCCATTCTAGAAATAAATGCCCGCTTGTCATTAAAAGCACACCATAAACTTCCTACAGTTATTCACATAGACAGACAGGTCAGTCATCATTTTGCTTGGCTGCAATAAGACACCGCATTGAAAATAAAGCAGTCTCTTAAAAAAATCACTAGTTAAGTAAGTTGATACTAAGAAATTAAATAATATATGGAGAAATGAATAAGCTATCACAGAAGAAAAATGACAAGTACATAAAAGTTTTTTCTTAATAATAGTTAAAATACTGATACATTTTTATTTTATTACTATTATTATTATTTTTAGACACCTATTTCTATTCTAATAAAAGAAGGAAAGTAAGAGTGTGGATTCGGGTGAGTGAGAAAGTGTGGAAGATGTGGGGGAGAGTAATTCATAAACACAATATATTGTATTTAAAAACTATCTTCAATAAAAAAGAAAAAGTTAAAATAACAATTTCATAGTTATATAAATTGAAATTATTACAAATTATCTTCAATTTTAAATATGTGTATTATTTAGAAATTTCTACAGACAAACTTGATCCTTTGTGAGTGTGTAATGGGCTTAAACTTTAGGCCTGTGCACACTAGAGGAGCACATCATCACTGAACACCGCTCTATCATAGGTGCTCTTTATATGGTACCTGGGGCTTCAGATAAAGGCACAAGAATTACCTCTGATTTATGTTCATTAGATGAAGAAGTGTAACAGTCACTAACATTCCAGATAGATTTCAGGGAAACTAACTACATGTTAAGCTAGCAGCTCATTGACTCTCCAAATTTTAGGAATGGATTTCACACAAAATTATGGTCCACTAGGTTCCAGTGGACAAATCCAAACCAATGGTCACAACAAATCATGGTCAAACTCAACCCTGGTCAGTTCAATGGGCCACAAAACAAAATGAATAGACATGAATGCTTGAGACAAATTGGTGGGAAGTAGCTGGAGAGGACAGGGAGAAAAATGGGAGGGTGTGGTAGTGGGAGTGTTCAATATGCAATGTGTTCATGTGTGAAACTATCGAGGAAAAATTTTTAATTAAGTGATTAAAAAAGACATAAATGTCTTTGATAAGTTTTATAAAAAAGTATAGTATAAAAAAGAAAATGTATTTTATATGAAGGATCTGTGATCTAACTGTATTAAATTTGCAATATTCTGTAATCCAAAATTGTTACAAACTAAAATGTTTATTAAAATGTATACTGTATAATTTGCATTGCATGACAATCACTAAATAGGATTAATGACAAGAACAAACTTTTTTTTCCATATTTGTTCAATCTGTCTTACCTTTCTCTCTGGAAATTTTCTAGTCCAATTATGAGATACATAGTTGTTTCTCTAAATTTCTTATAATCTTTATGCCACTCCTGTATATAACACATTAAAAGTGAAAAGAGTAAAACTATGGTAAGAATATTTATAAAACAATGCACTGTTCTGAGTTATGCAAATGAGGAGAAATGAATTCAAAATTAAAATAACTTCAGCAATATATATTACCTCAGTATAATAATAAATAAAAACATTTCAGTAATTTAGTCGTGGATGATAAATAAAAGATAAAGAATATAAAATATAAAATAATAAAATGGCAGGATAATCAAATTGCTTTTTTTTTCTCCATAAAACATTCTTCAGTATAAATTTTACTAATAAATTGTTGTAATAGTACAGACTGGAATGGGGGGAATTTTGTCTTTAAAATGTTTAATAAAAATAGTTCAAAAAACAAAAAATTCAATATAGGGTTCATCTAAAAGGAAGTTTTGACCAAAAAAAAAAATGGAGAGAGAAATGCTCTCTACATTGCCCTTCACTGTAAACAAAATTTCAATTTGATACTCTTAGCTGATCTTCACAAACATACATAATTGGCCAAGTATCATGTGACCTACTCAGGAGCTGCCTTAGAACTCAAGCAGCGAACTCCCTGCAAAGGGAGGAGGCTTTGCTGCTGAGGTAGCCCCGACAGCAGAAACACCCTGGACTGCAGGGTGTGAGCAGTCACAGGCTCTTCCAGGAAAAGAGCACTTGCCAGCATGGATGCTGAGCTAGACTGGCATGTGGGTCGAGGTTTGCTGATTTATTCTGAATTGAGAGCAAACAAAAGGATGAGATTTGTGTAGAAGCTAAAAGATGTGCCGTTTAAATACCTATACAATTAAGACTCTTCAGTAGGAAAGAACGTGAAATTTCAGAATACAAATAGAGTGATCTTATCTTTGGAAGTAACCTGAGAAAGGACTGCAGATTCAAAACAATTAAAAAGCAAGCCTCATGAGTATGAATCAGAAGAGATCAACCAATTAAAAAGGCACAAATCAACAGTTAACATGACAAACTTGGGTCATGAGAAAGCATACTCTGAAATATCACTGCTCCAGATTGTATGTTCTGGTCATAACTCTCTACTCAATACATTTTGCTTATAGGTAAATAATTTTCTTTGGCTTTCTGTTCATTTTGACTTGTAGACAGCCTTATACAGAAAGCTTTCTCAACTGGATTTTTTTTTTTAAGACTTCTTTATTTATTATGTATACAGCATGTATGACTGCAGGCCAGAAGAGGGCACCAGATCTCATTACAGATGGTTGTGAGCCACCATGTGGTAGCTGGGAATTGAACTCAGTACCTCTGGAAGAGCAGTCAATGCTCTTAACCTCTGAGCCATCTCTCCAGCCCCCCTGAAGTGGATTTTATACATGAAGTAAAGATGATATCCAGTTTCATTCCTCAGAATTACTTAATAAAGGCACTTCAATTAATCAAAAACTTGCTTGCTATTTCTGGGATACATGTTCATACAGGATATTATTACAAAGGTTTTATGAAGACAGCGTCTTGATAATATTTTAGTCACTTTTAGGGTGTCTAGGGTACATTGCATTTCCCAACCAGATTATTAAGCTCCATTAAAGAAAGTGCTAGATTTTTTTATAGAAATTATATTTGATCTATGCACTATGTTAGAGAAAAACCAGTACATTTTCAATAGCAAGTATCTGAAATATCTCATGGGTATGTTTCAGTCTCTATTGTCTCCAAGTAAGTTTTATAATTTTCTTCCAAGATTTTATGTACTTATCTTTCTAAATTTAATTTTACGTACTTCATAGATTTATGCTACTAAAAATAATGCTATTAAAAATAAGTTCATTTTTAATTATTTGTTTTGAAATAAAAGTCAGTATGTAACAAGATTTCTATGTTTCAAAGCTAAAGCTTTTGGTATCTGTATTGTTATTTCAGTATCTACATAAAACTGTGCAAATAAAGATAACTTTCTTTTTCAGTCTTGCTTAATTTGCCATATTACTGACTTTTTTTTCTGCTCACAGAAGTAAATGTTTCATTATTCACTACCTTACATATTTGCAATATTTTCTGTGCTTTTTATTTTTGACACCCTTTAGTAGATGGGAGGATGTTCTTGAAAGATGAGTACTTTTATCTTCTCTGTTACTGTAATGAGTTATTACCTATTAAATCTAAGGTAAGTAAGTTCATAGAGCAGTAAGTAACGAGAAAGGTGCAAGAATAAAGGAACCCCCACATCCTGCTGCTGGACATGTAAAATAGAGAGCTGATAAGGAAATCAGTTTTGAGCTTCCTCAGAAAATGTATAAAGCTACCGTGATATTCAGCTTTGCCACTCTGAGTGAGGCACATGCCCAAGGGAATATCAATTAGCACACCACAGCGACATTTAACCCTCCACGTTTACTGCAGTATTACTCACAATACTAAAATATGGACTATGCCTAGGCACCCATTAACGGATGGCTAAAGAATGGGTAGCGTATACACACTGGCTTTTGTTCAGTCCTAAAGAATGAAATTATGACATTTGTGGGAACTAGATGGAACTGGAAATCAGCATTTTAAACAAATGAAACAGAAAAGACAAAATAGCATCTTTCTCTCATATTCAAAATTTACATTTAAATAGGAAAGTATATATATTAAATATATGGAAATATAGTCAGGTACCTATACACAAGACAGAGCATAAGCGTATATGGGTATTTAGGAAGGGAAATGCAAGGTGGTGTTAGAGAGATGGCTCTGTGGTTAAGAGCACTGGCTGCTCTTCCAGAGGTCCTGAGTTCAATTCCCAGCAAATGCAAGGCAGCTCACAACTGTCTACAACTATAGTCCCTTGCAATATGATGTCCTTTTCTGGGGTGCAGACATACATACAGAAAAATACCCATATAGAGAGATAAATCTTTTAAATAAAAAAGTCAGAGTTGGGGAGAAGATCAATATGTGAGCTTGGTGGACATAGTGAGTTCCAGGCCAGCCAGGGCTACAGAAGTAAAACCTTGATGAAAAAACCAAACATGTAATACCAGCAGATGGATAGACGAGAAAGAGTATGTAGAGACCAAATGTGATCCTAGCAAAGACCTATTCACACAGTGAAACTGTATAATGAAACCACTGTCTTGTCTTCTAATTAAAAAATGTAATCAAAATAAAGTTTGTAAATAAGAGCAAAGATTAACAAAAAAATACATAAAAGTAATTTTAATATACATTCAAAAATAGTGTTAATTTAAAAAGCATAAATAAATATTAGAAGCTTGAATTTGGTCAATTAAAATATATACTCAAACCAATGTTAATAAAAGATTTTGTGCACACACAAAAATCTGATAAGCCATGGTGTGTGTGTGTGTGTGTGTGTGTGTGTGTGTGTGTGTGTGTGTGTGTGTGCATACTCTCAGACATCACCTGTCTCTGTACCTCAAGTGCTCATGCACTGACCAGTAATAGGACTACCTGGGATAAGAGCATGCACCCCCATTTCTGGCTCTTCTGAATTCTCTAAACAAATGTGTTTGTGTTTGTGTCTGTGTGTGTGCTGGTGGGGAGAACAGAGAGACATGGCTGCCGTGGTATATGTGTAGAGGTCAGAGGAACACTCTGGGCAGTTGTCCCATGGTCTCATAAGCTGTTATCTGGATTAAGTCAGTCAATACACTTGCAGTGCTTAGAAGAATGCTTAGTAGGCGTTTCATAAATCTTTGCCCTTTCAGCACTAATGCAATTTATTATACTTTTTAAAGCAGAAAAATTCTCTATAAAAGTAATTGAAAACTAGCTGATGTAGGAACATAAAAGCCAAAGATGTTTTTTAAAACATTTTGGTCTATAAGCAACTGTATCAAAGTCACCTTAAAATTATTTATCAAAGAATTAACTTGGTATTAACTTAAAAATGTAACTTTTATTTATCATCTATACAAATCCAGCCTGTGCTATGTTGAAATCAATGAAGAATATGGAATATATCAACTAGAGGTCAGTATTTCCCCCAAGCACACTACCTCATATTCCTCCAAGTTTACTTCTTCAGGTTTGATCATTTCCAGTTTGGCTTGGGCAACTTTCATTATGTTTTGACACCTTCAAATATAAGAAATACATTTCTAAATCAAAAACAAAATCCATAAAAACTGTCAAAGTATGTTGCATAAAACTAAACTATGGAACACACATAAAAACAAAGTCTCCACAAGTGCCAGTGCAGTGGCCCAACAGTTCAAGGACCTGAGTAGGGTCAATCGGCTGATCTCACAACTTCCCAGAGTGGTCCTCTGCCCATCACACATGCACGGTAGCAGGCATGTCTCTCTTCTCTCCCCACCAACATAAATACAAACACAAATAATTTTTTTAGAGAATTAAAAAAGGGCCAGATGTGGTGGTGCATTGCCTTTAATTCCAGCCCTTGGGAGTCAGTCAGGAAGATCTCTGTAAGTCTGAGGCCAGCCTGGTCTACACAGTGAATTCCAAAAGGCAACCAGCATTATATAGTATCTCAAAAATAAGATAAGTAAAGAAAAATAACTTTTATTAACTTGAACCTTTATATCTGGGGTCTACTTTTTTGATGAAATTCAGATTAACTAGAAAACAAATTAACATTAGGGTTTCATTAGATATTCTGACAACAATTAATTGTAGGTAAACAAAATTCACTATTTTATATCTTCCTTTATAGCAAAGAATTTTCGATGGCTAGACATTTTTCTCCACTGATGTCACCTTCCGACTTCTGGAAGCTACTGGGAGTATATGGAAGAGGGCTATGTTTGTCTAAGCTGAGGGCCCTCTTGGCTTCCTACAGTGTAGGTCAGAGCCTGGCTACATCAGATAAATCATGAAAGCCTGACAACAAAATTATCTGACCTAAAATCCGCCCAGAACAGATGTTGAAAAATAATATTTTTCTTCCATAGAAGAGTTATTTCTTTATTGATAATTTGACATTACCCAAATTACTTTCAGTCCAAACTTTAAAAAGTCATAGCTAGAAATTTGAGAGAAATGGCAAAGCAAATAATGAAATTAATGGAAGATAAGTGTTGTGCTATATTTATTGTGTTTTTGTACACAGACACACCTACACTTGTGACCAGCAAACCAAAACTAAAACGAGCACAATAGAAAAAGTATGAGCATGTGAATTAGATGCTTTATATTTTTATATTACCTTTCATCAAAACTCAAATTTCTATCTCCAAATTGTTCGAGTAACGTTTTCTCAATGATCTTCTTGGGAGCCTGGTTCTGGATAAAGTAGACCAGGACATGATGTAAACGGTAATCTGTTTCTGGGGGGGTATCTTCTTGAGCCAACTTCACTAGCCTTGAATATTCCAATTTAATTGCCTAGAAAATAAAACAAGAGCAAAGGTTTTGATCAATTATAATTTAAAGTTCTTTACTATTATAACTGTAATTATTTAAATGTTTATTTTTACCTTTTAGTGGGTAAGTAGGCTGGTGCATTGAAGAGTCCCTATAAACCACACTTTAAAAGAATTTTCTAGATAATTAACTACATAGGGCCTTCCTTATCCCATCATCTATGTTCCCACACACAGAAGTGATAAACCAGGGCATCTCGCTCACAGTGGGATCCATTTCGTGGGGTCAGAGACTAGTCAAAGTCTGTCTTGAGGCGTCACTAGAGATGCTGTGATGTTCTCCACTGTGCTGCGATTGTTGCACTAGATACATACCCAAGGGCAATTAGAGTCCAGAGGTCCCCGGGCTCTTGGAGGCGGTTCCACTACCACAAGTACCCTGTCAGCACTCACAGTGCGGCCATGGGCCTCCACTACCTCAAAATGGTTGTTTTGTTACAACAGTATTTGAATGTTGTTACTATAGTAATAATGATCATATATACTATAGCATCACATGTTCCTTTATAACTATAAAATACTTCAAAACTGAGAACAAATAACACAAAATATTAATACATCTTTCAGCATACAGGCACAGTCTAGATGGTCTAGAACTATAAATATGTGTAGACTAACATATCAAATACAGCTGTATTCATCACATGAAGCCCACATAACTAAACATAACACTTTCAAAATATTCATTCATTTTTATATCTAAATTCTAAGTCTGATAATCATAAAGTATTTTAGGCTGCATGCAAGACACATTACAAAAAATATATTCAATTAATAAAAGGTTTATTAGTTTCTTCTCTTCACTTTCTTTTTATGCATAACTTCCTCAAGTAATCCTATAATCTATGATGCTATATTTTAGAGGAAAAATAACTAAAAAGTTTATTGAAATATTTTATTTATGCCACATAACACTTAAAAGGTTAATCAGTCCTTTCTACATAACAAGCATTAAAAATAAAAGAAGATATTCAGATATTCATTTTTTATAGTGAAACAAATTATTTCAAAATACTTTTCCTAAGGGGAAAAACGACCTTTCTCCTCAGATATACATGTCAAGTCTTATTGCTGTGCTTAAATATCACCCTAAAAATCAAATATATTTTGACATATAAGCTTATCAGTGTCACTGTGTGTTTAAATAGCACATATGCTCTTTGCACAGAGATGTCCTTTAAAAGCCCTATTTTCCCAATTTTGGGTGAGAAGAGGCACGTGAAATTTTAACAACCAATATATACTAAACTTAAGAAAACTGTATACATTATCCACCCTGGTATTTTATATGCTTCTCTCTTAGGTTTGCTCAGTGTGAGTCTTCTAATTTTCCAAGGTGAACCCAGTCAAGATGCTCTCCATCCATACTTTCTTGACTAGTGACAGAAATGGACAGGTTTCATCCAGCAGAGTCCATCCATACTTTCTCGACTACTGAATGAAATGGACAGACTTCACCCAGCAGAGTCCATCCATACTTTCTCAACTACTGATGGAAATGTACAGATTTCATCCAGCAGAGTCCATCCATACTTCCTCAACTACTGATAGATATGGACAGATTTCACCCAGCAGAGTCCATCCATACTTTCTCAACTACTGATGGAAATGTACAGATTTCATCCAGCAGAGTCTACACAAGTGCCATTGGAGTCAAGGGAACATGATAGATTGCTTCAAACCACTTCTGTGTTATGTTCCTAATCAAATCTTTCATTATTTTTACTGTAGCTACTGCAAAAACATTACATTCTTGCAATATGAAGTACGGTAGGGGCCATTAAATAAAAAGACCTGGTATTTGTTTTAGTTTTTTCATTAGACTTTAATAAGATCCAATATAGTACCACCCCATCTCTACATTCTACTACCAATCATCATTACTTGAAACCTTTGACTGTGAACTTGGTAAGATGCTACTCAACAAGTGAATCTCTTACCATTATTCTAACACTGAGAATATACTATGGTCTATAGTCAACATGATAAAACCAGATATGAAATAAACAGCTATAATGAAAGTGATGAGGTATTTATTGGGGGAACAGTTTAATGACATAATGAAGAGATTATATTGAACATTTATTTAAAAGCTAGGATTTTGATAAGATAAATATATAAATATATTATCCATGTTCATCATAAGTTGCAAATATCATTTTGTAACAAAATGTTTATGCATCTAAGAACAATGTAAAAAGTAAGATAAATATCAAGCAAATGAAACCTTATTAAAAGTCATGGCAAAGGATGACAGATTGAAAAGTAATATCTGGTTCCTTTTTTTTTTTTTTTTTTTTTTTTCGAGACAGGGTTTCTCTGTGTAGCTTTGCGCCTTTCCTGGGACTCACTTGGTAGCCCAGGCTGGCCTCGAACTCACAGAGATCCGCCTGCCTCTGCCTCCCGAGTGCTGGGATTAAAGGCGTGCGCCACCACCGCCCGACTTGGTTCCTTTTTAAAATAATCCAAGTATCAAAACGAAGGAGAATTAATGATTTGTATAATTTCAGAAGCAGTCATGCAAATTTCTTAGATCTATGAAAAAAGTCACTTATTAAAAGTCATATCCAAAATAAGTATAAAATACAAATTATAAATAGCAAAATACAGCTGGCAAACTATTGATGAATAAATTATTTTATCTCACTTAACATGAACAAATAAAAATTCCCACAATATTAAAAAATGAACAAAGTCACCAGGCGTGCTATCACAGGCAGAGGCAGGTGGATCTCTATGAGTTCAAGGCCAGCCTGGGCTACAGAGGGAGTTATAGGACAGCTACTAGGGCTGTTATACAGAGAAACCCTGTCTCAAAAAACAAAAACAAAAACAACAAAGACATTTATCATAAATACCAGCAGGCAAACACTTCTGAAAAGATACTGATGCTCAGCAAAAAATCAAACACATTTTAATCAAGGATTAAACTTTGTAATGCTCTATCATCAGACAATTGTCAATAAAGCTAAAAATCAATATACCTGAAGGAATATGACAGTTGTTTAACAGCACTTAAAATCTGCAAACATTTTGACTTCCCAATTTTACTCTCCTACATTTGTATCACAGCTAGAAGTAACCCAAATATCCAGAAACAAAACTCTCAGAGTCTTATAACCAACATTTTCAACTAAGCTTTTTGTGACAGATATTATCTAATAAGTTATTTCTCAATAAGTTCTCTATGCCCTTTAATTTTGAAGAGGCCTCAATGAAACAATGGCTCAGATAATTTAATATATTGTCCAGGATTGCAGAACTAAATGAGAAAACTTGTATTTAAACTAGGCACCTGCTGACAGAGCCCTCCTGAGTACCAACTTCTTAACCTGTAACAGGAGTGAATTCTAGGAAAATGCTGAGATCCTAGTCCCATGGGCTCCTCAGTGTGTCACAGATGGACATGTATTCTCTAAGAAAACGTTTAAATCCATTTTGTTAAGTCCAATAGAAAACAAAGAGAAAAATAATATAAGTGTATGACGTGTGGCCCACCATACTATGGGAAAATAAAGGAAGAAACCAAATGAAGAGACAAAGCACACCCCTACTTTAAGTTAGAAATGTGTTGAGTATGTTTATGAACAGAAGAACTTGTACAAATATGAGTAGGTTTAAGTGAATATGCCTATCTAACCAGAAAGAGACAGAGCAAACAGCTGGCCAAGAGTTGATGTGCTTTGTCAAACAGCAAGTGAGAAAATCCATTCATAGCCCGTGTTTTGATGTGTGCATTAGTTGTTTAAATGTCACTTTCTTTAAGAAGCTTTCTGGATACCAGCTCTGGTTTTTTGGTTTATGTAATCCTTATTCACTTTTATATTCATCAGGCTAATTTCAACTTAACCAAAGTTTGCTTACGCACTAGAAAATAAGATTTATTCAGGAAGAAATTCAATCCATAGCTACATTAACTATATCCACTGGACTTAGGTCCATGCCTTATGAATTGTTATAACAATCAATAGTCGAGTGGAAACAAAGATAATGGTACAGTCATGACGGAATGCCATTGTGTCTACATGTATGACACCCTGCAAACTACAATGACCTAGAATTCTAACCATGTTGTGAATGCAGACACACTGAAAAGAACCAGGATTAGAGGGTTTCTAGAACATAAGGTTCAACACAAACACTAACAACAGAGGGTGATGGATGTATTTGGTAGGGGACTACAGGAAGGAGCAGAGATGACCCGGAGCCCCTCAGGAGTTCCACTTCAGGGCCTGATGGCTGGTTATATGGGCAGCTCTTCCTTCTGTGGCTATCTGTTGCGCTGTAACGTACTACCACTGTACTTTAAAGCATTGTAATAAGCTAAAAGAATACATTTTACATATACAGAGTAACAAAGGTGCAGCACTGGCAATGGGCATGTAGATGTCAAAGGGAGTGACTACATCATATCAGTTTCGGATGATTAATGTGAAGCAGTAATACCCCTATCAAGGACAATGCTCCATAATACAGAGGTTCACTTACCTCATAAAATCCTAAGGATACTACTGTAATAGATGCAGACAACAATTTCAAAAAAATCTATCTTCCAAAGAAAATAAAAGCTATCCCCAGATTAATAATTGCAATATGACCCCTTTGCTCCATCATGTACATATATTTTCAGCAACTAGACTTTTACAACTGTCAATTACTTTTTATCCTTCTGATTTTAGTTTTTCTCATTGGAGCAATTTTAAACTTTCTTGAGAATCTTTTCTTTAAACAATTTCATTTAACGATTTTTTCCATTTAAAATGGGAACCAATCCTACCAAAAAAAAAAAAGTCAACTTGAGAAGGAACCTGGCAGAATACCTTATCCCCATCTGCCTGTCTATTAACTCGAAATTTCACACTACATACACAAAGTCGATTCCCTTATTGAAGGGTCCCTGTGCAAGTCTTTCTAAATCAGAGTTGAATCTTGCTAGTTTACTTACTCAAACCTAACTTGCATTCTTCATTTCTATTTATTGTAAGATGCAATTTCCATAGGATATTTCCCATGATAATTCATAAGGTAATCACTGTCAAGCAAGTATATCATTTACCAACAGGTTTGACTGTATGGTAAGCTGTCTTACAGGTAAAGGCACTCGTGCTAAAGCCTGGCAATCTGAGTTCCACCCACAAAACTCATATGAAGATAGAAGAAGAGAACAGATCCATAAAGTTGTATTCTGAACTCTACATGTGTGCAATAATGTGTGTGTGCCCATACATACACACACTAACAGTAAATAACATAAAATTGGTCTGATCATTTTGAATAACTAAGCCATAGTTTGGAGTACTTACTCGGGCCTAGAGTTAAAGTTTTCTCTCACAATCAAAAAGTTCTATAAATTCAACTTAAGAAAGGTTTTCCTGGTAATGTTCAAGACACAGAGAAAAACATCTTTCCCATACAGTTATAAATTAGGTACTGAAAAGAATACAACATCCTCTATATAATTCAAGGAATAGAGGAAGGTGGGAGCAGCCATCGCATGCCAATACTCAGCTTCCATATATAATTCAAGGAATAGAGGAAGGCAGGAGCAGCCATCGCATGCCAATACTCAGTACTCAGGGCCATGCTGGTAGGCTCCAGCTATCCTTCTGTAGGAGGTCTGGACACAGAGCTGTGAGCAGTATCAGAGTAGGGTGGAGAGCAGGACGTAGGGAAGGAGACACCAGCAGAAGGATGTCTAAATGCTAATAAAGCCCCCAAGTCTCACATGTTAACAGCCACAAATGAGCCTTCAAACTGCTGATTTTCTGAGGAGTATCTTGAAAATTTGTATAAGTATAGCATTTATATGGGTATTTCTGTTTATTATACACTAGGAGGTACAACATATCTACTGTCTAACCAATCCCTGTCTCACAAACTCACTTCTCATTTGCTTTATAGCCTGTTTTTTTTTTTTTTTTTCATTGTCCATCAAACTCCAATACTTCAGAGGTGGGGGAAATAAATACATAAAATACAAAAATGAATAATATGAATACCCAAGGTAATAATAATAGATTTCAAAGCAATGAGCTATGCATGAGTAAAGAAAATTCAATCTAGGTTGAAGATTTAAGCTGTAAGAATATTTTTTTCCTAAGAAAACAAAATCAGTAACATCATGGTTGTAGATGGCTCAGTGGTTAAGAGCACTGGCTGTTCTTCTAGAGGACCTGAGTTCAATTCCCAGCACCTACATGATGGGTCACAACCATCTGAAACTCCAGTTCCAGGAGAATCTCACACCTCTTATGGCCTCTGTGGGCACTGAATAAAAGTGATGCAAAGAAGAAATGTAAGCGAAAAAACCCAGACACACAATGTAATAATAAAAAGACATACTTAAAATTAATAAACAGTAAGAAAAGACTCAAGCAACTGTTAGAGAGAGAACCAATGACAAACACAGAAAACTACATCCCCAAAAGTTAAATGTATGTGTGGGGGCAATTAAAGGGATATGAAGGACAAAGGGGAGGTGTGGTGGTTTGAAAGAAAATGGCCCCCAAAGGGAGTGAACCTATTAGGGGGTGTGGCCTTGTTGGAGGAAGTGTGTCACTGTTGGGGCGGGCTTTGAGGTCTCTTTTGCTGAAGCCTCCCTCAGTGTGACAGTCAGTCGACTTCCTGCAAAATGTAACACTCTTAGCTGCTTCTCCAGCACCATGTCTGCCTGCATGCTGCCATGTCCTGCCATGATGCTAATGGACTGAACCTCTGAAACTGTAAGTGAGCCCCCTTAATTAGATGTTTTCTGTATACGAGTTGCTCGTGGTGTCTCTTCCCAGCACTGGAAACCCTCACTAAGGCAGGAGGGAATGGAAAGGGTACCATCTGTGGCCTGAGCCCAGTAAGGAGCCCAGACAGTATCACTGATGCAAAGGTCTTTGAATGCCCTCCTCCTTTCCTCGTGGACTTTATGTCTTGTTAAGGGAGGGATTTTTTAACCTCTTGCATTAGATCTTAAGAGACTAATCAATTTGTCCTGGGAGCAGTCTGCCAGAATGTTTACAATTTAACACTTCAAGTTGGATATTTAAAAATTTGTAAGAAATATCAGTAAAATAGAATAATCCCAACAAATTCAGAAGTACTTATTGAGAAGACAAGTATGTACACGGCTTTTGTTCTCTATACTGGGCCGAAGAAACACTAGCAGGGGGTGTGGCTTCTGAAAAACAGAGCGGGTGAGGATGAAGTATAGAAGATAAAGGGACAGTTTTAGACACTGACGGTTTTCTTTTCCTTTTTTGGTTTTTCTTGAGACAGGGTTTCTCTGTGTAGCAGCCCTGGCTGTCCTAAAACACACTTTGCAGATGAAGATGGTCTTAAACTTACAGAGATCCACCTGCCTTTGCCTTCCAAGTGCAGGGATTAAAGGACTATGTCACCACCACCTGGCTAAAAGTGACATTCTTAATACTGACCCTTTTTAAATAAACAGCCCTAAGGGGAAACATACACACACACAAAACAAACAACAACAAAAAACCCAAACCAAATCAAAACAAACCATGAAGACATTTGGTAAATCTAAAAAAATAACACACCACAGTGTTCTTTCTCATCTTTCAAATAAAAAAAAAAAATAACAAAACCTTGGAGAGCTCACATACTTAGGAGGGAAGGTGTGAGACGGTGAAAGAGAATCAACTCAATGGCTTCCTGTTCCTTGAGCTGACCAGAACAGTAAAAATTCAGAACAAAGAAAAAACAGGGAAGAACAAAAAGCAAAAGGTAATACATGAATAAATAATTTTCAGAAAACACCAAAGAATTGGTTTAGTATTAAATAGAAAAATTAAAGCAAACAGAAAAATTAAAGGAAACACTTTTTAATAGTGGTCAACCCATTGTCTGAACTCTAAGGAAGAAATAAACCATTACCAGAAGCAACTGCACAGTCCCTGTTTCTGCTTTTCAAAATCCTTAATTTCTTGATTAAATTACTAACAGCAGATAAGACATACTATTGTAGTAAGTCAGATCAATTGTTCTGATTTTCTTTAATTATCTGCACTAAAAAGGGAAAAGGATTTTAAAATCTTACACACAAGCAGCCCCCAGAACACCAGGTTGTCATGATTCAGATAAGAAAACAAATCTGTTTAAAGAAACAAGATGCTGTAAAACATTACATTTTTTAAAGAGATGAAAATGTTAATAGTACCTTAAAGAACCCTGCTTCGGGACCACACCTGTCATACACACTCCTCGATTTACCTATCGCCATGATAATACCTTGCATACTGGGTGTCATCATGATCTGCCACAGAAATTGAAAGTAAGAGTAGTTTCTGAAAGGTTAACAGCAAAAAACAAAAACCCACAACAGAGTGAAAGGAATTATTTACATGCAACTTTAAAACCCCTATTCTCTACTGTTTACAAATCAAAGGATGCGTTTATAAAAGAGCGACTGTGTTCTGACGTACAAGCAGAAGCATCACTCAGTCATCTGTGCAGTGGTACAGCTGGCGGACAGGATGCCTTTGTACAAACTGCAAAAAGGCATCCTCTCTGAAGTTGAGAATTGTAGAACGGCTCCCCCTTCTGGACGAATTAGAAAAGTGAATGCTTTTCCAGGAGTGTTTAGGGAAAAGCACCAACTCTTAGTAAATGAATGAATGAACAGTACATCAAAACTGGAGAGCCTGTGAAGAACTCCATTTGAATGCCTAACCACTCCTGGGATAGGAACCTCTGTACAACTTTACAACCTGCCTATCTGTAAGCAACAGTGTTCCATCCGTACAGCTTATCTTAAAAAGTCTAAGGCACATGCACTGTTAAGCAAGGATGCCAACTACATCACAACACACAATTCTGTCAGTAACAGAAGCTTTCCCACGAAAGATAGTGTTGAGTAATCACAATTCTTTCACAAATGCCGAAATTAGCTCACACTGAAAACAAGCAATTAGGTGCTCCGTAATAAACTAGTACTGTTATTAAAATGATTGAGTTTGGATAATTTTCAAGAGCAAACACGGAACAATGTAACACGGTACTATTAATACTATTTATAATGTTAAAGAACTATTGTTCTCAAACTGGCTTATTCTTGGCTGTTTGTATTTAAAATATTCTGAAGTTAAGTATTATGAAGCTGTCTCACTGTAATTTCGACCCTATGGTCATTACCTCCAATTCATCAAAACTTACTCTCACTTTGACTCTGGATTATACATGGAGGGTTGCAGTGTGCCCACCACTCACTGGCTGCTTATACCAACCCTCAAATCCCCCTGCCAGTTCCCAGCTTTTAAATCTAGTCCTTCAGGAGACATACTTTCTCATATTGGCACAGTGATACCAATGCTTTATCACACTTGAAGTTTGATGATTATTCCTTACAAAATTGCAATTAAAACTTTGGAGGAATAAATGATATTTGGAAAAAAATATTTAACACACATTCAGTTCTTATCCACTGATACAAACACTAAAACATTGTGGTATCCAACAGATCTCTCTGCTCCTAAATCACTCCCACCTCCCTATCTCTGTCACTATTCAAAAACTGCTTATCTGGCCCTCTCTCCAACACAGAAAAGAACCATTTAAAGAGTTTCAAGAGAAAATACAGAAAAGGGATGGCAACACTCTAATGAACTAAAATATCTCAGTTTCAGTTGGATGAAAGAGAGCTTCACATGAGAAACAAAAGCGCCTGAAGGTCGTTGGCACAGCTAAGAAGATGAGACAATCAGAAGAGAAGTGGGAAGACCCGGCGTGGGGTGGGGTGGAAAAGAAAGCCCTGCTAGGCACTCAGGGATGCCCACCAGCCATGAGTCTAGAGAAGCAAAAACATCAATTGTCCATCTTGTAACCACGCTGTGGGGCTTTCTGTTCTGGTGGCAGGCAATGGTGGGCAAAGAAATTATACAAGGGAAACAGGTTAGGGAAAAAAATCAATTACTTTTAAATGCAAAATGTTTATTATGCAGTCGAGTGAATCTTACTGCAGTCTGTCAGCCTGAGAGTAAACTGAAGTTATTCCTGGATAATGAAGTTCCAGAAACAAAATGATTCTTTCATCTAGTCTCTAAGCGCACCTCTTCATGTTACATTTAATTTCCGAGCTCTGTTAGTAACTGGTAAGTTTCACAGCACAGGAGGCGAAGCTGAATGTTACGCAGCTTGCAGGCATGCCTACGGTGATGCTATGGTGATGCCTACAGCGATGCCTACGGGGTGAGTGCAGACGGTGCGCAGCACTGCAATCAAGGTACCTCGTCATCATACCCTCCCGCCTTTGACTCGGTCATGAACCGCCCTACATGAGGGAGCTCCACCTCTACAGCTTCCTGATTAGAAGGTGGTGGTGGGCTGGTGGCATTTTCTGGTTTCTGCGGAAGAAAATCATTGGTATGCACATTAGGAAAGACAACAACGGACGCATTCTCTTTACATGCACAGACTCATAATCTCTTTTAAAATACCCATATTTACTAGATATAAAATGAAACCACTTACAGGTAAACATCAAAGGCAAATGTATTAATCAAATTATAATATAAACTGTAGCCTTTCTCTTTGCACTCCAAATGAAATGTTTAAAGTAGCTTTTTCAAAAAATAAAAAAGACCAGCACCGCCTTTAACAGTAGTATTTACAGCAGAGAAAAAACAACCCTCGTTACTCCCCAAAAAACGTTCCTGCTATTTCTGTGAAAAGGAGATTAGGAGCTACTCTAAACCCAGCAGTTTGCAAGGGGAAAGCTTTCACAGAGTCCTATTTAACCGACAGGTTTATAACTTGCACGTCCTCTATACCTCAGTCAGCTGATGTCAAAAGCGCTAAAAGAACTGAGGCAGCTGGCTTCAGTCACTGCCATCTGTACCAGAACATTCTTTAGCAAAGATAAACATTAGTTCTAATTGAAATATGAATAACAATAACAAATTGTTATTTCTATTTGAAGTATAAGTAAATAATTATGTTTTAAATATTTTCCATCATTATTCAAATAGACCTTAACAATGAAAACACAAGAATGGCTAAGAACAGTATTTCTTTTTTTAAAGAAATGTTTCTTTTAAAGGTGTTATTTTTATAATATATTTAGGGTGCTCTACTTATCTGAATTCTCATCCTCTCAAAAGGAAATACCCACCCTGCATGGTTGCCTAGTATTTAACAGCTGTTATAAATGCCAGATATTGCCAAATTCATTGTGTTATTCTATCAAATTACTTTGAATAATTTATATTGCAATGGTTTTAAACCAGTCTTACTATCACACATATTTTATAGAGATGTGTTTGTTGTAATTAAGAATTATTAATACTTGTAGTATGAGAGATTATGCGAGGCTTCCATTCAGTGAAAGTAAGCCAGTAAGTTAGAATCCATGTTGGGACTTTCGTGATGAATTTCTTGCAAGCTAATCAATCTAAATGGCATCGTTTTAAAGAATGGGGGCTGAAGAGATGGCTTAGCAGAAAAGAACACATACGGCCCCTGCAGAGAAACTGAGTTCAAGTCCCAGCACCCATGTGTGGCATCTCCCATTCACCTCTAACTCAAACTCAAAGGGTCCAATGTGCTTTTCTGGATTCTGTGGACATTTGCACTCTCATGTGCACAAACCCATATGTAGAGACTCATATACATGTAATTAAAAATGAAATGAACCTTAAAAAATCATCAGAAAATACAAAGTTCAAGAAAATACCTACGGGTCCCTGTAAAACAACTAGCCGAGGGCAGGAACTTGAGGTAACAAAGACAAGCCCTCCTTGCTCCTGTGAGGTGTCAAAGCACAATGTTGATACTGCTAAGTGCTGGAAAAAGAGGTTTAACTGCTCGAATCAACCCAGACGGACTCAGAATAGTTTTCATAAAAAAGGAGTGAGGATGCACGAAAGTAAAATAAATGCTTATTTTTCATTTTCTATTATTTCAAGCCTCCTAGTGAGGCTTAACAATTAACAAAACCAAAACAATGGCTATAAAATTAGGAGGGTCCTCAGTTACCACCATAGAATTAATTAAAATAGTCCGAAACTCTGCCTGAATGATCTTGTAAAAATGTTCTCATAGAAGGGAGTGATAAAGTCTCAGAGCTTTAGATTTTACTTCTGACTAGAAATATAATCCAGAGTAAACTGTGTCTTTAGGTTTCAGTTTTCTTTCTTTCAGTAAAACTGAAGAGACTGTGGAGTAAATGAGTAGGCTTTGTTTTTGTTTTGAGAACAGGTATCACTTTTGAACATTTACATTACACCCTCTTTAATATAACAATTAAATACAGGGAATCTAGTCTAAGAAAACATGTAAAATGTGTAGAAACTTTTTTTATTATAATGGCCTGTTTATAATAATGTAAAAGTAGAAACAAATATACAATGGAATTGGGTAAGTATACAAAATTTCAGTTATTGAGTGGGAAAATATTCAGCAATTTTTTACTGAGTTTGTAACATGAGGAACTATTCTTTTTTTATCTTAAGAAATTTTTTTATTCATTTTACATACCAATCACAGATCCCCGCCTCTTCCCTCCTCTGCCCTTCCCGAGACTTCCCTCCCAACCCACCCCCCAGTCCCTTCTAAAAGGTAATGGGGAGTCAGCAGAGCCTGGTACATTCAGTTGAGGCAGGTCCAAGCCCCTCCTCCTGCATCAAGGCTGTGCCAGGTGTCCCACCATAGGTAGTGGGCTCCAAAAAGCCAGCTCATGCACCAGGGATGGATCCTGATCCTATTGCCAGGGGGTCCATTAAGCAGATCAAGCTACACAACTGTCTGGCTTATGTAGAGGGCCTAGTCCAGTCCCATGGCCTTGTAAGTTTAGGTGAATAAAAGAAGAGAGGTAAGACATACAATATCATGCTTCAACCATGCTAGCAATCTCGAAAATCTATTTAAAACAAAAGAAAAGGAGAAAAGCCCAAGTTGACAGTGACTGACCACTGGCGAATGACTAAAACCAGGCATAGTGATTCTTTCTTGCCATCGGCTTTCCACAGTCTTACATATCCTAAAGTGTTCACTTAGAAATCAAAGCAATTCTGCAAAGCAAGCTGCCTGGACATTTGGAGAATATTGATAGCTTAGCTTCTGCAATTCTTCGTTTTACAGGGAGTCATGCCTACTTAAGGTACTGAGTATTTGTGAAACACCTAGAGCTGAGGTGAAGGGACCAGCACCCCGATACCTGTTATCAAAACCAGACAAAACAAACAAATCCCACGATAACTACAGTCACTTCAAATTTACAGAAAGAAGGAAAACTGAAACTCAAATAAAAAGTTTACTCAAGATTGTATGTCTACTAAGAAGTGAAATTCATACACAAAAGTCAAAGAAATGCCTATCTAAAGCCTGAACTTTCTCATTGTAGTTTCTAATATATGTTAAGTAGAAATGAGAAAATATAACAAGAAATGGTTGCTAGGTTCCTAAGCAATGATGCTGAGTCCAAGGACCACAAGCTGTTGAGATAGCCAATGCTTACAAGTTCTTCAACAAGTTCAGATTTCTGAGACAATGGAGGCAATGGAGGCGCTACTTAACAAGACAATCAATGTGGAATACAATTAGCTTTCTCATCACATTCTCTTGTCTCTCTTCCTTTTTCAAGTAGATAAGAGGCAGTACATTGCTAATTTATAAGATGATGCCCACACCAAGACATCTAAGTCATGCAAACTTGTATGATGACATGTGTGAGCTAAAACATTTATGATTAGCTGAACTAAAATGAAACATAATTCCACATTACACTAAAGTATGTTTTTGGTTTTCTAAGCCAAGCTAAAAGCAAGACATACCTTAGCCTTTAATAACTCAAGGGGCCAATTTACAAAGACCTAATTTAAAATTTTATAACTATGAAGGTGTTTCCCCATATCCACTGTCTGTCCTTGTTCCCAGGTTATCGTGATCCCCTTTTCAGACTCATGAAGCAAAATACTTTCCAAGAAAAGCTTTAGAGTTACCAGTCTTAAATTCATTTACAGATTCTAAGACATTTGTAGAACTTATAGTCATAAAACAAAATAGATTTAAATTAATTTTCATATTAGAAAGGTTGTAATATATTTTCAAGCTGGAAGTGAAAGTAAAAGAATTTCTGGTTATTATTTAGTTCATTACAACACAGCTAGTAGAATGTCTTAATTATTGGGAATTTTGGTTAATCGGGGTCTTAATTTAGCAGGCTATTGTTGAGACTGACATGACCTCTGAAGTACCTGACTTGCTTTAGTTCTCTACAAAGACGATCTTCACATCCTAAAGGAACTCCCATAAAGCCTGCATTGGGGCTGGTTATATTCACTTCTAAAATTGGGGTGGGGTGACCACAGGACATTGTGGTTTTGCAGTACAAAATTGCCACGTGTTTTCCAAACTCATACTCACTGATGGCGTAACCCCATATTTCTGGGCTCAATTTGCTCCCATAAAACAAACTGTAAACTACACGACTCTGAGATGACAGTGACAATTTGTGCCCAGGACACTCACAAACTGCACATCATATTCATTTTATAATAATACTCTCACTTCTTGTTAAACCCTTTCCACAGAACAATGACAACTCTCTTAAATCCTAATTATTCCAGGGTTTGCAGATCACAGACCGGGAAAGAGGGGAACATGAAAACTGCCATTTAGCTTTATACTTCTCTTTAAATTCCAACTCAAATGGCCAATTGGGTCTGTGACCACTGAGTCTTCTTATTTTTCTGACAGGAAAATAGAAGCTCAGGAGAGAATTGTATTGAAAATGTAAGCTGAGGAAGTGGCAGCCCATGCTCCCAGATCATGTCACAGCAGAGCCAGAGCACCCCCTGACTCCCAGTCAGGGTGCTTTTCCACTACACTGTGGGAATGCTGTGTTCCAGGAGCCACCCTAAATGTTCTTACCGACTGCAAAACTGTCTCAGGACCTTTATCTTCATGCTCATGTGATGCTTTGGCAATCACTCGGATGGTGTCTTCTTTCCAGTGCTTTGAGAAGTCACTTCTTGATGGCTGATCTAAATAGTCTGATCCTCCTGCTTGTGCTTCAAGAGAAAGGAATAATTATACATCTACCATAGACCACAAGACTCTATATGAAGACCAAGAGCTTATTTCTAATTCAGAAGTTAGACAATAACCAAGTTAAGTCTGTGCTGTCAAATGTGAGCTTCAATGTATTGCGAGAACTTACCAACAAAAAGTAACCAAAAAGAAAAAAGAAAAGAAAAAAAACAAAGCCACCCAATTAAATGTTTTCCCTTATAGAAGTTGCTGTGGTCATGGTGTCTCTTCACATCAATAGAATCCCTAAGACACTAATGATTTTTTATTTAAATATCTTTATTGAAATGTCAGTAAGTGGATCCTTCATTGATTACTGAGAAAAGCTTGCAAGGAGGAAAGAGAAAATCCCATTGCTAGAGTATTTGAACAGAGTTTCCTTCATTATCAATACTATTCATTCATAATCCTAGGGCACACCCAAGAGACTGACATGCCAGGTCTCTTTAAGATTCTAAAATACTATAGCAGATTAAACAAATTACTTACGTTGAAAACTATGAAGACAAACAAGAAGGTGGCACAAGCACTAAATTTTCTCTATTAATAATGAGATAAACAACTGTCCTGAAATATTAGCCTTACTCAATTATGACACGTAAACTCCTCTGAAACAGAGCATACGTTTTGTGGTGTTAATCTACATTCTGCCACATGGCATTACTTCTCTTTCTTCTTGCACCTCCTGTTTCCTTTCCATGTCTTCACACAGTGTAAAGGAATATTCTGCATGTATTTAAATTAAAATATCGTTACCGTGGACTTGGGCTCACACCTGTAACTCTAGCACTGAGAAGAAGAGGAAAGAGAACTCCTTATAGTCCTGGGCAAAAGTTCTTCACAACTGAAAATAATTTAGGAAGGCTCTAGAGTATGCTCTTTACAAATCTCCTGATAATTCTGAGGCATACATCTTACTCCTTATAGCTATAGACTTTTATCTAACCCAGGATCCGAAAGCAGGGAAGAGTATTTCCTGAATTACTATTGCATTGATTTTATTATTAGTCCACAAAAGTATCTGATTCCTCACAATGTGGGTAGCATAGTCAGATTCAAAGTGAAGCACAGCAAGAAACTAATTTATAGGTAGAAAATGTTGTCAAAGTGCTTAGCAAATATATCACAAGGTTTGATAAATTTATGTAAATGTAACAGGAAAAAAACCCTCTCTGGCTGGACTTTTCTATAAAATCAGACTTACAGGTTCAAAATAAGGGAAGAAGAATAAGATCTGGTAGAAAGTAAATGTCCCTGGTAATGTCCTGTTCTCATACAGCAGGGACTAGGTGCTATCCTTTTTTATATCTACATCATTAGTTTAATGAACACTATGTAGTATATGTCCTTTGAATGCTTTCCAAATTTAATTTTTCTTTGTGGAAATTTCAATACTGGCTTTGCTAGTTTTCATTCTTAGTAAAAGACAATGGCAATTTTTTAAAAATTACTCTGATAATTTAAGACATGAATATAATGTGTTTAAATCTTTTCCAACCGTATTTAAATCTTTTCCAACCCATCCCTTTTCTTAACCCACTATGTCCAATTAATGCTGTCCAAAGCACATGGGCCTTGAGCTCCATCCACTAGAGAATGGACAGCATCCCACAGACTGACAAATCTTAAAATACAACAAAGTAATGCCCCTTGCGGTTATGGAGTAACTTGAAGTGTAACTCAACGTCCTACAGCTGAGTTTAGAGACCTGGAAATACAAAGACTCAAGAGTTCCCCAATTGTTTGCTCACAGCCAGCGTAACATTGCTCTCTCAAGGCTGTGTCTAGGGAGTGCTTGACTACATTCTTAGAATGGAGAAGATGATCTCTCTCTCTAGGAATTCTCTTTATCTCTGTCAGCGTGCATGTGGTGAGTATGGCTCCTAGGAAGTCAAGGTAATAAATCTCTTTTTTTCCCTTGTGTATCACTGGTTCTTTGATTACTTTTCTAGGACTGGTTCGCTAGTCCCTTTTTGCCCCTTCACCCTGTTCTTCATAGCTCTCACATGTAGGGAACTTTCCTACAATAGTGACATTGCTGTCAGTATTTATGACTTTGGCCATTTTTTAAGATCTTTTGACTATCCCAAAGACTTTATGAATCCTTTCAAGATCACTCCAATCTATTTTCACTGCCAAGTTTTTATAACCCATCTTAGGTTGTACTAAATTTTTAATTTGCTTATTAATGTGATTTATATCAAGATTTTTTTATGAGTCTTTTATTGATCCTTAAAAATGTTTTCCATAAACCATTTCTTCTGCCTGGACACATTTCATTCCCAAAATAATCCTGGGTACAAGTTTCAAGACACAAATCAGCTGGCTTATCTTGAAAAACGTCTTTATTGATAGGCAGAACTCTCCCAAGTGTGTATATTGAGTCCACAGTCCATTTATAGAAGGTTATAGGCATTACATTTAATATGTTGTAATATAATAGACTATAGGTTTATCTTGATTTCCTGAGAAATTAAAATACCTGAAATATATAAATATTTATGTCAGTTGTTTTAGTCTAACCAGAGAAAGTGGTTCTGGATGACACTCAGTCAAAATTATTTAATGTTATCCATAAAGTTTTTTAAATCAGATTTCTACATACAAGGAAACCTTGGCCCCATGAACTATAACAGATTTGACTGTGTTCATCAAAAAGTTATTCTTACTCTGAGGTGCTTAATATTCAGAAGCTCTTGGCCTGATAGTTAGACCAGGGTCTGGCCAGATTCTTTGCTTTGCCATTAGTGTGCTAAGCTCACTATTGTGCACTATTAGTGTGCTAAGCTCACTATTCTGTCGGCCATTCTTCTTGCTGTATGGTGAAAAGAAACTGGAAAACCCAGGAGAACACTTTCTTGGCAAATTTCTGTTAAGTCCTAAGTATAAAGCCTAAGATACCTGTAAGAAATCTTACAGAAAGAGATGCACTGTCTAGTTGTAAGTGGCCTAGGACTGTCTCTACCCTGTCCTTTATAGGAGCATGGGACATATAGTCCCAATCAGGAAATAGTTAGGTACAGAGGGAATTAACGTCTTTTAATTCTCTCCTTCCTTGCTACTAATGCTTTAAGCAGTCTCAATTCTAGTTTTTCTTATAGTGAGAATCACCTCTGTCATCACAGGAAGTTCTTACTGGAATTATTTTATCTTTTGTAGAAACTGGGTATTGATCTTATTGCCCTGCTACTGAGCTATGTTCCCAACCCTATTTTGTAATCTCAATTTAAAAAAAGAAAAGAACCCGAATTAACGTTGCTATCCCAGTATTATAAAGTAAATGTGGGTATCTGGAGCGCTCTTTCTCAATAGCCCCAGTAAGTCCATTTACATCTTTCCTCATCACAGCTATCCTGCTTCCCGCCAAGAGGACAGCCACTGGCTCAAAGCAGGCAGAGGAATCTGAGCGATCATCTTGAAAAGGGTAATGATGTGCAGTGCTGTCGGCCAAGGAGCAAGGAAGCTCTGACCGGTGGGTACAGCGAGTGCCAGACCTTCACTAAATTCTATTGCTCCTTTATATGCGATCATAGTTACAGTTCATGCTTTGATTTCTTATACATGTGCCAGTTTTCATGGACTATATACCATTTTTAGCTTGGAAAATCGTTTTAAATACTTAGTTTTGACTAACATTTTTGTCTTTTTTGTTTGTTTGTTTTTCGAGATAGGGTTTCTTTGTGTAGCTTTGCGCCTTTCCTGGATCTCGCTCTGTAGACCAGGCTGGCCTCGAACTCACAAAGATCCGCCTGCCTCTGCCTCCCGAGTGCTGGGATTAAAGGCGTGCACCACCACCGCCTGGCAACATTTTTGTCTTTAAAAAAAAAAAATTGGGTAATGAGCACATGGCCCAACAACTGAGCATATCCGTGAGCATATCTTATAATAAAACACAATAGTAATCAATGTTATAATTTGATAATAAAATACAATACAAATGGACAAACCTGTAGCAGCAGAACACTCCGCCTCCCTCAGCTTTTGAGCAGCTAGAAGCTTCTCTTGCAATGCTCTCTGGGCGAGCTGGGTATCCCATTCTTGTAGTTCTTTCTCAAATCGCTGGTTGTCTTCCTCAACGAAATCTCTCAAATCTGGTGGTAACGTTTCTATTCCAACAAGGGCCTGCCCAGTCTCTTTATTAAACTCCTCTGCAAATCATATTTCAAAAACTACTATAAAATTAAGGATTAAAGGGGAAATGCAAAGCTCAAAATAGAATGCATTTCAAATGGACTATAAACTGCAGACTATTAGTTATTACATGTAGTTATAGCAAACAATATTGACTATTAGTTATTACATGTAGTTATAGCAAACAATATTACCCGCATTTTCTTTAAAAGTCAAAAAGTGCTCAAACAATGGCATGATTATTTGAAAATGACCTAAGGGATCTGACAATAACACAAACTTCTAGAGTCTCAAGAGTGACGATGAGACACAATATAGGATTAAGATCTTTTGTGACTCTAACACTGACGTAATATCATTTTTGCTGATATAAGAAATCATCTCCAATCTCCAATTAGGCAGAAAGCAGCCTTTTCATAGAAGTAAGAAGCAATCCATGACTTTGTTAGGCTCTATCTACAGAGAACAGAAACTGTTTTTCATGTTAAAGAGTTAACTCTAACACAAAAGCACGTAAACTTACGAAGCTTACCAATGCAGGAAGATGTTCTGAAACAACGTGTAACTACTACTTAAATAGTCAACTCACACTATACATAAAATATAAACTCTATCTAGTTAGAAACGGACAGCCTGGGCAGGGGACAGCAGGAAGTTGACCACATCTCTTCAGAGCCTTTACTGGGTGCTCTCTTTATGCAAAGCCCACATTAGAGTAACAGATATGAGAAGACTCCCAGGGACTTGGGCTCTGAGCCAAGCCGATTACAGTGTGCAAGGCTAGCCACACACACAAAACTGTCCAATGGAAGAAATCTGCTTGAGACCACGTGAACAAACGGTTTGGGAAAGTTACAAAAAACTTTGCAAGAGGAGATGATGTGAAGTTCAAATGTCAGTAAAGTAGCTAAATAGTTCAAAATGGGCAGTGATGAGTGAAACTGGAGGAAATGTCCAAGCCAGAAAACACAAGCCTTCTGTGCTAGGCTGGGCGGTCAAATGTCAGCTAATGTGTTGATGCAGTAACCAAAGAGCTCTCACCTATGGAGGAAAACAGATTTCCATTTACTATTTAGCTCTGAGTACAATATGACTGCATGGGTCCCATTGCCGAAGTCTAACTAACTTAAGGTTGTATTACTTCCTCAATCCAGCTTCTCACATCTGTCACCAAGGAATACTTCTTATCATATTCTCCACCCTCTGCATGAATTCATCACACAGCCAAACAGTCACAGCAAGTTCTTTATTCAAATATCCGTCACTCTGGGGCTGAGCAGTTAAAAGCACTTGCTGTTCCTGAGGACCTGGGTACAGTCCCCAGCACCCACATGGTGGCTCACAGCAACCGTCTATAACTCCAGTTCTAGGGGATCCACTCTGTCTTCTGGTGGGCACACAGACACCAGGCTCTGACACAGTGCCCTTTCATACATGCAGGTAAAACACTCCTACGTAGAAATAAACACGTAATCTCTAAGTAATAGTAACAGTGATGATACAGCATCTTACCTTGTATTAAGAATTGTGCCTTGTCATTTATGTACATTAAACAGTATGCACTGGCATTTCTATAACCACCAAAGGAGTCCCTTACTAGTTCTTCCCATGATGACTTGGTCACGGCAATATCATTGTATTTCATCCATCTGCTTTCACGATGGTCAAAAATGTATGCCCAGTAGTGCCCGGCATTAGCCTGGCCTTCGTGAACTAGGACAGCATGGAGCCGATAAGGGACCTAACATGGAAAGAAAAACAAAGTTGAACTTCAAGTGTACAGTCTTTTATATTCTATTCCAAGGAAATCTGAAAACTGCCTATTTGAGGAAAACTGGGTGGGTGGGGCACATTTTCTAAATAGTATTCAAGTTTTTGAGGAAAACAACAGAACAAACAATCATGCAAATTATCTGGGAGCAGGATCTACAGAAGTTAAATGAAGTAAAATATATCTAAAACGTGTAAGTAACCGAAAATATGCCTGTGTGTGCTAGTGGGGGGCCTACTTTCCATGTAGCCCTCCTTGACCTGAAACCCACAGAGAGCCATGTGCCTCAACATCCTGGGTGCTGGCTTTAAAGGTGTGTGCTACAACTCCTAGCTAGAAGTTCAAGTTTAACTGAGCTTCAGAGTTCTCCTAAAATTATGTATCTTTAAATGGTCATGCTTTCTCCCAATGGAGGTAATTTTTTTAATTAAGATGTTTGGAAAATGGTTTGTAAATTTTTTTTTTTTTTTTTTTGTAAAGTAAGCTAGGTACAGCATGAAGGAAATGTGTTAAAAATGTTATCAGAAATTCTCTCCTGTTAGTTTATGCTATAATACCAAATATACCGCATATTATAATAAGATATCTCCCAGTTGTATGACAAAACATGTAATGGGAACTAGTATAAGATAAACAAGATGAAGGTGAGAGGATGGAAGGATAGCCCAACAGTCAAAAGCACTGGTTGCTCCTCCAGAGGACCTGACTTTTTTTCTCAGCACACATGTGCAGCAGTTCACAACTGTCTGTGACTCCAGCTCTAAAGTTATTCAACACCTTTGGCCTCCAAAGGCACCAAAATATACACAAACAAACACATAATTAAAAACAAATCTTTAAAAACAATATAAAGATGGGTTAATGTATGTCAGCAGTTCTAACAATGACGGTAGTTCAGCATTCACTTACTTGGATCATGGATTTGTCAGAGTACATAAGTTCAATGGTTCGATGGATTCTGGATATGCTTTCCTGTAGATCTATAAACAGAAGATGTGGCTTAATGGATGACAAATGTCACGTGGGTTTCTACTGAGAGTAAGAAGAGAAGGACCTAGGTTCTCTCGTAATTACACTAGAGAAGAAGAAAGGTTTCCTAAACTATTCTTTAAAATGTTACCATTGGAGTCTGTGTGAAGTCAGATGCTATTCAGCACAGAGATACAGTTAAAAATACAAAAATAGGACTCATCTAGGAAGTATGAAGAGACCAGGCAATCAAACCACACTCAAACCTCCAGAAAGCTTTCAAGGAACGTTACCACTCACCACCCCATACATAGCACTGGAGACTTTTTAGAAAAAAATCCACCATGTGTTTGTGAACACATAAGTGACTGCAACAGTAAAATAACCAAAGGAAATAGAGCGTAGTTAAGAACTGCAGAAAAGAATCCCATAAAACTCTTTAAAGACTGGGTGTCCTCAGCTACATTTCTCCTAATTTCAAAATCGGGATAACAGAAGTAACTATATCAATACATTAAAATATCATATAATCACAATATAGTACTAATTGGTTGATGAGCACCAAAAAGGAGTCAGAAAAGACTACTAGAAGATATTAGTAACTTCACACTCTGGGAAGACCTACTCTAGCCTGATAGAAAATCAAGAAACCATAAAGGAAAAACATAAAATCAACCCCCTCCAAACACCTAAAACTTTAATCAATGTTACAAAAAAAAAAAAAAAAGAGGGCTGCAGAGATGACTCGTTGGTTAAGAGCACTGATTGCTCTTTCAGAAGACCTGGGTTCAATTCCCAGCACCCCCATGACAAATCCTAGGGGGATCTGATGCCCACTTTTGGTCTCCAGAGGCACTGCCCACAAGTGATGCATCAAAATACATGGAAGCAAAACACCCACACACAAGAAATGAAAAATGAGAGAAAAATAACCAGTAATGCCAAACAAAAACCAGCATAAAGATCAAATGACAAACTGGGAAAATACTACCTATAGCATGCACTGTGGGCAAAAAGATTAATGTCTCAAATAGAGTACACCATCTTTTTTTTTGGGGGGGGGGGTTTCGAGACAGGGTTTCTCTGTGTAGCTTTGCGCCTTTCCTGGAGCTCACTTGGTAGCCCAGGCTGGCCTCGAACTCACAGAGATCCGCCTGGCTCTGCCTCCCGAGTGCTGGGATTAAAGGCGTGCGCCACCAACGCCCGGCCAAGTATACCATCTTTTAAGAAATAAGAATTGGAAAAAATGCGTAATACAAAATATAGGTAAATGAACTACTTCACAAGTTGTTACAGGGAATAAACAATGTATATAATACTTTTCAGCATTTCAGTTTTGGTATATAATAAACTGTCCAAAATGTTTCCAAAATGAAAAAAAATGAGATAAGACATTTTAAAAAAAATATAAACACTCAATGCAATCATAATTAAGGTAAAGTAATCAAGAAACTGAAATGACATTTATGACCTACCAGACTACTCCAGAGTAAAATACCCCCAGGGTTTGGGAATATCCTGAGTACGCTCTCAAACAGAACTATTTTAAAACAGAGTCATAATTTTAAAACCTACACTGTACCTTAGCTGAAAAATGTTATCTTAAAAAATACTCTATTTATTGAAGACTATTATGTGTATATGTATGTTTATATATATACACATATACTTATACATATGCATATGTATATATAGTAGGCCAACACTGTATGTAGTTAACACATGGATATTAAATACATTGTTCCTGTACGTTGGGATACTACACAGCAATTTAAAAATCAAAGTTAGTATGTTGTAGCAATAGAAATTAAAGACAGAAAACATGTGGAGTAAATGAGTCCTTCCTGACCCACAGCATGGTATCCACAAGATCTTATGACATGAATGTCCTCAAGCTCATCTATCTAAAATGACAAAGAATGAATCCTTTCTCATCATCCTTTCTTCCTCTTCCAGGTAGGGAACACCAATTTGTCTTTTCAAATGTTTATTTAGTTATTTATGCTACTGTGAACTAAAGGGACCAATGATTTCTCTCTCGTGCCTGTGGTCATTAATCTCCATGTGTACTGTCACTGAATAATATTTCAGAAACTTTCATTTCTTTTGTCCCTTGATGCAGTACCTTTCTGTCAAAAGTTTATTAGTGTCCACCATTTGCCATGTCCAGAAGGAAATTATACAACACTTACTACAGTATTCAATAAACACGATGCTTAATTAATTTTAGCAAATTCTAATATTAAAATTATTTTATATGATATTACAATATTAAGACAAACCCTCTAGTTACTAATGCTAACAGTACAATTATTTGCTCTATAAACTGTGACAATTTACTTATCCATAAGAGTCAGTTTGACTATAAGACAATTATGGCTGTTTAATGTAATTTTATCCTTTTAATATAAAATAATACTTTAGAGTTAGTAGGGTATATTTCGACAAGGAAAAAAAACTATACTATAGTCCACCATGAAATATTATTTTGTTAAAATAAAGAGTATAATTTAACCAAAAAATAAAGAGATGAGTTCAAAGTTTCTTTTAAGAAAGACAGGTAACTCAGCAGTACAGTAAGTATGTGTTCATGCACAAACACTCCCACACATAAAACCCTTATTTTTCTTATTTGGCTGCATATGGCCTGAAAATCATACTTATTGGCACTGAGATCATGGATCATTTCTGCAAATCTGTTAGACCAGATTTAAAAATTAAAATTCTAAGGCTCAGCATCTCTAGCATGAATAAACCTCCAGGTTCAATCTCAAGTACGATTTAGAAAAAAGCAAACAAAAATGAAAATTCGCTTTTTAAATTCTTACACCTAAAGACAGTTATCCCCTTTCCATTATGCGAAAATCATAAAGTAGAAAACTTCAGTACAAATTCTGAGGCTCTGTGACATTTCACCAATGGAGTAGCTGTGAATGCCAGTTTGATATAAATTTAGAACACTAGACTGCAAATCAGGCCATCTGTTATATCATTAATCAGCTAAGTAATCTGAGGAAACCCTTTGGTCCCTGTGAATCTGACACTCACAGCATAAACTGGAGAGCCAGATCAGTTTCTCTCACATAAAATCTTCTCAGGAAAGATTGAAACAAAAAATACTAGTGTTTAAGTATGAAATCCAGAAGTGCTTTTCCTATCAGTGTCCGACGTCATCTGAAGTGAGAGGAGCCCACTATGGGAAGCTCTTACCTCGTGTGTCATTTTCTATTTCTGTCCTCCAGCGATGTAAACAGCTCTCCAGCACAGACAGTTCCTCTTCTGTTATGTGTCTTGGTGCCGGATGCATGGGCAAATCTGGAGGTATCCGAGACTGAGTGAAGGGTTTGTGTATCACTGTCCTCAAGGACAGGGCAGCACCTGATGCAGGTGAGGAGCTGGGCAGTTCTGAAGCAGGGGCTCCCTGCTGCTCTGTTGTGCTGTATTTTCAAAGAATACACTACTGATTAAACTTCCAAACTGAAACTCTGGAGCAGACTAGGCCAAATACATAGATAGCATCAGAGCCTCTCATAATTTCTAGAGGAAACGATCTTAAGACACAGATCTAATATCCTGATGAAACACTTAGTACCTGAGGACTAAAGCCTCATAAAGATGAAATTGTGACTGTAAAGTAAGATTTATCTTTCTGTCTTTAAATGGGAAATCTAATGCATGCTCTAATTAAAGATCTCTTGCTAATACCAACTTACATTAACAGAAACAAATTCTACTCTAATAGAACTGTTTCACATATCATAAAAGGTTCAAAAACTACAGACCAAAACATTGCAAAGTATAATTTTCAACAGAAAAAAGTTTATGAAAATTCCAATCGATAACCATTGAACTACTGAAATAATAAAGAATAATCTTCTACGTGAATCTACCCTTTTAGAAGGTTAGTTGAAGTTAATCACAATAAGTACATTTTATAAAGCCCTGCTTGAATGCATTGCAGGATGCAGGTCACAGTAGCATGTTGTATTAGAAAACATTACCTTGGTAAAGACTGTGATGGTATGGAGCCACTAGTTGAGGAACTAGCATCAATATCATCAACAGGAGAGGTGCAAACAGGTTTACTAGAGGCAAATTCCAATGCATACTGTAGAACATCTACCAAGGGGAATCTTTTGGGACCGGAACCATAGCTTAAATATCTGTTAATAAAATATATCAGTGTTTTATCTATGTTGTCAGCACATTTGGTTTTTGAAGTAGGACTTATAAAATGAAACAAGACAATAAATCAGAAATGAAACTTGCATGCTTTCTAAGGAAGAAGATGAAACTGAATATACATTAAAGAAATGCACTGAACATTCTTAAAGGAAGGACAGCAAAGCTGATCAAGACGGAAAGCCATGAGTATGGATGTACCTAAGACGCTGTTCTAAACTGTGGATCAGTGGGAAGATGCTGTTCTAAACCGTGGATCAGTTGGAAGACACTGTTCTAAACTGTGGATCTGTGGGAAGACAAACTGATGGACCATCTGCGAATGTTCTCTTCCCTGAATCCTACACTGGCCTCAGCATCAAGGTAGTTACTTTTACCATTGTTTACCTTGTGAGGACTTTTCACATTTACTAGAACCTTTAAGAATAAAACCCACTGGAAATAGGATATATTCACACTCAACATTTTATGTTATTAATGTGAAGATTAAAAGCAAATGAGAGGAACTCAGAAAAAGCAGTAGGTCACCAAGTGGACTTACTCCAAGCGCATTTGAGCCAGTAGACTCATCTGGGTTCACAACACCCACATTCTACATTTTATGGGGTTTCCTAAGAAGCAATGCAGTCCTGTGGATGTGAGAACATCTGCACACACAGCCCCTCCCTTAGGGTACTTGGTAGCACTGGCTCCGGTTCCACTCCTATGAGCTGCCTGACCTCCCCTCATGGCGATCTTATTCCTGAGTGAGTTTGCTCTATGAAGCTTGGGAGGCCAATGAGGCTAGAGCTTGAATCTTCTCATTCAGCTGCCATTCCATACAACACAAATCTCGTGCTCTGTGCTAGACTCCCTCGGTTCCCCTTACAGCACCAAAGGAAAAGCTGAGTATCACATATTTAATTTCAAGTTCCAAAAGAATCATCTAAAGCCTATTAGAGATGCAATCTAGTTTCTAAAACATTTAATCCAAATTTAAATCCAGAATGTTTATCTATGACCACCACTATAAGTTTTCCAAAGCATATTTAAAATAAAATCTAGATAGTCACCAAACACATGCTTTCCTACCATAATTTCATGAAAGTAACAATACCTCTCTAATCTTTGTTGTAATACTGTGAGGTAATCTTTAAGCCTTTTGATCTCTTCACGTTTAATTCTTGTTATTTCTCTGTTTCTGTGCATATACCTATCAAGGAAAGAAATTAGTGATCATTAGTATTTCCAAATATTTCAGAAACAGAGTATTAAATCTAATTATCACTACAAAAGATCAACTGAAAATTTATAAGAAATCATATGTAAAACACAAACCTATTTTAAAATCCTAATATGCATGTGTAACCATATATTCATAAGAGAAAATGAACATAGTCCCTTGACAAATAGTAAGTTACCATGAATCAGTAGAGCTTTGATTGAAAGGGATAACATTTTCTCTACACAGCTCCCCTCCCTCACGCACTGAACAGTTGCAAAACTGTAACATGTTCTATAAACCATACCTGTCCAGATATAAAACCTGGGGAAATTCTAATTTGTTGTGAATTTTTTCCGGTCTCCCCAATGCCTGGTTAAATTCAAATCTTGACAGTTCAAACGTTAAGACAGGCGGCAGCTCTGTAAACCAATGCTGAAAGAAAACAACACCGAGAGTCACTGTCTGTCTTCTGCACTGCACTTGAAGGATGCTGATACAACACATGCTGACATCACCATCCGACACCAGGGACAGGGGAGGACAAGGCTTGCCTTACAGCAAACCCTCCTTTTCAAAGTTTCCCCAGCCGCTGGACATCCCCACAGTGGGTCTCACACATAAGAGGACAGAGGGAACCCTTCTCTACACACTGCTCTTCTTCCACAACTGTTGACACTAGAAATCCCAGCCATAAGAAAAGGGCACTTGTTTCCATGAAGACTCAAGAGCTCTGCCTTCTTCAGTCGTATGCTGAGTGATACTTACCGACAGCAATGAACTTGTCAAATCCCATAACTTGACTCAAAGGGAAAAAATACTCATCTGGAATAAATGCCCACTGTTCTCATCATGAAACTGGGAAAATATTACCTGCCTATTTTTTTCAGATTTTTCTTTTTTCTTCCTATTTTTACCTTGAATTTTACAACTATACATTATACTAATTTATGAAAAAGATTTGTTATTAGCAAATTATACTAGTCAAATACAAACTAGTGTTTAGTTTAATGTGTTAAGTTTCTTGTTGCTCTGAACTCACCCACACATACATGCATGAGATTCAACAAAACTTCAAAAAATCTGTTTTCATGTAAACTTCAAGATTTATAAAAGCCTACTATTTGTTTAAGTTGATGAATATTTATACTCACAAACCAATACAGAGATGTAAAATGATAGAACAAATATTTTTAAGTAGCAACACCAAGACTCAGTTCATTTTGCTAAGCCTGAAATGTTTATTCCTGTGGTAGGGTTCAGATTTAAGTTCATGCACACTTACTGAGGGGTGTGTGGTGCCATTTTTTATGGCACTGGAGGCTCTGACACACTGTAAAGTAGGTGCTGGCATTTCCTTTAATAGTAGCTTGTTGCAGGGCTTATAAACCCAGTTCTTATTAATATAAATGGACATTATCATACAATGCTTCTTTTGGGGTTTGAGTATGGGAAGGAGAAGTAGGCAAAGGGTCTCACAAGCTAGGCTGTCTTAAAATCCTATAAAGAGCCCAGGCTACCCTTGAACTCATGATCTTCCTGCCTCAGCCTTTCTAGTGCTGGGATTAAAAGCATGCACCAACAGTCCAGCATCATTTTGCACTTCTTACACAGGTGTTTGTTAACTACAAATTGTTTTGTTAAAAGTCTGAGGCATTTTATATGAATTATGTTATTAGATTCACGGTCGCTATTCTATCCACTAAGAATGCAACAGGAAATAATACAGATGAAGCTCACTATATCTTCATACATGGAATTTATGTCCAGACATCAATCAACAATTGCTTCACAGTGACTGATTAGGAAGACAATGATTTGTACTGTTTTCTACAATAGATTGTACACCTTCTCCAACAGATGGACATAGATGGGTGGATACATGGATAGTACTAGAGAGAGAAATTGGTGGATTTAGAAATTAAAACAGCAATGTAGATAAACATGTCTTTGGGTGTTTTTCAATTAGCTCTTTCATGAAAAAGGCAGAATCTTCCATTTTACCTTATGCAATCAAATAGCAATCTCATAAGAACAGGAATGTCTGCTCTGTAGGAATGTGGTTTGCTCTACAGAACCTGACGAATTATAGCAATATGTGTTCATGAATTAATATGTGCCTATGTAAAAACTGACCATAGCTTCATGTTGCTGATGACCACTACCTTCATGGAAAAGCATGAAAACTCTAAATGGTGACAACAAAGAAAAAGACAGAGGGAGAGAGAGAGAAAAATTTTAGATGAGAATCTGACATAGATTACATATCATACATTCTGTAAAAGTTTCACAAATACATCTAAATTATTACAATTAAATGCAGACATACTTTTGAGTATTTTCTCCATCATTAGCAGCTGTGTAACTAGAACCTTAAATTTGCACTGGACCATTTAAAAGAGAATGGGGAGGCAGAGGACAATGCAAAGGTTGAACTCACCTCTTGGCCTGATTTTCCTGAATTGTCTGAATGTAAGGACTCAATTTCTCCTTCAATCATCGCAGCTTCCAGGCACTCATGCAGGTCTTTGAACCCGTTGACCTGAAGTGGATACTGACCAAACATTTCAGTGTTTTCAAATTTTTTTCCTATAGGATGGTTGGAGAAGTTAATTAATGTTCTTTAATTTGGCCTTTCAGCTATTAAAAGTAAGTGTACATATGGATTCTTTCCTGAACTTAAAAGAGCATCAATGACTGTGCTCCAGGGACTATGGTTGAGTAGAGCTTTCCTATACACACACACACACACACACACACACACACACACACACACACACACACACACTCATATATATTTTATATATAACTATATACATGCATGCATGCACGTGTGACAATGGGTTAGTAGAGCTTTTCCACTGGTTCAGACACGTACACAAGTCACAGGTTGTAATTTTAACTCACATGTATATGAGCTCTTAAGATAGGACATTGTGCTAACACTGGATGTGTGTGTATACACATGTATGCATGTGTGACAGTAATTTAGATTTATTGGAAGACATTACAGACAGCCATTTCTTGTCATAAGCCAACCAATGATTTAGTTGCTATAACAACCAATGATTGCTATAAACAAACATTGACTAAAACTATAATAAGAGAGCATAAAAGAGCTAAGCTAGTGTTAGGGATAGATAGCAGGGCAATGAATATTCCCACAGCAAAGCAATGTACTTGAACTTAAACACTGAGTACAAGTTGACTGGGCCAGATCCTTGGGCGGTAGAATATTCTTGACCAAGGAACAGCATAATTGTGAAACTAAAACTCCAAAACATGGCATGTTTAAGCAACCAAAGGAAGATAAGAACATCTTTGAGAAACAGATATAATGTAGTTAGTTGGGGGTAAAGATTTATAATGTCTTCCAGTCCTGCTTAGGATTTTCTTTCACTGTGTTAGTAAAACAGAAACACAGATCAGTCAAATCCGTGAACTAGAAATCAGAAGACCCATGACTTGCTTCAGTGGAAACACACATACACTTACACTAATATGCAAGATGGAGTGTGAATAGGGCTCAGCTGGCTGGCATTTAGACAGAACACAGACAGCACAACAGGAAGACTAGGCTTAGAGATTCCCATAGCCCTCACATGGATGGTTTCTAGGAACTGAACACAAAGTGCAGGACAGCTTTCTCTCTCTGTTCTGGAGCAGTAGAAATCACTAGTTCAGAGTGGCCAGGAGATTTCTATTTCACGAGCTAGATATGCAAATTTCTGAACCCTTTGCTGACTAGATAGTGGAATATCACAGTGGTGAAAACTATAGCCTTGATGGCTTCGGGAACTGTAGAAAAGGAAGGGAGCCTATACAAAGTCCTGAGGAACCTACCTTCATATACAAAAGAAACACACACACACACACACACACACACACCATTTTCTAAGTACCCACAGAGGCAGAAAAAATAACAAGTGAAAGTAGTGTCCCAGAGGCTAGAGAAGTTTGTTTTTAAGGAAAAGTCAAGATTAAGAGAAGAGGAGGAAGAGTTAATGCCTGATGCCTTAATAGATTACAAGTGTTCAGAATAAGAACTGAACTGGATTCGGTGGATTTGCTCACAGACAGAAATCAATAGCCTCACAAGATCTACCTTTTTCAGAGTTGTGGCACCAGCAACTAACGCAGGGTATGTTGGAATAAGGAAGAGCAGGCAAGTGAACGCGCCCCCTCACTAGAAGGAACTTAACTATGAGGAGGAACGGATGCCTAGGGATTCCAAAAAGAACACCAGACATGTTTTCTTTCTAATCTTTGTGATGTGAAGGAGTAGAACACAGGGAAATACTCTGGTGAACTACAAGGCAGAGAGAGAAATTAAAGACTCAGAAAGGGGAGTGAATGGAGTAAGTAGAAATAAGAGCAAGAGACCCAGAATCTATGAGCATAGAAGAATGGCCCTTCCATGTTCTTATAATGAAAAGAATACGGTAGATGTGTAAGTGGATAGAGCTAATGAAGTCCGAAGTTCATACACAGAGGGAAAGATTTTCTTCTAAAAAAATTAAGATGTTGGAATTAAATTCAGAGTGTTGGGTAGATTTCACAGGCTTCAAAATAATTCTATGAAAATTGGAAAGCTGTTTCTCAGATAATGAGGAGACCAAAAAAAATTTTCTAGGCTTGAAATGAGTAGGGAAATGAAAACACCCCCTAAGGAAAATGGAGGCAGGCCAGTGTAGTTTTCCAGGAGAGGTTACAGTGCGGGTGCATGAAGTTCACTTCTGGGGTCCTCCCTTTACCCCAGCTATCACTGAAAATTCACGATCCATTACAACTCTCCTGCTGTGGAAGTTTTACCCAGCGACACTCAGGTACTCTGTGCATGGAGAGGAGGTGAAGAGATGAACAAAGAGTCAGGAGAGTCAGGGCGCTGGTGCCAGAGAGAATGGGGGAAAGGCAGACTTGGGTATTTGTAAGAGTGATTGTGAACACCAGGAGGAAAAGGAAGTGTAAACAGGAAAGGCCTGAGAGGAGCAAAGCTAGGTCATGGGAACAGAAGCTCCGAATGCTGAGGATGCTTTGCAGGAAAACACATTAAGAAAGCAACGCCAAGGAACCATGGGCATCAAATAGAGGACGAGGGTGAGAAGTGAAAACATGGTAGGAAAGTGATCTGAAATGAATGATTTTCACTGTAACAAACACAGTCCAAGTAGGAATGTATTTAAACCACATCAATTAGCACAGTATCTATGAAGTGACTTCCTAATACTAAGTGCTAAGATGAAGTAACAGCCACAATGAAGGCTCGCACCTCACATGTAAGTGCTCTGAGGGGTACTGCAGTGCCCACTCCCAGCCTGAGTAGACCTACTTCCTGAATTACACCATCCCACTTCAGATAAACCAGAATGGAAAAAAAAAACAAAACAAAAACCTGATGTCAGGGACTGCATAATTCACTCCTAATGTTTATTTAGCATTTGAAGAAAAAATGCACTTACCCCATTGTAACCTTTTAAATGCCTAATATGCAGTTTGTATCTGCCTTATTTAGGCCATTACAGAAAGACAATTTCATAAACATTATACTTTGAACAATATAAAAAGTATATAGCTTGAAAATCAAATATTAGAAAAACTTACATTTAATGAGCCTAACTCCATTCTTTTTTTTTTTAGAAAAATCTCAAACAAATTTAAGAAGCCTAGTTTTTAAAGAAATATGCAGGCTACAATGAGCAGAATTACTCTCCACCAATATTTAAAAGCAGAATACTTTCATTTCTTGAAAATGTGTAAAGATATTACAATCACTCTGAAACACGCTGCGCCAACTCACTAAATTCAAATTTCAAAAAGGGACCACTGCACTGAGATGGTTATTCAACTCCAGCACAGGTTGGAAGTTCTATATCTGACCTGCCTGAGGCCATAAGTGTTTCCAGATTTGTGGGGCTTTCCAATTACAGAATATCTGCAGATGATTGATTTAGTTATAGCCCCTCCTTTCCCATGTCCCTCTTCCTCCCTCTCTCTTCTTCCAGGGGCTCAGGCTGGAAACCAGGACACCTGCACTCTACCACTGAGTTAATTCCCTATCCTGGGTTGAACATCTCTAATCTTAAAATCCAGAAAGTGACATGCTAGAAAACCATAATTTTGGGGGGATCACATCAGCTCTCTTTAACTCACATTCTGAAGTCCTCAGGATCACAAAGACCCATTCACTGAAAGGAATAAACAAAGAAGTGCAATGTGAACATACACTTCAGTCAGGTCTGGGCCCTCTGTGCAAAGGATTAGCAGGAAGGAGGCAGCAAGAGCTACTGGAGGAGTAGATGAGGTACAAATAGAGATTACCAACAAACGCAGTCAAGCCCAAAGAGCCAATGGACAGATAGCATCTTGACTTGTAATAAAGTGAACAGGTAACTCTACCTTCAAGCACTCCCACAGCTAGGAATCTTCCGTAGAACAACTCCACCATAGGGTTCTTTGGCTTCTCTTCATCCCTAAAGCATGTTTAAAAGATAGAAATACGCTTATAACTTTCAGATCTATAAATAATTGAGAAAACACGGAAAGAACCATTCAAAGGTAACATTCGCATGGCTATCACGCACACAGCCCCTTATTTATTGTGTCACCTTGGGCAAGGTACTTGAATTTATTCTTCAATCTCTTCACCTGTCAGCTAAGGATAATTAGAGTAATTGAGCTGGCAGGATGGATACGAGGGCTGAATGAGTTACTGCTTGGGGCCAGCTCCGAAGAGAAGCTAGTCATGCTCAGGAGGTGCTGGCTCTTCCTATCGGCTCTATACATTTCCATCCCATACTTTAAGCCTGTATAGTACTGGCCTTCTTGGGAAGGGAAAGGAATGTTTAATCCAAATAGATTCCTTGAAAAAAAGATCAAGTCATTTCCCACGTTCACATAGGAAAGGGTCCCCGTGAAGGGACCGGACACCGGGTTCTAAAGCACAGACTCCACCCTCCAGGCACAGGCTCCACCCTCCAGGCATCCTTCCCTCAGGTTATATATAGCTCAGACAGTCAAGCTGCTCAGAGGAGATTCGGCCTTTTTGTCTGAAGGAAGCAAGGAAAATAGGCAGTTTTTACATTGTCTTCTTTAGGACTTACACTCTGCACCTCTAAAAGACACTCTCTAACTGGTCTGTACAAAACTTTGCTGTATCCACAACTGTACAAAGGAATTGTTTATGACTTTTGTGTTTAAATTAATAAAAACCAACTTGTGAAGTTCTATTTTTAAAGTGAGAGACAAACACCAGTCTCTTGCTCAGTGTGTTACACAGGTCATCACAGGATCCTTAGACCCATTAAGGCTCACCAGGGCCTTACAGTAATGCCACCCCGCAAGTACTTCTCTTTCTTTGAGTTTGACAAGTTAATGTCTCGTAGATAAAGGGCCTAGTGTTTGTCTTTTCCATGATTAATTTAATTTCAATTAATGTGTCTTCAAGGTCCAATCCATCCATGTTTTAAGAAATATCAGAACTCCTTTTTATTGGAAGCTGAATAATACACTATTGTTTTGTTCACTCATTATCAATGGGCATTTGGCCACTGGGTATACAGCTTTTATGAACATGGGTATACAATGACTGCTTCAGACCATGTTTTCAATGCACTAGTACACATGCCCACAAGTTAAGATGCAGACAATATGGTAACTCTATTTTTAATCTTTTGAAGAACTACCACACTATGTATGTTCTGTGGCTGCTACACTATTTCATATATCACCATTGCACAAAGGAGTTCCTGACTTCACATTACTTGGTATCACTCTGACAGCAGCCATCCTAAGGGTATAAAGTGTTCCCCACCCATTCTACAATAAGGCCAGTTATTGAACTTGTTCAGTTTCACTGCCAGGTTCATACTGTGTGGTTACTGAAGTTTATGCCTAGCAGAGGTTCCTGCTGGCCTGCAGCCCTGGGTATGCGGAGACAGAGACCCTTACTTATACACACTGGGGACATGTGAGCATACATTGTTAAGTCACTTGTTTGGGGGTTGGTGTCACCAATACTATTATATAGCCCCAGCAGTTAAGTTATATTTGACTATCAAATCACAGTGTTTACATAGCACAAAGACTTAATCTCCGGGCATCTTCATAATAAGTACTTTTCCAAACTGTGATAACCAAAATTCTAGAGACTGATTTGACATATGGAAAACACCCCAAAAGTGAAAATTCTAATTCTTTAGATGTAGTTACTAATAGATATCAACATTTCTATGTAGAAAATCAACACTCTAGGCTTCTCTCGTTTCTGATTACACAAATTAACTCCTGGAAAGAGTAACAACCTATCTGATGCCTTTTGAGTTGATAACTTGGCAGAAGCAACTAGGTGTGTCTGGTTCTGAACTCTCACTGCTTATTTTCAGAGCGCCTGTGTGAATTCTGGCATGCTCTGCATTGAAGGATAGCACGGCTTTCCCTACGGCGTCAACAGGAACATTTCAGGACTGTCTGCTGTGCTCTTCTTTGCACCCTCCCAGATGCTCTCCACTCCCAATCAGAGTTGATGAACCCCAGAAATGCACATCAATATTTTACATCAATAACGTGGTTACATCAACAGAAACAGGGGACACACAACTGAAGAGGAGTCAAGAAGCAATGGAAAGTTCTACTAGAAGAGACACACCTGTCACTTGTGGGCAAGTAGAAGAAAACGAGCCTATTACCACTGTCAAAGACAAAAGATTCATCACTGACCAAAACACTAAGAATCACTGTGGAAGTGAGGGGGGGGTCATAATGCAAAGAACACAAGGTTCTAGGGCAGGTAAGGCATGAGGAGAAAGCTTCAGTCAGTGCTTCCCTAGTTGCGTAGGGCCTCTGGCACAAAGATAATGGATGGAGAACTTGGAGGGAATGGGTTGCTTCCCATCACTGGAGAAACAGGATCCCTCCCTCCATTTACTCATACTCTGGCTTTACAGGCACAGCAGGGAATGTTCCTCAAGATGGGCATAGCAAAGTGGCTCAAATCAGCTTAACATCACAACCAGAAAGAACTAAGAACTTCTGAGAAGTAAAGAAGGATAGATTTCCAGTGAAATTTAAGATTTAGATAAAATAGAAATGAAAAAAAACTCTGACCATTTTAGGGAAAAGGCAAGCACAGTTATAACCTGGAGAGTGGAAGATAGAAGATTATAGATACAAGAAGGTAGAGCAGTGTGCTTTAGAATATGCTCTATGATGTTTACTTGAGAGGAAAAACTAGGAATTTCAGGGTACCACACCAAAGCACCGAGGAACCTCCCAGAACAACTGTTAATGAATGGCAATAAAATGACTGCTCAACTCTGTTAACTTTATGTTCAACTGCTTTTGGGCATGAGAAGGCTAACTAATAAAGGGCAAGAAACATGCACTTTCTTAGAAAAGAAACAGCCTCTCAGGGAACAGAGTCATGGAGGGATCCCACACTTGGGAATGCTACCACAGTCTTCCTGGAGCAGAGTGCTGGTGGAGTCCACCTGTCAATCACGTGAGTAGACAAAGGAAGAAAGTGGAGGTGAAGGATGATTTGGATATCCTAACTCGAGTTCTACTAATTGTCATTGTGAGGAAACAATATGTGACCCCAACAGCCAACGGAAAGGGCAAAAAGCAAATGAACAGGAAGCACGCCCTCGGCCCTATTAAGCAGCCCTGGCTCTGTATGCAGCAGAGGCTAGCAAAACGCTACAATCTACCTCAAGTCTTCTGTTTCATTTCCATTTCTGCTGCTGCTATAGAATACCCCAGCCACAGAGCCACTTAGAACAGGGAAGGTTTATTTGGCTTATAATTCCAAGTAACATCAGGGCAGTCCCCACGGCAGGAGCTTGAGATAGCTGGCCACACACAACACATCCACAGTCAGGACCACAGAAAAACTAATGCACTCATGCTGCCTACTTCCATCAGCTGCCTTCTTCACGCTTAAACACAGTTTAGAGCTCAGTCTATGGTATGGTGTTGCCCACATGCATGGTAGGTTATCACACCTTAATTAACAAGACAACTCCCCCACCCCACCCCACACCCAATCCCCCACCCCACCACCCCCACCGTGCAGACCTGCTCAGACACCAAGCCTGATCTAGATAACTCCTAAGTCAAATGCTCTCCTGAGATAAGTCTAAGTAAGTTGTTTCTGGTTGACTTTTAAAACTAGCCATCGTAACTTCTTAAAAGAAGGGATGTGACAGATCCACAAACACGCACAATGTAGGTATGCATGCAACTCAACTCCAAAGATATATGACACCCTAAAAGATGTAGCATCATGAGGCTGGAGAGAAGGTTAAGAATGCTGTTCTGTTCCTGCAGAAGACTCAGATTTGTTTCCCAGCATCCCTACGGCACCTAACAATGACCTGTAACTCCAGTCACAGGGTTTCAGCCATCTCTTTTGGCCTCCACAGGCACTAGGCACATACAGGGTACACATATATTCAGTCAAAACATGCATACACCTAAGTCATTTAGAAAAAAAAAAAAAAAGATAAAGCATCAAGAAATATAGTCAAGACTAGGGACACATGCCAAAAGCAATCCCAGAATTGTACTGCAAAGGTATTATCTTCACTGGATGCTAATTCATGGGTCTCAGAATCATCAAGAGCAGATTCAGTGCTGAAGTTTGAATAGGAAGTTTTGGATAAGTAACTAAATGAAGCTAAGATGAAGACAGAAATCAGCCTTGGAGGTAGGGGTTACAGGTCTAAGTAATTATATAGCAAAGCACATTGCTAGAGACATTCTCATTCAGAAAGAGGTTATCTAAAAATTCCTAGTCAATTGAGTGCTGCTGGGCGATAAAGATCTCAGAAGGAAAAAGCACCCTTAGAGTTTGAATGGACGGAAAGGGACACCTGATGGCAGGTGGCCAATGCCATAAACTTCTAAACAAGCTGAAAAGAAAGCAACTCTCAAATGCTTTTCTCTGACTAAGACAATTTGTAAATGTTTCATTTTGTTCCCTCAAATAGTACAGACTTGGTGCTAAATTTATTTGTTTGTTTTTTGTTTTAACCAGGAGTATGTTTGATTTTATTAGATATAAGAATATTGAATATTTTCTTTTTAACTTCAATTTTTGACAATTTAAAGTTTATATAATGAATTTTGGTTTTCACTCCTCATTCCTTGCATCCTTTTTCCTCTCCCACTGAAGCGCTTCTTTCTACTAAGTCCCACCCGACTTTCACGGCATCTTGTTGTATGTGACCCACTGGGGATAATTACATTGTGTTGCCAGAGAATAAGAGGTTATTTATTGGAGAAAGAGCAACTTATCAGAGGCTATACCACCGAAGAAAATGATGCCCTCTCCCCAACAACTGTTAGGTGCCAAACACTCCTCAAGATGGGGTAGGGGATCAAATCCATGATGAAATGCTGATGGGTGCAACCATGTGCAGATAACCAGAACACTGAGTTCTTGAGTACAAAAGCTCTATCATGTACAGAAAATGCCTTTTACTGGATATCTGCCAACCCTCTGGAGTTTCCATTCTGTCTGTTCTCCCCTTCTTTCCTGATGTCCCCTGAACCTTGAAGGAGGTGGTATAGCTGTCCCAGTTAGGGCTCTGTACTCCATTGTCTCCTCTTCATAGCACACTACTCAGTAAATCACAACCTATGGCAACAGGACACTTCTCTGATTAAACTTAGGTACTGTACTACAAAGGAAGCTCTTAGTAAGATTCTCTCAGCTTGGTGTACTTTCAGACAGTGGCCTACAAGCAACTCACTACTAATGGCTGGCATTCTGCAGAACTAAAGCCAACAGGGTTTTCTCAGCTTCTGTTTCACCTCAAATTTCTGCCATTTTTCTGGCAAGAACATAAGTCAGAATTACATTAAATTGTGAGATTAGCACTACAGGATCAAAGGGCCAGGTAATATGCTAGTGCTAGCTGTCTCTGTGTGTCCTAATAATCCTCTGGATCTACAATTTAAGCATCCTCAGCACAATATCTGTGGTGCTGAGATAACTAGAGATATTTCAGTGAAAGAACATGACCTGCAGATGAGCACCCCAGCTCTGTGCAGGCACAGCTTACTATGGAGCCCATAAAAACTAAAAGACTGACATTTTTTTTATTAATTGATTTGTATACACAAGGCAAAATAATCTCATTTCTGGGTATAACTCCTCCAAATTTTGCCTTAAAGATCAATTAAATGTCATTTGGAAAAAATGATCAGCAAAGTGGAGGGTTTAACGTTTAAGTACATCTCTAATGGATAGGGACATCTCACACTATAATTCACTGCAAACCATGGTATCACGGCCTTTATAAGACAATGAGGCTGAACAGAATTTAAAATAGAAAAAAATAGAAGAAGGAAGATACTTAGAAAAACTGGAAGAAGGAAGCAATGGTTTTGAGCCTAGGATTTTTTGCCTATGTTCTACATAATGTTCAGGGCATGTTGCAGATTCCATGACTGGGACTTTTAGAAGCCATCTAAATGGCTCAGTGCTTCAACCAAACACATAGAGGTGTAGCTGCAGAAATGGCCTGGCAGTCAACAGTACTTGCTGCTCTTGCAGAGAACCTGGATCTGGTTCCTAACACACACATGGTGACTAAAAGCCACCCATAACTCTAATTCCGGAAGATCTGATACCTTCTTCTGTCCTCCACAGGCACTAGACACATAATGTAGTGCATATATAAACAAACATGCAGGCACAGCACTTATCAAAGAAGCACAATAAATCTTAAAACAAAACAAGAAAAAAGAACCTCATAAGGGAAAGAAGAGTTGACATAAGGAGAGTGGCCTGAGGAGACTGAGCAAACTCCAAGCCAATGAGAGAGCATCTTTTTAAACAGTAGGTGAATGGCACCTGAGAACCCACACCCAACGCTGACCCTCCACAGTCCCCACATGCATGCATGAAACTCTCAAGGCTTTGAGCTCACACCTAATGAGCAGCATGAATACGGAGGGGAATTGCTCATCCTTTCCTCAGGAAAGGACTTAAGATGAAGTCAAGTCTTTGGAAATTCATGCCCAGGTAACCCCTTCTTCCTCATGAAAAACTGAATCCAGGAAAACCACATGGCTGTAAGATTAGTACTGTTAGGAATCTCATATCAGATCTGATAGGAGCAGCTGGCAGTCACCCAAACTGTGTCCCCACAACTTCCAAAAGCTTGTTCATAGCACAGATAACACTGGGATGCCCAAAGTCTCTCTTGCTTGGATGTCTGTACTGCACCCAAGAGAACAAAACGACTCATTTATTGACTTTAAAAGCCCACCATTAAACATCACAGTGACTTACGTTTCCTCTTCAGCTTTCATTTGAAAGGCATCTTCTAACCAATCTAATAACTTGTGTGTAAACTCACTCACATCTTGCTGTGGAAAGAAAAAGTGTTGGTTGGTTAGTTGATATTTGATCCTACTAACAAAGATCCTACATGCTGCGAAATAAAACTTACAGCCAGTCAGGACTCACAAAGTAGAATGTGACTGTGTCCCATAAAGTGCAATAAATTTCCATAATTTAACCAGGATAAAAAAATCAATATTTTAAAAAGTATTAGAGTCACAAGGTTTCATTTTAGGAAACACACACACACAATGTAACAAATGAATTTATAACAAAATATTAGTTACCTCTTCCCTATATGCTCTGCAATGAATCCATGAAATGAAAGACTTCCTTTCACTCAGACTCTCTGTTTTATACAAAATTATCATCATCTTTTCGCTTAGAAAAAAGACTAGTGCTTTTGACAACTGTTTATTTTAATTCATATATACTCTTTGATCCATATTTACTTTTATCAAGATATTTCTTAACTTTAGCAATTAGTAAGTCCAATAATTTAGTCTACAATTCTCTAAACCCCAAGTGAATTCTACATTCAGAAATAAATAAATATCACCTTTTGCTGTCCCTTTCTTTGGTGGCTGATCCCCTAACATGGAAAAGCAGGAGCAAGTGTTGGCCCACATAATCACTACCACCACTTACACAATGTTGCTTGGAAGATAGAATAGGTCTAAAAAGAGAAAAACTACCCAAGGTATTCAGTTCATGGTATCAAGACAAGATAGAAGAGTCCACATAGGTAACTTTCCCTAACCAAAGGAGCCTTGAGAATAAAGTAACTGCCTATGTTTTTCCACCTAGTGCTTAGGTCAACCAATCCACCTATAAAATGCTGAAGCTAAAATCTAGGAAGAATAGCGACTCCAGTGCTGCAGAGGAAACAGGACTGAGCTCAGCACCCAAGTCTAGTTCTATCACCCTGGGTAAAGCAGCAGCAAAAAATTTACTCAGAACCTCAAAGAGTAACTTTTAGAGAATATGGATCTTTGTAGAAATTATTAAGAATCTCCTGGTGAATTTAGCTTAGGTAAAAGTGAGCCTAACTCCAATAGTGGCCGTCCCTGTGGGGCATAGAAAAAGAGAAAGCAGTAGGCGAAAACGAAGACAGGTAAAAACCAAAAGTAGTCTCCCAGGGTCAAATGATACCACAAAAAATGATAGAGGGAGGAAGGATGCTCCTCCTGTCAGGGAACGTGGCTCTGCAGAATCGTACTTCTAAACCCTTGGCCTCGTGGTATATTAATAATTTTCTATTGTTCCTGAGCCAGAAGATTTAATGTATAAATGTTCTTAAACAACTTTACTCATCTTAAAGACTGTAGCTAAAAAGAACCAACAATGTTTTCTAGCTATCACAAGTCTTGGAAAGAATTATCCTGTCTTTTTTTTTTTGTAATCAATCTAAAATTTACAATTATACAATGAAAATTTAGCAAAGTTCACTAGGATGAACAAGTGAGATCTTAAGAAACTTAAATCTTAAACTCTAAGAAAAGTATGATTAAAATTGACAGTATTGCCATACACCAAAGAATCTCCCATAAAATTGCTTCATTTTTCCAAACACGACATATTCGGGGAGAATATGAAACACAAGTACAAAAGACTTTAAAAGTAATCACAATACTTGTGTGCCTTGGGACGCATTTCACTAACTCACTAATGTGTATGTCAGAAAATCACACCTGTGCCTCTAGAGAAAAAGAAGCCACAACGATAAAGCTAGTTGGTCCACACAAAGCAAAGGTATTCACTCCACAGCGTTCAGAGCACAGAACAGCAAAGTACCAAAGATACTGAAAGATCATTGGGTTTCTGTAGAAAGGGGGGGGGGGTAAACGTGGAAAGCAGGGAAGAAAACATGTCAAAGCACGAAAGCTTGTGTAAAACTCACTTGACACCAAGAGTGACTAGAGGACAGCCACCAATCCCAGCCAGGAGGCTAGAGCAGCAAGCTAATACTGAGCAAATGAACAAAGACACTGGACCGGAAGCAGTGCTCTAAAGCGGGGGCTCTGGGGTCATTTCAGAAACATCATTTTATTACTTTTAGCTTGTGTTAGTATTGCTGCAGCAAGAAAGAATGAGTGAGGAAGCCAAGTAGACGGAACACATGAAAAGCATTGGGCTGTTTCAGGAAAAAAATTTAAAGGGAAAACACCACAATAGAAAATGTTGCTGTGAGCACTTTGTGTCTGCGCATATTTTCTATACAGCTTCAAATTTTTTAAAAAGAAAAATCTAGAAGACAGAAACACGTATTTTTTTTTCTCCTGAATCCTGCTCTAAATTTCCATTTTCTGAATCCCACAGGCCGGGGCTCTGTGGCCCTCTTTCTCTAGTATCATCTATGTCCCTTCAGCGCCGCGGACTCTTCAGTATTTATTACTTTCTACAGCCGTCTGTATGTGCTCCTTTGCGTGCTCTTAACCTGTCTGACTTTTCAAGTTGCAACGTCGGTGTACAGACATGGCTCTTTTTCCATAAGAAATCATCCACAATGTTGTTTTTAACAAATGCTAATAAAAGGGTACCATGATATAACCATTAAAAGCAAGAAAAATGACTGAAGCAGTATTTTTCAAAAACCCTTACAGGCAATCCAGGGAAACTAATCCCGATCAGCAAAGGCAGGGGCATGAAACCCACATATACTATCCTGCACCTGGGTCATAGCACGTTTGTTGAAATCGCTACTTACAGGGGCTGGAGTGATGGCTCAGTAGTTAAGAGAACTAACTGCTCTTCCAGAGGATCCAGATTCAACTTCCAGCACCACACGGTGACTCACAACCATGTGCATCTCCAGTTGCAGGGGATCCAATGTCCTTCTCTAGCTTCCAGGCACACACCAGGTACTCATATAGTACATTATATATTATATATGTATATAGTAGTCGTTATTTTGTTCACTACTTTTCTTTCACTTTTTTGGTTTTTTGAGACAGGGTTTCTCTGTGTAATTTTGGTGCCTGTCCTAGATCTCACTCTGTAGACCAGGCTGGCCTCGAACTCACAGAGATCTGCCTGCCTCTGCCTCCCGAGTGCTGGAATTAAAGGTGTGTGCCACCACCACCCGGCTTTGCTTTTCTTTATCAACTTCCATCCTTCTATAAATTACAACTTCATTTACCTTAATACCTCCAATTTGGCCATGTTTTGCTTAGTTTAAAAGCTTTCCAAATAAGAAAATAATGATTTCAATGGCTTCAACACATTATTAATAAAATTTAGTGATGTCATCCTAAATCAACATATACACTTGAAAAGGTGTCATAAAGATCTATAAAATTACATGGAAACAGTCAAGTAAAAGAGATGGGAGGCTACCTGCTGTGAGTCATTTGATTTGAAGGCATCCTTCAGAATCTCAACTGCTCTAGATGGATCAACATATTTCCTCTTGGTACCAACAAGAAGTGCAAAGAGATACCTCAGTTCCCGCATAAAAGGCAAATTCCGATGTTCCTGCAGAGAGAAGGGAAAAATAAAAATAAAAACAGTATCCCCAACGAAGTCAGCAAACTATTGACTGGTCAACAGATACTTCAACAGGAACCAGAAGGTAACTGACATCTATTAGGGCAGATCTGGCACTCTATCAAATTGAAAAGGAGTGTCAGCTACAAAACTCAAAGGAGTTAAGAACTAAAACAGAGGACCTTAGGCCAGCCTCACAATTTCTGCATAAATACCACATATTCATAGCAAATTATGTCACTACCCAGCCAAGAATATCCAGCTCATTTAAGTCCGTTCATTATAATCTTCCCATTCATCAGGGTGCAGCTGCTGCCGACAAGGACGACCAGAAGAGCCAACAACGATCAGTGAGAGCTCAGCACTCGCCAGGCACCATCAGAGTGCTGTTCTCCAATTAGCCCATTTAAACCAGACCCTCCTCATCTAGGAGTGCTTTAGACCCCTCCAAGTCAACAGCGCCTCCAAACACTCCATCTCCTGGAATGAGTCTTTGAATAAGGACTACACTGTCAATTCTCATACGATGACTCTAATCATTTAACTAATATTAGGCCTGTGTCTAATCCTTACTTAATGACCTAATAAAAACTAATGTCTATTTATATATATATAGAGAGAGAGAGAGAGACAGATAGATAGATGTCTATATATATTACTTTATACTTTATTAATAAAAGCATTAATACATTTTGTAAATTATAAGATTCAGAATAAATTCATTTGTAATTTTTCAATTTAAATATTTAATAAGTATAATGTTAACATAATCATTAATCAGATCAAGCCCTAACATTAAATCTTGATTTTATTATCACTGGGATTACAGATTTCTGAACAATTTCAATGTCTCTTCTCTTTTATGCTACACAAAACAGGTATTCAGTTCTTACTGGTTGATTATATCCAACCTTCTGGGAAAAAAATGAGTTTTAGTCACTACTTATTTTAAATCAAAAACATTTAAAAATCATGATATGTATGGAACTTGGTGAAATGCTTTAGGGCAGCAAACTGGAAAATCAGTTCTCATAATAGTCTTTGCAACAATAATTTTAGCATAAATTTTCAAGATACTATCTAAATTTGGGAAGGGTTTTAATTTCCATGATTGGCATTACTATAGCACTATCAATATAGTTCTATATAACTGGTGTTCAGAGCAATATAATCGACAGAAAAATTATTGTTCTCTCAATGCACTACACAGGGAGCCTTGAGAAACGGGAAGCAATTCAAAGCCTTGCCATTTAATCCCCAAACTACACATCCCCTGAACCATTCTCTCATAAACTAATCCTAAAGTGAAATCTCTAAGCCATAAAGAACTCCAAATGACATTTATTTAAATATATGTTCCATCAACAGGAATAAGAATAAAGACAAAACGTATACATGAAAAAAAAATTAACCTTCTGTCCAGTCTTTAACTCTTTCTTCAACTGCCCTAATAAGTAAGTTTTCAAAGTATAAGTATTAATTTTAATCTACACAACAATTTCCCCCAATATCCTGTTTCCTAACATCCACTTCTTCATTATCACTCAGCCCATGACAAATGAGGACACTCCTTATCAAATATAAGAATGAAACAATTTTTTTTGTTTGTTTTGATTTTTCAAAACAGGGTTTCTCTGTGCAGCTCTGGCTGTCCTGGAACTCTGCTTCTCTGCAGTTCTGTAGACCAGGCTGGCCTCGAACTCATAAAGATCTACCTTCCTCTGCCTCCTGAGTGCCGGGGTTAAAGGCGTGCGCCACCACCACCTAGCGCAATATTTTTTTAATTAAGAGAAATTCTGCCAAGATTATTTGGAAAGTAAAATATTCTGAAACATCTCTGTCTTGGCCAATACCTGCAGCTAGAAAATCTGTCTATCAAAAAGTATAGCATTATAGAATAAAACAGAGCAACTACTTCATTTGACTAAATCATAAAAACATTGGCACACGTAAAAACTATTTGAGCACTACTATAAACAGGCTTGTGGTATAATTAATGTACAATACATACACCATTAAAAACACACACAATTTCCCAAGCTTTGCATATGCATTATCAACATCCAGATAACAAACCTATTTATTCACCACCCCAAAATGTGGTCACTCCCTAGCCATCTCAACTAACAACAGTCATGTTGCATTTTCTGGACATTTACCCAAATGGAATCATCCTCTAGGCATTTGCTTTAGACTGCTTTTGTGCAATCAGTATTCTTTTTAGTGCTTCATCTACATGTATGTGCACACTAGTAATTTGTGACAATTTACTGCTTTGTAGCATTTTATTGTAGATTAAATACAACTTATTTTAATCCAACAGTCTCCTCTTCCATTGTTGCACACACTGGTGTGAAAATTCTTGTGGAGATACACACTTTTATTTGTTTTATAAAAACTTTGGGGGGCTTGGAAATTCTCAGCTCAAAGAATATCTGTATGTGGGAGACAGGGATCTGCCATTATTTTTCAGATAACAATTATCCTATACACTAAACTTAACAATAGTTAAAATAAGGTAGCATATAATTCTAGATGAACAAACTCTATCTAAAATAAAAACTAGACTTTTTAAGGAAGTCCTGCCTCTTATTTGAAATGCACACAATATTTGTGGGAAGCTTTATTTGCTTAAAAGATATTCTTAGCAGTGCATGCAAATGGCGTCCCTGTAACATGATTAAAGCAATCCCAGGTGTAGTCTGTATCTTAACACATTGGATTTCAAGTTCACTGTAACAGTAAACATGTCATGAGTTCAATGTAAATTCACTATTAAAAGACAATGGCAAATATTACATTTACACATTTAAAACAGAAAGTATCTTTCATTATCTCGAGTGAATTTAGCATAAACCAGTGACTGACAATTACAATTCCAACACCGGTTTAAAAGGCATCAAGCACAGTTTCCCACTGTTACCATGCCATAGTAAAGACCTTCATTTATCACAGCTTATGCAAATTTTCACAATATCCTTCTACATAAGAGCCTTTCAAAGAATGGAAATGGTAACTCTCCTTCCACTGCAAGAAATAAACTTCTCTAGCATGTGCTCATTACACACTCCACTTGGCACACTAAGTACATACTCCTCTACCATGAGCTCATTACACAGTCCTCTACCATATGTTTATTACACACTCCTCAAGCATGCACTCATTACACACTCCTCTAGCATGTTCTCATTGCACACTCCTCTAGTGTGCCCTCATTACACACTCCTCTAGTATGCCCTCATTACATATTCCTCTAGAATGCACTCATTACACACTCCTCTAGTGTGCCCTCATTACATACTCCTCAAGCATGCACTCATTACACACTCCTCCAGCATGCACTCATTACACGCTCCTCTAGCATGCACTCATTACACACTCCTCCAGCATGAGCTCATTACACACTCCTCTAGCATGCACTCATTACAGACTCTCCAGCATACACTCACTACATACTCCTCCAGCATGCACTCATTACACACTCCTCTAGTGTGCCCTCATTACACACTCCTCCAGCATACACTCACTACACACTCCTCCAGCATGCACTCATTACACACTCCTCTAGTATGCCCTCATTACACACTCCTCTAGCATGTGTTCATTACACACTCCTCTAGTATGCCCTCATTACACACTCCTCTAGCATGTGTTCATTACACACTCCTCCAGCATGAGCTCATTACACACTTGGCCAGCATAGCTGAGTACCCTAAGAACTTTCACAAGTAATTCTGGTATATACACACAGACAATGAATTCTTTTTAAATAAAGTTACAAACTGATTTGGTCTTATCAAACTATGAAAAATAAGGGATTGAAGTTCTATAAAATGGTAAAATAAAAGAAACAAAAGTTAAGCACAGCACCCGTAAGTACCCAGTTGGAAGTAATTCTAACTAATGCATATAAATTATACATGCTTCTACTGAGAGATGAGAAGGGCGAACTGGTACACTAACGTGATACAGAGAGACAGCAGTCCAAACTCCCTTGGAAAGACTTATACTTGAAGACATTTACTTACTTTCTCTAGCAGTATGGCATTGTTAAATTGCCTTGATTCCTTCTTTTTTTTAAAGTAGTTGTTCACTGGCCTGATCCAGCCCAGAGATTGTGGCCTAAAAGTTGGCTGAAGTACAGGTTTTAGTTCCTCTAGTGTGCATTATAAATGTTTCATGTATTTGCAGAAAAAGTGGTTTTAAAAAATTAAACACTAAAAGGATAATGTAACTTAATAATTTATCACTGTACCAATGGGTCACACAAAGTTCAGTACATCACTGAAACCCAAAACGTCACCTCCTTCGTTTCTAGAGCCCATTTCTTTAAGGCCACTGGCTCTTTACAGAAAATGACCCAGGACCTGCACCAGAGTACATCATCCTCCCATACAAATGGTTTTCTTCCACTAAGTATAAATGCATGCATGCAAATCAGTCCAATTTTATTAAGATTAAAATAATAAAATTTATAAAAAATAAAATAGGCAATAATACTGTATAGCAGACACTTTTATAGGGGCTTTACATGCTTACCTCATTTAGACTCCTCAGCATCTCCAGGAAATAATTACTGTTGCTATTTACTCTACAGATAAGGAAATCCCAACAGAAACGCAACTTGCTTTAGACCCGTAACTAAAACCCAAGCATCAGGGCCTGGAGTCTGCTCTTTTCAACCTCCCTCTGCCTACCACTGACTTCCAACACGGAGGGATGGGTTTGCCCTGGACCACCACACCTCGTGCCTGAGCTTTAAAGGATTCTTCTGGATGATCAAGTGAAAAGAAAAGCCAACACTGACAATAGTGGTGAGGAGTCCACTGAAGAAAGCCCTTCAATTATACAGGGCAGCCTACGGGTGTACTATAATTCGACAGCCCTATGGGTGAGGGGTCCTAAACTGGCCACATGGAACTGGTATGCTATTGGGACACACAGAGGAAGAAAGTTCCCATTTATGATATGTAGATAAAAGGATAGGAAACTACTGTAATAGAGATTAATGACTTAATAGGAAAATTTGAACAGTTTCAGGTTTGGTGGAGTAAGTACGTGCTCCCAAAATTCTTAAAGAGAAAAGAACATAAAGACTGTAAGTATTCGGCTTTTAAAATCTTTTATAAATTTACCTTTTGGTTTCGGGGTAAATCTTGAGCATTTGATGGAGGCTTGTAATTCAGAACTAATCTTCTAAATTCCAAAAGATTGAATAATGACTGAAAAAGAACAATTTAAAATATCTAAGAGAAAATTCTAATAGTGGAATTGTGAATATCACTGTTATCAAGACTCATTCCTGACAACTACACTCTTTACATAAAGAACGGCTGGAACCAGCAAAAGAATGCCTATTTTTCTCCCCGAGAGAAGTCTATTTTTTTATATTTTAAAACAGTATTCTCATTTTAAAAATATTTTTGGATGGGGGTTGCAGGGAATTGAACCCAAGGCCTTGTGTATGCAAGGCAAGTGCCCTGGCTAGTATGTTATATCAGTACCAATATCTTATTCTTTCTAACTAACACTTATCCTACATGCAAAGCACAAAATTGTACAAGGACATTTTTAAAGCACACAGAGTATTACATTTATTTAAAAACTATTTAGATTACTATGTCATTAACATGAAGTTTTTCCTAAACTGGATAAAATACACTGAAGAAGTTTTTAGATGTGTTCTATTTCAGATTAATTACCTACAAAAATTAAGTACAAATCAACGTACTCATCAGATACTAGGTGAAAAAAAAAACACACACAAAATATTACATATTCTCTTGATAGCCAAGAAAACAAAACCTGGGAGACAAATATATAGTTATAAAAATAGAATAATGAAAAAGTACATAGTAGACTAGACACTCATGAAAGGCTTTCTAGCATGGGGTTTGTTGATGGTTATTTTAGCTGCTGGAAACCCAATCAAGGCCTTGGACTTTCTCTACCACTGACCTCAGTTAGCAGCTACACATGATGATCTTGAGTGCTTGCTAAAAGGTACTTTGTAATCCACTAATGACATCATAACATTTGTTCAAAACGAATATACAATATTACAGACTAGAACACATACTTAACAGAAATAAATTCATCTGAGCATCTCTGTAAGATTTTCCTTATAAATATTTTACATACATGTAACTAATCCTATGCATTTTACAGCGTTGGGATAAAGGTATGTGCCACCACACCCAGTGAGGATTTTTTAAATTAAACATTATGAGCAGATAAAATAATTCATTTTCCTGTTGTTATTATTTTGTTCCTTTGAGGAGGGATCTTGCCATTAGCCCAGCTCATTGATTCACACATTTAATAAGTACTTATGGAATACCCCTGGCATGCACAACACTGGGGGACAAAGAAGGAAGGACATGTAAAATATGCAGTCTCTTCTTCCATGAGAATTATCATCATATGCTGGAAGATTAAAAGGATGAAAGGAGGGGTATAAATCAGAAAAGATACAGATAAGGCTGCAGATGAGAAGCTAAGCAGAAAGGCAGCATTTTAAAACCAGAGCTTAATCCAACAAAAGGTTTTGATCACAGTAGCAAGAGTAAGGAAATCAGACAAGGAAAAGGAATACAGAAAAGCAGAGCTTTCAGATTTGTGAACCATCAAGAAGAGAAATCATCAGACATCATACACCTCTTGATAAACACAAGTAATGGCTGGGATGTGCAGCAAGGACTCACTGGAGCATTTCAAGACAAAAAAAGACTAGCAATGCTGCTCCACTCTAGGAGGGTGGTGACAAGGTGATGACCTTGAGAAATGGCACCTGGAAAAAGTCACCTCCTCAGTACAGTGGTAGAGGAGGAATGCTTGTGATTGAAGAAATAGGCTAGAGCTTAAGGGGGAGTCTCTACCACTCTTGGGAGGGATCTTAAGAGAAAACTGCCAAGGAAGCATGAGAATCCCACAACCATGCTTTGTCCTCACACTCCAATGTCTTCCTTGATTCTGAGCAGTAAGAATTTCCTTTGGTGTGGGTATGCATGTAAAGAAGCTGCTTTTTCTCCATCTTATAAAGATTTATGAAGTAAGGGATTCTAGAAGTCCATTTCATTTCACTTCCAAGTGCTGTTTACAGCTCTGAGCAGGTGACACAGTTACCTCCATCTTGTCTCTAGACCCTGGGAGAGTCTAGAACTAAAACTGCACAGAGCACTCAAGTCAGTGTGAAGGAATTCCAATCAACCCTGCAAATTCCAACCAAAGCTTTGGGCGCTAATGGAGGCAGCAGTAAACGAAAAGTGTCATTTCTGAGTGAGTAGTCACATCTCAGCTCACACCTGAGAATCAAGTGATGTCAGAAAAGGGAAAAGAAAGGAGTCTCATAACTAAACATAAAATAATAGCTCCTGGAAATAATGGTGGACATTGGCAATACAGTAAAAAAAACACAAGTGAACACATGTTTTCTACCCACAGATTTCCATGGTATGAAGTTTCATGTCTTCCCTAAAAATCACTTTTGTTAGGTTGTGATAACCCAAACTTCTAAATTGAGAAGATTATTTATTTGTGCTGGGTGGGTGTTTAGATTTCTGCTAGAGAAGTCAAATCTTCTTTAATACCTAAATTTGTTATCATAGAATAACAAATTTTAAACTAATAAATTTACCACTTTGTATTAAGGAAGAATATGGTCTCTTTTTTTGGTATGTTCCTTACACACACACACACACACACACACACACACACACACACACACACACACACACACACACAAAAGCTTGGTCACCAAGTGAACTTAGGGTAGATGGATGGTTATTCCATCACATTTGAGCTGAGACAGTAAAAGAACTTATTAACATAAACAGGGTTCCCATGGCTCTGTTAATAATAATTTATTATTTCAAATGGGAATTTCCGGTGCATATCGTCAGGAGAAGTGAAGAGCATTTATCTAACTATCAAATACTGGCTGTGTGTAGGGACTTCCTCTTCTTGAACTTCTCAATGAAAAGTGCCTGACGAGCGAGAAGCCTTACTGTCCACACAGTGCTGGGAAGAAGGCACCCCAACACATTCAGGAACATTCGGATCACAGCTTCACATCTGTTCCTCTAAACTACGCCATGGACAGAACCTCACTAATACACAGAGAAAAGTAACAACCTACGAGGACAATACGAAGACACAACAGTAAGGCCCACAGGACTTCCAAGTATCACGTAAATGTTATCTATTGCTTTGGGCACATAAGTGAAAAAAAAATTACAATGAAGCCTACTGTCTAAGAAGCCCTAGTCATCCAGGTACCCTTAGACTGCTAATGTATTAGAAAACCAAGGAATGAGCCAACTTTCTTAGCGGTGTCTATCATAACATAACAGGAAGGAGGCAAGTCCAGAAACCAAAGGAAATTTCCTTATATGGCCCATGTGCCACAGAGCAAGCGGGGGTGCTGGTGGCCTAAACCCTATACTAACTTCACAGAAAAAAGGTGAAATCACAGATTAGTCCCCTAGCCATGACAACGAGCTGACAGAAAATGAAAGGCACGAGATACTTATGTCACTGTGCACAAGCTGAAGCCAGCATGAAAACATAGACTCGGGAAGCTACAAAATAGTCTTTCTGAGCACAAAAGCAAATGGCACATATGCTCCATGATTTCTAAGTCCTTATTAGGAACAGGAAACAGTTAAGCTGCATTTTAATGGCCTTATGAAACTAAACACAAAATATTCAAAGAAGGTTTAATTTAAATGTTGAAATTTGATTATTCATACTAACAGAATGAAAAAGAATTATGACAACTGTCATTATTCTACAAAAGCTGAAAATCAAAGCTCACACTCCATATATTTTCAAAAATGATTATTCCTAGTTGAGAAGACAGTATGTGTATTTACAAACATCTATTTTGGAGAAGGCTAACAAAACATTCTACAAGGATGTTTTAAGGTAAAAATAGAAAGTGTTAATCTTGATTTATCAATATTTATTCTTTTCAGCATTCTAACATATGTACTGTGATGTATTTGCACATCAACACCAGCCTCAAACAAAATGCCTCTTCAAAGAGTCAATTTGTAATTGTGAATATAATAGTATATTTTATAAATATTTTCCTTATGTATAAGTAAGCTGATCTGATTCACAAAAATAGTTAATTCTAATTTCCCACCTTGGTTACAATTATTCTCTCAACCTTCAGAGAAATACCGACAAAATTACCTTCGTTCTACCTCTTCAGAAATCAATAAAGGCAGCAATTACAAAGGCAAGAAAGCAGGAGAAATTAATCTTACAGAAATGGATGGTGTTAACCTGTGTTCTGTTGAAAGGCTCATAGTGGAACCAGGCATTGTGCTACAGGCCTGTAACCCGAGCACCCAGGAGACTGAGGCCAGCCTGGGCTACCTACTAAGAGCTGATTTGAAAATTAAATTTGTTTTTAAAAAGAGACTCTATTTTAAGACAAAGAAACTTTTAATTAGCCAGGTGTGATGTCTCAAACCCATAATCTCGGCCCTCAGAAGCTGAGGCAGCAGATCCTAAGTTCTAAGCTAGCCTGGGCTATATGGCAAGAACTCATCTACCAACAGAGAACAAAAGTCCCACTGGGAATCAAAGACAAGAGGGGCTAGGCAAGTCTGCGATCAACCCACTAAAGCACATACATGGAAATCCTGAACTTCTACTTAAACCATACACGAAACAGCACGGCCCACACCACTGCTCCCCAGGCTTCCTGATTAAGAGCTGAACCTCAACCCTTACCTGGATCACAGCACTAAACCAGCACGTGTTGCCGACGTTCTTCAGCCCAACCGGAGCTTTGTCTTGCCGTTTTCGGTCATAAGGGTTTCGGGAGTCCCTCCAAACTTCTGTAGGTGTTCTCTTCAAACATGCTTTATTCTCTGCTATGCTGGCTTCCAGAACCCTTAAGAAATGAAAACAGAATGTTGAAAAAGACTGACGCTCTTACAAGACACACTAAGCAACTTCATGTGGTGGGTGAACTTGAAGACGTCGTTACACAGCTCTAACATGTCCTGCGAAGTAATACGCGATGCTGACATTACTCATGAAGCATATGATGTCATTAAGAACATGGCAGTGGCCTTCCCACACACACACCCCTCCATCAACACCTGAGGCAGGGGAGGTGGAAGAGCTGACTCTGAGGTCATTAGAGCAGGAGAGCTGTCCCTACCCCTCATCAACTGCAGCACTCGGGAGAGTGGCCCGTATGCCATGCCTGGGCAACACGATAGGTGTACACATGGGAGAACTAACCCTGAGGACATGACAGCAGAAGTGGCCCCGCCCCTTGCTCATCACTGCAAAGGATGAACTAGCCAGGGCAATGCAGGAGAGTTCACCCTGGTGGTGAGGACCAGGGAGAGCTGGCAGGTTGACCGACTGTGAAACTACCCAGGTCCAGAACCAGGGTTATGGGCTAGCCCACCCCAACATCCACTCCATCTGTGATCTGCTGGAGCACGTAAAGGGACCAGTCCTGCAGACCCAAAGCTGCAGGATCTCCACAACACAACGCAATACAGGATATCCAAGAGGAGTCCCAGTGAGGGCCCAACATCAATAGTGTAGGAGAAACCAGAGGCCTCGAACCAGGCCAATGCCTCTGTTACGAACACTTGCAAATACAGATATATGATAACGGGTTTACTGCATGACTCACTGTGTCACACTGCAGCTTCCATGATGAGCTTAAGTTTTCTTTTTTCTTCTCTGAAATTTATCTTATTTATTTTGGGGAAGGTTGCAAGGGTAGAGGATGGATACAAAGGGACAGGGAAATGAATGGGATGGAGATGCATGATGTGAGAGACACAAAGAATAAATAAAAAAGAAAATTTTGAAAAATTAAAAAAGAATATGGTAGTGTCAGTAACCACCAGATAAAGTGAAGTACAATAAGAAAAAAAAATTGAGATTATATCCTAAGAAAATTTCAAACACAAAACCTCAATCAGATTAACAGTAATCACAACCCTTAGGTATACACACACACACACACACACACACACACACACACAGTGACAATCTGGTCAAGATTACACTACATAGGCAACAGTGATAATCACAATCCTTAGCGACACACAAAACACACACACACACACACACACACACACACACACACACACACACACACACACACACTGACAATCTGGTCAGGATTACATTATGTATGCAACAGTGGTCCTAAGAAAGTACAATGGAGATGAACCTCCCTCCGCCTAGTAGCCTAGTGTGACAACAGCATGCCTGTGATGAAGCCAGTATGAAGTGTACTTCCAGTCCTTGAACTACAGCATCTACAGTTGTGCACAGTACAGAGCACTCAGCGACTGTGACACTGCATTTAGACAGTCAGCACGCTACACAGTTTGCGCTCTTTGATAGTCTTCACGCCCTACCCCAGAGCACGCTGTAAAAGGAATGCCACAGTGTGCTGGCAGAAGCCTCCCACGCCCCACGTTTGTCTCTTGACTGTAGCAAGGGACCACATGGAGGTGTTAATCTGCGGGATGACATCTGGGTGTTTGTGACCACATCCTGATGAACCTGTCTATGCGCAGCTTTTCGGGACTCTCTCCAGAATTAACCAGTACGTATTACTATGCAGTGCCTGAACTAGAAAACACTGACAGAAGCTGCAGAGAAGGCTCGGCTCTTCAAAGCTAGGCCTAGTAGTCTAAACTGCGGTCATCCTTGGGGATTCCTGGGAACTTTGCTAGCACCAGGTTTTTCCCTGTCCCCATGTGGTCTCCCTCTATCATGGTATCTCTCTCATTGCTCTCCCACTCCATCCCTGTTCCAGCTCTACTATCCTATTCCCTTATGGTGCATGAGCAGCCTTTTTGGAGCCCACTACCTATGATGGGACACCTCGCACAGCCTTGAGGCAGGGGGAGGGACTTGGACCTGCCTTTGCTAAATGTACCTCCTCATGGGAGGCCTTACCTTCTTGTAGGAGGGAAATGGGGGGTGGGTTTCGAGGGGAAGGCTGGAGGGGTGGGAGGAGGGAAGAAGGGGATCTTTGATTGGTATATAAAATGAATAAAAAATATTTCTTAATATAAATAAATAAATAAATAAATAAATAAATAAATAAATAAATAGGCCTAACATGGTCAATGACATAATTTTGAGCCACAGCACTTCAAAAATAAATAACCAGGTAAAATATAATGATCCTGTCACTCATCAATGTACACACTTATGACCATGAACTCTGATCATGAGTTCAAGGTCACCATCAGATACACAATAAAACCCTGTCTCAAAAATTCCAAAGAAATGAACCAGTAAACGAGTAGCAGGGATTACAACTGGAGAAAAGAATCATAATCTAGCAATATACATTTGTAAGGTGGCAATTTAAATATAAACCCAATAAATATTTAGTAATTTTCAAAAAAGCTAAGTTCACAACCAAAATATCAAGGAAACATATGACAGAATTATAGATACTAATCTGGGTTATAAGCTTCTAGATATTTTCATATTAATATGCTTATATAAACTGATGTAAATAGAAGTATATAAGCATTTGAAAAATAACATTTGCAGCAAGTATACCTTTTATTTTACAATCTTTATCCTCCACAAACAGGCACACATGAACATGCCTATATACACACAAAGGCAGTAAAAAATGTCACCACACAAAATAATTATGTACCAAATCATATGTCCAATGAAGTCAAAAACACTTACCATCAGCTTATTAAAAAAACAAAAAAACAAAAAAACTTAACTCCTGTGAAAAATTCCCAAAGGTGAACTGGACAATAGATGCAAAAGAACAAAAAAGAAATAAAAAGTTAAAGAAATAAATAAATTTGTGACAAAATTATGAACTCCATACATAATTAAAAGATAATTAAAAGGTTCAGAACTAAGGAAGTTTGATTACATGAATACAGGCACATATCAGTGATTTTTCTAGAATGAAGTATCTTATGGCTCTTAAGCTTCAAGTCTGTCTTTTCCTTTCTGGAATGTAGACGGATTCACACTGGCATGCTGTGAACATGCTCTCACCTGCTGATGGCTTGCTCCTCGTCCGTTATTCCAGTCTCCCTGAATGTCCTGTTTGATTCTGCCAAACTCAAAGCAATCGCTCTCTGAAGATCATCTTTGTCATCTCCGGTGAGATCGATCACATCTGAAAAACAAAACTAGCTCTCTCAAAACCAAGGCACACAAATGACAGTGAACTCCCCCCACAGAGACTAGATGCACAATAAACCTTGACAAACCAAAGCAGTACTGAACTAACACTCTGCTTTATACATGAATATATCTTTCACAATCCAAACATGGTTACTATGAACTAGCATTGCAAATTAATAGTTTCTTCTATAAAATCTACCAAAAGCAGTGAAAAGAAATCTTGGTATTTATTTATTTACTATGAAATCTTTTATTAAGAGCTAATAAGCAGAAAGCCTGCTGGGAAAATGGTTTATCAATAAAAAGCAAAATAAACACTACCAAACACTTACATTGGTGCTCTCTGATTGTGTATATATCATATGGACTGGCCACAGGGTAAGGGTGTATGTGTGCATGTGCGCGTGTGCACGTGTGAGTGTGTGTGTGTTTGTGTGTGTGTGTGTGTGTGTGTGTGTGTGTGTTTGTGTGTGTGTGTATGTGAGTGTCTGACATCGTTAGCTCTAATGAAAAGTAGGAAAGGAGATGAAAAGAGCTGTCACTTTTTGTTTTTTACTCTTCTGTACTATGTGATTAATTTAGGCCATATGCCCTTCTTTTCATTGAAAACAAGATTTTTCACTTACACAGAGGTATGCAAACAAATATACTTGTTCCATTTCTTTAAAAAGAGCTTGAACACTGGATTCTACTTCTGTATCCAATGAATAAAAGCCACAACTACTATCACCATCAGTAAAACATGTTCAGTGCAGCTCTGCATTAAGCAGGAATGGTATACTTTGACCTAGCCCACAAGAGCTGAGAAATGTTAACAATAGTATAAGGACAGAGAACGGTACACAGGCTCCAGGTCGAAATCTTTCATTTCTTAAACCTCATGTTTCTTTGACCCACAATCAGTTTTTTAAGTTATCTTCTCATCCCTAAAGACACTTAAAAGAAGGGATGACAAATGCTGTAGGTAAATAATATTATCGCAATAATATGGCTACGTGATCAGTCTGCTGCTGTTAATATTTACACTGCTGATACAGACCAAGGCACCAGTACCAAGGTGGAATTCCTGTTATTACTTAGAAATAAACACAATACTTTTAAAAAACTAGCTTCTCTTAAGAATTATAACTTTGAGCCGGGCGGTGGTGGCGCATGCCTTTAATCCCAGCACTCGGGAGGCAGAGCCAGGTGGATCTCTGTGAGTTTGAGGCCAGCCTGGGCTACCAAGCGAGTTCCAGGAAAGGCGCAAAGCTACACAGAGAAACCCTGTCTCGAAAAACCAAAAAAAAAAAAAAAAAAAAAGAATTATAACTTTGATCAAAAAAAGTAATTTTGCTGAACACTGGATCTTGATTTAGAAGGTTTTTAAATTGCTAATGACTAAAAATGCACAAACTTTATATGTGTCAAAGCATACTAAAAATGCTTGTCCAATGCTGGAGTTGCAAAGTTGGTATTTTTCATAGAACACCATTTTTTGTTTGAAAGAGCAAATGACATACTACAAAGTATGATTACTCAAACTTCAATTTTATCAGTCATTGCAGAGTAATAGTTGTTAGTGACTGATAGGGAATTTTCATTCAAAAAAAAATGTTTCAACTACTACGATCCTGATAGTTTCTCAGAATGTAAAGGCTTTTCTGGTAAAACTTTTAACATAAACTATTAACAAATTTGACATTTTAACATAGTATTTTGTCATAATATAGATAGAACTACAATTATCAATTTAGTTTTACAGAATTATGTAAGGCTAACAGATCCATCCATTCAAATAGCATGACATTGGTAGATCTTAATATATAACAGCACCATTTGAAAGGCAATTGATAATCACCAACCAGCACTGACACCAACATGACTGTGGATTCACAAGGCAACTCACCCTCAGGAAATTAAAAACAGTCGAGTTGTGGTATATTAAACAGAATATCCATTATTATTTGAATAACCAGTTTAACATTACTCCCTTCCCTAAATGAACATCTGTATAAAGCTAGATTTTCTTCACACAACAGAACCAAAGCAATTTATTCCAACAGAATGCAAACCTTCCAAAAGAGATCTGAGATCCCAGCTCTTCTATAACACCATAGACACAAGACACTGGCAGCAGAGGAATGCATGGACCCTTTGGCTAATTTGTTTCAGAAATATATTCTATACAAAAACATTTATATCAACAGAACAGGTTGCTACTTTAGTAAGAAATGATTTTCTAAGCTTCTCCAATTTTTAAGTTGTAACTCAGACACTATTTTCTATCAACCAACCAAAGCTCTTTGAAGTCCATTGTAAATATGTGAGTTTACAGCAGTCCTAAGATCAGAAGTGTGCCATGGTATTAAACACAGACACTCCATTGTATGTACCACATTTTCTTAATCCATTCTTCCCTTGAGGGGCATCCAGGTTGTTTCCAGGTTTTGGCTATTAAGAATAGTGCTGCTATGAACATAGTTGAGCATGTGTCCTTGTGGTATGATTGAGCATCCCTTGGGTATATGCCCAAGAGTGGTATAGCTTGGTCTTGAGGAAGACTGATTCTTAATTTGCTGAGAAACTGCCATAATGATTTCCAAAGTGGCTGTACAAGTTTGCACTCCCACCAACAGTGGAGGAGTGTTCCCCCTGCTCCACATCCTCTCCAACATAAACTGTCCTCAGTGTTTTTTTATCTTAGCCATTCTGACAGGTATAAGATGGTATCTCAGAGTCATTTTTGATTTGCGTTTCCCTGATGACTAAGGATGTTGAGCAATTCCTCAAATGTCTCAGCCATCTGAGATTCTTCCATTGAGAATTCTCTGTTTAGCTCTGTAGCCCATTTTCTAAAGGGATTGTTAGGTATTTCAATGTCTAGTTTCTTGAGTTCTTTATATATTTTGGAGATCAGTCCTCTGTCAGATGTGGGGTACTACTCAGCAGAGAAAAACAATGACATCATGAAATTTGCAGGCAAATGGATAGAACTAGAAAATATCATCCTGAGTGAGGTAACCCAGACTCAGAAGGACAAACATGGTATGTACTCTCTCATAAGTAGATACTAGTTGTAAAGCAAAGGATAACCAGACTGCAACCCACAGCTCCAGAGAGGCTAGCTAGCAGGGAGGACCCTAGGAAGGATGCATGGGTCATACTGGGAAGGAGAAATAGGTGAGATCTACATGAGCAAACTGGGGGTGAGGGGGGTAATGGAGGGCAAGGGATGGGGGATGAGAACATAGAGGAACAGAAGGTTCAAGTAGGAACAAGGACAGAGTGGACGGAAAAATGTACAGAAATGACCAATCAAATTAGTGGAAACGCATGAACTGTGCACCAATAGCTGAGGAGCCCCATGGTACTGGCCTAGGCCCTCTGGATAGAGGAGACAGTTGTTTAGATTGAACTGTTTAGGGGGGCCCCCAGGCAGGCAGTGGGATCAGGACCTGTCCCTGGTGCATGAGCCGGCTTTTTGGAGCCTAGTGTCTATAGTGAGAAACTTTGTGCCTTGGTGCAGGGAGGAGGGGCTTGGACCTGCCTCAACTGAATATAACAGGCTCTGCTGACTCCCCATGGGAGGCCTTGCCTTGGAGGAAGTGGGAATAGGGGGTGGTTTGGAGGGGAAGGCTGGGGGATGGGAGGAGGGAGGAGAGGGGCATCTGTGGTTGGTATGTAAAATGAATAGAAAATCTCTTAATAATAATAAAACAGAAAAAAATCCAAAAAAAGAAAAAAAAACCAAAAAACAAAAACAAACAAACTAAAAAACACCACAGACACATTCTACAAGACTTTCGGCTGCATAGGATTGGGGCTCCTGTAATCTAGTTTTTACAATGGAGTTGACAAAAGATAACTCCCAGTCACGTGACCAACAGGAGCCAAATGTCAATAAGCCCTGTGTGCCAATCATCTCTGTGATGAGGCCAGTGCAGGACAGGAGAGCAGCAGCTCTGGTTGGGCGGACATGTCCACCCCACTGTGGTCCACCCCACTGTGGTCCACCCCACTGTGGTCCACCCCACTGTGGCCTGCTTTCTGATCCTTATCTAGACACACAATTCACATCATTTGTCTTGCCCTAACGGCATCACGAACAAAAGACACTTGTTCCTTCCACTGGCATAAAAGGCTAGAACTGCTGTGGCTAGAAATGACCACACTCAGTTGTCCCTGTTTCCCTTGTCTCCCTCCACATCTCTAGTCCTCCAGGAGGAAGACAGAGAGGTACAAATGTGATGCAGAAGGGAATTGGAGCCTGCCTCTCCTGGCATTGGGCAACAGTACATTTTAATGATGGAAAAGGTTAGCTGAGATCAGATACCATCAGTCCTTGACTGACACTTTCTTCCAGCAAAGGAAAACATCTCCTTATTTATAAAGCTACTGCAATTACGATTTACTTCATGCCATCCCATTACTTTTAACATTTTAATGTTAAACATGGATTTATTTATTTTTGTATTCATAAACAGTTAATTATCTCCTTATGATGGCTATTGTTGGTTGTCAACTTAACTGCATCTGGAATTAACTAAAACCAACACGGCTGGGTGTACCTGTGAGGATTTTTTTTTCTTGAGTCATTGGAAGTGGGAACCCATTTTTAATTCAGATCTTTTGAGGTGGGGAGATCACCTTTAATCTGGGCCACACCTTTTGCTGGCAGCCTACATGAAGGACATGGAAAAAGGAAGCTTGCCTATTTGCCTGCTTGCTCTCCTCTGGCTAGCAAACCCATTCCTTCAATGGCATAAGAGCCTGTCTCTGTGGGGTTCTGGCATATAATGAAGACCAGCTTAAAACTCCAGCTTTAGGCCTTGCTGAATTTCTTTTTCAGGAATTGGTAAAACAACACATGCATTAGATGCACAGAGTTACCAGTTGTATAATGAAAAGTAGCATTTTCTGTGTGTTTATTGAAAAGAGCTGAGAATTAATTTGGCTATAAACAATTGGTAATTGCAGAAGTAAATTTAAAATCAAAATAGCCTTGGTAGAAATTTCATTCATATAGCAGCATGTTATATATTTGTATCTGCACCATAGCAAGACTTTGGGAAAACACTGAAAATGTCTTTGTTACCTACCTTCCCTGTCGTATCACTGTGAGAACAGTTCAAAGGTGCTAAATAGACAAGCTGCTTGGACACCACTTAAGTAAATCACATGATCATCTAAGCAGTTATCCACATTTTTAAGACTGTCCGAAACAAAATAAACTCCTATAAAGTCAGAAATACAGCACATGATACTCATCTTTATAAATGTTTGCTCTCCAAGAACTAACACTAAGTGTTTCTCGAACTCCCAAATACATGCATCATGCATCCTATTGGTTTTTACACACACCTTCAGTGCTTGCATAGTTTATAATTCACTTATCCATGAAGACACATTTTTTAAATATGTGTGTGTGTGTGTGTGTGTTTTTACAAATGCATCATTTAACCCAAAATCTAGTTGAATGACAATGTAAAGATTTATTTTGAAAAGGTAAAATGAAGTTCTTTCATTATTTCTTTATCTACATGAAGCTAAGTCCAGGGAAATGCTGTGTTTTGTTTAATAAACTAATTTTATATTTGTCACCAATAAAGACTCCTAGACATGAGTCAAAAGCAGGAAGAACTCCATGTGGAGAGTTGAGAGATAAAATATTGAACAAAAGGAAGAGAACTGGGGGGTACACTCAAGGTTAGAGGGTTTGCCTCATCTGTGCTAAAGTCCTGGGTTTAATCCCCAATACCAAGAGGGAAGAGGAAAGGAATTGGAGGAAGAACACGTCCCAGGACACGATGCAGTTGAGGTAACACGTTGGAATGCAAAACCAGCACTGTACACTGAAAACGTGGCTTGTTTTCAGAGAAAAGCAACCTACAAAGCAAAGGATGGGTGCTCACCAGGAACTGCAGACCAGAGGGACCCGAACACTGAGCCTCCCAAGTCAGCCTCACAGGCTTCCAATCTCACTGCTGCTCTCGTGAGCCAAACACGATCCAGCCTCAGCGAGGCCTGGGGTTCATTTCTCTCACACAACCCTGTGACTCCTTCCTCACTTCCCTCAGGTATTCGTTCAAATGTGACCTCACCCGAAAAGCATTCTCTGAGGACAGGACCTAAAATAGTAATTGCTATTCCCAAGCCGAGCCACACCCATGGCACCACGTTGGCCCAACCCTTCTGTTTTTTGTGAACTTCTGAGAACTCAGCATTAGTCTTCTGCACTATCCTCCTTGAGCAAAAGCAGACTGTCTTCCAACGGCTTATACAGGTTCTAAAAGCATTGATAAATCAATATTTATGTTCCAAAACAACTCAAAGTTAATACCAAGTAGAAAACGTCATTTTTAGAAGTGGGCTATGAATAGTGACAGCAGTAGGATGTAAGTATATGTTCCCAACTTCTACAAAGAGGACAGATAAGACACCACATTTTAAAGACTTTAATTTAAATAGACATACATGTGTAAAGTGCCTTCTCCACTCCCCAGTTCTTCCCTACTCTGACTTACTAGTTTCCACATTGTAATACTACTATTCTGTTTTTCTGACTGCTGAACGTACAGTCTCTAAACTGTACTGTATGAACAGCACTTTCTACAATATGAGATATTATAAATTTCAACATTATTTAACTTTAATTTTGATTACTGGCAACTATACTGAACAGCTTAGCTATTCCATATATACTTCTGATTCCAATAACAGCTACTAAATTCATAATGGTAGCATCCAAAAGGAAGAAAATGAAAGTATTTGAGGAGTCATTCAAAAATTCTCACTTGTTTTCTGTCTTTTAACTGGGATGGTGAAAATACTGAAGTATATATTCCATGTTAGTCAACAATTACAAGATAGAGATAGCCCATGGCTATCATTCTCTCCTAAAACTCAGGAAATTTTCAGCACAAAAACAGAAATAGACCTTGAGTACAACATCAGCCTAGGAAATATAAGCTTCATCTGAAAAGGAATGAAATAAATTAAAAAAATTATACAGGCCATCCCATGGTCCACATCTACTAGAATATGCCTAACTGGCTTGAAGCAACTTAATGCATGGAACCAGTGCACATCACCACATTGTTCTAACCTAATACATGGAACCAGCTGCACATCTCAACACTGTTCTAACCTAATGCATGGAACCAGCTGCATATCACCACACTGTTCTACCTAATGCATGGAACCAGCTGCACATCACCACACTGTTCTAACCTAATGCATGGAACCAGCTGAATATCTCCACACTGTTCCAACCTAATGCATGGAACCAGCTGCACATCTCAACACTGTTCTACCTAATGCATGGAACCAGCTGCACATCTCCACACTGTTCTAACCTAATGCATGGAACCAGCTGCACATCTCCACACTGTTCCAACCTAATGCATGGAACCAGCTGCACATCTCAACACTGTTCTAACCTAATGCATGGAACCAGCTGCACATCTCCACACTGTTCTAACCTAATGCATGGAACCAGCTGCATATCACCACACTGTTCTACCTAATGCATGGAACCAGCTGCATATCACCACACTGTTCTAACCTAATGCATGGAACCAGCTGCACATCTCCACACTGTTCTACCTAATGCATGGAACCAGCTGCACATCACCACACTGTTCTAACCTAATGCATGGGACCAGCTGCACATCACCACACTGTTCCAACCTAATGCATGGAACCAGCTGCACATCTCCACACTGTTCTACCTAATGCATGGAACCAGCTGCACATCTCAACACTGTTCTAACCTAATGCATGGGACCAGCTGCACATCTCCACACTGTTCCAACCTAATGCATGGAACCAGCTGCACATCTCAACACTGTTCTAACCTAATGCATGAAACCAGCTGCACATCTCCACACTGTTCTAACCTAATGCATGGAACCAGCTGCACATCTCAACACTGTTCTAACCTAATGCATGGAACCAGCTGCACATCGCCACACTGTTCTGCTGTGGATATCATTCTATATAAATAAAACACTGATGGCCAGTGACCAGGCAGGAAGTAGGTGGCCAGGCAGGAAGTAGGTGGGACAAGGAGAGAGGAGAATTCTGGGAAGCGGAAGGCTGAGGAGAGATACTGCAGCCACCGCCAGGACAAGCAGCATGTGAAGACGCTGGTAAGCCACCAGCCACGTGGCAAGGTATAGATTTATAAAAATGGGTTAATTTAAGATAAAAGAACAGTTAGCAAGAAGCCTGTCACGGCCATACAGTTTATAAGTGATACAAGCGTCTGAGTGATTATTTTATAAGTGGATTGTGGGACTGCGGGGCTTGGGGAACCTGGAGAGAAGCCCTCCAGCAACAAATGGCGCCCATCGGCTCGAGTTTCCACCTTAAACCTGAGAATATTTAATAACCAATTCTAAACAGAGCCAAAACCAGGTTCCTGCTTCTTGTCTCGTATGGGCAGCTAGACGCCGCAAAACGCGGGTTTGAACACTGGCGGGTTCCTGGCGTGTGCGTTTGACCGGCAGTATGGCGGGAATGAGGCGTCTGCCAGCGGCACATTACGCTGTGTGGTAGATTTAGTCTTCACTAGTATTAAAAAAAAAAAAAAAAAAAAAGGTTTCTGGGCTACACGCTGCTTTGATAAAAGCTTAGACCCACTATTTCTGAGACTTGATGACTCCCAGAGCTGGCGGAAAACGTACAACCGCCATGTTGGGAAGCTGAAGTAGGCGGAGCCAGCAGCCACAGCGCCGTTTCAGTCTTACAATGGTGCAGTTTAAAGCAATAGGCTCGAGGTAATATAAAACATAAGCCACGTAAAGATGGCTACCACACAGAGAATCTGGATTATGTTCTCTTTGATATTCGTAACTAAAGAAAAACATTTGATTACAAAAGCTGTTGAGTTATGACAAAATGTATATTTTAAAGGTACCTTGACTTCAAAATTTGGATATAAGGATATGTTACTTTGGAAAAGAGGTTCTGCTTTTGTTTCCACAGAAAGCCAGAGGCTATGGGTTTGTTCCAGATTAAGATACATCAGGTTTGACCAGCCAAGACCCCCTGAAAGCTCTCCGATGACACCATGGCCCAGATGATCCAACATCCAGAACAGTTTCAAGGCAACTGGTTCACACAATTCAGCCTCAAGGACTACCCCATAGGCCTAAAATTTTCTTTGCGTCCCCATAAGACACAGCGCCCCCCTCCAGCAGGAAGTAGTAAGAGATGCTACGCCCAAATTCCCAAATATACCAAGCTGGCTTTAGAGGTGGAATTGGCTCACTCCCCCTCTAAACCCAGACATATTGTTTTAAAAAAAATGGTTAAGAGATTCTTGTGTCCCAAATGAGAAGAGCCCTCTGGTGTGGGACAGGGAAAAACCAATATTTTTATTTAAAGCAGGTTGATTATAAATGTGATCTCTTTCTAAAAAAGAAAAAGGGGATATGATTAGATATATAGGAGGATATGGAGATGATAAGATAAAAGGGTAGATTAATGAACCTACTTTTAAAGAAAAACTTGTTTAAAATGTTTTACATTGGTATAGATTTTAGTTTATGTTTAAAATGTTTTACATTGGTATAAATTTTAGTTTATTGATACAAACTTGAAGTTAATTTTGTTATACTGTATATATATATTTCTATTCTTGTTTGAGGTATTATGTTTATGTAACTCATTTAAAATTGTAATGGATAATTAAAAATAGATTAATAATTAGTCATCTATGATAATCATATTTGTAGCCATGTTAGTTAAGTCTTCTAGGTATACATAGATATATTTCAGATAGATAGGTAATCTTCAAACACTTCATAGATCTAGAGAATATGGCATTTAAATAACTTAGAATTCTGTTGACATGAGACACAATTGCTCCTGGCTGCACTAATTTGATCCCGAGAGAATGTTGGGCTTCTAAGACATTTCCATTGGGAAGTTTGTCTTCTTGGCACAAAATGGCCTACTGGGCAAGGAACTGCCCTTGCCTTGATGGCTGACAGTACAAATATAATGCTGTCCTTTCTGGACAAGCGGGACACAAGGAAAGCGACCACTGTACTCTGCCAAGACAGGGTAAGATGGTCTCTCAGAATTCCTGCTTCTAAAAATGGTCTGTCAGATACTCTAGGCCTGTAGCCAATTTGAATGCACCAACAATGCTGAGAAACATTAGGTGACTGTCCAGGCTGCCAGCTGTCTTGGTCTACTTTTGCAAGATTCCCGAAAGTTGCTTGCACCCATCTACCATTTCTCAGGTACCATTATGTTCCTTCTCAGGTCTTTGATGTGGTTGAAAACTAGATAGTTGTAATTTCCTCAGTTATGACAAAAGATAAGTTAGATATAAAACCTTAAACTCACAAATATAAGATAGATAGGACATCTTCTTTAATATTGTAACTGTAATTCTTGCTCAATAATTGTTTTGTTATATGTAATTTTACCATGTTAAAGTTAAAACCTTACTTTTTAAAAAAAGGGGAAATGCTGTGGATATCATTCTATATAAATAAAACACTGATGGCCAGTGACCAGACAGGAAGTAGGTGGCCAGGCAGGAAGTAGGTGGGACAAGGAGAGAGGAGAATGCTGGGAAGTAGAAGGATGAGGAGGAGACACTGCAGCCACCGCCAGGACAAGCAGCATGTGAAGACGCTGGTAAGCCACCAGCCACGTGGTAAGGTATAGATTTATAAAAATGGGTTAATTTAAGATAAAAGAACAGTTAGCAAGAAGCCTGCCACGGCCATACAGTTTATAAGTGATATAAGTGTCTGAGTGATTATTTTATAAGTGGATTGTGGGACTGCGGGGCTTGGGGAACCTGGAGAGAAGCCCTCCAGCAACACTGTTCTAACCTAATACATGGAACCAGCTGCACATCTCCACACTGTTCTAACCTATTTCTAAGCTTAACTTTGACTACTGATGAATGACCAAAATAGTTTTATGTAATAAAAATTTCTAGACAGAGTGTTAACTTTCATTGAATTGTTTTTTTTTCTACCTACAGTTAGTTTTTAATAAAGATGAAGAATGGAAAAAGGTAAGAGTCCATTGACAAAATCCTTAGACGTGAGAACAGAAGCACTGTACTGATCACCATCTGGGCCTGAAATCACCCTGGCAAAACAACCTAGCCATTATCCAAATTCTAGGATGGAACCTCAAAGGTTTCTCATTTTGAATGCGATTCAGGTTTGTGGAAGCTAGGCACCTGCTGCAATTCAAATGTTTGAAGAGCTTCTACTCGAACTCATGTCAATGTATTAACGAGGTTTTCTAAAGCTTAATAATGCTGTATTACTTTCTATGTTATGATTACCTACCCAAATCCCTCTTATCTTTTGATCCATATTTTGATTGATCACCTGTAGTGCATCTTGCTCTGGTGGACATATACTGTTTTTGTCCTGTAAAACAATTTAATAGTCGTGGTATAAAAATATTCCTTTTAAATTTCAAATTGGGCAGAACTATGTATAGTCATGGCTAGGACAGTGTGTGCCAAGACCCAAAAATATCATAGTTTCTCTTTTGACTCAATTACAATTACAATAGTCAATATCATGCACTGTAATCTAGTCCAATTTAGTTGTATATGCGATAGGGGCTGATATGTGTGCAGAAAGTGAGAGATTCATGTCAGTATCCTGCCCAATTATACCCCACAATATTCCCATGAGACAGGGTCTGTCATTAAATCTAGATCTAGCCTGGAAACCAGCAAGGATCAGTGATCCTCTTGTCTCTGCCCCCAACAGCACCGAGTTACACAGAGGCTTTCTATGTGGATTTGGGGGTTTAAATGCAGGCCCCCATATTTGTGCAGCAAGTGCTTTTACTCACTAAGCTGTCTCCCTACCCCTAACATTCATTAATTTTTTTAACTGAAAAGATCTCACACAGTGCTGAGACACTTTGCTCAGCCTTGGTGTGGGGAGGAGGGGACTGGCCCTGCCTCAACTGAATCTACCAGGCTGGGCTGACTCCCCAGGGGAGACCTTGCTTTGGAGGAGGTGGGAATAGGGGGTAGATTGGGGGGGAAGGCTGGAGGGTGGGAGGAGGGAGAACAACGGAATCCGTGGCTGATATGTGAAATTAAATTAATTATAAAATAAAAATATTTATAAAAAGAAAAAAAAATCTCATACAGCTTCATTCCAAACTTAAGTTAGGAGCAAAATTTTCTTTTGAAAGTTTGCTATCTAACACGGTCTGGATTACACAAGTTATGAAAAGGTTTAGCATTTTTTGCTAAATATATTGCAAATAATTTGAGCCTCTTCCCAGAATGCAATATGGCATTAAATTACAGTAGAGAATATTACAAAAGGACACCCAGTACAGTAACACTGAAGTTCTGAGTAAAGTTTCCTTGAAATTATAACTTTTCTCTCAAAAATAAAAGGCAAAACTAGAAATATGAGATGGCTTTCTTATTAAAGGTATTGAAAAGATAATTACTTCTTCAATATCACAGGAGGGGGCACAAGTATAAATGTTTTTCATATCAAGTGGTGTAACTTCCAATTGCCTTTGGTAGTCAGAAGATGCAGGACTAAAAATTCAATTGCAGCCCCATGTAGGACTTTTAGAAAAGATTATGGTTTCTTTTTCTCTAAAAGAGACACTGAGGTACAAAGAGTTATTTGCCAGCTTACATAACTGCACTGGTACAGTTAGTATATAAGTTTTTCAGGTCAGAGGAGAGATTGTTGCCAGCACTGAAACCAGCAGCTGACAGGCTGGGAACGTGATTTTATTTACCCTCGACCATTGCCAGTAGTCTATTGTGGAGATATCTTTGTGTTATTTACCCTCAACCTTTGGCTGAGGAAAAGAAAGAAGAAAGTAATAATTTATTGAAAATAAAACCTTGCCATATTTGAAACAAACTGTGGGAGTTTCAGATACCAGTGTACTTCAAATAAAATTGAGAAAGTGCTCAAAAGTGAAACATTTCAGTCACATCAGTCCCTGGAGAAATTCCACACCCCGAGAATTCTGCCACTGTTATTCCTTCTACACTCAGTTTCGTGAGCAAGTCTGCACGCACTTACACACTCATTTGTAACAACTGCAGCTTTCCTTCCATGCACAAGTTCACAACCCATACAAATTGAAAATACACAAGAATTCCTTCATTCCTCAACAACTGCAGAGTCAAAGGTATTTTTCAATAATCGACTGAATGTCGATCTCTTCTTACTCACTGCCCAGGCTTACTAGGCTTATTGAATCAAGACTATTTCCTAACAACTGCTATGCTTTCTATAACTTCACAACAGGATACAACTACTGCAACCCAAAGCAATGGCATAAAAGAGTGACCAAAAGGGTCATTATGCAAGCACTCCATTAAATTTCAACACATCTGTGTCTCAATGACCACTAGTCTAGGCAATGGACACACTCCCCAGCGAGCCTCCCACTCAGGACAGCACATTTTATAGTGAAACCACAGCAGCCAACTAGGCACCCAAAATTACAATTGCCAAGATACAACCAGAAACTTCAATTATCAACCCTTTATTCGAAGTGAAAAGTAAAGTTATAGGATATTTTTTCTAGAGCTATACACACACACACACACACACACACACACACACACACACACACGTAAGTGAGGGTGGGGGTATCGTGAGACATCTGCCTTCTGATCGTGGACTGAGCTCTCCCCAAGGGAACCTATTCAAGTCACCATTGGGGTCCGCTAGCATTTTCACTGGTCCTTGCCGAAAGTCTTGTACAGTGTATCAGAAGACATCTGCCTTCTGAACATGGGCTGTGCTCTCCCCAAGGGAACCTATTCAAGTCACTATCGGGGTCCGCTAACATTTTCTCTAGTCTTGGCAGGTGCTATCACTTGGCTTAAGCACTATTTTCTCTTTCTACACAGCAAATGTGCCTTCCATTATGACAGCCTCCCAGTTCCGTTTTTCTCCCTCTGTCCACTGATCTTTGCATCAGAAACATATCACTAACAGCAAGAGCTCACAAGTGTCCTTCTAAAATCTGACCTCTCCAACTAGAGCACAAAACTGGACTATTTGCCAATTTGCATCTCTAACTATTTGGCTTCAGTAAAAACTACACTTGGCTTTCTTCCTTCTGTTTTCTTTTTTTAAAAAAAAAAAAACCAAGATGTAATTAGTTCCTTTTTCCACCATAGAGCTGGATGTCATTCTCAAACACACATCCTTTGTGTACTGAGAACCCTTCCCTTCCTCCCAGCTTCTTCCAACATCAAAACATTTTTCAACTTTTTTCTTATTCCCTTTCATTAGTCTTGAAGAAGACTTTTCTGTGCAAAATTGAGTAGCATCCGTGTTCAACTAAATGATTTCCAAGTGGCAGTCGTTAACGGCACACTCTGGATGCTGGGAGCCAGAGGGCAGGGAGAACGGTTTCCAGCATGCAGCTGCTAAGCTAACCCAAGACCAAAATAACCTAAGACTAGAAAGGGGAAGGTGGGAGACGCTTCTTGACCAAAAGGCGAACTCTGAGGAAGAAAGAGGCACTGGGTGTTGGGAACTTGGACTCATTCTGTATTACTGTCAGAGCATAAAGTAAGGGAGAAAATAGGAGAAACTGGTGCTAGAGGTGAAACAGGGCAGACCTCAGTTTACCCTGAACTTGACTGAAGCAAGGAGGTCCATCTCATGCAAGCAGCACTTCTCCTACCTGCCTGACAAGGGAAAGGGAAACGGCCCTCCCTGCTTTTTCCTAATTTTCACAGCCACAGAAGGAAGCCATAAATGCTCCTCAAACATGTTCGTGATCTCATGCCTCAGATACACCATATAAAAATAAGTGCTTACCTTTTATATATACTAGTTTGGTATTTCAAGGTGCTTAAGACTAAAACCATGGCCAAACATGCACTTTAGTAATATCTCCTGTATCCCCCTTATTAAACCATGCTAAAAGATTGGGGATATCAGTATCCAGTGAAAAATTCTGAGTGCGACATGAGAATATTCACATGCGAATGATAAGCTAGGGCCTTGGGCAAAGTCTCTCATATATTTTGACTTAAGTGTGCAAGGGAGAGTGTAAATCTTTCATATATCTTCACTTAAGGTACAAATGAGAGTGCATGGTGTCTCTATCTCTCCCAGGTGTGTTTTTTGGGGGGGAGGAGTGATTGTGTGTGCATATGTGTGTTTGTGTGTGTGTGTATGTGTATGTGTATGTGTTATAGTATAGTAAACTTACAAACTTACACCCTCAAAGCAATACTCGGCTTCTACTGAAAGTTAAAATTGACAAATGACTGCACACTTAAAAGTCTAGACTTTTTGAGACTATAATTCACACAGATGTTTTATATTTTAAGCCCATGTATTCTATATGAGATACTCATAAAAGGATATATAACTTAAATAAAATTGCTTGCCTTTAATCTACAAAAATGTCACTAATAAAAGTTTATATTCATTATTTTTTTGTTTATGCTTCACCTCTGCTTAATGGGTAAAATTAACACAATATCAAGAAAACATTTCATCCATGTCTATAAAACATTAAGGAAAACTTACTTGCGTCGGCTTGGCTTCCCACACTGATGTACCTATCGTTGCCTGGAAGTGCCGTCTGGTAATAGGACGTCTCCTCCTGTGGGGGAGTCTTGGCATTCTTGGCAGTGAGGAAAGCCACTGCTAACTCCAAGTTTCCATTACTATCCTTCAAATATCAAGAAGAGAAGAGCCAATGATTTTGAAGTAATGGCATCCAATCACACAAAATGTATGTAATTTTATCCATAATATTTTGTAGCAAAAATCATTTTGATTTAAACTTATTTTAATGCAACTCTAACTAAATAGTAAAAACTCACTACCCATAAACTCTATCTCAATAATCATTTCTTAAAACTATATTATTTGATATTCATTACTAAAACTTCTATTACAATTATAAATAAATTCTCTTAAAATTAAATTCATTATTTGATATTCATTACTAAAACTTCTATTAGAAGGATAAATCAATTCTCTATTTTCTTAATTTCCTATTACTTTCTTATCCATTTAGAAAAATCCAATAATGAACTTCTAATTTTAAATAAATGAGTAATCAAGAATTTTTTCTCTGGGTTTTGCCTTAAGAGTGAAAAGTGAGCCGGGCGTGGTGGCGCACGCCTTTAATCCCAGCACTCGGGAGGCAGAGGCAGGCGGATCTTTGTGAGTTCGAGGCCAGCCTGGGCTACCAAGTGAGCTCCAGGAAAGGCGCAAAGCTACACAGAGAAACCCTGTCTCGAAAACACCAAAAAAAAAAAAAAAAAAAAAAAAGAGTGAAAAGTGAGTACTTAAAATATAGCTCCTTTAACATGAATACTGGATACACACCTAGAAGAATCTTAAACGAAATGTCAAGAATTCTTAGGACAGCAGAGGTATTGGAGCTTGACCATGTGGAGAGGCACAGAGAACTGCCAGGCAAAAATACTGACAACTCTGCGCGTGCGCGCGCGCGTGCCAGTGCTCATCGAAAGCACAGCTAACCAAAATATGCTAAAGTTCATTTAGAAGTAATGGAAGGCTGAACATCAGTAAGAGGAGGCCTGCTCAGTTTTATCTTTCGATTCCCTAAGAGGCTACTGATAAGTAAAAGGTAATCCGAGCTCAGGACAGTTAAGTGAGACAGCACAATAAACTCAGCTGGTAGCCAAGTCATCTCCATAGCAGCAGCCAGGGTGCAGAAGGCCTGGCAGTTTAAGCAGAAAGCCAGTAGAGCATTGTGGACGCTGTATTGACATTCACTTTGAAAAGCTTGCATTGGCTGTGTATTAAAAAGAAAATGGGAGCAGCCGAGTCTCATAGCACTGCTAATACTGGAGGGGTTAGCCATGATACAGCAATCAAGATCACTGCAAAATTATCAACAAACCAAGAGAAAGAAGAGCCAAAACCTACCCCAAATCTCATTCTGGCAGGGAGTAAAGGAGAGGGGCTAGGAAGGCCACACAGCTTTCAAGTGTGCTTCCTTTGTGCCCGCTGTGAGACTCTTAAGTGACTCATCCAAGATACACGTCTACAATCGGCCACTGTCAGATAAGCTCCCTGCTCATAAAATGGACTGCAGTGATGACAGCTAACGTTGACAAAGCATTTACTAGGTGTCTAGAATGTGCTAAGTGTTTTGAATGCCCTGCTTCATATAATGAAACCCCAAACACAGCAGGGAATTTTACAACTTGGAGGCTATTTAGTTTGTATGGCTAAGTATAGATTCTTGTTATGGTTTCAATATAAAATGTTCTTCACAGGCTCCTGTGTTTGAATACTAGTACCCAACTGGTGGCAACCATTTGAGAAGTTGTTTAACTTTCTAGGGAGCTCGGCTGAGAGAAAAGAGACCTCTGCACAGAGAGGGACTTACGAATAACTCAGCCCCCCTTTTCCCGACTCTGCAGCTGGCTCTGCCAATATCAGAGTGTGCAGCCTCAAGCTCCTGTTGCCTTGACCTCCCCACCATGAATCAAACCCAATCTTTCCTCCTCTAAGTGGCTTTTTAAAAATGATGTGTATGTGTGTGTGGCATGTGTATGTCTGTGTATGTGTGTGAATGCATACATGAGTGCAGTGCCTGCAGAGGCCACAAGAGGGGGTCAGACCCGCTAGAGCTGGAGTTACAAATGGTTTGTAGGCCAACTGATGTGGGTGCTGTGAAGCAAAAGCCAGTCCTCCACAAGAGCAGCAAGACTTCTCACCACTGAGTCCTCTCTCCAGCCCTCCCAAGTTGTTTTTGTTGGGTATTTGGCCACAGGGTTAAGAAAAGTAACTAACAGCATTTTCAAATTAAAGATGGTAATATCATTGACTGTGGCTCCCAAGGCACGGGACTTGTTGGTATGTTGCTAAGAGAATCAACTCATTACTAAACACCTTAAAAAATCATACAGGCCATCAGTTAGGGTTTGAGTGTCCTATTTACTCTAGCATTAAAATTAAAAAGAAAGTTTGTGAAGAACAAAAGCCACTTACACCAAAGCAATGTGGACAAGACTTAATTTGACCTGTATTCCCCAAATTTAAAAAATGGAGAGGGTTCCCTCCAAATCTCCAATGGCAAAGTGATGGGCTACAGCCTCATCCTCTGTGATCTCCTGGGCAAGGCACTTTCTGAAAACAGACTTGGAATGGGTTAGTCATGTATTTATCAGAATGAAAGACAGACTGGCAAGCGTCTAAATGTCAGGCTCCTAAGAACTGAGGCTGCACCCTCGCTTCCTCTAACAACAGCATGCACAGCTCTGGATCAACACCCTCAGTAACAGTGTCTCATCAGTTTCCTTCTGGCAAGTGAGACAAAGCAAAGCTCCCAGCAAAGCTGTGGACACAGCCTTATTCGGGCACCTGAGAATGGATGCTCCAGCCTCCCTCCCAACTCTCCCACAGACTGGTGTGTGTGATGTGGGGTGGCTTACTTAACATCTCCATTTCCTCATCTTCCAAGTGGGGAATGGAAGTATTGATCTTTTGGAAATATAAGAATACATTAGCAAATCCACATAAGGAACTGAAACTGCGTGATCCAAACTGTCTGGGGCTTAGTAAACATTTGTTAGCACTATCATTGATGCTTTTTGTTACAATCATTTAAAAAAAAGTGAATTGTCTCTAGAAATAAAGACCCTCTGGCTCAGAATCAGGGGCCATTTCAACTTCTTCCCCCATAGTTAAGTTACAAAGGCTCAGGAGCTATGTGTGACTACAGAGATAAAAATGTTACATACAGATGAGCTCGAATACAGTTCTATTTCAAGCAAATACTCCATTCACTTGCTCACTCTCACTGTGAACTATCCATGGGACTTGACTCATCTCAGCACCCGTGGGGAAACAAGGGTGTATCTAGGCTGCAACCAAAATGACACATTGGATTTGTTGCACATATTACTGAAATCTGAGGTTGAAAATCCTTAAGGCACAATTAATTGAAGGCTAGGAATGATGTCAGCTTTAGACTCTACTGATTCTCTACTTTGAGATCCTCCTGAATTCACCTCTTAGTCTAACAAACCCACTGAACCCCACTCACCTGAAAACACAGTTGAATAACATAATAATGTTAGTGTTATTATCACTGTTATTAAAATTATTATTCAACACTGGGATTATGTCCTACTAATCTGCAAGAGAAGTCGCCACTATAGAGAGGTTATGCATCACTCCAAGGTACCATGAAACATCAAGTTACTGAAAATTTCCATGCTTAGAATTGCAGCACATGCAATGAGGCTCTTGCTTTATCAGAAAGTACTTCCCTCTTTCTCTACTCTTATCGTATGCCTTAACTAAGAGACTCAGCTTTTAAAACAGCACACAACAGAGACAAAAATATACCACAGATTTAAGCTATAACCAAAGGCCATACCTTCAGGGCTTGTTGCAGTATCTGGGTATCATTAATCCCAGTTATTTCTCTCAGCTGATTCAAAAATGTTTGCTGGTGCTAGAGGGCAAAAAAATCAAAATTATTATATTAGGAACAATGGAAATTTTTAAAAAGAAAAGATTTTATTTTTAAAAGGAGAGAAAAAAGAAAGAGGAGAGACAAAATAGAATTTGAGAGACAGAATAAAAACCCCACTCTTTCCCAACGAGATGCCACACTCCAGGGAGCCCTTACTCTACTCTTCTATTTCTAGACCTCAACTTCTACATGATTTCCCAAGCAGCCTCACTGAGTTAACGGTTTTCACCCTATCTTCATCTTCTCAGACGGTACCTCAGCAAAAAACAGAACAATTGGTTTGTGGCCTCAGTCTGAGGAGAAGTGGGATGTTTAGGAGAACTGCACTTCACAGCCTGTGCAGTAAACCAGTAAATACATCGAAGAGTCCTAGGATGCAGTCAATGCAAAGAAAATCATCCGATTCTCCGCAGGATCTGTCATAACGATCCTAAGCTGAACTGGCTTGACCCATTTCCCTCCCTTCTCCTTACAGTCGACTCCTCCAGCAAATCTCTTAACCAAACAGCACAACAGGACTCCCTTACCAAAGCTTCCAATGATCTTCCATTAACAATCCCACTACGTGCCTTTGTATTTCATTTCTTAAAATAAAGTATAGAATACGTAAGATGGAAAACAAGCTTAGTCCCCAGGATAATGTAGGTCTCCCGAATTTTTACTTCAAAATGGCTTACCCTTAACTCAGTACCAGTTCACTTGGGAACTCTGAGGGACACTTAAACTACTGGATGAAGGTTAGCTGAGAAAAGGACTATCTTCAAAGTTTCAAACTACAGAGTATAAAGAGAAAAGGCTACTCTGTAATGGGCAATCTGACAGTCCACACTAACCAGGAAGTCAAAGCTAACATTCCTGGTAACAGGCCAAAAGGCACCTCCTGACACACTGTAACCTGTGACAGTATGTCACAACTACAACACCTCAATCCAGGTGAAGAATGACCAGACAGCCTCAAACAAGTAACACAGAGCAAATGAATTGTTCTATCATCTGTTGAGGCGCCTATAGCACCAAAGACGAAGAGTGAGTCTCTGCTATAAGGGAAATCCAGAGGTATTGCCACACAATGCAGCAAGAGAGGCTGGCCAACACTACGGCATGCCCTGCAGAGTGTCAGTGGAGATGAATGCAGACGCATGGGTGACAGTTCTCAGTGGATGACATTGATGAGTATCACATTCCTGACTTGTATTATGGTAGGAGAACATCTTTTTCTTTAGGAATACACCAGAAAAGTTTAAGTGACAGTATAAGATGTCCACAACTGATTTTCAAATGGCTCGAAGGTTGGGGGGGAGGGAATGCCATGGAAGTTCTTTCCACTAGCCTAGAGCAAAGGGACCTGTCTTCTTCAAAAACTTTAAGACTTCCACATTAAGGCCTCATTGTGCAGAATAAAATTTCAAGCCACTCACACCTTGAGAGGAGTTGGGGGGAAAGGTAAAAGCCACTTTAAAAGTGAAACTGAAGATTTATTAACTCTTTTAAAGAAAAGAGAGAAAGCAACAAAGGGAAGAAGCATTAGACCAGACACTGAGTGGATCCCCCACGCCATCGGGGAACATTTTTTTCCATAAAAACTGTATTAAGTAGCTAAGATGACAAGGTTATCTAATAATACAGTAAATATTAAAATACAACAGGAAAGTATAGAAAGTGCCAGGAAGTACCCACAGCTCAATGAAAGAATCAAACTACCAGTTTATAGGCTGAAATAAGAAAACCATATTCTCTTTAAACCTATCAACTCTTTGGTTGATTTGCATTGAGAAAAAACAGCAATAAAACTGAATGGAATCAACAGCCAGAACTAGAAGTTAAAGATATATAAACATATCATACAGAAATTTCTTTTCTCTAATGTAACACTTAGTAGAGTGACTATAACATGCTAAGAAAATACCACAGGCCTTTTTGCAATTCATGTTTGCAATGTACCGCTCCTGCAAACTCAACCTTTTCTTTACATAAGTAGTATTTTCCTCACTGGCAAGTTATTCAATCATGCATCTCATGATTGAATACTAAATATCCCAGGGAAATCAGTTTTTTGTAGAAATGTTCATGGTTAATCTTCACAATCCTGGAATAAGTGAAATAATCCAAATGTCCTTGAATCAAGACAGCAGCTGTCAAACATGAACGTTAACAAGACAACCTAATGTATATGTAACAACTTAAAGGCCAAGATCCCACCAGAGACTTGGTCCAGAAAGAACTGTTAATCTCTAAGACTGGGAGAAAGACCATCGACCCAAATCATCATGGCCCGTTGGGGGATATTCGATCACACTGTGAACCCTGAGTTTGCATTTGCGTTAAATAAAATGAACCTTGGGTCAAGAGGCTGAGTTAGCAACTAGTTGACAGAAAGTAAACATAGGGCACGAGAGGGCATCAGGAAGAGATGGAGATGCACCAGAAGGAGTAGGGAGGTTTGGAGCGGTGCGGCTTTTGTTTGTTAGGCTGAGTGGAAGGGTGCTCGCTGTCTTTGGGAGACACCAGCAAGGAAAGAAGGTTAGCTAGGTGCTTTTCAAGCCCTCTGAGGTAGCAGGTTTTCATGCCAGCCATGAAAAGTTTTATTTACAAAGAGAATGATAGAGATTTAGTTAAAGCTACCCTTAGCGGCAGGAGCAGAGCCGTGCCTGCAGGAACAGAATTCCCATGGGCTGTGGACTGAGTGCAGGGCCGCTCACTAGAGAAGCAGGCCGGTAACTGCCGAGTCCCAATTGATGGTTGAAATGGCAGTAGATTAAGGCACAGTCACTGTGTCAAAGCTAAAATAGCAATGACCAAATTAATTAAAGCAAGTTTTTTTAATTCATGTAAACGGACTGCCTCCCCCTAAGGCAGGGTTTGAAAGATCAGCATTTGATGAGGAAGACAAGGCTTTATAGAGCTTGGGGATAGAGGATTTCCAAATGGGGGGAAATAGGTGGGATTACGGAAAGAGAACAGAACAGGCACACAAAACAAGGTAATCATAGGGGTCATATAACCTTTAGGGTTGCAAGGTAGTTATACATCACATTTTGAAACAAAGACACTCTTGCCATTCCTGGAATAGGCAGTACAGAACCAGTTGTAGTTAAGGTTACAGGTGGGGCATAACCCAATCCATAAAAAACAGAGGTTTAATCATAAACAGGAATGAACCTAGTCTGTCTTTATTATAAGGTAGATGCTTTTAAGCCTAAAATGGAGGCAGGCTGGTTCTTTACAATGGGCCTCAAGTGATTTTATGCAAATAAACCTAGAAGCAGTATGAATAAAGAAACAACCTCTTATTTTAATGCTGAATGCACGGCTATAAAATATAACTATGCTAGAATGGTAATATACCAAATAATACATAAACACATGAATGCTACTCTCTGTTCCTTTCCTTAAAGACATATTTACCCGTGGTACAGAAGATGGACACTTATCAATGGCACAATAGAGACCTGCATGCAAGCAGAAATGGGGTGAGGTCTACGGCTAGAATTTCCTCTAACACTTTTACAGAATCCTCAATGGAGGACGTGGGCACTTAGTCCCAACCCCCCCCCCCCCACACACACACACAATTTGAGGCAGATGTGGAAAAGAGCCACTCGGCGGCTCACCAGTAAATCAGCAAACATGCATATCCTATTATGCAACCGAATCCTAAGGTGATCTTTATGGCAATAGCTGCCTGATACAGGTTCAATAAAAAAATGTGAAGAAACATATGGCGAGAAGGAGAGTCTTTGGAATTTTGCCACATATGGTCAGGGTCTTGCTTTTTATGAGAAGTCAGTCTGGTACATTACCAAAATTCCACAATGATTTATGTTTTCACAATCTTGACTGAAAATGAACAAAAGAGGAAACAAGTTGATGGGAAATTGGGAAAGGGGAAGTGAGTGGGAGAAAAGCTAGAGACGATTTTCTTAGCTAAACTGACAAGAAGTGGGGAGGGAAGCCATGGAGAAACGGCAAGAGAAGCCACCTGGCAGGCCAAGGTGTCCCTCTGTCATTAGCTGCCTGCTCCTCGCTCATCTCCTGCCACTGTGTCTATATTGCTGCCGTTTCTGGTGCGATTAGGATTCCGGTTTGTCTGGTTGGGTTTGCACCTTCCTCTTCCTGTGATGGTTAATCTCGTCTGCCAGCCTGACTGGATTTAGAATCACCATGGAAACAAAATCTGGGGTGCCTGTGAGAGATTTTCCAGATTAAGTTAGCTGAATTGGAAAGACTCACCCTAAATGGACAGCACCCTTCCATGGGCTAGTGTCCTGGACTGAATTAAAGAGAGCGAGGAAGCTGGGTCACGTTATTTTCTCTACTTCCTGACTGTGGACACAAAGGGACAAGTCAACTCTTGTTCCTCTTAGCATACCTCCTCTGCCACAATGAACTGTGTCTCCGAAAGCTGTGAGCCAAAACCAACCCGTCCTTCCTTGTATTCTGTCGCATGTCTTGTTGAAGCAACAAGACAAGTAACTGAGACACTTCCCGTCTACCAGCCCTGTGGTTTGATACACTCTCATCATCACGACAAGCATTCTGCATAAGGATCTCTCCTCTAGCAAGCTCCGATGCAAGGTGGACTCACTCCAATCCCTATGTCTGAAGCCCCTTGTTGAGTTCCACGGGCCTCCTGCCGATGGATTTCTTAGGTGCTGTACAGCGGAAGACAGCACGTTCTACTTGTTCCCACTGGTGGGCCAAAGGGCACGAGAGAATTGAAAACATTCGGTGGTTTGTGAGTGCCACAAAGATCAATAAGCACGGATGCCAAATGCACACGGGCCTCCATCCTCTTCCTTGTTATTTTCACTGCACAATGGCATCCTTCTCTCCTACTGCAGAATACAGCACTTCAAGGATAAGGAAGCAAGAGCACTTCAATGCCTATCCTTTATCTCTCCAGTTGACTACGTGATGCTGGCCTTTTCAACGTGTCAGTTAGAAATGAAGAGATCACTGGACTCCACCTACGGAATACTGGGGCCTGAGTGAAACAGCAACAGACACTCTTAAATCTTACTAAACGTTGGTGTGTGCTTTTAGAATTGCTAGTTCTGCATTGCGCTTTACTTAGTTGCAGTTACTATTTGTGATTGAATACCCGTGTAATGCTCTTTGAATGAGTCAAGCTATCAAAAGGAGAGCAGAATGGTGGAGGCCTCCCTTAACAGTGTTCAGCCTCAAGAACCATCAGCCAGGAAACCTGGTTCCCGGCAACCAAGCAGAGGAGCTCAGAGCAGCCCAGCTTTTCTGGACATTATACAGTTACTCCACGATCACTGCAACAGCTGCAGAGGACCAGGACAGACAGGCAGAGTGGAAGACCTGCTCCAGTTATGAGCAGCCCAGTCTGTACCAGACGTGCAACAGCACTCTCAGCAAAACCAGCCCGGTGGACCCCGGTGGACCCTGCAGCCGCTTGCATCCAAACCAGAAAGGGACCACAAGCAGGCCTGATTGACACAAACAACAACTTTCACTTCCATGAAGGCCAGCATCGTGGGTGGTGCAAACACCACTGTGCTACACACCACGTGCTACACACCTATAGTGCTGCAGATAGGCACTAGGGTACTGGATTCATTTTCTGAGTGAGTCCTTCTCTGATGCTACCAGCTGCTGTGACTAGAGACTGCCTACCAATGCTTCTCCCCAGGCAGGAGTCTTCTTCGCAGTTTTTATCTCTTTCACAGTAAAGTACACTGAACGGCTAACACAAGGTGGCAGCAGCCACAGAAGGTGGCCTGCAGAGTTCCAGAAAGCAGGCAGGGACAGAACCTAAGTGAGCAAAGGAGCCAAAGACAAACCAACCGCAGTGCAGGCGCTCCTCACTGGAGGGAGGCCAAGGAGAGAGAAGCCTCAGGAGCCAAGAATCCAGCACCCTAAGCCTAAGAACTGTAACACTACCTGCAACGGAGATCCAAATGTCCCAGCACGAGAGGTCCCAGTTCTGGAACACTAGCCTCTTCGGAAACTGAGGTCCCACCATAGGCAGCCCACCCAGGAGTTAACACACTAGCAGGCATTGCTTGCCTTCTGGTGTCTGCTCTTTCCACTCACGGCTGCTGAAAACGAAGGATTACAGCAGCTGCTAAATTCTGGAACCACTGGTGGTTAAACCACAGCTACAAGCCTTCAACCCGCATGTCTAAAGTCAGACCTCTGCTTCTAATGCCTACTCCAATAAGCCCTAATTCTCGGGGCATATAGTACCAGTCCAGCCCCCAGGCCTTGGGGACTCAAGGGCCAGGGACTGCTAGCACTAGAAGTCTCTTGTCACAGCTCAGTTCTCCACAGGCAGAGCAGGAGGGCCCCAGACAGCACACTGGTGACTTAGAGACGCCATGTTTAACATCAGTATAACTGTTGAGAATAGAAGAGTGGGGATCACTAGTCGTGGGGGGTGGGGGTAAATTGTTTAGCATGCCCTTTCCATACAAAATACTGTTTTCTCAATGCTGCCAGTTCATAATCCTAGTGTGTGCTTCACTCCCCCAGAAGTTATTCTCACTGAAGCACCCTGAAGTCTCTTCAAGAGATGAACACATGCAGACAGGAAACAAACGGGTCTTTAAGATTCACAGCTCCTGTCTCTTCCAAATTTTCTCAACTCATTCATTAACAATGAAGTGAAAAAAATGAAAACTCTGTACAAAACTACAGTTATGCTGGCATGAAATACTCAGATGATGTTAGATTAAATAAATAAACAAATAAACAAATAAAACCAAAACATTACTAACTACAAGAAGGAAAAAAAATGGACTAACAGTTGAATGACTCTTAAGTCTGTCACTGGTCCTTTTCCTCAATTTCCAAAATTAAATTCTGTTGAGTACAAAAGAAAGGAACTCAGAGGTCTCTGTCCCCTCAAAGGTGGTTGGGGGCAACAAATTTTAAAATGACCACTAGAAACCAAAGTCTTCAGACTACTACTTTCCTAGTAGAGAGAAGAGTCAAACCTCAGAGGCTTATGGGCGAGGCACGAGTGGCAGACCTCCCTAAGCTGCCTGTCACCATCAGGATTACTCATTCCACTACTGCTAGTTAGAGTGAGGAGCCACGTGTGGATTTCCCCCATAAAACATCTGCCTGATAACGGCAAACTGCTATTTCAGTTTCTGATAGTAACTAAGAAGTCACTGAAAGAACTTCAGATCTCTGTAAGGGCAAAGGAGATTTGCCCAGAACCCTCCCATGAGCACTTAAAGGTATCAAAGGTGGCTTAAATAAAAGAATGGTCTGTAAATGATTGTCTATGAGACCGAAAAGGGTACCACATGACAACAGTCTTCCCAGGTGTGTTCACCGATTTCAGACTTTGCGCATGACTTCAGTCTTCTCTGGTTGATGAAGACTCTGTAAGGGACTGAAGATGGTTAGTCATGGTAGCACAGGTCTCTGATCCTAGCACGTGGGAGGATAAGAGATTTTCAAGTTGAAGGCCTGCATGGGCTACATAGGATTAAAGAGAACCTGGAGGAACGTTTCCTTTTCCAAGCAGCAGGCAAAATGTCGGAAGTGGAACCGATGAAGAAGCCGACCTTTCCCAAGTTCACCTACCACAGCACGGACCTAGACCACCTGCTGGACATGTCCTGATTCAGGTTGCACCAAAACATCCAGAGCTGGTACCTGAACTGTGGCCTGTGAAGGAAGCAGCACTCACTATACCCAAGGGCCTGAGAAAGGCCCAGAAGGAGGAGCCACCCATGGAGGAACCTGAGGTGGTGAAAACCCACCTGAGAGACAGGACCATCCTGCCAGAGATGGGAGGCAGCATGGTGGGCCTGTACTGGCAAGACCTACAGCCAAGTGGAAATCAAGCCAGAGATGATCGGTCACCACCTGGGTGAGTCCTCCATTATCTCCAAGGCCATGAAGCAATGGCAGGCTGGAACTGGTTCCACCCACTTCATCCTCCTCTATTAGCCAGGGCCAATAAAGACTCATGTTTAATACAGGAAAAAAAAGGAAGGAAGGAAGTAGTGGAGGAGGCGGGGAGGCTAAAAGCATCGTGGATTCTGGGGAAGTGTGAGAAAGCCAGAGGAAGGCTAAGCCAGAGGAACCTGGTTTCTACCAAAGCACGGTCTTCGGCATACCACTTTCTGAACCGCAAACCTTCCTGTCGTTGGCCACAGAAAGAACAAAAAAGAAAAGAAAAATCTTCATTACTTGAGGCATTTTTATAATTTGTCATTTTACCCTCCATTTCCCTTCAGATAGAACAAGCTATGACTTCTTTTTGAGTATAAGTCTTTCCCCAGCTTTCAGTGCCCCTTTGAAATGCTAATACTTGGTAAAGAGTGTATGCGGGGATCTCTACCTCTGTGTCTAGCCTTAACTTGTACATTGGTTCCTGACGGAGCCATAAACCTAAGTGACCCTTGACACACACGCTGCCATATTTGGGCTTCTCTCCTCTTTTCTTAGATCTAGGCCTTGCTTAAGTCTCCATAGCACCAGAACCTCTTCCCACAGATACCAGAACCTCTTCTCAGATATCAGGTGAGTGAGCTGCAGTTAGGCAATTAGGCAGTTAGACAAGGATAGATAGATAACCTTCAGAGCAACATTTCCTGCTGGCTGAAGAGCCCATAATTAAGTCCCTTCCTGCTTGCAATCCCCATAATTAAGTCCCTTCCTGCTTGCAACCCCCATAATTAAGTCCCTTCCTGCTCGCAACCCCCTGTGCCTACCTATATATGCCTTGAGAGAAAAATAAAATTTTGGAGCTTGACCAGACGTCCTGTCTTGCTCTCATTCTTTGTGTCTCTTGTCCCTCTCATTCACCAGCCCTCCCTTTAGGTCCCCGTTGAAGACCCCGCTGGCCGGACCAGGTTCCCTTCTCTCAATCACTGGGAATCTACAGAACATCATTCTCTTTTCTAATGCAAAGATTTGTGTGCTCTCATCATCTCCCAAAGTTATGATTTTTCTTCAGATTTACATAAATTTTAATATAATATAGAAAGGCTAATCACCAGATAATAAGTCCAACTAAGAGAAGGATTATTTCGATCATTACTGTACTCCTGGTACCTAGTTCACTCAGTGTTTGACACACAAGGGCTCGATCAATGTTACTATTAATATAGCATGGTTAATATTAACACATATTCAAATTAATTGAATTTATTTTATTTAATTAGAATATATTTATTTAAATTATATAAGAATATTAATTAAAATTAATATAGCAGGGTTTGCAAAGAGAACTCAAGTTCACAGGCTTGCGCTCCCCCAGGAAAGAGGGACTAATGAAATACTAAGCAAGGTTTCAAACTCTTAGATTCCAGAACACAGAAACCAAAGCTCACTTGGTAAGACAACTTTCTCCATCATCCTCTACTTTCTCCAGAATTTCAGACATTTCACTTTCTGATTTAGGTACTATCAATCATACTTAAAAGTGCTAAAAGCTTAAACCGGGGCACATGAAACTTTTCAAAGCCTTTATTTAATCAAAAACACCTCATAAATTAGCTCATTCCAAAGCAGAAGTGGTAGAGACCACAGAGGTAAAACAAGGAAATGTTGGTTCACAGTTCCATCCTCAACTCTCTTGGTCTACCCAGTTGAAAAGCCCCTTGTTATGTAAATGTATTGGCTGCTTTGGGGAGAGCTTCGAGTCAGTCCTTTAATATGGCCATTTGCAAGGTTGGTTTTTTTCCCAAGTATTTGCAAATCAAGTAAGGTATGGGTGATTTCTGAGCTGAACTGGGTTTGTCTGCAATTTTTCTGGGCTAGCTACTATTTTAGTCACTTAAACAAATAACGCACACAGGGATCCTCAGAATGGCTCAAGCATGCTGTAGGAGGACCTGCAGGTGAGGCTGGCTGTTCTCCGGGCTTCCCAGCACTGTAGAAGTTAAACAGGCCATGCCTCTCCACAGAAATCAGACAGTGCATGCACCATATCCATTTAACCTTCGAAATGCCAGCAGTTCTACATTTAACCCTCTTACTTAAAAAAAAAAAAAAAAAAAAAAAAAAAAAAAAAAAAGCCATAAACATGTTAAGCAAGCAGTTGTGTAACTCAGGAAATAAAAAAAAAAAAAAAAAAAAAAAAAAACTAAGAAGAAACATGTGTTGATCTATAGGAAAATGCTAGCAAAGTGTAATGAATACAGCTAGTCCTAGATAAATGTAAGTTTCCATCCTTCTCACCCAAGAATTCTTATCTGCACCTGCCACCCAGTCCTTTAGTCCTATCTGCAATACGCCCACACCATTTCTTGAGTTCTCCACCCCTATTAAATGGCAGATAAAATAATCACAAGTAAAAACTGTCAATGCAATTCTCCCAATGAATGTTATTACGCAGCACTATAACCTAAGTGCCTACAAAATTAAGCACATTTGGGGACCAAATAAGAACCCTACAGGAACAAACACGGTTTCTATGGGAACATCATACATATTCAGTTCCAAAAACCAAACTGGCAAAATCTTGTAGAAAACGGTCTGTTTTAAATTTGAGCACCTACATTCTAGAAAACGTATAGGTAAAATTTTGAGAATCAAGTCATGTATTTTAACTTCCATATCTGTGGTTTAAGTAAAATAAGTGCTTTTAGCTTGTTCTTGGTGCTGATATAGCTCTTTTATCCAATTAAAATGTTATGTATCTCTAATTTATGAATTGCATTTTCATAATTCATTTACAGTGCAAAATTAAAGTCCCTTATATTAATGAAATAAACATGCTTTAGACACTACAGAGATGTCTCAGTATGAAGACCTAAGCATGGATGTTCAGTACCCACCCAAAGGAGTGATGCAGTGGCCTGGGGCTAACCCAGTGCTGGGGAGGTGGAGCCAAGGGAATCCATCAGATGGCCAGTTAGACAGCCTGGGGCAATCAATCGGTGAACTCCAGGTTCACTGGAGGTATGGCCTGTTTAATTTCTACTACAGTGCTGCGAAGCCCAAACCAGAGAATAGCCTCACCTGGTGGCATCAGGTCCTACAGCATGCTTGAGCCATTCTGAGGATCCCTGTGCGCATTATTTGTTTAAGTGACTAAAATGGTGGCTAGCCCAGAAGAATTAAAGACAAAAAGGAAGGAAATCAGAAAGGCTTGAGGTTCCTAGAAAAGGCCTCTTCCACTCTTCCAGACTCCTCCTTTTTCTGTTGTTTTGGGTGGAAGGGGTGCTGGGAATTGAACTCAGGACCTTACACATGACAGGCAAGTTTTTTTATTTTTATTTTTTTTACCATTAGATTACATCTTCAGTTCTTTTTTACTATTTTAAATTTTACTTATTTTATGTGCATGGGTATTCTGTCTGCATGCATGTCTGTGCAGCGCATGTGCATTTGGTGCCTTCAGAGGCCAGAAAATGAAGCTGGATCCCATGGGACTAAGTTAGGAGATGCCAGGCGGATGCTGAGAATTGAAGCCAGGTTCTCTGAAGAGCAGCCAGTACTCTGGACCAACTGAGTCATCACTGGGGCACCTTTTTCTTCAATGTTTGAGACAGGGTCTCCCTCAGTGGTCCAGGCTGCTCTTCAAGTCACTCTGTAGCCCAGGCAGGCCCCTGCTGCCTAGCCTCACTTCCTGACTAGCTGGTACTAAAGGATCATGCCATGAGGCCCTCCCCCCGCCTTTACTAACTCTTTCTAATTCTTATTCTCTTAGCAGTCAACAAGCTGTTCTTCTTCAATACTGCATTATATTAAACCTTCCTTACTCAAATTTTTGTGTTTTCTTTATGTCCTAGTTGGACCTTAACTAGAAAATGGTCCTTATTTTTTTTTCATTCGAATAATATATTGTTATGTTTTCTAAGAAAGTAAATCTCAAGAGAATTAGGAAGGTAAAATTTAACTTTAGAGAATAAATGTCTAGGGAAAAAAAATCTAAGAAGGTGAAATTTAACCATGCATGTTAAGAACTCTCCTACAGTATTTACTGGGCACTAAATTAAGAGCATATCAGAAATGAGTTTTGTTAAGGAACAGGTAATTCAGTCATTGGCCACTATTGACGGAGCTCAACCTGCAGATCCTGTGCCTTCCCTTGAGGTAGCAGTGACACTCAAATGTCCCAACTCTCTAGTCACACTGGTTAGCTTTTCTGGCAAACGGCCCCCATCCTGAAGCTATCCAGACTATCCACCAAGCACCATGAGTCATCTCCCTAAGGTTGAAAGAAAAAAAAAGAAAGGAAAAAGGCAATTCCAAGAGTTTTCAGGACTCTGCCAGAAACCAAGGGAAGGGAAAGGAACAAGGATTTGCTTGTTTGTTTTTCTGCCACAATTCTCAGAGCTGCTCGAAGTGAAAGGAGCATTAGATTATTTCAGGTTTCTTTGTATTTGCTACTTTCAAATTCAAAGCTTCTCTTTAAGAATTGAAGTCTCCCTGTGCATCTGGAACACTCCACCTCATCCCTGTCTTCTTGTCCATTCTCCCTCCATTTACCCTTAGCCCTTGGCTAATAATACACATGCAATTTGGTTTCACACCACCACGGAATACAAGCTTTGTGTGTATTATTTATTTCTCAATATTCATAAAACAAAGAAAGAATAAACAAAAGACAGATGTGATACTGACCAGTGACTGTACATTTATGCAGAAAAGTCGGCAACCAAGCGGACTCCAGAACTGATGTGAATATACATACTTGGTAGCAACGGGCATGAACTGTCAAATACACAATCTCTCCAAGATGGAAACCACAAAGTAGGAAGCAGAAAGATTCAATTGTAGACATATAACAGAACAGGTATGCTTTATTAACGGCTAAATCTTCTATATAGCACATAAGAATATTTTACAAACACACACAGAGAGACTTACTTTAGAGGCTCCTAGAAGTCCTATCCAATAGTTATGCCTTTTTCTGTTTCAGAGATTCATATTGAGCAAACAACTGCCTAGAAACTTTAATTTCTAAATGTTCACTATAAAGAGAATACAAAGGGTCAGGAGGCTAGTAGGAAGGCTCAACGCCAGGGCATCGTGGCACAGGCCTTTAATCCCAGCACTCAGAGGCAAAGGCAGGCAGCTCTTTGAGGGTTCTAGGCCGGCGGCCAGCCTGGTCACCAGACTGAGTTCCAGGAGAGCTACCACTATTCAGAGAGACCCTTCTCAAAATACAGAAAAGAAAGAAGGAGAAGGAAGGAGAAGGGAAGAGGAGGAGGAAGAGGAAGAGAAAGAAGGAGGAGGAGGAAAGAGGCAAAACCAAGCTGTGGGAGGAAATGCCCGGGAAAAGGACCTTACTCCTTCCACTCTTTTTTCTTTACTTCCTGGCCACTATAATCTGCGTAGCTGCCTCTGACAGGCACTGCACCATGATGTACACAAGCCCAGAGCAACAGGGCCGACCAACCATGGACCGCAGGGGCCAGTGCAAAGCTTTCCTGCTTTTAATTGGCTTAGTGTTGTTTTGTTATAAAAACAGAAAACTAGCCCAAGTAGAAGCTGGACTACAAGAACTTCTTCACATCAGAATGAAAATGTAAAAAACAAACAAAAAAACAGGAATTTCACAAAAAAGAATCAGAATGCTCCATATGAACTCAAATAGACAACCAAATCATTCATTAATGGTAGCATGGTTAGGCTGTGGTATGTCCAGAAACACAAATGGTTGACCACAAACAGAGTTTTACCAAAATATTCACAAACTAGGAATTGAAGAAAACATTTTCAACCTTAAAAATATACCTTTCAAAAGAATTCTGGCAAAGATCACACAGTACAGGACACCATTTCCCACATAGAAGGAACAAGGCAAGAATGCCGAGTCAATATTCTTTCCCCAGAGACTCCAGACAGTGTAATTAAACAGCAAGGAAAAAAAACTCAGAACAGAGAGAGAGAGAGACAGAGAGACAGAGACAGAGAGACAGAGATGGAGAGAGAGAGAGACAGACGGAGACAGAGACAGAGAGACAGAGACGGAGACGGAGAGAGAGACAGAGAGAGAGAGAGAGGATGCGCACAAAACAAAATATATACAGGAAACTTTACTTCATAAAGTAAGAAACCTATTAGAATTAGTGAAACTAGTGAGAGTATTTAGCAAGGGCACTGGACAAAGGTTATGCGAAAATCAATTATAATCTATCTGCCAAGGAACACTTAAAATGCAAACCTAAATAAAAATGCCATCTGGAATAGTATCAAAAAATTAACTCTAATAAATGACATACCAAGATCTATCAATGATATTCCATTAAGAAATTAAAATCTAAATTAATGGGAAAGTATAGCATGTTGTTAGACTAGAGGAGTCCTTAAGAGTCTGCGCACTCAGAATGGATCTCTATAATCAACACAATCTACTCACAACTCCTACCTTGCTTTTGGTCTAACTGTAGAAAGAACACTAGAATTTTACATGGAGACGCAGAAACACAGAGAACAGGTCAAACATTCTTTAAACAAAAAGATTACAAAGAACTTCCCCAACCTACTTCAAAGCACATTCTGAAAACATGGTATTTGTGGCATTATATAGGGTAAGAACGGAATACAGGAAGAAGCAAACTACTAAAAATTACTAAAAAATAACAAAATTACTACCTTAACTCAAAGATCAGTGACCATCTTTTCAAAACGAAGATGCTGGAACAATTATATATCCACATGGAGTGAATGTTGACAATCTGTCTGTAGCATATATTAATATACAAAATTTATGATGTTTTCATACATATATGAACCTTATACCGCAGAGCACAGATACAAAACAATGTCAGATGGGTTATAGAGAAACGTCAAAGCTAAAATAAAACATGGAAGGAGGAAACTGGGAAGAGAGTAAAAGTAAACGTAGTTAAAGGGACTAGTCAAAGGAAAAGGAAGTAACAGAACATTTAAATTTTTTAATTCAAAGAAACTGGTAAGAAAATTAAAATATCAGTCACACAAGACAACATGGAAAGTACACAAAGAATTCCTAAAACTCAAAATGAAGAAGGTCAATAACCCAGGTAACAACGCGGCAAATGGAGCCAACAAGACGGTTCGGCAGATACGATGCTTGTCCCTAAGCCTGACAACCTAAGTTCAGTCCCCAGAATGCCGGGAAAAGAGGAAGCCACTCTGCAAGCTGTCTTCTGGACTCCTCATTCATGCATGGCATGTGTGACTCCAAACACAAACACCCCACCACCACACACACACACAGGGGAGCGAGGAGAGGAAGAGAGGGAGGGAGGGAGGGAGAGGGGAGACTGAAATTAAATTTAAATAAAATAAATGTAAAAGAAATAGCCAGATTCGGGAGATCTTTGGTATGCAAAATGAATAAAATTTTTCTTGATATAAAAATTAAGTACTAAGCGCAAAAGTAAAAAAAAAAAAAGAAAGAAAGAAAGAAAGAGGCAAATTGAAAGTGTCTAGGAAGTAGGGAAGAGGAGGAAAGCGGGGAGAAAAACAAGTGGGAGAGTTCCTAATCTGTCAGTCCCCCATGTCATCCGATATTAAGACTATAGATGTCTACCTGCTCCCCCAGAAAATAAAGGAATACAAGGCACACCACTTACATACAGCACATCACCTAGAATGCAACGTCATCTTCTCCCCAAACCTGCAGCTCATGAGGTGTGCCCAAGCTAGCCCCAAGGAATCCCAACATAAGCTAATGCTAAGATCCAACAGCCAATGCTCCTGCTGCCCTAGAACCACATCAGATAGCACAGGACCATGTGACCCGAGAGAGCGTCTCTGTGGGTGTCCCCAGAGAGTCCTGCTGCCATCTCACAACACAGACAGTCCAAAGCTGAGACTGGCCACCAGGTCCGCTGCTTTTACTGGCCCGGCAACAGCTCTCGGTGAGCTCGGGTTCACGGTGTCCTCTCTCTCATGCCAGCCACCAAAGGCAGCCTCAGTTCTTCCAGTTCGCGGGTCTATCGGTAGCCTGAAGCAGATGCTCCGCTAGGTAGGAAACGGGAGTGGTAGCTCAGAAAGTCTCCAGGTTGCAGAAAGTCTGCTGACTCCAGCGGAGCTGTGCTGAGCTGCAGGTCCCTTTCGAAGACACAAGCCTTCCAGCTGCTTCCAGTTTACTTTCTACCCTCTTGACCAATGCTGCACTGTGCCACTTTCCTAAAGGGTCAGGGAAAGGCTTGAGGGACTTCTGGCTGAGATCTCCAGACCCAGCTCGGATGCCCTGGAGGAGGACAGGGAAGCTCAGCACTCCAGCCCAAGCTGGTTTTTTACAGCGCCCATGTACTGTGTCATGAAATTAAACGCTGCTCCCACTGATGTTAATAGAGCATTAAGCCTTTCGTGGTCCTTCTCCAAACATACATACCCTTCTCCTGCTTCAGTGAGAGCTTAGTTCTCAATTCTGCAACCACCTGTTCCCTGATGCCTAACGCCCTTCACATACCCAATCCTTTCCCAATGAACAGCAACAATAAAAAGCCAACAGATGAGGTGGGAGCTTGACCGTTCAGTCTTCTTCCTTGTCCTCAAATGGAGCAAAGAGTATCTTTGCCCCACATATCTCTCCACAGTTCATGCCACACCTATCATTGTTCCTCCAAGTTCTTTCCAAACGTCTACACCAACTAAATTAAGTAAAAACAGTTTTGTTTGTTCGCTTGTTTGTTTTAAACAGTGATAGTTTAAGACAGGGTTGTACTACGTAGCCTAGACTGGTTCTGAGATTGCACACATGTGGCAATTCATCCACTATGAAAATATTTTATACACTGGTAATAAAATATGCATTATGAAGATTCCTAGAGTCTATGTGCAATGAACTATTAAAGAGATAAACTGATGCTGGACTGGAGGCATGGCAAACAACACGCTTCCTAGTTTTTAGCAATCCCCTTTCTTATCAGACAGGCTTTAAAAAAAATAAGATAGATTCTACAACTTCATGCTTGGTGTTTAACAACTCCTTCAACACTTTACCATTTCAATTTGGAAAAATACTCAGCTGTTGTTACCTGTGTCAATGGAAAAGCGGGTACTATATAAGAAACAATATTTAAACATCATCCAAAATAGAATCGCCAAAAAAAGACCTCAAAACCTGTTAGTCATTAGGGAAATACAAACTAATGAGTTTCCACTATAGTCACTAAAATGGCTAAAACATAAAAGAGTAAAAAGACCATGTCTTGAGGAAATTGTAAACCAACTGGACTTCTCACAGACAGCTGAAAGAATGTATGAGAGTCTGGGCAACAATTTGAGAGTATATTTTTAACAATTCTACTCCTGTGTATTTGCCCAAGACAAATACAAATGTCTACCTACTCAAAGGCTTGCTGACAATCATCTATATATAACAGTGTCACAAAACAGAAAAGCCTAGTGGAAAACTAGAAAGAACCAGAAATATATCAACATCTCCATGTAACCACATCTGTGGGAATATTCAACAGCAAAAGGAAATAAAACTGGATAATGGAAGATGTTTGAAGATCAAAAACATATCGATGGCAGAAAGATGATAGATTTGCACAACGAAGAAAAAGTCTATGGTTCCATGGGAAAACCAAAACTAGCCTAAATTTACCAACCCCAAATCATAGTTTAGCATGCTCAAAACACCGAACACTGCCCTTCAATTAGAAAAAAGCATCCAACTTAAAGCATATTTGATACAGTATTGAATAGCTCACATAACTTAATATCTGTATCCAAAAGGCAACAGCAAGCAGCACTCCATAAAGTCCAACTCATTTCTGTTTGAGTGACAGAGTGTGAGCTACGGTTCACTGCCGCCCCACATCGCAAGACAGACATATATCCTTACATCGCAAGACAGACATATACCCTGACATATACCCTTACATCGCAAGACAGACATATACTCCTACATCGAAAGACAGACATATATCCTTACATCGCAAGAAAGACATATACCCTGACATATACCCTTACATCGCAAGACAGACATATATTCCTACATCGAAAGACAGACATATATCCTTACATCGCAAGAAAGACATATACCCTAACATATACCCTTACATCGCAAGACAGACATATACTCCTACATCGAAAGACAGACATATATCCTTACATCGCAAGAGAGACATATACCCTTAAAGCGAAAGACAGACATAGACCCCCCACAGCATTTTCCTAGCCTGGGAAAAGAACGCAAAATCCAGTTCTGCTGAATGCATATCACTTTTGCACAGAAAACTCAGGACTGTGTGAACTATGGTCAAACAAGTAGTGGGCCAGCTGGACTGCTAAACAGGTAAAACACTTGCCTTGCAAGCCAAGGGCCCTGAATTGGATTCCCAGAACCCCTCACAAAGGGGAAAGGAGAGAGCTGACTACAAAGTTGTCCTGTGACCTTCAAATGCTTGCCGGGATACACACATGCCTGCGATCAAACACACATTTCATGCACATACAGGGCTCATATAATACTAAGCTGGTACCAATGCTGGTTGTTTGTCTTAATCACTTTCTACCTTAGACTTGGAAACGCTCACTGAACCTGAAGTTCCCTGATTCTGGTAGGATGGTAGCCAGTGAGCTACAGGGATCCATCTTGTACTCTCTTCCTAGTGCTTGGTTACAAATGTGTGCTGCTGTGTCTGGCTTATATGTGGGTGCTGGAGATGGAACATAGGTTCTTATGTTTAGGCAGCAAGCATTTTACTGACTGATCTAGTTTTCCAGCCCCCAAGATGGTATTTTTAGTGAACTTCTTTACTGGTTTTGAATTGTGGTATGTGTGTTTAGAAAATGATTGGTAACCATTATCGAAGTGTATAAACATGTTGGTTTTTTCCTTTTCTTTCTTCCCCCTCCCCAGTCTGTCTGTTTCTCCCTGTGTCTCTCTGTGTGTGTCCTCTCTCTGTCTCTCTGTCTCTCTCTGTCTCTCTCTCTCAACAGCAATGGTTTAACTTACTATGTAGCCAGCTGGTCTTGAACTGAGACTCTTTCTGCCACAGCTTTCTCACTGATGGGCATGCCTACGTAATTAACATTTTTCTTGTGGCAAATTAGTGAGATTTTGTCTGACAACTGCTTTTGTTTTTATGCACGGGGTGAACACTGATAGCAATTTTTGAATTATCTGTTTATTTTCTTGATCTTTTAAATTGAAGAGGATATTTATGCTTGTACATATCCTCATGCTACATAAAAAAAAAAGAAAGAAAGAAATGCTTGCTTAGCTCCACTAAACACTCAGATCTGAAGAAGTTTCTCATGTCTAGACAAAGCTTAAAGCTTTACAAGACTTAAGAGACATTTAATGAGTTGCCCAAGGTCACAGAAGGGTGGTTTAAGACCTAATCCACATCCTGTCCTTTTCTTCTGCTGCTTCTTTTCCTAGCCGGGATGCTTTTTCAAGCTTTCATTGTTTCTCAACAACTGAACTTCGGTTTTTACTTAGGAAGCTAAGAATTCCCCGCACTTGCTGCTTGCTGGCCTTCTAAGAACCATTCACTTACAAATTTATTTGTCAAATATTTACCGAGTCCTACTGCGTGCAGGAACAAGTCCAGGCCCCATGGAGCAATAGCAGAGACAACTCACTCACCAGGATACTTACAAGTAAGGGGAACCCTGCTCACTTAGAAGTAAACCTTGTTTACTGGGAGGAAGTTCCAATCCTCCCCTTAGGAACCTGCCTGTGGAACTTGAATTTAGGTATCAAATTTCTTCTGAGATCTAAAGATCCTCCACGGAGGTGAACATCCAGCCCAAGGGCGGAAGAGACAGGTCCAAGAACAAAATAACCTCAGGTTCAACTGTACTCTGTGTTCTGCCAAATGCTCACCTGTAACATCTCAACCTCAGAAAATCCGGCCTCACCGCAGTTTTCAAACATTTCCAAACTCCCTCCCTGACTTGGGCAAACTTCAGCAATTAAGCAGAGAAGGGAAGACACAGCCCCTTGTCACGAGTTACTTAGTAGGTGAACAAAACACTTAAGTTTTGTCGATTGTAGCTTTAAAAAAAAAAAAATCTTACAGCTCTTTACAGTTAAAAAGGAAAAAAAAAAAAACAAAACAAAACAAAACCCTTAAAAGCATAGACAACCATTCCAGCAACTGTAATAGCCACGTCCTTAAAATTTGTCAACAGGCTTACCTACTCTTTAGAAAAGAGAAAAGCAGTTAAAATTGTGTCTACCCACAGTGTGCTCCCAACACCCCCTCTTTTCCTGACAGTCCATGAAGCTTCTGAGAGTCTTCAGTTTCACTTTTGTTTCTTCTAAAGTAGAAAGTTCCTGTCCTGCTTCCTAGAATGAAGTACACTTCCTAGTTCCGAACATAGTTTTAAGACTTCAACTTTGACTAGATTAGTTCAAGCATTTATAACTAGACTGTTAGAACGGGTTCTCATACTGGTAACAAAGTAACAGTGCATTCACAAGGGAAAGAAACACATTTAAGAAACTACAGAAGTCATTCAGTTGGTAGAGTTCTTCCCTAGCATGCAAGAGACCTTGGGTTCGATCTCCAACACCATTAAGAGCAAATACGATGGATGTATAAAATTATATGATGTCGCCCGAAAAACTGTCCCTAATGTCAATGAAATAATCTAACCTACTTAATACGTTCAAAAAAATTAATAATAAAATAGAGAATGTTCTCTTCGGGAAGAAGAAGCTCATTAAACTAGAATATTGGACTTGATAACCAAGATCCCTTCTAGTAACTCGATTCTTGATTCTACAGCTTTATGTACAGAGTTCTGAGTCATCGAGATAGTTATCTGACTCTATGCAAAGAAGCATTTTAGTCAAAATGAGCAATGACAAAAAACCCAAACAATAAATCGATTCCTTGCCATTTTCAAGTTTAAGAGAAGCGAAGAACAGCAACATCTCCCACTTTGAAATAAAGACATTTTAAAATGCAAAACCAATTTTAAAAAAATGACAGGGTCTACTGCTTAGTATTCCTAAGATCACATGACCTTCCAGTCATCACTCCAGCACATACTCCACATCAAAATCTAAAGATTATAGTGTTCAAGATACAATACAGCACACAGGGTGAGGAGGCAAATTGTTTTATCCGTTAATTCAGTCTTGAATTGTTTTACCACAAATTCATTACAGTCCGCCATGATCTTCTCGATTTACAAGCAACATCAACTAAAACGAGCTTCAAAACCAACTTTTTCAACCAGCAGAAGTGCCTGAAACAACAAAGCACTATGGTTGCTTTCTCAAATTCTCTTTAACATCTTTAGTTATCTTGAGTAGTACAAAATCTAAAACTATTCTCAGGGGGGAAAAAAAAGCAGGCTGTTTGCACATACTGGTCTATTTTAGTACAACAGGCCTTACTTTTAAAGACAAGCACAGGTAGACTGCAAGTATGGTGTGTCAAAACTACGGCAGGGTGTGGCATCCATTACTCACGGATGAGCCAAACTCGGCTTTGGCTGTTCTCTGTAAACCTAATGGCTCCTACAATTCCAACACGACTAAGCCAACGTTTCCCTTGCGTTCAAAATGCTCTTCGCAGCAATAAGGAGTGTGGTGGGGAGCAGAACAAGTCATGACCAACTACTCTTCAGGGCATGGAGCAAGTTATGATGGAGCCTTTAAAATCCTTAAAACAAAATCTAAAACAGCAAGGTGCTACTCTAAAAGCAAGATGCGACGATCCCCTTACGTGAGTGTCTTCCTGATTCAAGAGTAAAGGGTGAATGAACGAGAGAGCAAGGTCAAACTTAGGGGACAAAAGATTTCACTAACAACCATAAAGGTCTCCTTTCGTGAGAGATAGTTTCAACATTCAGGAGAAAACGAAAAGAAAAAGAAGAAAGAATAATAACCAATCGAACCCTCTACTTGTATAGAGTCCACTCTGGGTCGATGTACCTGACCTGGAAGACAGGTAACTCGGCTTGGGAGATATTCTTTCTTTTTTTTTTTTTCTTTTTTCTTATGAGACCAGCAGGCCCGGAATAACACCACTCCCCAAAGAGAAACTGTCCAAGAGGGGTGACAAGTGACATTCTTGCGGAGGAAAGGGGCACGGGAAAGGAAGCGAAGGGGAAAAAGTTTAATTACAAAGCCTGGCAGAACCCTGGAGGAATGTGAGGGGGGGTCACTCTGGGGACGCGGGCGCCGTCGATTCTGGCGGGGGAGAGTCATCTGCAGAAGGGAACGGACGGAAAGCCTCTCGCTACACACACACACACACACACACACACACACACTCACACCGCCCGCTCCGCACGCAGCCCCGCGGGACCGAGAGCGACAACCCCCCCACCCCACGCCACCCCCCGGGGTTGGGTGGCCGAGCCGGGCGGGGAGGGAGGCCACGCGGGCCCGTCGAGGCGCCTCACCTTCTGCGCCGTGCTCTGCTGCAGCACATTCTGCTCCACGGTCATGGCCCCCGCCGCGGTCCCTCCGGCCGTGCTCTACGGGGCCCGGGACAGCAGCGCGGACAGCCCGGGAGGACGCCCCCCCCCCCCCCGGCCAGCCGGGCGCGCAGGCGGTGGCGGCGGCGGGCGAACGCGGGCCCCGCGGGCAGGCGGCGGCGAGACGCTGCCGGAGAGCGCCACCGCGGCCGCCTCCAGGTCCTCCGCGCCCCGCTTCCTCAGCGCCGCTGCTCCGCGGCCGCCCGGCCCATGGGCGCAGGCGAGGGCAGGCGCGAGCGAGCAAGCGGGGCCGCGTCACCCGTTCGCACTCGGCTCCGCCTGACGGCTCCCGCGGGCACCACTGCGGGCCGGTGGCGAGCGAGCGGACGGACGGACGGACGGACGGAGGGAGGGAGGGAGCGGCCGGCCAGAATGGCGCTGTCCTCCAGCCGCCGCCGCCGCCGCCGCCGCCGCGACTCCGCCTCCCGCCCCGCCCCCGCCGCCGTCACCGCCCCCGCCCCGCCCCGCCCTCCAGCCGGCCCCGCCCCCGCGCGGCCCCGCCCCACCCGTCCTAACCCTACATTGTGACCTGCGGAGGGCGGGGAGGGGAAAAAGGAGAGTGTGGGAGGGGCTCTGCCTCTGCCCCGCCCCCTGGAGGGCCCCGCCTGCCGTCCAGGCCACGCCCATCACGGCGGACCGGCCTCCCAGAACCGCCCATCCAGGAGGGGACTGTCTGTGGGTGGGCCCCTGGCTTTGCGCTAAACTCGGACACTCTGACCCTCAACCCCAGGCTAGAGCCTTAGGCTGGGTAGAGCAGATCGCCCTCTTATCTATCACTTGAGTCTCCAAAGTAAACAGTGTCCCACCCTACCTGGAAGGTTCCCCAAACCTGGCTGGGCCCAGAACTCCAGCTACTTCCTATGTCACCCACGCCTTTCTAGGAATTTCACAAGCAATGAACCTGCTGGAAGAAAAAAAAAAAAAGAAAAAGAAAAAAAAAGTCAAATAAGCAGAGAGCTGTTAGAAGTCCTTCTGGGCTGTACTTTTCTCCTTAACTAATCGTTACATACGTCGGTATTGACATTCTGTGTCTGTTTCATGTACAGGAATGGGTGCCAGTCACTGCTAGACTCTGGGGATTTAAGGTTTATTTACCGAAGAGAATATAAATGAATAGACATAAGGCAAACAACATTATGAAAGAACCACTGCCTAGATGATGCATAATTCTAATATCCCTGTTGCCAGATTAAACAAACTATTAACTACCATGTGTGGAAGAGTCTACTGTAAACGGAACTGTAAGAAAAACCGAACAATTGTAAAGCAATCTGGAGACAAATATCTTCAACCTTACCAGCTAACCTAGGGACAGAGGTGAGGGTGCAGCCCAGAGAAGGGCAAACGAATGAGTCCATGGTCCCAAATACAACCACACAACGCACATACAAACCGGGGTAGAATTTAATCCATGGCACGGGAAGCAAGCTTGGTAAAGGATCCATGAAATGCCAGGTTTTGTATAATCATATTAACTCGAAAAGGCCTTGTAATAACTCTGTGTGCTTCATATTCATATTTAATCTGTCTTTCAGATGTTTTCAACCATATCCAGTGATTTTTTTCCCTTGACTCCTTGTATTTGTCATGTTAGTTTGACAAATTACAATTTTTTTTTACCTCATTAATGATCCTACACCCTTGCTAGAATATAAAAGTTGTGAAATGGTTGGAAGCAAAGAATTTTAGAGATGATTCCAGAGCATGGGTTGTTTCTGAGACCACTGAGACCCAGCGAGTGTGGGTCTGTCTGGGAATGCTCTTGAACTTCTTCTCCACGGTTGGAGACCACAGTTTGGTTTCTCCTCGTTCACAGTGCAGCTTCGTGTTTCTCCATAGACAGTTTTAGAAAGTCGGGTTCTTCCTTCTGAAATTAGAAATATAACTGAGACTGAAGCTACATCTCAACAGTAGAGAGCATGGAAGCACAGGTCTCTAGATTTGATCTTCAGAATCACTATACCAAAAAAGTTAAAGTTAACGCTAAAAAACTATTAAAATATTTTTTAAAAATATTGCCAGACACTGGGCGGTGGTGGTGCACGCCTTTAATCCCAGCACTTGGGAGGCAGAGCCAGGCTGATCTCTGTGAGTTCGAGGCCAGCATGGACTACAGAGTGAGTTCCAGGAAAGACGCAAAGCTACACTGAGAAACCCTGTCTCGAAAAACAAAACAAAACAAAAATATTGCCAAAAACTTTAATTTCAGGAACTTCACAGTACAATGACCCTCAAAGTTCCATTCTTTAGTAATCGTTTTTAAAATCCCTAACTCTAAATAGATAAATAAAAGTTTGATGGCCGACTTGGAACATTCATTTCCAGATCATTTCTGAAGGTTTCTTACTCAGTGTTTTGTTGTTGTTGTTGTTGTTTTTTAAGCACACTGTCAATTGTCCAACTACAAGATTTTGCGGTAAAAATTTCAGGTTAATGTATATGTGTTTCCTTTTAGAAAGCCTGCAGTTGTAACAAATGGCAAACAGAAATTTAAGAATTAAGATCAATTGGTTTAAAAACCCACTTGAGGACTGACTCATCTTCAAAATGTATGTACCTATCAGTTCTGCTCTTCACACATTTGCTTGACTAGGCATGGTTCGCTGGACCTGTGGGTTCACGGAACAGTACGTAAGCACTCCTACGCACCTGCATTGCTCTGCATTATTGATATTCTGTTGAAAAGAGAACATGGTAGATAACATATGAAATGAAAATACAGCCTCTAATCATGCTGTAGTTTGAATATTTCTCAGCAAAGGTGTACAGACGTAATGTCCAGGACGACATGATTGGAAAGCAGGGTCTAAGACAAAAAGGTTCTGCTATTGTGAGTTAATATTGTTACTAGGGGAACAGATTATTATTGTGATTATTATGAAAGAACAAGATGCCCCTTTTCTGACGTATCACACATGCCCGTGCACGCGCAAGCACACACACACTCACACACACTTTCTGCCATGGGATGATACAGCAAGAAGGTCCTTGGGAGAAGTAAGATGAGCCTCCGTCCTAGACTTCTTAGACTTTGGGGCTATAAGCCAGTACTTTCTGTTGGATATATAATTAATTTACCATTCTTGGGTGCTCTATCACATAAGCACAAAATAAACGAAGGACAAATGCCAAGTCTACTTTTTCTATTGAGAAAACAACAACAGTTCTAAAAACATTCATTATTGTATTTTGTGTATACATGTGCGAACCAAGAAATTGTTCTTCTAGCTTAACTATACATTTCTTTTTGTTTAGACAAGGTTTGAGATCAATTTCTGGACACTGAGAGGCCTACTATGTTTCCAGGGATATTTATAAGACATAAGAAAGAAGAGCTCAGTTCATGATGTAAATTTGAAGGATGAGAGTCTCAAGTCTACCTTAAAAGCGTTAGAATTCTTTTCCTGCTTTAGATACACTAATGTAGAGCAGTTTCTTCCCCACCTAAAGAAAGCGATAAGCAGACATGATGTCACCATGACGCGGTCGGGAGATCGAATACTCGTAGACCAGGACCTGAAGGAGAACAGTCCACCTAACACAGACCCGAAGGCTTATTAACTCAAGGAGCAGCTAGGGAGCTTATTTACCGACCGGTCTGTGGTCCTGACAGCCTAGTTATGCCCGTCAGTCTGACAAATCATGTCGCTGCTAGTGTCTCTAGCTATCAATAGTGCCGCCATCAGTACTATACCAGTACCTCGGTTGTTACTCTGTCGCTATACTAGTTCCTCCGTTTCTACTGCATCACTATACTAGTTCTTCCGTTTCTACTGTATCACTATACTAGTTCCTCCGTTTCTACTGTATCACTATACTAGTTGTTCTGTTTCTACTGTATCACTATACTAGTGCCTCCGTTTCTACTCTATCACTATACTAGTTCCTCCGTTTCTACTCTATCACTATACTAGTTCCTCCGTTTCTACTCTATCACTATACTAGTTCCTCCGTTTCTACTCTATCACTATACTAGTTCCTCCGTTTCTACTCTATCACTATACTAGTTCCTCCGTTTCTACTGTATCACTATACTAGTTGTTCCATTTCTACTGTATCACTATACTAGTTCCTCCGATGCCACTGTATCACTATACTAGTTCCTCCGTTTCTACTCTATCACTATACTAGTTCCTCCGTTTCTACTCTATCACTATACTAGTTTTTCCGTTTCTACTCTATCACTATACTAGTTGTTCTGTTTCTACTCTATCACTATACTAGTTCCTCCGTTTCTACTGTATCACTATACTAGTTGTTCCATTTCTACTCTCACTATACTAGTTCCTCCGTTTCTACTGTATCACTATAGTAGTTCCTCCGTTTCTACTCTATCACTATACTAGTTCCTCCGTTTCTACTGTATCACTATACTAGTTCTTCCGTTTCTACTCTATCACTATACTAGTTCCTCCGTTTCTACTGTGTTCATATACTAGTTCCTCCATTGCTACTGTGACACTCTATCAGTATCTCCATTGCTACTGTGTTATTCTACGAGATTTTCACAACAAATGACCACAGACTGAGATTCCTAGACAGCGGGAACGAATGTTTTTACTGTCTTGGGGGATAGAAATCTAAGAGCAGAGGTCAGACTCGGTATGGGTTTGTCTTGCTGCTTCTTCCCTTAGCTTCTCGATGGCCACTTTCTTTGTCCATGTGTTCACATAACCCTACTATGCCTACACGTTTCCCTACGAACATCAGTTATATTGAATGGTCCCTGATGAGCAGTCACACATTTGAACTTCTTTACAGAATTTATCTCAGACATTTCGATCCTGAAGTAAGAAGGTCTAGCAGTTCAATATATAACTCTTCTGGGAATTCACTCCCTTCCAGAAGAGTCATGTTCAGTATACTACATTACTATACACCATCCTCTTGTGCCTTCACATATCATTTGTCTGCCCAACGCATAATCTCTTAGATTGCTAAGAGTTACATTGCCACATAAAGGGGTAGTCACTCTTTGCCTGTTTTTTCTTTTCACCAGTATTGACATTTTCATTGAAATAGTTTTGTCAGAGAAAATGTTCTGTGTATTGAAAACGAATATATCCTGGACTGGCCACATGGCTCAGTGGAAAAAGATGCCTGTCCATAAGCCTGTTGAACTGAGTTCAATCCCCAGGACCCACATGGTAAAAGGAGAAAACTAAGCACCTGATGATTTGTTTTATGACTCCATCCCTACACACCAACATACCTGCCCTGACAAATAAACACATACAATTTCTACGAATGACTATAACCTAATATAAACTATTGCTCTACAAAGTGTTCGCTTAAAGCAAGCTCTGTATGGAGGAAAGGCTGTGTCTTATTGGTTGATAGCACAAAAGTAGGTGGTTCTTCCCTGGATCATTTGGCTTCCCTCACCTTGAACAACATCCAAATGATTCTTTCACAGTGATGATGGCTTACAGGCCTTAGACCCGTCCTCATTACCTTTCTTCTAGATATATTAAAAAACGGAAGACAAGTCTTCTAAAATTATCCTCTGATATACATGAGCTGAGAAAATTACATAAGAAAGTAATTCCACTTTGCAACATTTCTTTCTCCATTTTCAGAGTAAGTTTGTGTGTGTGTGTGTGTGTGTGTGTGTGTGTGTGTGTACAGAGAGAAAAATCTTGAATACGGACATGAGAACTTTAGCTCTGTGATCTTAGCTAAGTTCTGTAAACCTTCTACACCATTCTGAAGCTTTTCACATTCCTTGATATTTGCTCTGCTTTAAAGTGTGGAGACTATACACCTGCACGTACATGCCCTCAAGTCATGTGACTTCGGAATGAATTCAGCAATGAGAGGGTAGGTGGTGCACTGCTGAGCGGGAAAAGTGGAAAGGTTAAGCTATTCTTCTTTCATCTCTAACTTTACTGTGTGGCACCCCCTCAAACTGCGTTTCTTGTATCGTCTAATAAGCCAACTCATTCTCCCTATGTTGGCTTTTCCTGGTAAGTTGGGATCTTGAGTCACACAAACTTTATCTCTACTCTTCATACTTCCATATTAAGGGTGATGATGAGTGTGTGTGTGTGTGTGTGTGTGTGTGTGTGTGTGTGTGTGTGTGTTATTTTGCTCATGTGTATGCACACACGTGTGGAAGTCAAACATAGATATCAGGGTCTTCTCTATTGCTCTCCAATATTTTTCTTTAGAAAGATTCTCTCCCTGAATCTGGAGCTCACAAATTTGGCCAGAATTGTTGCAAACAAGCCCCAGGCATCCCTCTATCTCTAGATCCCTAGTCCTGGAATTACAAGCATGTGTCACCATGCCTGGCTCTTCAAGAGGGTGCTGAGGACACAACTCCTGTAGTCATGTTTGAACCATTGCAATGCCTTCTTGCTAATGTTGTGTGATATTTTGTTTTTGTTTCGACAAATGAAGCTTGCTTGGAGCCAGAGGGTGGAGCTTGCCACCAGTCAACCATCGAGGTTTGGAGGATTGTAGAGAGAGGGACAGGAAGTGGTAAGGTGAGGCTGAGACAGGATCTTGGCCCTTGTGGACTGGAGGAACAGAAGAGGAAGGAAGCAACTCTGGCTGCACTCCTGATTTCCTGATCTTTCAGGTTTTTACCCCAGTATCTGACTCCTGGTTTTTACTGATAAGATTAATTGGATTGATACATCATGCTATAAATTCTATATTAACTTACTGTTGTAATTTGGAACTTGAATGTTCTCCGCCTGTGGAAGGCTTGTCCCCTATCTTGTGATATTATTGAGAGGTGGTAGACTTTCTATGGCTTACTGTCGGGAAGCAGTTATCATTCTATCAAAGATGTATGCGCTGGAAGGGGTGACAGGATACTGACTCAATTCTCGCTTTGCTTCCTGGCTACTGGAGTGGAGCATGTTTCTCCAGTACATGCTTCTAGCATGATTGCTGTCTTACCATATGCTTTCTCCTCCAGCATCATTGCTACCTTACCAAATGCTTTCTCCTCCAGCATCATTGCTGTATTACCATATGCTTTCTCCTCCAGCATGATTGTTATCTTACCATATGCTTTCTCCTCCAGCATCATTGCTACCTTACCAAATGCTTTCTCCTCCAGCATCATTGCTACCTTACCAAATGCTTTCTCCTCCAGCATCATTGCTACCTTACCAAATGCTTTCTCCTCCAGCATCATTGCTGTATTACCATATGCTTTCTCCTCCAGCATCATTGTTACCTTACCAAATGCTTTCTCCTCCAGCATCATTGCTGTATTACCATATGCTTTCTCCTCCAGCCATCATTGCTACCTTACCAAATGCTTTCTCCTCCAGCATGATTGCTGCCTTACCATATGCTTTCTCCTCCAGCATGATTGCTACCTTACCAAATGCTTTCTCCTCCAGCATGATTGCTACCTTACCATATGCTTTCTCCTCCAGCATCATTGTTACCTTACCAAATGCTTTCCCCTCCAGCATCATTGCTACCTTACCATATGCTTTCTCCTCCAGCATCATTGCTGTATTACCATATGCTTTCTCCTCCAGCATCATTGCTACCTTACCATATGCTTTCTCCTCCAGCATCATTGCTACCTTACCATATACTTTCTCCTCCAGCATCATTGCTACCTTACCATATGCTTTCTCCTCCAGCATGATTGCTACCTTACCATATGCTTTCTCCTCCAGCATCATTGCTGTCTTACCATATGCTTTCTCCTCCAGCATGATTGCTACCTTACCAAATGCTTTCTCCTCCAGCATCATTGCTGTCTTACCATATGTGTTTCACAACAACAAGCCAACTGTCCGTGGTGTGAAGCCATGAGCCAAAATAGTTTTTTCCTACTTATAAATTGCTTACTTCTGGATTTTTGTCCCCGTGATGGAATGTTGAATAGCATACTTAACTGCCATCATCCATCCATTCCTAAAGAAAAAGTATCCACAGTTCTTTGGATCAGGTTATCCTGTTTCAGCTACTGGAATAGAACTGTGTTTTGAAGCATGACTACTACTGACAAACATTATTTATAAAATGAAAATAATAATATAAAGTAGGCTATTTTGTGAGCTAGTAACTGACCATATATGCAAGATGCCCAGAAACTATAAGACATTCTGCAGCATGGATCAGGAATGACATTCAAGGATCCTGATTTGAAGGTTTTGTCTTTGCACTCTTGAGTGGTAGTGCAAACATTTAATAGCAGGGTCTAATGGACCATCATAGGTCATTGAGGACATGCTATCAAAGGGGCTAATATGTCTTCATTCTTCCCTCTTCCAGTTGCTGTGGGGTGACCACTTTCCTCTGCCACACATTCACAGCAAGATGTGCTGCCATGAGAGATATCAAAAAGCAATGAGGCTTCCTGATCATGGATGGACACCTCCAAAACAATGAGCAAAAATAAACCTTACCGTTCATCTTAGTTAGGGTTTCTATTGCTGTGAAGAGGAGCCATGGCCACAGCAACTCTTATAAAGTAAAGCATTTAATTGGGATGCCTTGCTTACAGTTTCAGAGGTTCAGTCCATCATCATCATGGTAGGGAGCATGATGGTGTGCAGGCAGATGCAGTGATGAAGTAGTAGCTGAGAGTCCTCCATTGTGCAGAAAATAGGAAGTCCACTGAGACACTGGGCAGTATCTTGAGCATAGCAAACCTCAAAGTTCACCCCCACACTGACACACTTCCTTTAAGAAGGCCATATCCTGCCGGGCAGTGGTGGTGCATGCCTTTAATCCCAGCACTTGGGAGGCAGAGCCAGGTGGATCTCTGTGAGTTCAAGGCCAGCCTGGGCTACAGAGTGAGTTCCAGGACAGGCACCAAAACTACACAGAGAAACTCTGTCTCGAAAAAACTAAAAAAAAAAAAAAAAAAGAAGAAGAAGAAGAAGAAGAAGAAGAAGAAGAAGAAGAAGAAGAAGAAGAAGAAGAAGAAGGCCATATCCACTTTAACAAAGCCATACCTCTTCATAGTGTTACTCCCTATGAGATTATGGGGGCCAATTACATTCAAACTTCCTCACCTTTTTATTGGCTCTTTCTATATAACTTAAGTTGATCTTGAACTCATGATCTTGTATCTCCCAAGTACTGCAATTATATATATGCATTAAGTATTTGTTGTAGCCACTGAAACCTGATTTACACAGACATGAAATAAGCACATGACTAATACATCAATCAATCAAAACTCAGAAACTGAAAAAAATAAAGCATAAAAATATTCTTTATTTGAAGTTTTTAAAATTGTAATTCAGGGAACACAGATTTGGAACTCAGTGTTTCAGAGAAATCAGGAAAAATGGGAGCTTATATTAAGCTAACAATCTTGATTCATTATGGCAATAAAAGATCTATTGTGGTAAAAACTTTTAATGAAAATAAAATAATGTTTGCTTTTTAAATGACAGACCAATAGATGATTCAGAAATAAAAAAAATTGATAAACAAGAGTCTAACAGCATCTTGATATGAGTCTTACATCTTGAACACAATGTAATTATGTCTTCCTAATGTCTAACTAACTATCGTTTGCACCAAAATTCACATTCATGGGCAGAAGATCGAGTCGGGCAGAGGTTCCACCCTCATGCCCTTCAAATATTTTCAAAAGCTCTTTCAACATTTGCTTTTCATCATGATTTGTCCTGTTTGGTTCTTCACAAACATGATCGAGTCCCTTGCTAATTGGCCCCTTTGAAGTTGTTTCTAAGATTTTCTTGGTATATTAAAGTTCATAAATGTTTAGGCATGAAATAAACCATTTCCAAATCTGGATGTAAGAGACTAGAGAATGCTCCTCAAAATACATTGCTGGCATGGTTTGCACCAGCTATTCTGAGAAACTGCAGACACAGGAGTCTCTCTGTGAAGCTTTCCTTTTGTAGAAGAGATGGATGCCTATGCGGGGAATCTACGGTAGTCAGGAAGCTGTGTCAGAATGAGGGATGCTCTGGGAGTCTACTAGTTACCGTCCTCATTCAGGAGACAAATGGCTTACTTGGTCTCACAGCTCCAGAGGTGACAGCCTCTCATGGCAGGTATGGCATGGCAGAGCTCATACAGCAGGAGGGATGCCAGGCTGCTGGAACCAGGGAGACTATAACCCACACGCATATCTTCAGCTACCCACTTCCTCCACCAAGGCACCATCTTCTAAAGGCTCCATACACTCCCAAAACGGCGAAACCAACAGGGATCAATAGATCAAACGCTTCTCCTTGTGGTAGATGCTTCATATTCAACCCATGACAGAGAGTTTATATGAACAAGACAACCATTTTATAAATTGTTGGTGGTGGCAGTGGTGGGTTTTGATTTTGAAGCAGGGTGTTACTATAGCCCAGGCTGGCCTTGTACCCACAATGTTGCCCAGAATAGGCTGACCTGGGTGTCATGAAATCCTCCTGCTTCACCTTTGCAAGTGTTGGAATTCTAAGTATGTAGCACCGTGCTTGGCTTATGATAATCTTCATCCACCTTGCATGGCCTTCCCGGATTCTGTCTGTATCACTACATGCCACCTCCAAAGACCCGTGTCCTTATTTCTTTCCTGGCTCTAAATGCTGTGTGAGTAACTATCATCTGGGTCAGCTTAAATCAGACACAGTACAGGATTAGGTTCTCCTGATTGTTGGGACTATCTTTCCCATGTACTTAATTAAATATAGTCTCCCTCTTGTTGATCTGTCTTTTGTCAATTTATTTTGAAGCCCAGAAAGGTGTAAGTAAGGCATATTTTGCACCTCCTCTGGTAGATAAAACCTGCAGATGGCCAGTAAGAAGACCTAGGCAGCTGGTATTGACTACCGCAATTCCAGGAAAACAAGAGAAGTGGTGGAGGTTAAGTGAGGTCAGTTGAAAAGCTTGGCAGTCTAAGAGGGGATTGTGCCATTGAAATTCCTGTAATAGTTTAATAAGTCAGATCATGTACAAATGACCTTGCCTAGAAATACTTGGGCAGCTCCTCCTTCAGACCCTTGGTGAGTATTTGTACCTTGGATAAGAAGAAGAGGCATAAAACTTGTATGTAAATCTCATAAAAATTTTAAAACTACATGTTAAGGTTATAGAATTATGAAAATATAGGACCATGTAGGCAAAAGAGCCTTGAATATTAGTTAGAAATGCTATGTAGCTTCTCATTTAGAATAATGACATTTATATCACATTGAGTGATCATTAAACATAATTTAAATGATTTTATAAATAAAATAATACAAATTATAAGAAAATCTACATTCCATGCCGGGCGGTGGTGGCGCACGCCTTTAATCCCAGCACTCGGGAGGCAGAGGCAGGCGGATCTCTGTGAGTTCGAGGCCAGCCTGGGCTACCAAGTGAGTTCCAGGAAAGGCGTAAAGCTACACAGAGAAACCCTGTCTCGAAAAACCAAAAAAAAAAAAAAAAAAAAAAAAAAAAAGAAAATCTACATTCCTATTTTCTAGCCTCCAGAAACTATTTAGTGTGTAAGCCTTGTACCATTTTATAAAAGTAGATATGAATCTGACAATACACTAATGTCTATGCTTATTAATTTGGTCTACTGTTTTTATATTAAAATTATACAGAATTTTTTAATGTAAAGGTTAGTTTGATAGTTCTGCTCAAATCCACCGTAACTTTTAGCTTGGACTATCATGTTACACCAGTCTCCTTTTCTGTGGAGGATATAATTCAAGATATAATTCAAGGATCCACTGACCCCAAACTTTGGCTCGTACCAATCTTGGTATGCATTTTTGTGTAAATATTTATGAAACAGTTTAATATTTAAGTAAAGTACAGTAAATGATTAATAATAATCTTAATGAAATAGAAATAAAATGTTATAATACAAATTATGTAAATAACTCTCTCAAAATATCTCATTGTGCCGGGTGGTGGTGGCGCATGCCTGTAATCCTAGCACTTGGGAGGCAGAGGCAGGTGGATCTCTGTGAGTTCAAGGCCAGCCTGGTCTACAGAGCTAGTCCAGGACAGGCTCCAAAGCTGCAGAGAAACCCTGTCTCAAAAAACAAAACAAAACAAAATCTCATTTAGACTCTTTTAAGTGACTGAATTCTCCCCATCATTACTTTTGCTCTTTGTGGCCCTTGAACACAAGTACTGTGATATCAGGGTGGTGTAGATTGACAAGTAGGATACCTACTCAGAGACTAACAGGGAGGTAGCAAATACAGTATGGATACATTAGAACAATAAATGACTCACCTCCTGTGCAAGACAAAAACATATAGTAATATACATTACCACAATACTCAGAGCATTTTGCTTAATATTTTCAGACTATAACCAACTGTAGGTAATTGAAAACATAGACATCTCAACCATGCTGTTCAAATAGCATTGAAATCCCATCAGAGGGATTTCTTTATGGTTTGAGAGAATGAAATCTCTGGCCTAGGCGGGAGGGAACATAGCATTCCACTTAGGCAAGTCAATGATTTGACTGAGGTACCATGCCTCAGGAAGGTAGGTTCACCTTAAGCCACACTAAAGAGGCAGGAGAAATATTTTTCCTTTAATGAGGTGCTGTACTTTTCTTTACCAGAATCCCAATCCCTTAGTCCTTATAAACTGCCATAAGATTCTGTTGGGACTGCCTGCCTGGTACAAGTTTCTGTCTCATTCTGACATTGGCAGGGCCCAAGGATGCTCTTTCTGGTACTTCCGGCTCCCTTTCCCTTTCTCTAGCTCCCTGCCTAACCATGTGGCTGTTTGTCTGTCCTATGGCTGACCTCCATGCCATTGTGTACCAAATACTAGGGCATTCATTCTTCTTTCTCACCATCTTTCCCCTCCAGGCTGCCAGCATTTAGAGATTGCCTGCTTTGGAGCTTTGCTTTCAAGCTCCAATAAAATTGTCCTTAGGCTGCCTTTTGAGTTCATTCTTATAGGGGTGTGTGTGTGTGTGTGTGTGTGTGTGTGTGTGTGTGTGTGTGTTCGTATTAATGAGAGCAAGAACTTTAACCTTAAGAGGGAACCTGAATTTCTCAAGGAACATTTGGTAACTGTGACAGAACTCCCCACACTTTCCAGCAATTGTGGCATAGACACTTTTAAGTGTATGAGGACATACACTTAGCAAACCCAATCTACATACAGTAGAACATATTTTAAAATTAGACCCCCCAACTTTTCAGAATCTCCTCTCCAAGATTGGCCTTGCTGCTTTATGAATTAGGAAAGCTATTGTAGGTTTTCATTTCAAGGTAATACAGTAAACAGGCTGTAATACATAGAGAATGAGATACAGTCTTTAGTGTACTTATGATTTTCTAGGACATGTGCTAAGTCCTTTATTTTTTTTTTTATTTAACCTTTATAGCCATCCTATGAAGTTGGACTTAAAAACACTGCACAGAAGAAAGACTGCCTTGGGTTGGACTGAAGGAACTTGCCCCCAGGCACACACCTACAACCTGTTAGGTCAGTTTGACCACAGGTAGGAGGTCTCTGTGAATTCAAATTTTCAACACTCTATACTGTCAGCAGACATTCTAAAAATAGGATGGATGGATTCTTGGAGATCTTCCAACTCTTCCCAGGTTAGCAAGATGCAAGCATTCCTAATATCTATGTGATACCAGATTTCAGCCCAAAACAATCAAAGGGAGAGGCAGATTGGAGAATTCCATAGAAATTTGCAAGAATATAGAACAGTATCATTCTTCTCAGTTTTTTTTAAAATAAAATACAAGTGTTTTTCAAAAAGCATACTTATATTAAAATGAAGTAAAGCACCGGGCAGGCACTCAGGCAGTAGGTCCAGCAGCCTGGCTAATGGAGGCCAGGATGACATACATGGCACGTGTTGCCACTGAGGGCCATGTGGACATCGACCAGCTGAGGCTATAGTCATATTTGTGTCTTTGCTGCAGTCAAGGGCCATGTGTGGGTCCATGGCCCTACTATAACCAGGGTCTATGTCGATGTTCATGTCTTGTGTTACCACAGAAGGCCATGTGGAGGTCTGTAGACCTTGCTGCTTCCAGAGAACAGACTGATTTGAGTGGCCTCGGGTGCCACCTGAAGCCCTGTTGATGTCCAGGTCCCAGAGGCCTCCAAAGGCCTTGTCTGGGCCTACGGTCCTACTGTAGCCGGCAGCCTTGTCTGTAGTCTGTTCTGTCTCAAGAAACGGTGGGATGAAGGCTCATGATCTACCCACTCACAGAATTTTATTAGGAAGAGGGAGCGGACAGGACAGAATGCGTGGTCAGGCCTGCTGAAAAGACATATGCGGAGGAGGGGGAGGGTACATGGGAGCCGCCTTTGAAGGACTACCCTGCACATGTGGCTACTCCATGCATATGTATAGATTACGTGATCATGCCACACATGGATTGTGTAGGATGAATGACCTGAAAATGACTAGGACAAAATGACTAAGTATCTCACCAGGGCATGTGCAATCATGAGGGCGTGGCTAGAATTCCTATCAATATGGATGACAACAGACACACAGTTGAGAGGGAGGCATATGAAAAGATTTGTGAAAATCCCCCCCCAATGCCCCCCATAAAAAGTAATAGTATAGGAAGCCACTGAAGACAACTCTTAAGTGTGACAGAGATGTTGGAGTGTAGCTCTCCATGATTGATGGCTTCTGGTAGGTATATGGGAGGAAAGGACTCATTTCTATTTAAGAGGGAGGCTACTGTGAGAGTTTGATCATGGCCCCAGAGAGTATATAGACAACACAAAGTGTACTTGTTGGATTCAAGGACTGTTTCACAGCAGGATGTTAGTGTTTAATATTGTAAACCTGGCCCAAAAGCTCATGGCTGGGGAGATCATAGGTCCTGAAGGCAGGGTAGGGTGCTACTGTTGTTTCACTAAGTGGAAATGTTATTAAACTGCCTTCTAAATACACCCACAAATTAGTGCTGCTCCCAACCTTAGTCAGAGAAATTTCCTTTTGAAGTGGGCAGTGGTCAATGAAAACATTCCTGACAGTTCAAAGTGTTGAGATTAAGTGCTCAGTCCTAAGTAGAACACTCAGAGAACATCTGATCCTGGCAGAAAAAGCCAGAAGATGGGGAGGATTCGGTGAAATTCTGTCTCCTGGACATGACATGGTTAGTGAAATACTGAATTCACATGAGCTGTAGTTACTTGCACAAGGCTTGCATAAGGTCAAGCCAGTCAATAGTCTAGAGAGAGTGGAGAGTGGCTCCTGGGGCTCTACTCATAGGTGAACAGCTATTGGCAATGTATGGTTGCTCAGAGAAGAGGAAACCATTTTTGTTTAGGAGAATGATTACTCATAGATTGCTCATACTCTAATGAATAGCCCCACTTAGATGTTCACGAAGGCTCTAATTGGACTCGAGTTAATTTTAAAAAGGGGGAGAGTGGCCGGAGAGATGGCTCAGGGGTTAAGAGCATTACCTGCTCTTCCAGAGGTCCTGCGTTCAATTCCCAATAATCACATGGTAGCTCACAACCATCTATCTATAATGAAATATGATGCCCTCTTCTGACATTCAGGCATACTTGCATGCAGAACATTGTATATGTGATAAATAAATCTAAAAAATGAGAGAGAGAGAGAGAGAGAGAGAGAGAGAGAGAGAGAGAGAGAGAGAGAACATGAAAATAAGAGAGCAAGACTTAGGAGGTCATAAGGAAGTAAGAGGGGGACTGAAAGTGGATATGACCCACATTCATTGTCTATGTGTGTGAAGTTGTGAAAGAATACATAAAAGACATTCTGAAAGAAGTTGCATCAAATGTTTTCCTTATTCTTATTCACACCAACCAGAAAGTAGTTGAGCTCTAGGCTTAAGGACCATCTCATAGCTCTAGAAAAGTGGAGACTTTGAAATGGATCCACAGAAAAATGAATAGAGAATGTCACTCTGCTTTTTCTACTGTTGAAAGGATCAAAGATGAACTATTAGCAAATATTCTGCAAGCGAGAGGACAAATTAAATGTATGATGTTATTTTAAGTTGTCACACTCACAGTACTCAAATTATGGAAGTTAGGAGTTAACTCTGACAAGTAATCAGCATATTGCTTGATAAATAATAAGACAGTTATGGTTAATACATATAATGAAAATGCATTTGTTAGAACTGTATTACTCTAATGTAACAACTGAATAATTTCACATTGCCATTCTGTACCATATAAAATTCACTTGAATGTAGAGTGTATCTTATTTCACTGTCTCTAACCAAGCTAGGAGAAAAGGCGGGACATACGCTATCTATCTCTGTCCTACAAACATGAATATCTAGTCTTCACAGTAGCTCAATGACTTGTCAACACCACACAGCAAACGTATAGTCACATTAAAACTTATACCTATCATAATGCTTCAGTAAATACTTACTGAATAAGAAAATAAGTATTCCTAATGTAATGTCTAGAGTTTGCATAGGCTGACTTAAGGGGGAGCATAGGTTTTCCAACAATGTCTCACCTGCAATGATTATTTGAAAGAAAACTGAACAGACATGTTGTAGTATTGATTTAGAGTTTGTTTATGCAGAGCAGTACATAGCAAGATGATACACATTCTTACACTAAAGTTTTCTATTCTCCCTCCTATTGGATCTTCAAATGTGTTTTACATTTTCAATATTTTTATTTAAGAATATAAATGTCTATACATATATTATATAACAACAATTAAGGCAAAAAGAGGCCATGAATTTGAAAGAGTACAAAGAAGGATATATGAGAGGATTTAGAGGGAGGGAAAGGAAGGGGGAAATAATGCAATATAATCCCCAAAAGTCATTGAAAATTTCTCTCTGTTTCTGTCTTTTTTCCTCTGAAGGTGATTTCACATCTGTGCACAGAGGTGAGAAGAGGGAGTCACATGATCTGGAGACTGATTTAGACATGGTTGGGTGTTGTGAGCTGTCCGGCATGGGTGTTGGGAACCAAACGCAGTCCTGTGGAAGAGCAGCAAGTGCTCTTAACCATGGAGTCATCGCTCCAGCCCCTGTGTTTTCTGTTGTCGAAGAGCAGATAATGAAACGCTAGCTTTTTCCCACGTGGAATGCCATAATGAACTCCCCAAACCAGACAAATACCAATTATCTTCACCAGTACTCCGAACAAATTGGACAAAAACAAAAGGAAACCCC